>NC_139222.1:231947725-232584600 GCF_055691185.1 Crinia signifera
ATAGTAGATGACTTTTTGAACAATTTTGCAGATTCTGACACATTGGAAAGTCCAAATGTTCAAAACTTCCAGTGTGAACACATACAGGGCCTATGGAAGACATTGCTAGTGAGGGCCATACTGCAGAATGCAGCATGGACCCTGCCATCACACCATCACTACCAGCATTGACAAGTGTGTATGCACTTGCTGATGCTGGCTCCCCTGCGGTGCCCCATCACCCGTAATGTTGCCGAGTCCTCAGCTGTATCCTCAGCTATAGGCTACAGTAGTAGAATACATTTTAAATAATCTGTATAAAAACCTAGCATTGGCAAAGCACACTAAGGGCATAGTCACATATTTGTGAACTAATGAAGATGGACACAAAATTAATACAATTGCCCCTTTCCACTCTAATTACCAGTCCACCGATGTCCTCCCCTACCTTACTCCAAACACCACCATCCTCCCACACTATCATTGATCCACTCTAATTTGGTTTATACCCTCTTCATTCAGCTTTCATATAGTGTTCCAATTTTTAAAACATATTTTTTCATTGAAGCCTACCATGCCTCCTTCTAATTGTAAAGCTCCTGTACTGCTAATGTGTTACATTTTCTTCCGTGTGCCAACCAACTACAGTATACAGTATATATTCCTCAATAATGTAAGTCACAATACATAATTATGTTGTTTGCACATTGTAATTACACATTTATGTCAGCTGTGAATGTATCTGTATGTACAGTGTATATGTGACATGGTGTTTGCTCTTTATTCTATCTACAGTGCTATAGAAATTTATTTACAAATAAAAGATATATCAATTATGGGGGCATTTTGACAGGTGTAAATTCAGGCTGATCGCTAAAACTTCAACATTTGACTGATTGTGGATTAATCTCTGACTCTTCAACTGTGTTTTTTGTGCATATTTAAGCAGTTCTTTTTGCATGCAGCCTCACATCTGGAGAAACCATTGCTGGCCACTATCTGTGGTCTACATGCAAAATAAAAGCAGTATCTACCAGCTTGCAAAATAAATAAATGCATGAGTACTGCTTGCACTGTACAGGGGTGGATTGGGAACTAAAAGGGCCCTGGAAAAATGTATAGAAGTGGCGGTACTTATGTATTATCTGGGCTCCCATGTTAAATGCAACCCATTTTTTCATACCCCTACTATCCAACTACGCATGGAGTTGATTTTATATAGTGTGGCGAGCGCAGCGAGCCACCGCACCCGAATCGTGGCGAGCGTAGCGAGCCCCGCAAGGGGACGCGGTCTCATAAGAAGAACGGGAGCACAGATATTACATAAGTACCGAAGTGGCCTCATGTGGGCGCCAGCAGATCAAATGTAGGCTGAACCAATAACAACATAGGTGGGATTAATACATTGCTTCACCTTTGTGGAAGCTGTGGGTTTCAATATGCTTGGCAGTTTGGAGGCCCTCAGATCGTTAAGCTGCCATGACAAACCTCCACATTTCAAATAATACCCCACCACCTCCCACTGAGGTTGATCACAGACCCAAAAACCTCCATCAAGCAGACAAATAACTCATTACAATTATCCCACCCATCCATCAGTGGAGACCAGAATACCCCAGACACTGTTGCACACCTAGCTACCACCCACTTCTGCCCATTTAACAGATGTCACAATGAATATAGGTGGACACTGGTCTTAGATGAGTATTTGCAGCATTGGGTACTCTACTCTGTAAAATGGCAATGTTTGTTTATGTGGGAGACAGGAGGGGGACGGTGCACATCTTCTTTTTTTTTACAAAGTCACTGGCTGACAGGAGGCCTTATGGTTTGTACACACAGTGAGATTCCTTTGCTATTCGACTAAGAATTGATTGCTATGAAATCTTTGCTAACTCGTGCTATTTACATACAATTCTTACTATCTACATTTAATCTGCACTATATAGTCATTGCTGCACTGACTATTTGGCTTTTTTATTTCAGCTAAACGCTCTGCGCATTGGCACCGAATCGGGATAGAAAGTTAAAAAATATGTTCTATCTTCATTCGATGTCTGTGCGATCCCGATTCGATTTTGACTATATAGTCAAAATCGAAGGGTAAATTGTACCGTGTGTACACAGCATTACATGTGCTTTGGCCTACTGGGGATATTCCCAGTGAGAGCAGAGTATCCAACATGCATTGTCAAGGAACAATGCTGCTGGTACAGACCTGAATACATCTTGCAATGGTTATGGCTCAGATTATGTAATACATATGTTATTTTTCCATGCAGTTTCCTTCAACATGCCTCTAATTTATAACCAGGTCATTTGTATACAATACATGATGCTTAAAAGTGTTAAGCAAAGGTAGAATGGTTACAAAGACTCACCAACTAGGATGAAGAACAGGATGCCAGGCCGGTCAGAGACTGGAAAAATATCCTTGTCTTGGTCTTCAGCATGTATAGATGGTGTGACATTAACTGGATTCACTCTTGCCTAAAACAGAAAAACAAATTCACAAATGTATTTTAATATTTAAATTTACTTCAGTGGGTCCATTTATTCAATACATCTTTTATATGCAGTGCAAACACTGGATACTGTACATCATTTACTGTACATACACCTATAACATTAAAAGGCTCAGAGTTTTAAACTTTGGTGGTTAATTTCATTATAGCAAATCCAATAATTTTATAAACTAAACTGAAACTGATGGTTTTGTACACAGTATACACTGCTTCATGGGCAGAGAAAATGGTCAGAGGGATATATTAATACATAGCAGGTATTCCATCGATCACATCACACAGCTAGCATTGTATCATGATAATAATTGCTAGAACACATTGTAATCCAGTATATCCAGTATATGATTCCTTACATTTTATACATGTATCGATCTCTTATTTGTTAGCATATGGTAAAACATTCCAACAGCTAACAGAACGGAATGACTGAGATAGGCATGCAGTGGGTTAAACATTCGAGGCTGTGACGACGTAGTGAAGCATGTGACTCAGCATCCAATAAGGATGCAGGGGTGGCAAAGTTAGCTGAGGATATGAGTTTCAGGAAGAGGAGGAGCCTCCCTCTTTTTCCTTAGTTTCCCACCCTCCCTCCCCTACTGTTAGGCTGCTGGTAGGGTGTTTTCTTAGTGTTGGCTGTTTGGCTGGAAAGAACAGCAGGTTAATCAATTTAGGGTCTTCTTTAAAGGTTGATTCACTGTATATAGTTGTTTTTGGTGTGCTCACCTTTGTTGACTATAAGCCTTCACTGGGTCACCCGGCCAGGGACAGTGACACCACCCGGACGGGTGGTCAGTCAATCTAGAAGGCTGAGTGGATACCGATTGTTGTTAGGATATTGGTTGATTAGTTAGGATAGTTATGGGTGGCAGTGGCAAAAGCAGGATTTTCAGAAGGGGGTTTCCAGAGGGGCGGAGCAAAGCACGGAGATGGACACTTAGGTGACCCAGTATATGCCGGGTCAGTTAAAGTATTATAGATAGACCAAATGTTTATAAATAATATATATATATATATATATATATATTTATTATATACATACAGGGGGTCAACAGCAGTGTAGACCCCTGGGCATAGCAATGTATTGGGGCCCCTACAGATCCTCCGGTGGTAGGGGTGGGGGAAGCTTTGATGTCCCGCTGGTGGTAGGGGATATTATATCAACCGCTCAGCATGTACAGCCTGGATCAGCAAGCTACTAGTGTCCTTCAAAGGGGGAGAGTCCCAGCTTTTGGAATATACCCTCAGAAAAACTCTAAGTCAGACAGAACCTGAAATATCTGACTGAGAAGAGCAATTAACAGGCTTGGATGGGGACCACTGCTTTGAAGTCAGATATCTCCGGTTCCCAAGGGCCGATTTTTAAAATTCTTGTACCCATGGAAAGAGGAGACCCTCAGCTTTCAGCCTAGGGCCCTTAGACTCCTAGGGGGTTTCTGGGTACTCAGAAACCCCCCTGCCTGCGCCACTGGGTGGAATTGAAATAATAGCCTTTCTATCTTGACCACCATTAATTCATTTTTATTAATCAAGTGGGGCTAATCAATAAATTGATTTCAAGTTGTTTAATAAATTACAGCAAACAATTTCTGACAAACCTACAGTAAGTCTGTTGGTCGTTATTTCAGGTTTAAAGTTAAGTTAAGTGTTAATCATGACATGATTACTTTTATTAATCAGACCTTGATCACAAAGATGCATTGAATTTTATACTGAACAACTACAAGCAAGCATTGACTAACAAGTGTTAAATAAATAAATAAAAACCTGTTTCTAGGTAATGAAACAATATACACCATCTGCCAACAGCTTGTTTGTTGTGATTAACGGCAAAGCTAGCATTTATCAGGGGTGAATAAGGTCTTTAATTCCTGTGTTATTCAAAAGGCTGAACTACAGAATTTTCATCTGCTTATTACTGAAACATACTGTAATTCTGTTCCAAAAACACAACATCTACAAGGGCTGTAATTATATCGGTTTCAGAATTCTTTTTCCATCATACGAAGTCATATTAAAGTTCACTGTACCAAAATGAAAGTGCACTGTACCAATGAGGGGTTTAAACAACAAAAAAAAATTATTTAGCAAAAACAAAAAGTATCTCAAATTACCAGATGCACACCCATTACATTTCAGTTATGCTGAATTACTTCTGGCATTTCTTTATCTGTGAAACCTAATTTTATATAATTCTATTAATTCCTCTACTTTAAAGTGTGTGTGTGTGTGTGTGTGTGTGTGTGTGTGTGTGTGTGTGTGTGTGTGTGTGTGTGTGTGTGTGTGTGTGTGTGTGTGTGTGGGGGAGGGGGGGTGATACAGGTTGGTTTGCAACAGCAAACTCATTCTTTAATGGACAACACCATGTGCACTGCAGGTGGGGCTGGTGTAACATGTGCAGAGAGTTACATTTGGGGGAGGTATTTTGTTTCTGTGCAGAGTAAATACTGACTGCTTTGTTTTTACACTGCAATATAGATCTCAGCTTGAACACACCCCACCCAAATGTAACTCTCTCTGTACAAGTTACATCTGCCCCACCTCAAGTACACATGGTTTTGCCCATTAGAGAGTGATTTTTTTGAGAACCAACCTGTATTAGGCTCTATATTTCATGTGTATGTAAATATATAACTTTATGTACATTTATAGTTGCATGCAAATGGGACATATTGCATGCACAGAATTCCGAATCAATATTTACACAACTTATGTTAGCGATTGCATCAACCCTATGGATTGGCTTGCTCACATAGCCACAGGGGCAGATGTACTAAGCCTTGGAAAAGGAAAGTGGAGAGAGCTAATGTACCAGCCAATCGGCTCCTGACATTTTTCAACCATGTGTGGAGCTTCCATTGAGTTGCATACGACAATGAGTTGCTCAAAGTTGTATATGATCTGACACATGTGCAGAATGAAAAACTGCATGATCCACCCATTGAGCAGGCCTGCAAATAACTCTGTTTCAGGCTCTTATATAATTCTGATATCACTAATTTGCTTAAACGGTCGTGTATCGAGCAGTGCAAAGAGTATAAGACTGAAAAACTTGCTCATAGCAACCAATCATCTTCTAACTTTCTATAGAATGTACTTAAATGCTGCAGTAAAGCTAATTTGCTGCTACAGTATGCACAACTTCTCCACTCTTTGCACTGCTTGACACATATCCAGTGCCAGATTAAGCCTTTAGGGGGCCCGGGGCACTTTAGACAGGGGGGCCCCCCTTGCACTTGTCATTACTGGCCGCAAACTGCATGAGGGAATATTAAACTGTCAAAACACAGAGTAAAGGCAGTATAAACTTGGTCAATGGGTAACTTCAGGGGATATATATATATATATATATATATATATATATACACACACACACACATACATACATACATACATACATACATACATACATACTGTACCACATGAAAAGCCTGTGTTTGTCCCTCTGCACCTTACTCTGTAGGAGACATCACAGTCCCAGCGCTGCCTGATTAAAAACCCTCCCATGACTAGGCTGCTGCTGCTGTTATCCATGGGCCTGAGAAGCATGTAATGAGCTCCACCAATCAGAGCTCAGCACAAACGTCTCAGCCTCTGCCCTCTGGTGCAAAGTGTCATGGGACTTAGTCAACTCCCAGTAATGCACTGCACACTTGGCTCCCAATGCTCAGCACCATTAATCATTGTCACATTGGCAGATAGGTGAAGCTGCAGAACTACCCCACTCCCATGCACAAAACCTTTTTTTTTTTTAATACATGCCAACCACAGGGGCCCCTAGCTAGAGGGGGGCCCAGAGGCACTGTCCCCTTGTGCCCCCATTATAATCCGGCCCTGCACATATCCCTCGTAGTGCTTTATAACCATAATTTATTTCAATAATAAGATAAGATGAGGGTAGGTAGCTAAAAGGAACACAGTGAAAAAAAAGGAAAACAAAACATTAAAATATAATATATAATTGAATATGAAATAACTAAAATTCTAGTAGTATTTTTGTAATGGTGGCAAACATTCAATGTGTTCGAGCTACAACAGCAATATAGAAATAGAAATCCGTACTGATCACTTGGAGAAGCTTAATTGCAATATGCACTCACCAAAGTGAAATACTGTTGAGATAATTTTCTTAAGCAAGTGTTTTTATCCTCTCTGCCTAGCCAAGCCAGTAACTACTTGCGCCAAAATAAATTCACTACCATGCCCATTTTACTGAACATATGTAAACACTTCAAGCAAAACCTGCTGTGAAAATGAAGTTAAGCGTCTGTATAAATACTTCACAACAAACAATTTGTTTGAAATTCCTTCCAAAGTTAAAACGTATCTTCCACGGTGTAGTATAAAGACTTCAAACAGCAAGCACTCCCTGTTTTATTACTATTAAATGCTGCTTTGCTAGTGTCATTGCCAGTTTCGTTAATCAAAAAATTGTATAGTAAATTGTTGCAGAAATGTAGCTTATAATATGAGTTTACACAATAGTAACAAACGTTTCTGTAAAACAAACACATGCACACCCACACCAGATAACACCCCCACTAGGGTTAATTTTAATATTGTATGTGGCTATTTTAAAGAAAATGTATGACAAGCTTGCTTTGGCCAAGGAGTTGTTTTTAATCTTAAATAATTAACAATGGGAAGGACGTTTTACCTAATTTCAATTATATATTATACTACATACTACACTTAGTAGGATATTTAATAGCCCCTGAATTATTTGTGCTACAAAATTATTATTTTTTTTTACTTTTCATTATTTTATTTTTTTCATCCAATTAAATTGTACTCGTTTTTTTTTTTTGCCACATATCATTGGGTTGTTTCCAGATCTATTTATTTTAAAGAAAAACACAGCTGATAGGGCTGGTTATCTGGACTTTTGTTTCATTTGCCAGCATGCTAAACAAAATCCACAATAACTGCCAGCATGGATGATAAATGAAAATCCCTGGAGTTGGGAAGTAATTAGCCACATTCAAATACCATGTTGTATTTCCCTTATAGATCATATAAAACAGTGTTATACTCTTGTTATGCATACAGTATATACAGTATGTATCTGTTTTCTAATGGGCAGAGGCAGGAAAAGTATGTAGGGGAAGGGCTCCCGTTTGACACTTAACAGTATTATATCTCCACTCCTCAAATTGCAAACTATATTTATCGGTTCCTCCCCCTTCAGGGGATCCTCCGAAGATGGCCCAATCTCCACCAGCCAAAGATCTCCAAGCTCAAATGTTGCAGATAGGAAGTGAAATTGGAGAAGTTCTAACACATCTTCGAGCACTCCCTTCTAAAAAAGATCTACAAGCGCTCGATTCGCGCCTTCAGGATTGTTCCAGTCCCAGATTGCACAGTCCAAGCCTACATTAAAAAACTAGGGATGAGAGTCCTTTCTTTGGAGGATGAGATGGAAAATGACACTGATCACTTTACCTCTATAAAAGAGGTGCTCTCTATACAGCCTGCCAATCTGAAAGCACTACAATACAAGCTGGAGGACTTGAACAATTATGGGCGTAGAAATAACGTCAGGGTAGGAGGTCTTCAAGAATCTGTTCCCCCTTCTGGACTCATAGATGCACTCACCAAGATGTTTGGAGAAGTACTAGGTCTCGACCCTGAACCCCTATAGAATTCGACTGGGCCATAGAGTCCTCCTGCCTAAGAGTTTGGCATCTGCTCATCCAAGGGACGTAATATGTAGTCTTCATTTTTTTTCCCTAAAGGAAGATCTACACTGGAAGGTGCGAGATTTCGAGGCTGTTGATTTTAATAGAGCTCGAGTACAGATTTTTCAGGATCTCTCGTGGCATAAGCTTTAGCAGAGAAGATTGCTAAAACCCCTAAAAGAAACACTACGAAAATTGAATCTAAAATATAGGTGGGGTTTCCCGTTTTCCCTGCAGATCTCCCATGCCGGAAAACTGTTATCCTTGCACTCTCCTGCTGACCTGCCTTACTTTTGCTCTAAACTGGGCTTGGAAAACATCTTCCTCCCTGATCTGCTGTCTATTTCCCCTTCCAAAACCTCCAAGAGGGATAGATGGCACTATGTCCGAAACCTGAAAAATTCCAAGGGAGAAACTTCTCCCCGATCACAAGATCTCCCTTGATTGGACTATGAATGGTAATTATCTTTAATAAACATTGACACACTGGCCCTTATTTTAGTTGAATCGGACGGATGCATTTTTCAGACGGAACCGAGTGTTCCTTGCCCAGCCTACCGTACAGATAACTCACACCGTCCGACCATTGAATGATGGACCGAGTAGTCAGGCAGCACCGAGTGCTCCAGACCACACAGACATTTTTCCGAATGAAAGCAGGGATATGGGCGGGCAGCTGACATCCGGCTATGTCAGCTGTCCGTCTCCCTACACGTGCGTCATGGCTGCATTACCATACATATGCCCAGAGTTTTCATGGGAACACCCATGAAACGTGGGGGGTACGCATATGTTAATGAGCCTAAACAGCCCTTCACGCCCCTCTCCACCCCCTGATCGGATGGTTCCGTACTATCATTTTCTGTATGGAACTCATGCCGTGTTCGTATGTGTGAGGCGTTCGCACAAATGCGCAGATACGCCTCCGCACATGCACAAACACCAACCATCGGCCATCCGTCCACATTCGGAGCCATCTGACTCAATCAAAATAAGGGCCACTATGTGCATTTGTAATTGTTGGTTATATAAAATTTTATCACAATAAGCTGTTCTTACACTATGCCTTCTCTATTAGGTGCAAATGTTATTTTCATTCTAATTTGGTTCCTTATCTGTTTAGGTAGAGCCTTTTGTTTTCCCCCTTTTTCATCTATTGATTGAGACTTTTCTAATTGGGTTAATATAGTCACGGCCCCTAGTTCCCCCTACTGCAAATTTTGTTTGTTTTTACAAGAACCTTTGTGGCCTCCCCAGTGTCTGCATGTGGTTGTATGCTTGTAGTTGTTGCCAGTTTTATTTGGTCATGCTATGTTTTCTCCCTATGGTTTACTGCACTCTTTCTCCTTTTTTCCTCATTTTTTTTCCTGCCTTTCTCTTTTCCCCTTTGGATCCAATGTTGCTCTTTACCTCCCTCTTTCATGTGTTTAGATGGCATTAACTTTAGAGGACACAGGCTCTACATTCCTTCTACAGGGAGAGAGCAGACATAGTACTCGTCCAAGAGACCCATTTTTTTCAGGCTGAGTTGACCCCTTGTCTTAGTAATTAATTACTTACACTTACATATGGTCCAGGATACTTCTGTTGGCCCCATGACCTGGTCCGATCATGCCCCTGTACACCTTGATCTCTCTGTAGGTGCCATGAATCCCCCACACCGCTCCTGGCAATTTAATGAGTCCTTCCTCTCTGACCCTTATTGTAAATCTCAGTTAGAGGACACCTTAGTTATGTATATAGATTGTAATGTTTCCCCCGAATATGACCATTTGGGAAGCCCATAAAAGCGTTGTACGTGAGAAATTAATCTAACTTGGGTCGTACTTAAGAAAATAACAGCAAAGTCAGATTAATAATCTCCCAAAAATTTAGCTGTTGGAAATTATCTTATAGGAAAAGATGCAATACTGTAGGCATTACCATTGGAGGAATAAACCAGGTAAAAGGCTCGCTAGAGCACTTCGCACTCAGAGGTCCCTCTCCTTTATTTCATCTGTCAAAGACGCTCAATGACGAGTGATCCATGACACGGAGTCTATTGAAACAGCCTTCTGCTCAAACTGCCATACTGCTGGTCGGATATGTGGGAGAACATCTTTACAGAACACTCCATTGAAATGGTCACCAGGAGGAACTAATGCCCTCCTAAGGGCTATATGCTTTTTAATTCACCAAAATTGTGAGTTTTCCCAATAAATTACTCCTTTTTTATTAAAGTGGTATTGCACTATTTCTACTTGTTTTGAGCACCACATGAAAAAGAGGGAGAAATCAAAGCTGATTCAAGTAAAAGCAGCCATTCTTCTTTGCTATGCTCATTTATTCTGCTCCCATGTGAGTGTGGTGTAAAAAATAAAATTATTCACCAGTCATCAAACATTATTTGCCCTATGTCAATGTTTATTTTTTAGTATTCAAAGGAGATACTTGAGTTTTGTACGTTTTTTGTGTAATTCGCCAGGGTGCACTATTTCCCCTTTGTCTATTGTTATATTTCTAAAGCCTATCTGGTGAAGGCTTTACTGTGACTTCCAGGCTGAATATCACATATTGTGCTGTGGAGATCTGTTGTATTTTCCCTGTTACATAGTACATAGCCAATAAAGGCAATAACTTTATTTGTAACCAGGGAACCTATAATAAACAACCTGTAAGACTTAATCCAATAATTACTGGTCATAATACCCTGGTGGGAATTTTTCCTCAGTACACCAAGCACCACAACTCTCAGCTACTTTTACCTATGTTTTAAACTTTAAAAACACATCTTTTATTTTTTCTTTCACTATACGTGTGTATGTCAATGTCATTTTAACCTCTTATTTCGCTACATTGTGGGTGTCTCCTTATCCAATTCATATTAATAAAGATAAAAGGAGCAATCCACTATTTTTTAGAAATAACTGAATTTCATGTTGGTACTTTCTATCCATGGCTTGTTAGAAGTGCATCCGCAAACAACCTCTTTTCTCTTGTCTGCTCTGAATCATTACGATTAGTTGGTCAGGATGGCACCCCCACTGGTATAAACTAATGTACAGTGGTCCACTGCCTGTTCAATTAAGGGCCTAAATTGTTCAGTGTGTGCAGATTTAAAAAAAAAAAACCTTTGTGTCCTCCCGTTTATCCCTTGAGAAGATACAATTTCCAATCACAAAATTATGCTGGTGTCATAGATCTTGAAGTCATCTCATTGAAAATAAAAACTCTTATTTGAACAGCTTTCCTTTAATTTTTTAGCTGCAATTGTACATATGTACACCACTTCTACATGCCACTATGCATGTGACCAATGGCAGGATGTGTTGCATTCCAAATGCAATGTGTGATGCATCACTTCAAATCAGAAAAAGTTGGATCAAATCCTAAAAAAGACAATATGATGCTTGTCTCTATTTTGGAAGCAATGTGTAGGATATACAGTATGTGCTGTATATGAGATATACAGTATGATATACAGTATGTGCTGTATATGAAGAACTATCGAAAGAATCTGATCGGGAGGACAATTGATAGGCAATTTATTTTTTTAGCACGTCATACACAGCACATCAATAAAAAATGGTGGCGTTTAAAAAAACAGCTCAGAGGTTAATCTACAGTGAGTTCATTGGTTTATATTGGTATCACCAAGTTCAATCTTCAACTGTACTTCCTCATCACAAAATAAATGTCTAGCATGGTGCTTTGTCAATCTGATTCATACTGGAGGTCCGTTCATGCCACTTATTTTATGCAACTTGTATGAATGGGGTTTACTGTAAAATGTGTTTCTATATTACTGTTATTTTTCAATAAATACAAAGCACAAGTAGATAGTTCTCAATGCTGTGTTACAGCATTTTACTTATTTTGCCATTTTGGATTGAAAGAAAAAGTAATAGACTAACTATCATAAATAAGCGCTGCTTTCTAATTTACAATTGCTCATGCAGATAGATATTTCTCAGTACATTGTCAATCCATGTATAAAAAAAATGCACATGCGAGCTCATCCCTTATCCAAATATCCATTATCCAAATTATTCCAAAAACCATAGTCTCCAAAATGTTATTATTTTATTTTTTAGTTGTTGCTAAAAACCTACTGGGGGTATCTGAAACTGCCAAACTGGGGCAAAAACATTTAACTGGAACTAAATATGTGCATGGACATGATTGTTCGGCATTCAAATTCAGTGTCTGAGATTGTATACACACTTTGATTTATGCACAAATAAAATATATTTGTGTACATTTCATGTGTTTAATGTGCTTATACAACATAAATGCAAGACACCTCAAATATACAAAAATCCAAAATATGCAATTATCTGTTATCCAAAATCCGTCTGGTCCCGAGCAATTTGGATAAGGAATACTCAACCTGTATGAGCATTACATATCTGAAAACTGATACTGAAAAGAACATTATGCAGAAATGAAATACTATGTGATTTAATTTGGATATATATACACATACACACACACACAAGTTTACTAGGCACTCATGAGATTTTTTACTGTGCAGCGGCAGATAATAAATGTGAAACTGACACAAAGATTGTCAGTCAACGTTTCGGGCCAATTGCCCTTTACCAAGACATGAATAAAACTATATCAAGCGTCCATGTGGTTCCCTATACAATGGTAAGACCATTAGACAATTCAAGGAGCAGATCGCCTTGAATAAATCCAGCATCAGGGCTTCCCTTAGCAGGGAAGGATTAGACCAACCGGTCACAAGATATTGGAAACAATTTAAACACAGTTTACCCAACATGAAATACAAGATGATTGACTGTATACCTGACAGCCTGCATAGTGGAGATAGAGGACGTGCCCTACTGAGGTTGGAAGCCCCATAGTCTCAATGAGATTCTCCTCCTTTCCTGCTTTTTATAAATCCCCCATATGAACTTATTAACTCGGACATATCCGTGGCGTTCAAGAACCTTTCTGGCTCTTGATCAGACTTTCTTTAGCACCAGTTATAACATGTTTAACCTTCACCTGTTGCCCCCTTGACACTGCCATCTTTCGTTCTGTGTCCACCCAGCATCGCCTGAACCATGGTACTTATTTTATTACATATTCCATCATTTACTATGCAGTACCTCACCTTAGTGCATTTATAATTTATAACTACATGCTGCATTCTATGATCAACATTTGCCATTGACTGCCAGTTGCCTTATGTACAGTTGGCTTGCATGTGCACCGTATTGCCTCAGCGTCATTGGATATGTTTGTACATTTTTTTTATTCTGATGTCATCTATCTCTGCATCTATACCTGGATTCAGGTTACTCCCCTGGGCATGCATCGATAAAGCGTTTGTATTTTTTTTTTGTCTTTTGCATCATGACTCTTTTACCATTTATCGCATTACTTTGCTATGTCATAACATTGTGTTTTGTCTTATATTGATCATGACCAGAGTCCCATGCATCAGTCACCCAGCGATTCCCTGCTTCATCATATTCCCTTTGTGCCCCTCCAATTTCACTTTCACGCACACCCTGCGTTTATCCATCTGATACATCCATATCTTAGTTTTTTCATTTATGACTTTTTAAAAAAATACTTTTTATTGGAAAGTTTACCTGTGAAATATACATATAATAATAATATAATAATTTGCAAATAATGCAATAAGTCAAGGCTTTTATGCTATAAACACAACTAATAATTAGATGATAGACAGAAGTGGGGGATTAGGAGAAGGGAAAAAAGGGGGGGGGGCATCATTGGTGGGATAATATTTCCTTTTCCACATAAAATGTAACTCATAGTAAATTTCTTTTTATCTGAAAGTATATTGGATATATATTCAAATTTCTACATATCTGCCATTGACAATCCACCATAATATATCCATGTAGTCAAGAGGAACCAAGTAGTTGAACATTTTAGAATACTGAGAGGATATGCATTTTAGTGGAGGATTCAAGAGTGTCCATAAACAAAGACAATTTTGTATAACTTTATTGAGCTCCAGTGACTAAATCCAATCTGGCATATTTCGTTTCAAAATACAGTATTTGTAAAAGTTTTTGTTTGACCATTAATAGTTGCGGAGCAGTGTTCTTGGTCCAATGAATTAGAATACATTTTCTCACCACTGTAATCATTATGATCAATAACGGAAGCATGGGTTCCTTAATTTTGTCCATCGGCTACTTGCAGAAGATAAGTCCCATAAGTGCTAAAGGTTCTGGAGACAATTTTACGTGGAATATTATAGAAAGAAAGGTTACAACTTTACACCAAAACCTTTTTATTTTGTGACAGTCCCACATGCAGTGTGCAAAGTCAGGTTTACACCACATTTAATACAATGCCCTGTTTCCTCAAGTACCATGTACCTACGTCTATGGGATGTAATATATGCCCTGGGTAATGTTCGTAAATAAACCTGCTGCAGGTATACAGAATTTAAGGCTTTCAACAAAGTGGAGTAAAGATCCACAATGTCATCTAATCTAGATTATTAGGTAAGTATTTTGCCCATTTTTCCAATAACAGACGCCATTGTACATGGTTCACACAGGGCTTCTTCATCAATAACATATAAAGGTATTTCACTTTGTATTGTTTAACTAAAAGGAATTTAAAGTGCAGGTCTATAGATATTACCTGCGACAATATAATAGGGGTGATATTATCTGAACTCTGTGCTTTTATTGAGGTTAAATAATGTCTGACCTGAAAATACATGAACTGATGTGTGTGAGGTATTGTAAATTTTTGTGAGAGGTCTGAAAAGGTGAGGATAGATCCTGCTGGGTAAAAAAATCTTGTTATATGTATCTAAGCCTTTAGCCTTCCACAAATTGAATAAAGAATTAGTTAATGAAGGAGGAAAAGACGGGTTGCCCCACATGGGAATTCATTTATGACTCTTATTGTATGTCCCTGTATACTTTTCATTCACTGTTTCAGTCCCATTCACAACATCCTTATCACCGCCCACTAGGTGTCCCAATCCCGCCCCCTGGTCACTCTGATGCTCCAAATTACATCATCAGTACCCCACCGGGCGCACTGCCGGTGATTGATGCACGAGGTCCCCTGGTTTTGTTCTCACCTATATATGTAAGTACTTTGCACTGTTTTATTCATGTCTTGATAAAGGGCAATTGGCCGGAAACGTTGAACCACAATCTTTGTGTCAGTTACACATTTATTATCTGCCGCTGTGCAGTAAAAAATCTAATGGGTGCCATCAACTACACTTGCATTTATTTCCAATCTTGGATTGATTAGCACCGGAGTCTTCACTATTTCTGAAATAGAGTGATGGGACGATTCATGATTCATATATATATATATATATATATATATATATATATATATATATATATATATATATATATATATATATACGATACAGGTGATCCGGCACAGCCTCTTTCCAAGGTGCTTGAGCGGGTGCCAGTACAGCAAAACTTGCGATACACTCCAAACAGATGTACAGCACTCCAGCTTCTTTGAAGAAAAACTTTTATTAGCTTTGTAGCTTTAGCAACGTTTCAATACGATTTACGTATTATTATCAGGCTACAGGTACATGCACATACAAGATTTAAATAGCAAAGTACACGTCACATGGCCGGAGTCCACACCCAGCCGGGTGACGCCTCCAGATGATGTCATAATTCAACGTTACTACAATCAGTGAAACAAAAATAGCAATATAATAAAAAACACATACAAAAGAAAAACATACCACATTTAACATACAACAGCAACAGCAATGCGTGCGGTTACCCGCAGTATCTAAAAAGTTATTATTTGTAGGATAAAACCATAGCGGGCTGTGAAGAAAAAGTTTTAAAGAAAACTTTTTAAAGAAAACATATCCTGAACACTACTAGTAGGAAAGGAGAGCATTTAATGCAATAGAACATTTATACTAACATTTTCATTTAACCCATTGGGTGTCACAGTACCTAAATTAATAATCCATTTTGCCTCACATTGTAACAGGGCAAGGCCACGATCACCCCCCCGTAGTGAGGAGGCAATGTGGTCTATCATCCTGTATCGCATAGTGGACAAATTGTGTCTAGCAGATAGGAAGTGGCGGGCCACTGGTTGTTCAGTGGTTCCCTTCTCCCAGGTATTTGTAACTGCAGAACGGTGCGCTGCCATTCTTTCTTTGAACGCTCTTTCCGTTTTACCAATATAGCTAAGTCCACACGGACATACTATTTGGTAAACGACGTACCTTGAATTACAAGTGAGTGTATGTCTGATACTGATAGGTTTACCTGTTTGTGGATGGCAAAAAATAGGTCCCGCAATCATATATCGACAAGTGGTGCAAGTACACCGTACACAACCCAATTTTCTGGATCTATCAACAGGGGGTGTATATGTCCTCACCAAAAAGTCTCTAAGGTTAGGGGGGCGTTTATAACTTGACAACAGTCTAGTAGACCCCAATCCTAGGTCGGAATCTGTTTGAACCATAGGCCATAGTTGTTTCGCTGACTTATTGATCAATGGGCTCATCTGATTGAATGTATTAACCCATGGGAAAATGGGCTGGTCATTAGTTTTAATTTTTGATCTTTGCAGTAGACAATGTCTATCTAGTTTCAAGATTTTTTCTTTAGTTTGAAGAAGTTGTATTTTATCATACCCACGTGATATGAATTTATCAATCATAGAATCCATCTGAGTTAAAGCCATAGTTCTATCAGAATTAATACGATAAACTCGTAACAGTTGTGAGTATGGCAACCCATGTATCAAACCTTTAGGATGGCAACTAGAAGGTAATAATAAATTGTTTCTATCGTTTTTTTTGGAGAACAAACAAGTACTAATAATGCCTTCATCTAGACTGATATTCACGTCTAAGAAATGTATTTGGCTATCACTATATGTAAAAGTCAATTTTACTGGGCTCTCACTTCTGTTATGGCTTTCAATAATTTCAATGAGGTCATTAGGGTCACCCCTCCAAAAAATTAGGAGATCATCTATGTAGCGGGTGTAGAGTGCAATCCTACCCGCTACATAGGGGTCAGAGAACAACAATTCCTTTTCAACTTTAAACATAAATATGTTAGCGTAAGACGGCGATACAGCAGCACCCATCGCACATCCGATGTTCTGCACAAAG
The DNA here is from genome assembly GCF_055691185.1 of Crinia signifera. Lineage (NCBI taxonomy): Eukaryota > Metazoa > Chordata > Amphibia > Anura > Myobatrachidae > Crinia > Crinia signifera. The sequence continues at coordinate 231,965,023 of NC_139222.1, forward strand.
AACTTATCACGATACAGAAAAAATTTTTTTGTGAGGATTAATTTTAATAGATTGGTAATTAGACCAATATCCGGACCAGTGTAATTAATGTTGTCGGTTAGGAAATCGCTTATTGCCGCCAAACCATCGGTATGAGGAATAATTGTATAAAGGCTACTCACGTCAACCGTGAATAGCCATATATTATCCCCCCAATATGGAGTTAATTCCAATTTCCGGAGCAATGAGGTGGTATCTAGAAGATAGTAAGGATGTAACCTTATACATGGCTGCAATAAACTGTCTATATATACCGACAATAATTGGAAAAGCGATTTCCTAGCCGACACTATCGGTCTACCGGGAGGTTCTGTCATAGACTTATGCAGCTTAGGAATGCAGTAAAAAACTGGCACAATAGGATGGGAAGGTATAAGGCTGCTCATAAGTTTTTTGGAAATTAGTTTAGAATCAACACCCGACTGTAAAACATCTCTAAGGTCCCTACTAAAAACATCAGTGGGATCCTTGGTCAATAAACTATAGGTGGACTCGTCACTCAGGTGCTTCATAACCTGTGTATGATATTTGTCCGCATCCTGAATGACGAGAGCGCCTCCCTTGTCAGCAGACCTAAAAATCAACGAACTATTGTCACGCAATGCATTTAGAGCCAATCTATCAGACTTACTGAAATTACTTTTAATGTTGGTATTACAAATAGAGGTATTATCAACAACATTCTCATTCAACAGCCTCATAAACGTTTTGATAGTGGGGTTAAACGATTGTGGCTCAAAGTCAGACTTAGGCAACAGCTTGGTAAGTTGTGCAGGTAGAACTTCAGGTGGTGTTGCTGGAGGCATAGACGGGTTTTTTACAAAATGTTCTTTAAGTTTAAGTCCACGATGTAATCTGTGTTGGTCGACCGTCCAGTTAACTTTAGAAAGGTTAGAGGAAGGACAAAACGATAAACCTTTTAATAACACCTTGTGTTCTGCAGGTGTCAACTCGTACGATGATAAATTTATTACAAGGTCATGATTTACACAGGTGGTTTCGCTGGCCGCCCCCTTCTTTTTTTGATGACGATGGCCTCCTCTACGGGTGTACCCACGGGACCTCCTATGGCATGTGCCCGGGTATGTACCCCCGCTGGGTGGGTGGTCTTGTAGTTTTTTGACCCCCCTCTATGGGCATCAGAGTCACTATTTGAGGAGTTAAATTCAGTTGAAGAGGCTTGTTCAAAACCCCCCCTATTACGTTGTCTTCTAAAGAAGGGCTTTCTGGGGCCAGTAGTTCTACCTGCGTCAGACCATCTGTAAACCGTGTTGGATTCATAGTCATTGTCCACTTTATGTCTCTTTTCTTTTTTAAATTTAATTAAATCTCTTTTATATATTTGAATCTGGCTATTTAATTTTTCATACCAGTCAGTACCAGAATGACTGGTATGAAAAATTAAATAGCCAGATTCAAATATATAAAAGAGATTTAATTAAATTTAAAAAAGAAAAGAGACATAAAGTGGACAATGACTATGAATCCAACACGGTTTACAGATGGTCTGACGCAGGTAGAACTACTGGCCCCAGAAAGCCCTTCTTTAGAAGACAACGTAATAGGGGGGGTTTTGAACAAGCCTCTTCAACTGAATTTAACTCCTCAAATAGTGACTCTGATGCCCATAGAGGGGGGTCAAAAAACTACAAGACCACCCACCCAGCGGGGGTACATACCCGGGCACATGCCATAGGAGGTCCCGTGGGTACACCCGTAGAGGAGGCCATCGTCATCAAAAAAAGAAGGGGGCGGCCAGCGAAACCACCTGTGTAAATCATGACCTTGTAATAAATTTATCATCGTACGAGTTGACACCTGCAGAACACAAGGTGTTATTAAAAGGTTTATCGTTTTGTCCTTCCTCTAACCTTTCTAAAGTTAACTGGACGGTCGACCAACACAGATTACATCGTGGACTTAAACTTAAAGAACATTTTGTAAAAAACCCGTCTATGCCTCCAGCAACACCACCTGAAGTTCTACCTGCACAACTTACCAAGCTGTTGCCTAAGTCTGACTTTGAGCCACAATCGTTTAACCCCACTATCAAAACGTTTATGAGGCTGTTGAATGAGAATGTTGTTGATAATACCTCTATTTGTAATACCAACATTAAAAGTAATTTCAGTAAGTCTGATAGATTGGCTCTAAATGCATTGCGTGACAATAGTTCGTTGATTTTTAGGTCTGCTGACAAGGGAGGCGCTCTCGTCATTCAGGATGCGGACAAATATCATACACAGGTTATGAAGCACCTGAGTGACGAGTCCACCTATAGTTTATTGACCAAGGATCCCACTGATGTTTTTAGTAGGGACCTTAGAGTTGTTTTACAGTCGGGTGTTGATTCTAAACTAATTTCCAAAAAACTTATGAGCAGCCTTATACCTTCCCATCCTATTGTGCCAGTTTTTTACTGCATTCCTAAGCTGCATAAGTCTATGACAGAACCTCCCGGTAGACCGATAGTGTCGGCTAGGAAATCGCTTTTCCAATTATTGTCGGTATATATAGACAGTTTATTGCAGCCATGTATAAGGTTACATCCCTACTATCTTCTAGATACCACCTCATTGCTCCGGAAATTGGAATTAACTCCATATTGGGGGGATAATATATGGCTATTCACGGTTGACGTGAGTAGCCTTTATACAATTATTCCTCATACCGATGGTTTGGCGGCAATAAGCGATTTCCTAACCGACAACATTAATTACACTGGTCCGGATATTGGTCTAATTACCAATCTATTAAAATTAATCCTCACAAAAAAAAAATTTCTGTATCGTGATAAGTTCTTTGTGCAGAACATCGGATGTGCGATGGGTGCTGCTGTATCGCCGTCTTACGCTAACATATTTATGTTTAAAGTTGAAAAGGAATTGTTGTTCTCTGACCCCTATGTAGCGGGTAGGATTGCACTCTACACCCGCTACATAGATGATCTCCTAATTTTTTGGAGGGGTGACCCTAATGACCTCATTGAAATTATTGAAAGCCATAACAGAAGTGAGAGCCCCGTAAAATTGACTTTTACATATAGTGATAGCCAAATACATTTCTTAGACGTGAATATCAGTCTAGATGAAGGCATTATTAGTACTTGTTTGTTCTCCAAAGAAACCGATAGAAACAATTTATTATTACCTTCTAGTTGCCATCCTAAAGGTTTGATACATGGGTTGCCATACTCACAACTGTTACGAGTTTATCGTATTAATTCTGATAGAACTATGGCTTTAACTCAGATGGATTCTATGATTGATAAATTCATATCACGTGGGTATGATAAAATACAACTTCTTCAAACTAAAGAAAAAATCTTGAAACTAGATAGACATTATCTGTATCTATTAGGAGGATTGATGGCCTCCTAAAGGATTGGGGAACCTAGCTGCCCATTTGTCTAGCGCCAGTTACATATCACCTTTTCTAGATAGACATTGTCTACTGCAAAGATCAAAAATTAAAACTAATGACCAGCCCATTTTCCCATGGGTTAATACATTCAATCAGATGAGCCCATTGATCAATAAGTCAGCGAAACAACTATGGCCTATGGTTCAAACAGATTCCGACCTAGGATTGGGGTCTACTAGACTGTTGTCAAGTTATAAACGCCCCCCTAACCTTAGAGACTTTTTGGTGAGGACATATACACCCCCTGTTGATAGATCCAGAAAATTGGGTTGTGTACGGTGTACTTGCACCACTTGTCGATATATGATTGCGGGACCTATTTTTTGCCATCCACAAACAGGTAAACCTATCAGTATCAGACATACACTCACTTGTAATTCAAGGTACGTCGTTTACCAAATAGTATGTCCGTGTGGACTTAGCTATATTGGTAAAACGGAAAGAGCGTTCAAAGAAAGAATGGCAGCGCACCGTTCTGCAGTTACAAAGGCCTGGGAGAAGGGAACCACTGAACAACCAGTGGCCCGCCACTTCCTATCTGCTAGACACAATTTGTCCACTATGCGATACAGGATGATAGACCACATTGCCTCCTCACTACGGGGGGGTGATCGTGGCCTTGCCCTGTTACAATGTGAGGCAAAATGGATTATTAATTTAGGTACTGTGACACCCAATGGGTTAAATGAAAATGTTAGTATAAATGTTCTATTGCATTAAATGCTCTCCTTTCCTACTAGTAGTGTTCAGGATATGTTTTCTTTAAAAAGTTTTCTTTAAAACTTTTTCTTCACAGCCCGCTATGGTTTTATCCTACAAATAATAACTTTTTAGATACTGCGGGTAACCGCACGCATTGCTGTTGCTGTTGTATGTTAAATGTGGTATGTTTTTCTTTTGTATGTGTTTTTTATTATATTGCTATTTTTGTTTCACTGATTGTAGTAACGTTGAATTATGACATCATCTGGAGGCGTCACCCGGCTGGGTGTGGACTCCGGCCATGTGACGTGTACTTTGCTATTTAAATCTTGTATGTGCATGTACCTGTAGCCTGATGATAATACGTAAATCGTATTGAAACGTTGCTAAAGCTACAAAGCTAATAAAAGTTTTTCTTCAAAGAAGCTGGAGTGCTGTACATCTGTTTGGAGTATATATACGCTGTATCCGCCGCCCACCCGCGCCTTCATCACGAGAATCACCGGCACCTGAGCAACGCGCACCTGGATGACGTCACAGCGTCTCACCCAGACACGTTGCTAGGCAGCCTCAGCGTCTCCAATAAATACAGTGCGGACAGCGTACGTTAACAGACAATGGAGTCAGCCACATAGGTTTACATACACTGATAAAATACATTACAAAAGGATACATGGAAACATATACATACATTCCATAAGTGCAAATTAAAAGAATAATAAAATAGCAGCAGTATCAATAATATTGTAATCATGTCAAATCACGAAATACACATGTCGCATAGTGGATGATAACCAGAAGCATTACATAAGGGTATTCCATGCAATGCGCTCGTTGAGACCCTTAGGAGCCACAGTGTCTAACCTGTGGATCCAAGCGGCCTCCAGACGGAGCAACTTCTTGTTACGATCACCACCCCTGATGCTCTCAGGGATGTGATCAATTATTTGATATTTAAGTGAGCATAGCGGATGGCCATGGGTTTTGAAATGCACCGCTACTGGCTGATTGTTGCTTTTGCCACTCAATGCCGCTTTGCCGATGACAAAGTTGACGATAATAAACAAGAAATTGGATGAAATCTTCTGGTCTGCTTCACTGCTTTTTGTGATCACCATACATATGGACTTTATTTATCAATTCTAGGCGCCATACCACAATTGTGTTTTCTATATATATATATATATATATATATATATGTATCCAAAAATTCCGCACCTATGCCATCTGAGTCACAACAGTGGTGCTCACTCCAAGGACTAATCCAAATCACAAGAAGAAACAAAAAAGAGGGCACTCACTAATTGTTGGATAAACGCAAAGAAAAGTTTTAATATTGCTCACATGACACGGCTAACATTTCAATCTTATCAAAGACCTTTGTCAAAGCCAAGCAGTATAGAGAAGAGGTCCTTCCACCATGAACACCCAGGGTGTTCTCAACTTTATCTCTCTTTAAAGCTAAGTAAATAGACTTCTAAAACTTATACACCTACTACAGGTTTGTCCACCTGTAAAGTTTCTCCATTTTTTTGCTAAGTTTCCAACTTTGAATCTGCCACCCAATCACAAGTAGCTTCTCACACTGCCAACTTGTTTCAAAGCAAAAAGTAATCCATTATTACCAATGGAGATTACTTTAATCTGTCCTTATTATCTTAAATATTTAGTTGTTATTGTTAACCATTAATAATTTTATTTATTTCAATGAGGCCATTCATTTCTATTGGGCATTGCACATGTACCGTACAATATAGAAACCCATTAATTGAATGGAACATTGAAATTAATGGCACAATCCCTGATTGCTGTTGAAAATCACTGGTGGAAAAGCTATTTTATTTAATCACAACTGAAATAAATGCTGTTTAGCAGATTTCAGTATTAATTAATTCTTAAGGCTTTCTAGAACAAGTTTTGATTGAATTATAATTGCAAGAAAAATAAATATATATAATTTAGTATAAAAATGTGCATATTGAATACAAATATACAAATGGAAAAAAACTGTGTAAGCTTGTAAAATCCAGAATATATATATATATATATATATATATATATATATATATATATATATATATATATATATATATATATACACATACACAAATTTTCATGGATGCGGTACTCCAATCTAATTAACTTGATGTGCGATGCCCTCCGTGATGTGCACCCGCCGGACGCAGTGTTACGATCCGCCTCCAGCGGATCGGTGGAATGTGCTGTTCACATTTTCTGTGTGGAGTTTGTTTGTTTTCCCTGGATTCTGCTCCCTGGATTTCTCAGCTTCTGTTGTGTTTACTCTCTGGTGGCCTCCAGTGGTCAGCCTGTGCCATTGCAGCTCACTTAATAATGTGTCAGTTAGGCTCAGGTGTGTCATTATCAGGCTGCTAGCTTGGAGTGTACAGCTGCACCAATTACCAGAAGCCTTGATAAAGGATCTGGACCTGTGTAGCCCTGCCAGTTATACTGTCTTGTCAGTCCTCAGTCAGCCGTGTGCAAGCCTGTGGTTCAAAGCTCCCAGCCAGTGTCCTGTGTGCTACTTTTGCTGTCCCCGCTTTGTGGATCCTGCTTAGCAATCCCTTGGTGTTCCTGAGTCCTCCAGAGTCTCGCAGTGTTGGTTCCTGCATCCTGCCCTGCTGCAGCTAAGTGTCCATTGGACTTTTGCCTTGTATTCCTCCTGTCTCCTGGTTCCCCTAATACCAGCCTGGGTGTCTGCATTGTGCGTCTTGTCCCTCGCAGTGCAGGATAGTACAGTTGAGGTTTATTATTATTGCATACCATCTTCTGAGCATTGTTGCCATTGTTTATTATTGTTTATTCATACCATCTCCTGAGCATTGTTGCCATTGTGTATATATACCACCGTCACGCATTGTTGCATCCAGCCATTGATTAGCTTGTCTCATCACCTGTGGGAGCATTCCCAATCTCCCTGTCTAGTCACATACATGAAATTATGTTTAAATAAGTGTTTTATGTTTAAAACTTCTTGTTCATGGATTTATAAAGTGATGAGAGACAGGTATCACCGTCCAATACTATAGGGCGCCCTTTAACACTATTGTGGGTATATTTGGATTGTGAAGCCCCACTAGTAGGGGGCTGAGTGTTATTGGCAACCAATTTATGTGAAATGATCACTAGCGCGGCCTAAGAAATTTTGTGTTTTATAGACAGACAGACACAGATGTGTCCTCTTACTGTACATCTAGCCTTCATACGCCATGCAGTGTGAGATGCCTGGAATGAATGAACCGCCGGGTCCCATGCAATTATGCTAATTCCAGGCATATTGTTTCTGTGAAAAATGCATCTAAATTGCAAAAAAAGACTGTGCTGATTAATTTGACAGATGACACTTCGATATATTGTGTGTGACTGTGGGGCTGATTCAGGCCCATTGGTAATGGGCCAAATTTGTCCCCGATGGTCGAGGTTTGCATATGCATAAACCCCAGAAGTCAGAGGCTTTGGTGAGTTTCAGTCTCACCGGGCCGTTCACTCCAGTAGGAGCAGGAAGGAGGATGGCCATGGGGCATAATCAGGGAAACGCCCAGTGTTTCATAGGCGTACCCATAAAATGCAGGCATATCTATGCCTGCTTGGGGTGGGTGACTGACATCACATGACGTCAGTGCACGCCCAAAATTCATCAAACTGTGGCCATAATAAAAAAGTCAGTCTAAACTGACTTTTATTATCGAACAGGTGAAAAATCATTTGATGGTCCACGAATGCGAGGGGTTGTGTTAGCGTACGGCGGGAGGCGTCTACCTGTTTGCTAGGTACAGCTCTGAATTTAGGCCCTGAGTCAGTATATGGGGCAGGATAACTTATATTTTAGCACATCGTAAACGGATTCAGGATTCATTTACTAAGATGGGAGTTCTACTGAAGATGGGACGTTGCCCATAGCAAAAATTCTGAATCTATATATTTTCTTCTAGAAGGTGTTAAATAAATAAAAAGTAATACAGGTTGAGTATCCGGTATCTGGACATCCCTTATCCGAATTATTCCAAAAACCGTGGTTTTTGAAATCATTCGAATATTTATTTATTTTTATTTTTTTTAACCCCCTAACCCTCTTTTCATACTTACCAAGTCCCCGGGCGTCCACAGCAGGCCACCGGTGACGTCACCGGTGCGCGCGCACACTCGCGCAATGCATTCCTGGGACCGCTGGAGACCCTGGAGAAGATGCCGGAGGCCTGCTGTGGACGCCCGGGGACTGCGCGGATGCCGAGGGACCACCCGACACCATCAGGGGACAGGTAAGTATGGCTACAAAAATATATTCCAAAAACCGGAATATTCCCCTATCCGGAATGCTCGTGGTCCCGAGCATTTCGGATAGGGGATACTCAACCTGTATCTAGTTAGTTGCTATGGGCAACATCTCGTCTTCAATAGAACTCCCATTTTTTAGTAAATTTACTCCAGTTGCACATATATATTATACAAATGTCATACAGGTTGAGTATCCCTTATCCAAAATGCTCGGGACCAGAAGAATTTTGGATAACAGATTATTCCGTATATTGGAATATTTTTATATTTGAATGAGGTATCTTGAGTTATCTTGCATTTATTTGGTATAAGCTCATCAAACACATGAAATACATAAACATATATATTTTATTTCTGCATGAAACAAGGTTTAAAAACAGGAAACAAAGTTTGTGTACAATCTCAGACACTGAATATGAATGCCAAGCAATAATTTTCTTGCACATATTTAGTGCCAGTTACATGTTATTTCCCTAGTAGTGCCAGTTACAGATGTCCCAAGTAGGTTTTTAACAAAAAATAAATAAAAGTGCATTTTGGAGACTATGGTGTTCTGAATAATTTGGATAACGGATATTTGGATAAAGGATACTCAACCTGTATATCCAAATAATCAGTACAATCTTCTTGTGTGTCCTAGCCGCATGTGACTAAAACGCATTTTCAGAAAAACAGTAGCAATAAAAGAACACCAGATGCTAGAAGAGTCTAATGCAAGCAGGAATGTCAAGAGGGGCTTTCATTTTTTAAGTGCCATATTAAGAAATTAATTTCGAAGAGAAGACCACAACAATTTTCTCAAAGCTATCCTTTCAGCAATTAAGTAATGGTTCTTTGCTGAGTAAATCTGATCTTATCTATACTAAGATTGATTTAAAAATATCTTGAAATAAACTTATTGTAAATGTTTTTAGATTGTGGTTTTGACCAACATGCAGATTACACAAAGGTATGCAACTGGGTAGACACATCAGGGGGGTAAGACAAATGATTGATGATCTAGGTAGATAAGAGGAATGGTCAAGAGCATAGCAACTACAGTTTAATGCCAAAAAAAAAAATGCAAAATCATGCACTTGGGTCTCAAATAGACTAAATATAGTATAAATGGCACTATAATGAAAACTACTGAGGAGAGGGTTCTAGGTGTCACTATTTCAGGGGACTTAAAGGCAGGTAGGCAATGTAACAAAGCAATGAAGGTAAGTCAGATGCTTGGTTGCATATGGAGAGGAATCAGAGAAATGTGTTCAGTTCCGAAGGACATATCGCCAGAAGGATATAAATACATTAGAGATTGTACAAAGAAGGGCAACTAAAATGGTGCATGGCCTACATCACAAAACTTACCCAGAAAGGCTAAAAGATCTTTGTATGTATAGTTTAGAGCAGAGAAGGGAAAGGTCGGACGTGCTAAAAACTTCAAACAACCCCCCGGAGGACCCCAAGGAGGAGGTATGACTCCAGAATAGGGGGCAGCAGAGGTGGACCTCAGCCCAGAGAGGACCCAACCTCACGCCCAGGCCTCACTGACTCTCCCAGGCCTCACTGACTCCCCCTCACATCCCCCCATGCGCACACACACACTCGCTCTCGCTCCAGCCCTTGATACACAGCAGGACAGCCTCAGGATCCATCCATATGGCTGACTCCTGTGGTTGCTGAAGGGGAGATGGCCTGCTGAGCCCTCGCACTGCTGCCCTGTGATCAAGATGGTGTCTCAAATGGCTGCCTAGGATCTGTGTCACTTTATTTACCCTGTGTCTCCACTGTTGTGGCCTTTATCTGTACCGTTACTTGTTTTACCTATCTGGCTGTTGAAGCGACCCAGTTGCGCTGCTAATGGCTGCCCTAGGTGCTGCGAAGCCCAGCAAATATATGATCCTCGTGACTCCCCATGTTCGTGTCCATCACCCTCCCCAGGGTACATATCTCTAAGTGTTACATATATCTGTACTGTCACTGTTTATATGTTACCTACCCGGCTGTTGCACAGCAATCCACAACCAATTCCTAATATATGTAAGTATACCTGTCCAAATAAAGCGGATTCTGAATGCACGCTGGGAGTGCTGACCATACGCTGATCTGCGTGCTGCATGGAAACAGCAAGAATGACCCCTGAAGGCAGACTGCAAAGCAAGCCTGGATAAGCATCTTAGCAGTAAATATGAATTCTTAATAACCCAGTAAAAAAAAAAAAAGTAAATTATATTATAAAATAAAAAATATGCCTTTTTAAAATTAATTCAAAGTAACATACACACAAAATGTTCATTATTTGCTAGTAAAATTTTAATATACAATGTCAGATTAACCAGGTTTCTGCCTTTTACCTCTTACTCAGACCTCTAGTTCTTTGTGCTTCTTACACATGAACCTTTTCAGAAGCAGCGTGTAAAGGCGACTCTTTGTAAGGCTGCAAATTAGCACACTGCTGTTTTCAGCTTTCACGGGGATGAAAATACATAAGGGCATAGATGATGTTACTGTACATTTTTCAAACCTGTAAATCACAAACCCACAAACTTGAAAGCGCTTTTAACACTTTTACTATTGATTTAAAAAAAAAGTGTTATGGATTCGAGAGATCTTGGATTAAAACATTCATATAAAAACTACTGTATGGTGACTGCTTTCATTAGTATAGGGCCTTGATGGCTAACCTTGACATTATAGCTGTTGTTGAACTACACATTCCAGCATGCTCTGCATCAGATTTAGCATCACCAGCCGCCATTCACTATTTGCATCAGTGATGTAGGCGGCAGGCTCGGGGATGGCCGGCGCAGGTTGGGGGGACTCAGGAGTGCTCAGGAGTACAGGCGCCGAGTCCTCCCGAGCCGCTGCGAACATCCCCGAGCCTGCCGCCTATGTCACTGCTGACTGTGACTGAAGGCTGGGGCAGCAGCGGCAGGGAAGCTCCGGTGTACAAACGCTGGAGCGAAGGTGAAGTGGAGACTTTTCTTCATCCTGTGATGGATTTTGCTGGGGCAGGACAAACCTGCCCCTAGGTGGGGAGAAGAGGCGCCTCGCTGCTCACCTGCTCACCGGGGGGGGGGGGGCGAGGTGATGGGCGGCCACCACCAAGTCCGGGGGGGGGGTGAAGTGGCCACCGCCAAGTGGAGGGGGCTTCATGTGGCCGCCCCTCCAAGTCCAGGGGGAGGGGGTGAAGCGGCCTCTCCGGCCACTGAGTCATGGGGGGAGGGGGTGATGTTCAGTTGTGGGGGCTGGTGTGGGGCGACGTTCACCTGGCTACATCCAAGAAGGGAAGTTGCTCCCAAATGCCACCCTCCAGTGGCTGGTGCCCCAGGCAAATGCCCAAAGCTGCCTAGTGCATTTACCTGATCACTGGGCTCTGAATATACGCTGCCCAATGATCAACTCTGAATCATGCCCCAAGAACAGAAATGCATTGAATAAAATGGGCCCTAAACCCTGCCCATTATGTAAATAGCCTTATAATGAAAGATTTTCAGCAGTCTTTCGCCTCCTGAAAATCTTTTGCTCTTTGGGGAAAATAGCTCGGTGTGTACGCACTACTTTGGTGAAAGATAAATCTATCAGAGATTTCGGCAAAGTATTTTGAAATGAAAATCTACAAGTGTGTATGGGCCTTTAGATTTGGGTGGGTTTTGTACTGCAAACTGATATCTATATTGCAGTGCAAAACTATAGAACTCTCTAGAAGAAGGCCCATCCAAAGGCCGAAACACGTTGGAGAGAACACCAGAACCCCCCACCACCAAACACAGTGAACCAGCATAAACCTTAAAGAAAGAGACAGCGAGAACCAGGACAGATATAGGCACTAGCACTTGCTACAAACAGAAGCTGCCTGTCAGCTATAGAACGGAAGCAGGGACACGGATGCAGCCACCAGGGAAGAGGATACCAACAGGAGCAGAGATGACAGCACGAGCGTAACGGAGAGGGACTAGGTGAGTAGGCAACTCTGTCGGCAGGAGAGGGTAGTGGCAGGCGGCTAACCAGCGCCAACCACTCCCTGTCTCCCTGTCAGAAGAACCACACTAGCACCACCAGGGACGACAGGCAGCGCAGCAGCCCAAAAGGCGAGCGGCGCTGACCTGACAATCCAAGGAGGAACAGCATACGGTTCCTCCGGACCCGCCACCGCCGGTGATTCTGGTTGATCCGCCCCATTGCAGATCGATGTTGATAACCTGAGCATACGCATAATCGCTTATGCGCGTGTGCAGGTCTTCACAGCGGGTGACCACTGAGGCTTGAAAAGTCTCCAATGTGCTTGCAGTGAGAGGGGGAGGGGGGGAGTGTACAGGAGGTAGCTGGGTCTGCCTAGGAAAACGTTGGGTGTCCCCATGTAAACGGGAGCGGCCACCTGCCTTCCGGGGGCGAACAATTGAAATCACCAGATGTCAGCTGCCAGCCCTGTTCTTGGAGCACTAATTTAAAGCCCCAAAGAGTGAATTAGATTAGTGAGCACTTCAGAAATCATTTGATGGTTGAATGGCTTATGCAAAACATCCATTCGCAGGCCTGCGGGGACATTCGGCAACTAGCGGGAGGTGGGCATTCATGCAGGCAGAGTAACATGGCTCGCAAAGCAGCAAACCAATGCTGCTTTGAGAGCCAACCAGAATAAGGCTCCAAGTGAGACCTACAGTAAGCAGACCAACTACTACCCGCAGCAACAATATACAGTGGTGACATCTTTTTGATTTATACATGATTTGATAGCTATCTTACAGGTTGTTTAAGGCAAGTAATACAAGGTGAAAATATTAAACATCATTGGATTCTAGACAAATATCGATTCATCATGTGCATGGCCTGTGATTTAAAGATGTTTGCAGTACTGCATTGGATGGATGAAATTTGTGAGAGCACTGAATCAAAGTACATAACCTTGATCCACAGAAAAATTGCTTTGATGCTTTTTAGATGTCCGTAAGAGAATCAAAGGGTTACAAAGAAGGTCTGAGGGTCTCAGAAGCTCTAGCTGCTAGGAGACAATGGTAAATCATGGTTTTATAGAGTTTAACTGCTCTGATGCAGACAAAGAATATGGAGTCTTTGTTGTGTTAAAAGTACAAACAGATAAATGACATCTTTGCACAGTTTCTATAAAAGGAACTAAAATTGTGTTTGAGTGGACGGTTAAATGCCCATAAAACATATTCTGTAGGCAACATAATTTTGTCAATACCTTCCATTGATGGCAGAAGAAAATATTTTACAGAACAGTGATATAGAATGTACAGTATGTATGTAAGTATGTATTATATACAGTATGTATGTATTATATACAGTATGTATGTATTATATACAGTATGTACAGTACATTTTAACAATTTCACTTGCAGTGATCTGTTAAATGCACATACGCATGATTCAATAACATAATCTGACACAATGTTGTCATCTTACAGTTTTTTATTAAAGAATCCCATCAGTTACACTTATATAACTGATATCATATTACACGGTACTTATGTAGTATCTGGGCGTCCGATTTAGAAATCGGATCGGATCGCATCGCATGCGACCAAATCGTATGCAATGTGATGGTCAAGATTTTTCCATAGGATTCAATGTTAAAATGGTCTGAGTCCATTTTAACATAGAATTCAATGGGAAAAAGGGGTCCTTTTCCTTTCCCCACTATCCAAGTGGGCATGGAGTTGGATATAAACCTGTGGCGAGCGTAGCGAGCCACCGAGCCCGAAGCGTGGCGAGCGTAGCGAGCCCCGCGAGGGGACACAGAATACTTTTTAAGAAATATGCGTTCGCTCGCCAAGCTTCGGGCTCGGTGGCTCGCTGCGCTCGCCACGCTATATAAAATCAACTCTATGCCCACTTGGATAGTGGGGAAATGAACAGGACCTTCTTAACATTGAATCCTATGCAAAATCGCATCGCATCGCATCTGATTGTATGCCTTAAGGTAAGGCATACAATCACAAAATCGGACGCCCAGATACTACATAAGTACCTATTACACAGTTCTGATACCATGGGTACGCGGGCAGGCGGTAGGCCACCCGCCCCATCTTCGCCAGCTGAGACTGTCTTTTATTTGCGAAGGCAGGTAAAATCATTTGATGGTCGGTGACCATCGTATGACTTCATCTGCTAGCGGAAGCATGCGAGGGGATGTGTTCTCATACACATTCCCTTGCATGGTACCCAGGGGATTTGGCGGCGGGGAAGGGTTATTTGGCCAGGCGACAGGTGGTATCGCAGGCCACCCTGATTAGGGCCTACATTTACTAAACTACAAACACACACCCTAGGTTCAAATTTTTTTTTTAAAGCCAATTAACCTACCAGTATGTGTTTGGACTGCGGAAATTATATATATATATATGTCTGGCATCAATGCACCCTACACACTAAGAAGTGGAAAGAAATAAAGTGTAGAGACATAAAGTATGGACAAAATCATCGCCTCACTTCCACGGTAAAGGCTGTGTTGAAAAATAATAGTTGGGAGCTGGCTGGCTAGAACTTTGGGCTTACTTCAGACTTGATTGCAGAGCATATCTGTTCACAAAATGGGCAAAACCATGCTGCACTGCAGGTGGGGCAGATGTAACATGTGCAGAGATAGTAAAGCTGGCCATTCATCAGAACTAGATCAGGCCCAAGCGCACATTTTTGAAGGGTTGTGCGATCAATTGGTTTCTATGGTCAACATCCCATCTTCAATAGAACTCCCATCTTAGTAAATTAACCCCACTGAGCCACTACATTATAAAATAATGAAATCTGGTAGGTATTACAGTGTACTGTAAACTGAAAGGTTATTCAGTGTGGCATAGTACAAACTTGTAGATAATGCAGTGTGAGATGATAGGTACTTATGGGTGTGGAATAGCAGTGATGTCATAAGCTTGGTGTATTCCACACCTGGGTGTCACCCTCAGAAGCAATGACACCAAAGTGGCAGCTCTTCTGCATTGACAGGAGCTGGTGCTGCAGTAACATATTCTCCGCCAGTACTTGGCTCCTATCACAGATGAAAAGCCAACACTACAGACAGACCCTTCTCCAGGGGCAGCCAAGCATCCCCCAGGATGCTGGGCTCACCCCCAGTGTGATGAAATGGAGATCCCAGTGAGGCCACACTGTTTCAATTAGGCCATGTCCCCTTTTTGGGCAGCTGCACTTCTGGCATTAAGGGTGAGTGCTGTGTTGTTAAAGCAGAGTGGCACAGTATGGGCTGTTAGGCCCTTCATTGATTGGTATGATATAATATTATTGGTAGAGGCACCAGAAAATAGTTGCCCTTGGGTCCCCACAAACCTTAACCTAGTTGTGTCTCGAGATAGCAATTATAGTTATTACTGGGGATACATATACATGCATGCATGCAGGAAGTGAGCTAGCTCTTGGCTCAAATGATTATTGAAGGTTTAGCTACTTTTTTTGGCATTGAACAGTTGTGGATTACTGCGCTCATACCTGGCTCCAAATACACAGCATACAGATGGAGTGCAGCTCATGCTTGTAGGGGCTGGCGATTTCTATCGCCAGTCACCAGGCCCCGTCAGCCATCGGAAGAGGGCTTGCACGCCCCATTCCGAAGGTGCTCCCTCCCGCCTCCCCGGTCCCCATCGCCAGTCCCCACTGCTGCCCCCTTAACCCTGCTAGTCTCCCTGAAGCGGAGATTGGCAGGGTCATGCCACCCGACTGCCGAGCGACTGGGACGCGCATGTGTGTTAGGCGCACGTGCATCCCAGTCTGATGGTGTCCCTCTCCACCAGTGCTCGCCAGCAGGGACATTCTGGCGAGCTCCGGCAATGAAATAGAGGGGCTCCATCTGTATATTAATATATGTATTTATTTCTTAAAATATATAAAATAAAGTACAATACTAATTGTTAACTGTAGGTGGCTATGTCTGCGTCTTAACTGGTTTTGCACCTCCAACTGAAAAGATTAATATTTTATTGCTGTGTCATTCAAACTATCAGCAACTTGACAATAACATTGCAGTCATTCTGTCTGTGAGCAATGTAGAAATGTTTCTGGTTTAAAATAACTCTGGAAGCTGAAATTATTTTCAGGTAAACTGGCGCTATGAAATCACAAATATGCTTAAAGCAAAACACTGATAAGACTCCATTGTGTAAACATCATCGCTAAATGTCAACCATTTAAAAATCTACAAATAAATTCCAATGACATTTCATATACAATGACAGTAGCTTTCCACTGGCCTTATTTAAGCAAGTAGTAATGCTTACAGTCTTGTGTTATTTGTCAGAAATGCTCCAAAAGAAATAGACTTTCCTACATTTCCAGATAGCTCAGTTTACGGAGGCACTTCTGAAAAATATCTACAGGAGGCAAGAGTTTTTAAACCAATACATCTACAATCAGCAGGGTATACTGTAGTTTGACTGTAAAATGACAAAACCATACTAAATTTGTGTCTTGTAGTGGTCAACATGGCAGGTGCCAACCCTCTCGGACAGGCATGTCCAAACTATGGCCCCTCCAGCTGTTGTGAGGCCCTACAGCTGTTGTGAGGCTACAAGTCCCATCATGGCTTGCCACAATTTTGCTATTAGGGAATGCTAAAATTATGGCAAGGCATGCTGGGATGTGTATTTTCACAACTGCTGGATGGGTACAATTTGGCCATGCTTGACCTTGGCCAAATTCAGCAGGTTAATGTACATGGTAAAATTATGGGTGAAATTTGATAGAATGAGAGATTCAGAAAGTGAGAGATTTGGTAAGAAACCTCTAGTTTTTTTAAAGCGGCAATCACTTACACATCAAAATCATACTGGATTTGCAGCGTAAATGATTGCCGCTTTAAAAAAAAACTGGAAATTTCTTACCAAAGCTCAAACTTTCTGAATATGTCTTTCTATTAAATTCCCCCCTATATTTCATATCTTGTGGGACAGATCATCAAAGAAGGAAAGGGTATTTTAATTGATAATTAGTAGACACGCTTATTTATTTTGTACCATTTAAATTAATCTAAAAAAGACCTTCTCATGACATATTTATGAGCCCATTCTGAGTTGGGCAGGTCTGCTGCAGCTTATACGCACTTGCTAATTACAGAATCAGCACTGTTTATGATATGCATCTTAGTGAATACAGAACACCTGGAATATCCACTTTGTGTGGCTGATATCATTATTACCACTGGGACAAACAGCAGAAAAACTGGCAGATTGTGGCATTTTATTTCTGCCATTTTGAATCCGAGTCCCATGCATGGCCACAACACTACCACAAATTGCACACAGTTCTATTTAATTCCATGGTGTCCTATCAGCCACCACAAGAAACACTATATACATTCAACACCGCAACACAGCTGTTAAAGATGCAACTCCTTCAGTTTATCCTGTTTATGTGTGCAGCACTGTGGGTAGGGCACATGCATATGTGCCCCATTGGATTGCCTCCTTCCTGATACTCAAATTGATAACCAACAGCTACCAAAGGCAGTGTAAGAACATGAACAATCCCCTTTATGACTGCTCCACCTTCTCCCTCCCCAGAACTGATTTTCACCTGCCTTAATGGCCCCCTGCTCTCATGCAACTAGCTCCAGCCCCTACAGTGTGTGGTTAGTTACTGTGGCCTGGCCCCTCCTCTCAGACCAGCCCTAAGCTCTATTCGCATCCCACTTAATATGTTCCTTCACTCTGCCCACCGAGCACTTTGTTTACCTTTATCCCCAATCCACCTTGCACCCCTTCTCCTAAATAAATATAGATATCTGCAGATGTAGCAGTGTTCAGCTTTGCCGTGATGATACATTTGCATAAGCATATCCAGAGAAGCAAACTGCTCTGCTTGAAATTGATGGTGTGCTCATGCATATGCACACACACACACACATCATAAATATGTGAACATTAGTTGTGCCATCAATACCGTGGAGCATACACATTGCACGATGGATGGGCGTGGCTACATCTTTATATAATTATATCTACCAACAGGTAGGTGGTGTGGCAGGTAATTCCAGATGCCCCTAAGGGGGCTACATTCAGTGATTTAGGGGTGCCAAAAATTAAACCAAAGCACCCCTGGATATATGTGCATTCTCAGATGTTGAGAATTGGATTAACCACTTAATTGGGAAGAACAGTTTAAGATGTGTAGAATTGAATAACAAATTTATAATTGTTCAATACTAAAAAAGGACACTTCTGTGGCAAATCTTAAAACTTACAAGTTACACAACTATGTTTATTGTGCCCATTGTGACAGTTTTTTACCTGTTGTTCCATTGTAGAGTGTTTGCCTATTGGGTTTGAGTCCCATGAACAATGTTGAGAGCTCAATGCGGTGCTTAGATTGCAAAGGACAGTGGTGTGTGAAGAGCTGGGATTCAGTAATTGTTTTGAGATGATGACTATGGTATGCCCAATTAGCTCAGAAGCACACACCATTTAATGGAAGTGTTAGGGCTTGTCCACAAGAGTGGCTTTTCAATCTCTTTCAAAACAGAATGCAACTTGAGAAAGCTGCTACAGAAATAGCACACACTGATAATCCCTACACAGAGACCTAGGTAAGGGACAAGGAGTGTGGTAGTGTCTTACTGTTGTTGTGGAAAATTAGATTTTTTTTTCTTGAATTTGTATTCATTTCCCATACTTTTTCTGCTAAATGAAGAAGGATACCTTGGTCTTTTACCCTGTCTTCTAATGCCAGAGAATGTTGTAGCTGTGTTGCGAAGGCCTTGCTAATTTAAATTATATGAATGTTTTGTTCCTCCCCTACAGGTGTGTCCATAACTATCTTCCTTGCACTACAATTTGCATAATACATAATGCATGAGTGCCATGTAACTTAATAGTATCAGGCGTCTTTTCGTGCAACTGTATCTGTTAAATAATTTTATTCGACATGCAGCATACCCAGTTGCGGTTTTTACCTATGGGCTGCAGGGCTGCAGCTCCCCAAGTAATATCCGCCACCGTGTGAATCCAGATACAGTCTGAGACATTGTGGTATCTATTGTGGGAATGTGAACATATCCTGAAAAGGTCTATCAGTTTCTGCCATGTAATAACATTTATTGTGATCCCGATCCTTACCTTTACCAGGGCCAGATGTACTAAGCTTCAAAATTGATAATGTGGAGAGTGATAAACAACTAGCCAAACAGCTTTTACCTGCTATTTTTCAAATACAGCCTGTGACATGAGTTGATTTGGCCGTCTGTTTATCTGTTTATCACTTTCCATTTTATTATATTTTTAAACTTGATACATCTGGCCCTCAGGCTTAAAAAAATATATTTTAAACTATTAGCACAGATGAGCCACTCTCATTTAGCAGGGGTTTGGCGGTCGGATCACCACCCGCCAGCACCCAACAGCCACCGGAAAGGGACGCGTGAGCACGAGACACTCACGTGTCCCCTTCCGATGGAGCTACCCCTCGGTCTCTGCTGCCTCCCTGTTGCTTTCCACCAGTCCCCGCCACCTCCCCGTCTCCCTAAAGCGGAGATGGGCAGGGTTCACATCCCTCGCTGCCCGAAAACTTAGATGTGCGTGAGACACTCGCGTGTCCCAGTCAGATCTAGCACCTCTCCGCCGGCTCTCGCCAGCGAGGACATTCTCGCAAGCGCTGGCAGAGAGGCGCTCCTTCTGTAGGTATACTGTAGTTCTTTTTCTCCTTTAGATAAAGTCTATGTAACTCTTTGCTGGTCCACAACTTTGGCCTTGTTGTCTTTCAATGATTTTCTAATAAAATAACTAGGAGCATATTAGATTTGCTTTAAAACCAGCAAGCGTCATTGCTAAACCACTGACAAAACTGTCCATTACATTTCTAGGTCCCATATTATAATCCATGACTGCACTACTAAAATTGGTTTTTGAAATACACTTGACCCCATAGACACCAGCATAAACAATGGCACTTTCAGCCTATTAAATGAAAAAAGTATTTTACAAACTTGATAATACCTTTGGATGATGCCTCAGGAAGTGGCAGTAATTTTAATCAGGGAAAAAAGGTCTAGAGTATATACATATTTTAACACAGTAACACAACCCCTAATTTTTGAATCACTTTATCAACATGAACCAAGCGAGTTCCTCTCATTTTCTTTTAATAACTACTAATAAAAGTTAATTACAGGAAAATTTGCATCTTTATGATTTCCTGACATTTCTACGCTCTACTTCCCAACAGTGACATTTTCATTGACTATATAAAAAGCTGGCTTATCAATAGATCACAGAATACAGGGGCAATTTATATACATGTATACATAAAGAAAAAAAAAAAAAGATCAAATGAATATTTGTTGTCGGTGAAAGTATACACCAGGAAACAATCCATTCCTTATCAAAGGTGGACATTACTTGGAGAGACTATTCCGCTATAAGACTTTAATATAAAAGCTCTACTTTTTTTATTAAGTTATCACATCTACCAACTGAGTCAAACTGTTTAAACTGTCACACTTTACTTCAATTATTATATCCAATATTACAGTTCTTGGCTTGTCCCTGAATGCTGTAAGATGCTGTAACACATCTCTCAAACACATAATGTTTATTCAGAATAAGAACCAGAGCACTAAATAAATGAGATCAGAGTATTTAAAAAGGCTACACTAAGTGCATGTTTGCATTCTTACCATATGCACAAATTAACACCAACTTTTCTTAACAGATGCCTTTTGACAGGTTTTGTTTTCTTGGTCAAAGTCTGTAGCAGAAAACTATTTCCTCCCTCTCTGCCCCCACCACCAACGTTCTCTTGGGAGTTGGACATAGCAAAAGCCTGCTCAGTATGCTAATTAACACTAATCAATGATCTAGCCCTTACTTGCCAATGTTCTTCTCCATAAAAGTGCTTTCACTGGTGTAAATTACTCACATGGATTAGAGGCACCACCATGGGTGCAATTAGCACTCTAGTCAGGATGGAAAGCGAGCTTCTTGTGTCTAATAAAATACTAAGCAACCCGAGCAGCATGGTCAAAATTCTAATTAGCCTGGTAATCTTCCAAATTATGTATTTGTAACAAAAGAACAGAAGTGTGTAAGGCAGGCATGTCCAAACTATGGCTCTCCAGCTGTTGTAAAACTACAAGTCCCATCATGCCTTGCCCCAGTTTTACTATTAGGAGATGCTAAAACTATGGCAAGGCATGCTGGGATGTGTAGTTTCACAGCTGGAGGGCCATAGTTTGGACATGCCTGGTGTAAGGTCATTCAAGTGCATCTGCACAAGGCAGATGACGTCATATCCCCTCCTTAAAGGAAATGAGAACCATTATATCTTTCCATAGACCTATAGAAGCTCCAGCTCAGCTGCTCAGATAAGGATATTTATCTTAAAGATTAGTGGCCTCACTTGCCCATGGAGTTAGTGGAGCTTCACCAATGTATTGGTATCCAGGCTTCTCCAAATAGTAAAAATCGGGGATGGTTGTAAAACAACACGATTGGGCGCTGTAGGGGGTTGTGATGTGAAGCAGCTACTAAACAAGGGATCGAGAGTCCCTTTAGAAGGAAACAAAAAAAGGATATACAAAATAGTAGCGCTAATAATTAAAATATAAAAAAATTAATGACAATAAAAAGGTACACAATAAGATAATTATATTGGTCAACAATATTGTTAATAACCAGCATGAGCACCAGTATCTGCAATAAGTAAACTGCTTAAACTGGATCCATTCCTAGTGTGCCACCAGATTCTATCCAGAAAAGACAAATAAAGTCTCCTTATAGAGTATATTTACCGCAAGGTCAGTCCAAATGAAGTATTAATCCTTTTCAGGATAGCGTTCTGCAAAGTCCATCACTTGGTGATTGGAGATTCCTTGGTGAGGGGAGATTCCGCATTATTCAAACCACCATTATCCGCATGTTTGGAAGTCTTGGGGAATCTCCCCTCACCAAGTGATGGACTTTGCAGAACGCTATCCTGAAAAGGATTAATACCTCATTTGGACTGACCTTGCGGTAAATATACTCTATAAGGAGACTTTATTTGTCCTCTCTGGATAGAATCTGGCGGCACACTAGGTATAGATCCAGTTTAAGCAGTTTACTTATTGCAGATACTGGTGCTCATGCTGGTTATTAACAATATTGTTGACCAATATAATTATCTTATTGTGTACCTTTTTATTGTCATTAATTTTTTATATTTTAATTATTAGCGCTACTATTTTGTATATCCTTCTCCAAATAGTAGAACTAGAGAGGGAGCCTACTGTGAGCCCCAAGATTTAATGGTTGTAGCTATTAGCTCGTATAATCCAAGAGAACAAGACTTTGCACTGTGACTATGATTTTATTTTGAAGAAGATCCTAAATAAGGGTACTAAGAACCTTATTCAGGTCCGTTTGGTAGTCCTTATGCATTTGCAAGGGGGTGATGTTTGCTGGGTGCATGCGCCCACGGTGAACAAACTGTTGTGGCAGCAAGTGGGCGGGGGGGTGACAGGCAGGGGTTCTTGCCCATGGGAACGCCCAGCATTTTATGGCCGCTGGGAGTTCCCATGGAAATCGCCTGGTGACATGGGTGCTGGGGGCGGGCAGCTGACATCACAGGATGTCAGCTGCCCGCCCATTCTCGCAAGAACGTACCTGACCTGAGAAGCACTTTATATATGCGTGTGCACACCACATCATTTGATGGTCGACGACTGGCATGGGAATGGATGTGTACCAGTGTGTACCAACATTTGCAGGTCGGGTTCTGGTTGATGCGCAAGAATGTGAATTTGCATCTGAACAAATAAACCAGAGTAAACCCCTAAATACAGTATCTGCAATATAATATGACATTGATAGAGTTAATTCACCAGGATTGCTGGGTTCCCAACGCCAACACTTATAAGCTGCAGATTACCTATCACGATGCCTGTTTTGATATATACTGATCATAGGCGTGCGCACGGGGGGTGCCCAGGCACCCTCTAATGACCGGGACTCCCCCGCCGCTGGCGCCTCCTTCTGCCTGCAACCTACAGGTTTCCCAATTTCTAAATGCCGATGTGCACCCTGCCCGGTGTGTGCACGTTGTGGTTTGCAACCTGCACTCTTCCCGGCCCAGATTAAGCTGCCTGACATACTGGGAGCAATCGAGGGGCTGGATGTCCGACGGAGTCTACAGGGTACAGATGCAGTACAGGTGCTCTTTCCCGCTGACAGGCACCGACACCAGCAACAGGAAGCCTGGTGCCCTGGTTTGAGCTGTAGCGTGAACAGCATCACTCACATCCTCCCTGCAGGCTGGTGACAAGGCTCCGTGTCCTACGAGGGCAGTGAGCAGGGAGAGGGAGGTGCAGTCATTTTTGTGCTATTCAGCCTCCCTGATACCCCGCCTCATTTTATCTGCTGCCTTTTTTGGCCAGCTCCGCCAGGCTGAAAGTCCACCCAAGATTAATCCTTGCAATACAAAATCAAGCAAGCCAAAGTTGCCCAATCTGGAAAAACCCACACTAAAGCAAAGTTGAATGTGGTGGTGGGTGGGGAGGAAGGGGGGGGGGGTGTCTCAAGTTATAAAGATTGAGATGGGGTGATAGGTATAAAGCTACAAAAAGGGGGGATGATAGATGTATTGGATGGCAGGGGGTGATATGTGTTATAATGTGTGATAGGCATGACGGTGTTGGGCATTATATGTACTGGGTATTATGTGTGTGGTATAATGTGTAATGCAGTAGGTTGTGTGGTATAATGTGTGATAGGCATTACGGTGCTGGGCATTATATGTACTGGGTATTACGTATGTGGTATAATGTGTAATTCATTAGGTTGTGTGGTATAATGTGTAATAGGCATTATGGTGTGTGTGGCATTATGTGTAATGGGCATTATGATCTGTGGCATTATGTTTAATGGGCATTATGGTGTGTGGTATTATGTGTAATGGGCATTACAGTGTAATTTATTGCAGCGCGTCTTTGGTGCGCACTGGCCCCATTCCCAGTGTATCTGTGTGGGGAAATGATTTATTCTGAGGCCCATATATATATAAATAAGACACGCCCCTCCAATGGTGCACATCCTAATGAAATGGTCTGCACAAGCCTATGATACTGATATTAAGGCACTAAAAGATTAATTAACAAACTGGTGTATGAGTATACTACACACACAATTACATCACTCTCAAGTACTATACTAGAAGAATCCATTGTTTTCTTTCTGTATTTGTATTAGAAAAAATATATATAATCTTTTAATCAGCAAATATTTTGCAAACAGAGTAGCAGCAGGAAGAACAGGCATCTAATATAATTGGCACAAAACCCTTTTTCTTTGGGCCCCCAGCATGGATTTCCTTGGAATGTTCCCAAAAACATTATGTTAATTATCCAAGAGGCAAATCGTAACAGGAGCAATGGAGTATCATGCTGTCTGCTCTTTCAAGCGTAGATTCAGGCAGGTAATTTTGAAGAATTCATTTTTAACTTGGCTTTTAAGTTACGAAATTAATGAAAAAGGTATTCTACAACTTTATAATTAATACTATTGTGACTGATTCTAAGCAGCATGCAACAGCGGTCAAAGCAGCGTGTATTGGCGGGGTCGCCCGTCTGCAAGTTCCTGCAAATGTCGCTACAAACTCTTTCCCTTGTGTATATCTATGTGGCCAAAAACTGCCATGCTACTTTTGGCTCTATAATATTTTTGCACTCTATATTGTTTTTTACATTCTTAAACACCACAATGAGTTGCTCCATTGCAAATTGCACCAGCCCTATGGCAGTATCTCTGCATGACCGCGGCCTCCTAAGACTGTACCTGTGCATCTGTGAATTCAGCAAGTTGCTTTAACCCCTTCCCGACATTTGACGTACATTTACGTCAGGGTCGGGATGTACTTCCCGACGCATGGCATAAATGTACGTCATGCATTTAAAGTGTCACCGCGTCTATAGACGCGGTGACAGAGGGGAGATGGCTGCTGTCCCTGACAGCAGACATCTTCCCTCATTGCCCAGGGGGGGCAGCGATGCCCCCCCCCCCATCGGCGATCGCTGCGATTGGCTGTTCAAATGTGAACAGCCAATTGCAGCGTTTTCTGTGTACCGGCGAATAACGGCGCTCGGTAACACAGGGATCGGTGGTGATTGGTGCTGTTAAGTACAGCACCAATCACCACCGGGTGTAAAGGGGTCACTGGTGGTCACCCCACCTCACCCCACCTGCCCCCAAGGCTGTGATTGGTCCGTCGGACCGACGGACCAATCACAGCCATTACACCTCAGAGAAAATAACGGAGACAGCCCTGCAGCCGCCATTCCAGTCAGGAACAGCGTGCAGAGCGGTCTCCGTGCCCATCTGTCCTCTTATACTGACCTGATCAGCGTTGGTGGTGTGGTGGCATCCGTGCTGCCTGCTGCTGGTGCTTCCTGGTGCTTCCTGGTTGTTGTGCTGCTGCTGCAGCGTCATTGTGTAATATAATTTTGTGCTGCTGCTGCAGCGTCATTGTGTAATATAATTTTGTCTCTGCTGCCCCCTGCTGCCCCCCTTTTGTGCTGATCAGTATAAATTAACTGATCAGCAACTTTTTTGGGGTGCAGGGTTTTTTTTTTATATATACCCCGTCAGGTTGCACCAAAAGTTGTGCGCCTGCTGCCCCTCACTGCTAATCAGTGTTGCATCACTGATCAGCAGTTTTTTTTTAATTTATTTTACACCCACGGTGATTTTGTGGGTGTCCTGTGGCCGCTGAGCGCTGATCAGTGACGTACATCACTGATCAGCATTTTTGGCACAGGGTTGATCTAATTTTTTTTTTTTGGATCAAATTCCTGTTGCCTTTGACTGATCAGCAGTTTTTTTATTTTTATTTTTTTTGAGGGTGCTGTGAGGTCTTTTTTTAAAATTCTTTTTACACCCACAGTGATTTTGTGGGTGTCCTGTGGCCGCTGAGCGCTGATCAGTGACGTACATCACTGATCAGCATTTTTGGCACAGGGTTGATCTAATTTTTTTTTTTGGATCAAATTCCTGTTGCCTTTGACTGATCAGCAGTTTTTTTTATTTTTATTTTTTTTGAGGGTGCTGTGAGGTCTTTTTTTTTTTTACATTTTTTACACCCACGGTGATTTTGTGGGTGTCCTGTGGCCGCTGAGCGCTGATCAGTGACGGACGTTACTGACCAACATCTGTGCTCAATTTTTGGCGCAGGAGCTTTTTTTTTTTTCTTTTAACCCCTTCAAGGTTGTACCAAAAGCTGCCTTAAAGCTGCTGCCCCTTAAGTGCACTTACACGTGTTAAAGCACTACATACACACTACATACCCCCCGTGTTGAAATAAAGTTTGTACCCCCCCTACACTATACACGTGTTGAAACACTACACTTACACAAACACAAAAATAATAAAAATGTCCCAATCATCCCAAAGACTGTTTTCAGCGAAGGAGGCATATGCCCTTATTGCCTCTGACACTGACACAGCCAGTGATGTAAGCGATGAATTTGCATTCGTCTTAAGCTCCTCTTCCTCCTCTAGTGATGAGGGACCCCCTCAAAGACGCCCCCGTAGAGCAGCTGAGACCCCCCCCCCCAAATGATTCATCCCGTATGGACCCCACAACCAGACAATTTTGAGCCCCAGGTTCCTGAGTTTTTGGCCAACCCAGGAATCCAATTTGATACTACAGGCCTCAAAGAAATTGACTTTTTCAAAGTATTTTTCTCTGATGATTTTATAAATTTAATGGTGGACCAAAGTTATTTATATGCCCAGCAGTTTATTGCTCAAAACCCCACGTCATCATTTGCTAGGTGGACCCCTGTAGATGCAGTAGAGATGATGACGTTTTGGGGTCTGGTGTTACATATGGGCATAGTTAAAAAGCCAGAAATTAGACAATATTGGAGTACAGATGTTCTGTACAGCACCCCACTTCATCGTATGGCCATGACCCGGACTCGTTTTGAGACGATCCTTAAATTTTTGCATTACAACGATAATGCACAGTGCCCACCCAGAGATGATCTCACCTTGGACCGGCTATTCAAAGTCAGGCCGGTCATTGATCATTTCAGCGCCAAATTTGATGAGATGTACATCCCCCAAAAATTCATTTGTGTAGACAAGTCACTTATACATTTTAAAGGAAGGGTTAAATTCCGCCAGTACCTTCCCAATAAGAGGGCAAGGTATGGCATAAAAATGTATAAGCTGTGCGAAAGTACCTCAGGGTAAACCCACAGGTTTAGGGTATATGAAGGGAAGGACACAAGAATTGAACCGCCAGAATGCCCCCCCTCCCTCGTAGGTGTTAGTGGAAAGATTGTCTGGGATTTAGTGCACCCCTTCCTGGATAAGGGTTATCACCTCTATGTGGATAACTTTTACACCAGCATCCCCCTGTTTAAGGCCCTTGGTTCAAGAGGTACAGCAGCTTGCGGTACTGTGCGCAAGAACCAAAGAGGCCTCCCAAAAACGCACGTTGCCCAATTACTGAGAAAGGGTGAAAGCAGGGCACAATCCACCGAAAATATGTTGTTGGTCAAATATAAGGACATGAGGGATGTCCTTATACTGACAACAATTCACGGAGACAGTACCACCTCCGTCCCTGTACGAGGTACCAGTACCCACACCTCAAAACCTATTTGTATCCTAGATTACAATAAGTACATGGGCGGAGTGGATCTTTCAGATCAGGTACTGAAGCCGTACAGTGCCCTGCGGAAAACAAAAATATGGTATAAGAAGCTGGCCGTGTATATCATCCAGATGGCACTGTATAACGCTTACGTACTATTCCGTTCTACCAGCCAGACGGGGACATTTATGCACTTTCAAGAGGAAGTCATAAAGGGCCTAATATTTGGGAACCAGCAGGCAGAGGGCCCCAGTACTTCTAGTACTGGCCCCAGTACTTCTAGTACTGGCCCCCGTATTGTATCAGGGCAGCATTTTCCTAACGAAATTCCCTCCACTGGAAAAAAGGGCAGGACACAAAAAAGGTGCAAAGTTTGCTATAAAAAGGGAATAAGAAAGCAAACTATTTTCCACTGTGAAACTTGCCCCGACAAACCCGGCCTATGTATGAAGGAGTGTTTTAAAATATACCACACATCTATGGATTATTAGGTTCATCATTTCACCGTGCTTCGGGGGTCTTGCTAATGCGACATAGCACCCACCATTCATTCCACCAGAATCTGTGCTGCAAAATCCAAATATCACTCCTTCCCTTCTGAGTCCTGCCATGCACCCAAATGGTATTTTTTGGTCACATATGAGGCATTGCCGTACTCGGGAGAAATTGCGGCACAGATTTTGGGGTGCTTTGTCTCCTTCATTCCTTGTGAAAATGAAAATTTTTGAGCCAGAACTGCATTTTTGTGTAAAAAAATGTAATTTTTCATTTTCACAGCCCAGTTGTACCAAAATTGGTGAAACCCCTGGGGGTTTGAAATGTCCACTATACCCCTAGATGAATTCCCTGAGGGGTGTAGTTTGCAAAATGGGGTCACTTGTGGGGTGGTTCCACTGTATTGGTGCTTTGGGGGTCTTGCTAATGCGACATAGCACCCACCAACATTCCACCAGAATCTGTGCTGCAAAATCCAAATATCACTCCTTCCCTTCTGAGTCCTGCCATTTTTTGGTCACACATGAGGCATTGCCGTACTCGGGAGAAATTGGGGCACAGATTTTGGGGTGCTTTGTCTCCTTCATTCCTTGTGAAAATGAAAAATTGAGCCAGAACTGCATTTTTGTGTAAAAAATTTATTTTTTCATTTTCACTGCCCAGTTGTACCACAATTGGTGAAACCCCTGGGGGTTTGAAATGTACACTATACGCCTAGATGAATTCCCTGAGGGGTGTAGTTTGCAAAATGGGGTCACTTGTGGGGAGGTTCCACTGTATTGGTGCTTCGGGGGTCTTGCTAATGCGACATAGCACCCACCAACATTCCACCAGAATCTGAGCTGCAAAATCCAAAAATCACTCCTTCCCTTCTGAGTCCTGCCATGCACCCAAATGGTATTTTTTGGTCACATGTGAGGCATTGCCGTACTCGGGAGAAATTGGGGCACAGATTTTGGGGTGCTTTGTCTCCTTCATTCCTTGTGAAAATGAAAAATTGAGCCAGAACTGCATTTTTGTGTAAAAAATGTAATTTTTCATTTTCACTGCCCAGTTGTACCACAATTGGTGAAACCCCTGGGGGTTTGAAATGTACACTATACCACTAGATGAATTCCCTGAGGGGTTTAGTTTGCAAAATGGGGTCACTTGTGGGGGGGTTCCACTGTATTGGTGCTTCGGGGGTCTTGCTAATGCGACATAGCACCCACCATTCATTCCACCAGAATCTGAGCTGCAAAATCCAAAAATCACTCCTTCCCTTCTGAGTCCTGCCATGCACCCAACTGGTATTTTTTGGTCACATGTGAGGCATTTCCGTACTCGGGAGAAATTGGGGCACAGATTTTGGGGTGCTTTTTCTCCTTCATACCTTATGAAAATGAAAAATTTTGAGCCAGAACTGCATTTTTGTGTAAAAAAATGTAATTTTTTATTTGCACAGCCCAGTTGTATCAAAATTGGTGAAACCCCTGGGGGTTTGAAATGTACACTATACCCATAGATGAATTCCCTGAGGGGTGTAGTTTGCAAAATGGGGTCACTTGTGGCGGGGTTCCACTGTATTGGTGCTTCGGGGGTCTTGCTAATGTGACATAGCACCCACCAACATTCCACCAGAATCTGAGCTGCAAAATCCAAAAATCACTCCTTCCCTTCTGAGTCCTCCCATGCACCCAAATGGTATTTTTTGGTCACATGTGAGGCATTGCCGTACTCGGGAGAAATTGGGGCACAGATTTTGGGGTGCTTTGTCTCCTTCATTCCTTGTGAAAATGAAAAATTTTGAGCCAGAACTGCATTTTTGTGTAAAAAATTTAATTTTTCATTTTCACTGCCCAGTTGTACCACAATTAGTGAAACCCCTGGGGGTTTGAAATGTACACTATACCCCTAGATGAATTCCCTGAGGGGTGTAGTTTGCAAAATGGGGTCACTTGTGGGGGGTTCCACTGTATTGGTGCTTTGGGGGTCTTGCTAATGCGACATAGCACCCACCATTCATTCCACCAGAATCTGAGCTGCAAAATCCAAAAATCACTCCTTCCCTTCTGAGTCCTGCCATGCACCCAAATGGTATTTTTTGGTCACATGTGAGGCATTGCCGTACTCGGGAGAAATTGAAGCACAGATTTTGGGGTGCTTTTTCTCCTTCATACCTTATGAAAATGAAAAATTTTGAGCCAGAACTGCATTTTTGTGTAAAAAAATGTCATTTTTCATTTGCACAGCCCAGTTGTATCAAAATTGGTGAAACCCCTGGGGGTTTGAAATGTACACTATTCCCCTAGATGAATTCCCTGAGGGGTGTAGTTTGCAAAATGGGGTCACTTGTGGGGGGGTTCCACTGTATTGGTGCTTCGGGGGTCTTGCTAATGCGACATAGCACCCACCAACATTCCACCAGAATCTGAGCTGCAAAATCCAAAAATCACTCCTTCCCTTCTGAGTCCTGCCATGCACCCAAATGGTATTTTTTGGTCACATGTGAGGCATTGCCGTACTCGGGAGAAATTGGGGCACAGATTTTGGGGTGCTTTGTCTCCTTCATTCCTTGTGAAAATGAAAAATTTTGAGCCAGAACTGCATTTTTGTGTAAAAAATGTAATTTTTCATTTTCACTGCCCAGTTGTACCACAATTGGTGAAACCCCTGGGGGTTTGAAATGTACACTATACCCCTAGATGAATTCCCTGAGGGGTGTAGTTTGCAAAATGGGGTCACTTGTGGGGGGGTTCCTAACTTTTAGCATCTTATGGTGCCTAGAAACCTACATGGTGCCTAAAAAATAATCTCATAAAAAGGAGGCTCCAAAATCAAGTAGGTGCTCCTTCTATTATGAAGCCTGTGGTTTGGTCAACGTGCTTACTAGGGCGACATATAGGATATTTATGAAAACAAAAGAATTGGGGGAATCAATTTTTAGTCACATTTCTCTAGTAAAATCTACTGTGTTCCTTAGAAAAATGTATTAAAATTGAAAATCTGCAAAAAAAAATGAAATTTTGAAATTTCACCTACACTTTGTTTTAATTCCTGTGAAACACCTAAAGGGTTAACAAACTTCCAAAATGCTGTTTTGAATACTGTGAGGGGTGCAGTTTTTGAAATGGCATCATTTATGGGGGTGTCTCACATACAAGTCCCTCAAAGTCACATCAGAACTGAACTGATCCCAAAAAAAATCAGTGTTTGAAATTTTCTTGAAAATTTGAGAATTTGCTATTCATATTTTAAGCCGGTACTTGTGAGTTATCCGGGCGTCCGATTTTTTGATTGTATGCCTTAAGTTAAGGCATACAATCAGATGCGATGCGATGCGATATCGCATCGCATCGCATCGCATCACATGCGACCATCGGATGCGATGACCCGATTTTTCCATAGGAATCAATGTTAAAATGATTCCTATGGAAAAAGGGGTCCTTTTCATACCCCTACTATCCAAGTGGGCATGGAGTTTGATATAAACCTGTGGCGAGCGTAGCGAGCCACCGAGCCCGAAGCGTGGCGAGCGAAGCGAGCCCCGCGAGGGGCCGGTATTCTGTGTCCCCTCGCGGGGCTCGCTACGCTCGCCACGCTTCGGGCACGGTGGCTCGCTACGCTCGCCACAGGTTTATATCCAACTCCATGCCCACTTGGATAGTAGGGGTATGAAAAGGACCCTTTTTCCCATTGAATTCCATGTTAAAATGGACTCAGTCCATTTTAACATTGATTCCTATGGAAAAATCGGGTCATCGCATCGCATCGCATCGCATCCGATGGTCGCATGCGATGCGATGCGATGTCCCGATCCGACCCGATTTAAAAATCGGACGCCCGGATAACTCACAAGTACCTTTAAGCCTCCTAGTGTCCAAAAAAATTAAAAGGAGGTTGAAATAATGATGGAAACATAAAGTAGACATATGGTCTATGTTAGTTATTAACTATTTTGAGTGGTATGATTATTTGTCTCACAAGCAGAAAATTTAACATTTTGAAAATTGCTAAATTTTCCATTTTTTTACGACATTTTGGTATTTTTCACAAAAAAACACAGACTGTATCGACCCAAATTTACCACTAATTTGATGTACAATGTGTCACGAGAAAACAATCTCAAAATCACTGGGATAAGTAAAAGCAAAAAAAAATTATCCCCACTTAAGTGATACATGTCAGATTTGAAAAAAAGGGCTCTGTCAGGAAGGCAAAAACAGGCTGCGGCGGGAAGGGGTTAAAGTGCAAAAATGACATTATTTTTCAAGACATCCAAAATCCAAGATTTGGATTTTAAATCCAAATTTCAAACAAAAACACTTGAGGGTAGTTTTGCGGGAAAAAAAAACAAAACTGTGATGAAATTAAAACCAAAACTCGAGACTCTGCGCACAGCTTTACTTTCGGATTCCATCTGAATTGATCTCAATAGCACCTCTGGGTAACACGTGTCATAGTGGCTTTCAGAACTTTTTCGGCATGCAGAGTTGTAGAATTTCTCAGCTATGTGAACATCAGTATTGCAGGCTGTTCTGCATCAGGCCCATTGTGTCTATTTAAATATTTATGAGGATTGTGTGTCCTACAATATGTTTTCATAATGAACAGAGTGTGATAATAACCAGCAGCATTAGGCTCCTGTCAGTGAGAAGGAACCGACAATGTTGGAAGTGTCTCTGGGGGCAGCCCACATGCTCCTGTAGTGAGGCAATCAAGGGGTGCTCCCACATCAGTGGGGCTCCTTTGAAGCTGTATCCCTTTACACAAAGACATGCCAAGACTCTCGTGCCATTGAAGGAATCTTGGCTACATCGGGTGTAACTTAAGTTGTCACTTCACCTTTGTTATATTTTTAATTAAGTGTGTGAATTCCTGCTCTTTTCATCAAACTCTGTACTCGGGCATGGAGGGAAGCACTAAACGCTGGCTCCAGCTGTCCCCGCCCACTCTACCAACAGCAGCCAATAGGTGCTTTGTATAGACAGAACCAATGGCAGCTCTACCTTGCGGCATAAGCCACATGATGGGTGCTGCACTTTTTGGTATAGTCGGTGCTCCCCGCAGACCCAACCAGCACTGGCTACCCCAAACCACCGCAGGGTCTTCAGCACCATTGTTGCTCCACTCTCAATGTCCTCTCTTTGTACGAGATGATTAGGTGGTTGTACATTTTTCTGCCTAAACTATTCTAATTCATTTATGCAGCAACTAACAAGCTCCTTATGCTGCTTCGTTGTATAGAAAATCAGGTCAAAATCATGAGTATACGCAACACTGATTTATTCCCTTACTGGGAGATGGCTGTGCAAATTTATTGGCGTTTCCTGATGGATATGATGAATGACATTTTAGTTTTGGGGATAAGATATTCAAAGAAGTAAAAATTATTATTATTATTAATTCAATGTGTGAACTGAACTATGGGCACCAAATAGGCAGGGAGTGGCCTGTGCAATGCCCGCCAATATGGACAATAGCTACAGTATATCTAGCAAAAAAAAACATTTTACAGTGCCAAGACATTATGGGCCTGATTCATAGATGTACCCAAGCACAATGGTATACTGTACGTACAACATGGATGGTGGGATACATAGGCAGGTGTAAAGCTCATTCTGTGAGACTGCATGCATTGCCCAATAAGCTGCAGCATGATTACCATACCCAGTGATAGGAGCCTGGTGCTGTACTGTAACATTATGTGCAGCATCTGGCTCCTGCCACAGTGGGGGAGCCAGCACTGCGAACTACACTGTTACCAGGGGAAACATGCATCTTATAGACCCCTGGTGTGACAAAAAATAAGGGTTCAGCCTGTGAGACCACACCTCCTCCTAATGAGACCATGCCCCCTCAAAATTAAACCATGCCCCTTTTGACACTGCACACTTACTAGCTCTTGCTGCTGCATTGGGTATCGCAGAAGCTAGTGATGCCTTTGCCTGTATCACACCTCCCAACATTACCCTCCCTGGGAGGGACAGAATGCTCTATTTCTGGACATCCCTCCTAATTTAGGATTACCATCACCTGTGTTGAAACACCTTTAATTTCAACAAACCTGTTCAAAACAGGTGGTGGTAATCCAATATTAAGGGGAAAGTCCAGGAACAGAGCATTGTGTCCCTCTTGTAATGGGTCATGTTGGGAGGTATGCTGTATGTAAATGTATTTATTTACAGTTTATTATATAGCGCAGCATATTCCGCTGCGCTTTACAATTAGATTATAAAGCATGTAACAGTAGATTGCACGACCACAGTACAATAATGTATTTAAGCATCAGAATAAATCGTTTTTATTACTATGCAGATATTAAACTAGAATATATAGTAAAGGTACAACCTGGGCTAACAGCCGCAGTCTCATTACAAACAGTACTTTACTATGTACAGTAATGTTTAGGCTTGCACATATGTGTTCAATTTTATCCAAATTAACCTACATTTCACTGTGTGCCATCAACCAAATGATTATTCCAAATAATCAAAATCCAATTATGGGAGTGCGCTGAATCTGGTCGGACAATGATCTCCATCTGTGCATGTGGAGGTGGGGGGATGAGGACACAGCATGCTTAATGAATAGAATTTCTAGGATGAAAATGAACCCTGTGAGTGCCAACGTTGCTGTGAGAGATGTGTAAAATATCCGATAAAAATGCCAGGGTCGCTCCCAGCGAGGCTTCTGGGGGTTTTTTGCACAACATTTAACTAAACTTCAATGAATTTGACTTCAGATCATTTGCCGGCAATAACTAAAGTGATTCATATTCCTTGACTACGGCCCTGGTGTTTTTTGTGGATATTTTGAACATCTCTCAAAGCAGTGTTGGCATTCAAAGGGTTAATACGGTAGCTACATCATATATATTACATATAATATATATATATATTTATATATATATATTTATTATATAATACTGTATAATACGTGTCTTAACTATTAGTACAGTACTGTATATTAACTATCCAGGTGTATATTTAAAAAAACAGTTGAACAATCATTACTGTACATATGCTATACAAGCTAAAACCCCGTACACACGGGGGAGATATATTGCCAGCCATATGACGCAGGTGCGGGGGGGTGGGGGCGGACAGTTTGGGAAGCCTGCCTGCTTCCCGCACAGGGTGCCCGCAGATCTAAGACGCCACATCGGTGTCTCAGATCTGCGAGTGCTGGAGAAATCAATTAATGGTTGCTGAACATCGAATGATTCCACCCCCGCACCCAAGGCTGTGAATGGATGTTTATGCTAAACATCCATTTGCAATTGTGCAGGGGATTGCGGCGTGAGAGGGGGAAGGGCCGTGCTGATGTACGGACAGCATCTGGGGGACTCGCAAGGCTGCGAGTCAACCAGAATAACCACCTATATGGACAAAAGTATTTAGACACCTGACCATTACACCACAGGGACTGTAATGACATTGTATTTAATACATATACTTTAATACAGAGTTGGTCCTACTTTTACAGCTATATCAGGGTTGCCTACCTGTCCCTCTCCTTCAGGGAGAAAATGCTCTGCTACTGGACTTCCCTGGTAATGTATGATTGCCATCACCAGTTTTCCATATTTTTGAAACCAGGACCGGTTTAAGAGTCCAGGGCTGCTTTCAGAAATACAGGGGACCCCTACGCTTTTTGTCCCCCGTATTTTCGGAACCAGGTCCGGTTCAATGAGACGGAGGCTGGTTATGCTCAGGAGGGGAGACTCCACGCTATTTGTCTAAAAAATTGCACCCTATTACATTTGCAAGTTTAAAAAAAAAATGTGCAATTTTTTCCCATGCAATTTTAAACCATGACTAAAAATCGCACCCTATTACATCTCGCCCTATATTTCCTATATAAATTAAACATTACAGGTCATTATGATGGATACAACATTTTTGCTTGACAAATTTCACACCAATTTTGACAAATTCACTTGGCACTCAGAGTTAACCTTTTGAGTGCCAAGTGAATTTATCAAAGAAGATGTGAAAGTTGCCCAAGCAAACATTGTTAATGATCATAATGACCTGTAATGTTTACCTTATATAGGAAATATAAATATTTTTTATTTGAATTTATATAACAAATATGAGAGACACTAGTGTGTTTAGTAGTTTTTTTGCACATCTCTTACATAGATGTTGGTGCTCAAAGGGTTAAAGGGATAATATGGTAAGCCTACATTAAAGCAAATACTTATTTTAGAAAATGTAGACTGGCAAATGGTCTTATCTGTTTTTCTATAGATTATTGGGGTGTGGTTCATTACATGGACAATGTCTAGGTCAACACCAAACTGTCTACATGCACATGGTTGTCACCGGAAAAAGGTCAACACAAGCAAAATGTTGTCATGGAAAAGGTCAAGGCATGAGTTTTTATATTTTTGGGGTGTCATTGTTGACATGTAAGAACGTGGACCCCAATTAGAGTACTGTGCCCCCTCTTATGGATCATTTCACCTGCCATGCTTCAGACCCGGTGCCTCGCTGTGCTCTGGAACCTTTACATTTTACCATTCCCAATCAGAGTATACGTGGATTATAAAGTATGGCAAATGAAAAAAATCCTCCAAACTCATTTTGTATCTTTTGACTGTCAACCTAAACATTATCCGCCACCCAGATACCAAATGAATGTTTGAACTCCAGAAATACCTAAATATTTACAACTGAACATAGAACAGCCACACAAAAAATATAACAGCATTTGGTGACCTCTTGAAAACTTTTTAACTATATTTGAATCTTGTTCTTCTACTTGATTGTTTTTTGCAGTGATTATTGGGAACCATAGTAATTTAGATTGCTTTTGATAAGGCCAACTGCTATCTGGTAGCCAAATGCGTTTCACATGCTCATTAATCAATGAGGTAAAAAAATATTTAAGTTTTTTTACAAGCACTAATAAGAGGAAACACATAATATCAAAGGGACCATAATAATAAAAATACTTTTTTTTTTGGCAATATTAAAAAATGTATATTCTTATTAAAAATAGGTGCCATTTAGTTTAGATGTATTATGTATAACTCTAAACCGTGTATCTGCAGCTTGCCCATGTTTTACTTTTAAAAGCTTTTTGATGGATTGATGGTTTGTATTTATCCCATGCAGCAGGGTCAACTCTATATTGCTATAATTTCTTATTTTGTGATCTAAGACAATGTAGCACAAAACCAATTTACAGGATAGAGATGGCACGGATGCATGGATATATAGAAGGAGTAAAGGGCCAAGCAGGTCTAGCTCAAGAGCAAGGCCAGGGCATAATGACTCTGCGAGAGGTGTCATCCTTTCAACGGAAGCTAGACAAATTGGGATATTGGACAGCAACATGACAGAAGCATATAGCTATACATTAGAGGGTAAAAATATGTAACTTATATCTTCATACTACTGTACATTTTATACAGGTTGAGAATCCCTTATCCGAAATTCCCGAGGACCGCAAGCATTTTGGATAAGGGATTATGGCAGATTTCGTAATTATTTTTTTTTACCCGACAGTCCCCCGACAACCATGGCGTCCCCTGACGTCCATGATGGCCTT
The DNA here is from genome assembly GCF_055691185.1 of Crinia signifera. Lineage (NCBI taxonomy): Eukaryota > Metazoa > Chordata > Amphibia > Anura > Myobatrachidae > Crinia > Crinia signifera. Next base: position 232,003,090 of record NC_139222.1, read on the forward strand.
CGTATTCCTCTTCAGCGGCATCCCTGATCCCAATGATGCATTGCGTGGGTGCACCGTGACATCACAGGGGCACCTGTGCAAGGCATCTGTTTGACCGGGGATGCCACTGAAGAGGCGTTCGATGGCCGCCGTGTACACCGGGGATGTGGTCAGTATAAAAAAAAAGTTGTGTGATGGGGAAACCTATGGTCTTCAGAATATTTGGGATATGGGATATCCGGATAAGGGATACCCAACCTGTATAGAGTATAGATCAGTGTTTTAAAACCTTGGCTCTAAAGGCACACTTATAGCCCTTTTTAATAACAAAATCCTGGGTTATAGCACATAAACCTGGGATTTCTGTCAGTGGAAACAGCTTAACCCATGACCAGTGACCCAGGAATCTAACCTGGCTATCTTGCAGGGTTATTCCCAGGAAAGAATGCGATCCTTGACCAGTTTACTGCATAGGAAGAGCCACCGATAGAAGAAGATCTGATCTCCTAATGCCAGAGCTAATGCCAGTGATGCAAAGTAGCCGGGTTCTGACGCCACTCTGTGAGGGGTCTTAGCCCGCTATAAAATCACAGGTGCAGACCAGTATTTAGATCTAACAGAGCAGATGGTCAAAATAACTGAGGTGCTTCTTAATAACGGAGATACTTATTAAGTCATCTATGGTCAAGTATGGGTATCCATAAAAGATGGACTGTTAGTGTGCTTTGTGGACCTCTGGTACTGTACATCATAGAATTTCCAGCCAAGAGATCAGAGAGACTCACTGAATATGAGCTGCACACGGTATCTGGACTTTGGGTCGACAGCAAGTAAGTAGACAATTATTTAGGTCAACATGCCGACATGACTGTAGGTCGACAGGGTCATTAGGTCGACACAAGCATTAGGTCGATATGAGGAAGGTTGACAGTCAAAGGGTGGACTTTTTTGGTCACTTTTTTGGAGCCGACGTGCTGACAGGCAGTATTTCATGCCCTACCATCCACTAGGGCGTGGTGGGAGAATAAATACTGTGCCAAGCGCAGCGAGGCACCATGACCGAAACATGGCGAGCCATGCGAGGGGACACGGTTCCATGTTCTAGTGTCCATGGGAGAAAAAATGTGAAAAAACCCATGTCGATCTTTTGACTGTTGACCTTCCCCATGTCAAACTAATGCTTGTTTTGACCTAATGACCCTGTCAACCTTACCCATGTTGACCTACAGTCATGTCGACCTTCTCGCGTGTCGACCTTAATGCATGTCGACCTAAATGATTTTCAAACTACTTGCTGTCGACTGAAAGTCCCATACCCCTGGACAAAGTGATTAGTAATTCAAAAATAATGAGGCAGACCAGTTTATAATGGCTCACATGCTCTTTAAATGGAATCAGCTATCAAATCAAGAAAAAATTATGTTTTTAAGAATTTTCCGGTAATCAGGTTAATTAAATAATTTATTTGAATAAAAAGTGATATGAATAATAATAAAGGAATGCTAATTAAACAAATTATTTTACTTGTGCACAGCAGTTAACATTGCTGCCCCACACTGACAGGATCATAAGTTCGATCCCAATCAGTGCCCAATCTGAGAGCAGTTTTTCTTTCCTCTCGATATTTATGATGGCGTCCTATAGGTGCTCTTGTTTAATGTCACACTCCAAAGACATACTGGTAGGTGAAAGGGCTTCTGACCAAATAAGAGTCAGGGCCCGATAAATAGGATTCACATTTTCTGATACAGTAAGGGCTATTTCGCCCGCACGGCCAGGAAGCCGTGCCGCACTCAGTAGTTTAGAATGGCGGGGATGGCCCGGCAGCCATCCCTTCCAGTGGTGGGATCTGGCTGCAACCGGACAGCCGGGCCGTGGCCGTCCCATGTGAATTGACACAATAGTGTCCATTGACAACTACTTTGCACGGCACAGCTTTTGGCCGTGCGGGATTTCGCCGTCCGGCAGAAGCCGGCGTGTGTAAAATAGCCCTAAGTGCTGTAAAATATGCTACAGCTGTTTAGTTTATTATTGATAACACTTATTTGTAGAGCACAACAAATATTATCTTTATCAAACATTATCCATGAGAGGGGGGCGCAAACATTAGTGCAAACTATCAATGCATGAGTTACAGAACGAAACAGGTAATAAAGCAAAAATGATGTTAACAATGTCGATAGTAATATAAATGGTGATACATTGCTTCTCTGCAAAAGCAAAATAAATGACCATCAGAGACTACTGACAATTTAAATGGTTATTCCAATAACAGACCAATGATTAATAGCAGTGGCATCACTGGGGTGAGTGACATCCAGTGCATCAAATAAAAACTTTGTGTGCTCTTTGGCAACAATCCATGGACTAGAAGGCAAGGATTGGGGCCTCGCAACACATCATATTCACTCCCCATGCTCTGCCAGCTCCTCTACAATGACAGGAGCTGGATGCCGCACAGCAATGTCCCATTGCAGCACCCGGCTCCAGGTCAGAGTAGTAGCTGGCATTTTAATGCCACTACTTCGGAGGACGACACCCAGTGAGGTCCGCTCTTACCTAGTCATGACAGTGTTTGAGAGATATCAAAGCTAGATAGTGATGTGCAATATGTGGATGATGACTCCAAGTGCTATTTTTTGTTTGCCTATATATATCTAACATGTAATAGACATATAATACTTGCAAATTTTAGAACATGACAAGAAATTAAAAAAATATAATAAAGATAAAAATGCACTCCGATACTGTTGGAAGGACAGTGGAAATTATACTTTTTGTGAGTCCCTATAGATTATTTGTGTCCCGCCCTCACCTGTTTGCTGCAGCTCCAGTAATTATAATTTAAATGTAAAAATAGAATGGAGTGCTCTATGTAATAAATTAAAATAATCTATATGAGTGAACACCTGTAATATAAAATTAGTTAAAACATTCATGTTTACACTTCTTTTAGAGTTTGTTTGGAGTCCCCAATGTTTTTACCTGTCTGTCCCTATCTGTAGGTTGAATGACAGCCGCGGCTTCTTAGACCCGTCTGTGTGCGGTGGATTGCAGCTGTGTGAGTGAGTGCGGCCAGCGTCCCGGCATGGAGTCCTCTTCAACGGCTGCTAGATATCTGGATTTTGCAATGGGGGTTCTCTCCTCTGCTCTGAAGCGTTTCATGCCACTGGGGCACTTTTTCAAGGATACAGATTTCTCTAAAAAGCATTCTTTTTATTTTCAAAAGACTTTATTATTCTTGCAAGTGAATTTCCAGAAGTTAAAACTTTTAGTGGGAACCCATTTTATATTACAGGTGTTCACTCATATAGATTATTTTAATTATTACATATAGTGCTCCATTCTATTTTTAAATTTTTGTGAGTCCCGCTTGTTCCTAGTAATGATCCCCTCAAGAAAGAATCCATGTATGAACTGGTATGGTGGGTGTCCATAGACCTGACTGGATGCCTTGTACCTTGTTATACAGATGGTCCTGACTCACAGTCGGGATAGGCTCCAATAATAGGCAGGTGGTGGTGTCCCATGATGAAATTTCCAGTTGAGATGGTGTGCAACAAAAGTGGGGTTCAAAGATGGAGGTTGGTGAGGGGGAGCTGGTCCAAGTGGGGTAGCAATTAAGAATCCAATGTCCAACAGAAGAGTATGGCCACTTTTGTGCAACAAAAGTGGATCCCCACTTTTGTTGCACACCATCTCAACTGGAAATTTCATTCTGGGGTACCACCACCTGCCTATTAATGGATCCTCTCCCGACTGTGAGTCAGGACCATCTGTATAACAAGGTACAAGGTATCCAGTCAGGTCTATGGACACCCACCATACCAGTTCATCCATGGACTCTTACTTGGGAGATCACGTACAACAGAGGGGAGCATTACTAGGAACATGCCGGAATAAGCATAATTTCCACTGTTCTTCCAACAGTATCTTACAATTGAATCCATTTTTATACTTTTTATGTTTTTTCTTATCATGTTCTAAAATTTGCAAGTACCGTACTATATGTCTATTACATGTTCGATTAAAATAACCATTTTATATATGCGATACCCAATTGATCAAATTTATTTTTACACTGCAGTTGCCGCAAAGTTAAGCACTCCTCCACCATTCTTTTTATCTCTTGTATACCTTTTTTCGGGGACTGACCTTCCCTGTGTCAACACCCCACCCCACAAGCGCCTGTATGTTTCACCTTTGTGATTATTTTTTTTCTACACACCCAATAATGCTGAATTGCATGTCACCCCTGGGTTCCCGAAGGGAGTTGGCATGTATGGTATGGCTATAATCAGGAGACCAAAAGGAACAGCTAGACACAATACAGTACAAAATACATTTAATAATCACCTATCGAATGGAACAGTATAAGGATATATTATTTATATGCATTTTCTCCTAAGCAGAGAACATTTTTAAAGTCAGAGTTATTGAAAAATCCATCTAAGTTACTAATAGACTAAAACGTATAGAAAAAATAAAAAGATACCATAGGTTTGCAGCATTTGTATTGTTTAACCTTGTACAGTGAGATCTGCACATTTACATTCTTTTCAGCAGCTCAAATTTCCATAATTAGCTATATATTTGCATGAGCCGCCATGTGTTAATTACCGATACAAAGAAAGTTTACACACAAATATAGCCTTGCAACACAATGGAATATTCAAATGATATAAAATTTTAAACTTTGTAAGATTTCAAGGGAATTAATTCTGTTAATGCACCTGCATCAGATGACAATCTCCACATATTTACTGTATAATTCAGTCACATTTTTTTTTTATAAAACAGCCTTGAAAAATATTGTACAAAAACAAGCTGTGCGGCAGAAATAATCTAAAGTTGTCACTTGATTATGGGAAATAATGAGCAGATGAGCAGATGAGACCAACCTAACTCGTATTCAGAAAAGGGAAAACTACAAATATATGATCCATATCATTTTATTAGTTGGATTTATTGGTTCATATAAAGTGACATTTAAAAGTCAATAAAGTACTGTGTATATATTAAAGTATATATCAATTTTTATAAAAATAACAAATATGTGTATTATAATAGCCTTCGCAATTTATAATAGGTATAAATATTTGTAATGTACATACATAATACCTGTACAAACAGTGATTTCTCATGTAATCATGTAAAAATAGTTATACAAGTCTGATACAGTAAATTCAATTCACTTGTGTTATTTCTAGAACACTTATACCAGCACCCTATGTAGACTGAGATGAATTAAGGCACGGATGGGGAACCTTCGGCGCTCCAGCTGTTATGGAATTACACATCTCAGCATGCCATGTTACAGTTTTGCTATGTGGCCATGCTACAACTGTTGTAGGGCATGCTGGGTTCAACAACATCTGGAGGGCTGAAGGTTCCCAATCCCTGGATTAAGGGCATAATGAGCCTGGAGCTGGAAATGTTCAAGGGCTTATTATGAGAAGTGGGGGAGGTGAGGCCGATGGCATATAGGCATGTAGAACCCATACACTAAAGTCCCAGTCAGGGCCGGTGCTAGGGTGTCCGGCGCCCTCCTGCAAACTCTATATTTGCACTTTCCATCACATATTTAACACACATAAATAAAGGGTGTGTAGAGGGGGGACAGATGTGGGGAGAGGGGGACAGTTACTGGGCAGAGAGGTATAGGGTAAAAAGATAATGGTTAGGAAAGGGGGGGGGGCAGAAGATGGGCAGGGAGAGGGGGGACAGATGCTGGGGAGAGGGGCACAGATCTGCATGTGCTGGGGACAGATGTGGGTAGAGAGGGGCAGATGCTGGTGAGAGAATGGTGGGGACAAATTCTGGGTAGAGAGAGGGTCGTACAGATGTGGAGAGAGAGGGCAGATGGTGGGGACATGGGGGAGATATGCTGGGCATAGAGGGATGGGGGGACAGATGGTGGGAAGGAGGGGGGACAGGACAGGTGCAGCACAGGAAGAGAAGGGAATATACTGGACAGGGAGGGGGTGGGATATGATGGGCAGGGAGAGGGGGACAGTTACTGGGCAGGAGGGGGGACAGGACAGGTGCTGGGCAGCAAGAGGAAGGCAGATACTGGGCAGGGAAGGGGTGGGACAGATGATGGGCAGGGAGAGGGGGAAAGAAGGTGGGCAGGAGGGGGGACAGGACAGGTGCTGGTCAGCAAAAAGAAGGCAGATACTCGCCAGGGAGGGGGTGGGACAGATGATGGGCAGGGAGAGGGGGAGAGATTGTGAACTGGAGAGGGGACAGGTGCTGGGCAGGGAGAGGAGAGGGGGCAGATACAGGCCAAGAAGAGGGGGAGAGATGGTGGGTAGGACAGATGCTGTGCAGATACAGGGCAGGGAGAGGGGATAGCTACAGGATTGAGAGAGGGGGACAGATGCTGGACAGGGAGAGAAAGTCAGATACTGAGCACAGAGTGGGTAGTGCAGATGATAGGCAGAGAGATAAAGAAAGAGGGAGTATCTGCAGGGAGAGGCAAGAGCTACAGAGAAGGCAGAGTGTATACTCACAGAGGAAGCCTTTGCATGCTGGGAGATCCATTCCTTTGTGTTTCAGGGATCAAAGGAGCATGTGATACACTCCTCCAATCAGAGGCTTCTATAATCGGCATGTGCCGAGCTCCTCCAATCACAGCCTGGCACATGCTGTCCTTACTCCTGACCCCTGCTGCTGAGATGAGGGGGAGGGTCTCGGCACCGCAGTGAGGGAGGTGCAGAGACTTCCCCTGCTGCTGCTTTCTACATCAGCTCAGAATCCAATGTAAGTCCTCTCTCCCCATTGCTGTTAGCACTGCTATCTGTCATACACTGACAGCGGCAGCTCCGCAGGCTTGCCTACCCCCCCCCCCCCGCAATGGCTGTGAGGCTCCCGAAATTTGAGTCCCCCTCCCGGCCCCCCGGGAAGGTGGACAAGTCTCCCACATTGGCCACTGTCCCCAGCACCCCCTTCCCTGCTACACTACATACTGATTTTTGCAGTTCTGAGGGGCAGGACTAAAATTACGCGAATCGCGTCATTTTTTGTCATTTTAGCCCCTCCCCCAATCCACGGACCCGCAAATTGCCTCTTTTATCTGCTATGGAAGCGGGGCTTGGTGACATCCACCTCCAACCCGCCCCCTGACATGCTGCTGTGTGGTCTCCTCTCCGGGCTTCTCCCGGAGAGGAAAAGTTAAAAGTAGGCAAGTATGCAGCACCACACAGTGACAGATCAGGGAAATCGCCTACATAGTCTGGTGCCTCCATGCTTTAGAGGCTCTACTGAGCAGGTAGCACCAGCCCTGGTCCCAGTGTCCCTTGGGTGGTAGGGGGTATTATATCAACCGCTCAGCATGTAGGGCCTGGATCAGTAATTTCCACTAATTACCCCTTTAGTGCACAGATGGTGGGAGATGGGGTGGGAGAAGGGGGCATTGGGCTGAATGAAGGGGCCCTGATACATAACTTCCAGGGTGGTAGAGGATGTTTAATATGCAGAGGAGGGGTGTATAGTGGAGTGAGCTTATTATTCATAATTTTCTGGTGGGAGGACAGCTTGCTTGACTGCAGATATCTACAGTTCCCAGAAATAGATTTCTTAGATTTTAATGGAATTAGAAACTAGAGAATCCCACCTATCAAAGAGTATTGGGGACTACGGGATCAGATTTCAGGAGGAAGAGCAATCTGCCAACGAGTATATAAAACTACATACCTGGTGTGTGGAGCTGGAGCAGTAACCAGCTGCTGAAAGGCTGATATCTCTGGCTCTAGGAAAAGTAGAGACAAGCTACTAGTGTCCATCAAAGGGGGAGAGTCCCTGCTTTTGGAATATACCCCCAGAAAAACACTAAGTCAGACAATACCTGAAATATCTGACTAGGAAGAGCAATTAACAGGCTTGGATGGGGACCACTGCGTTGAAGTCAGATGGGCCAAATGGTTCTTATCTGCCATCAAATTCTATGTTTCTATCTCTGGGTTCCCAAGGGCCGATTTTTAAAATTCTTGTACCCATGGAAAGAGGGGATACTAGGGCCCTTAGACTCCTGGGGGGGGGGGAGTCTGGGTACTCAGAAACCCCCTGTGTGCACCACTGGGTGTACTCTGGGTGACCTAGCCCCTTTCTGGCAAGAACACACCCCTTTACTAGGGTGCAAGCACTGTCCCTATTGCAAATATTGTGGTGGGGGCATCAATTCTCCTGCTGGCATAGGGCGCCCTAATGAGGGTAGCTATAGGTGAGGGGTGTTGCTGCTTGGAGAATAGTGCAGGGTCAGGGGCAGAGCTACTGTAGTGGCAGTGCTAGTGGGGACCAGGCAAAATCTTGGCTATGGCATCAGATTGGTTAGGGCTGGCTCTGTGTCAACCACTTCTTCTCTGACTCACAACCACTTCTCCCTTATCACTGGTTCATACATCTACCCCATTGTTAGACTGAAATGATTTATTTTTTAACAGACATATATTAAATGTTAGGAATTCAAAAAGATTAAAGTGTACATTTCAAGTTAATTCTGCGTAGACATTTTCTAAATATTTTTTTTTCATCATTCTATTGGACTATTGCGATGTTAAATTTGATGCTTATTATATCTTTAAAGAGTGAAATAATGTGTGACATAGGACAATTTACAGTTAAAAAAACCCTGAAGATTTAGAACTTAGATCCTAGATATGCCGACTGGTGATAATAACAAAGTCACCGATAGAAATGAAAGTTAGCATTGTGTTCAGATTGATATAATAAGTGCCTGTAGAGACCCGCTAGTAGAGAGCTTTCTAGTCAAAGCTTTGTTTCACTTGTGAATATAGCATTTGATGATTCCTACCTTTTACATATAAGACAATTGCCATTGCCAAGTGTGCTTGACTTAAAAAGACAGTTTGGAAAACTATTTTTAGCAATTGGTAGAAATCTAAGAATTGCAAGAAAAATTGTTTTAGCACAGTTATACTGCATACAAATTCCATTATTCTCTATAAAACTATGCTGTCTACAGCTTTCATTCATTATGGTTTTACAATTGTCTTATTTATTGTTGTGTTCCTTCTATGCCTCTTATAAAGAGCAGTAAAACACACAGAGGTTTATTTACTAAGATGGGAGTTCTATTAAAGGTGGGATGTTGCTATGGGTAACCAATCGGATAATGTCTACTATCTTCTAGAACAGGGGTGGGGATCCTCAGGCCCGGGGGCCATATGCGGTCTGAGCCAGTCTGAGTGGCCCTCCCACCCGCCTGGCGGCTTTTCCGGGAGTCAAGTACAGGTGAATTCTCATGAGAGGTCGATAGTTCTCGCGAGATTCCTCTTAATCAACAGCAGCCAGAGACTGTCAGTCCTATTCAACGATAGCCGACGGAGCGTGGGACGTATGCAGCAGGACAATTTGTAAGAGAAATTTTTACATATGGCCCCCCGAAGGATTTTTCCCCCATACAAATGGCCCTTGGCACAAAAAAGGTTCCCCACCATTGTTCTAGAAGGTGCTAAGTAAATCAGAAGTACTTCCTAATTGGTTGCTGTGGGCAACATTGCATGTTCAATATATCTCCCATCTTTGTAAATTAACCCTACATTGTTTACCAAGTAAAGCATCAAAGTCATTATTTAATCTTTTTAAACAACATTAATATTAATTGGAATTTAAACACGTGGTTGACACATACAAACTCCACACATATTGGTTTTATTAACTCAATGTTGTGAGGTAGTAATGCTAAACAGTTTGCCATCCATGCTTCCAAGGTTGCATGGCATATTCTCATAGGGAGGTGTTATTAGTGTTCATTCTAGCACCTGCTATCTTTGAAAACCCATGCAGTTCCACTTCCCTGTTTGGGGTGTCGCTGTCTGCTATAGTGCTTCTAGCACAGTGTGTTCTGTATATCAGCACTGATATGCAAACCAGACCTGTGCTAGAAACACCACAGCAGACAGCAACACCCCAGACAGGGAAGAGGAACTGCATGGGTTTTCAAAAATAGCGGGTGCTAGAATGAACACTTTGCTATAAGGGGTGTGCGGATTTGCTGGCTTGTCCACAGTAGCAGGGAGCCGGGTGCTGCATTGTGACATTCTCATGCAGTGCCCTGCTTTTGTTACTGAAAAGGCGTTGGCAGTGCAGCCACAGTCTCCAGAGTCTTAGGGGGAAGCCCAATATTTCTCTGGAAATGCTAGTCATGCCCCTGGAGTGATGTAAGGGGGCTTCCTGCTAGGCCATGCCCCTTCCCCATTAGACTACACCCCCACACTTAACAAAATGCAGGCTTCCCTATTTAGTGCACAGGGTGTTGCTGACCCCAGTGTCCACTTTTAAACCTGTGTTTTACATTAGGGCATAATTTAACAAATCTGCTTTAACATACTGTACAGGTGGCAGAACTTCCTGATGATCAGATCAAGTGCATCTATTTTTTTTATAAAATGGCTCCTTCGTAATTTTTTTAGTTAATAAGCGATGACAAAATATTATATTTTAAGCGTTATTTGTCACATTTATTAATATGTCTTAGAAGTTTACACATGTTATTTTATTGCAGGAGTTATAAGCAAAATGTCTGTGTAATCATAATGTCACAAACACACAGAGTTTTACATTGGATTCTCCAACGGAGAGCTTATTACAGAAAATTGTAATTACACTGTCAGGGAACAGCAACTTCTCAGAAAATGTTAGCTAGCATTCTAAATGAATTATTAATGCAATACAACTGAATGATGGTGTCATATCTTACACTACAGTATAATTCAAGGTGAAAGACATTGACATATTCAACTGTTTATGAACAGAGTAGACAATTGTAAAAAAAATCTAAATATTCTAATAAATGGAATGATTACTGGGATGAACAAAGCACATCTTAAGTGCACACTGTTAATAAGGTAGGTAAAATAATGCCAATATAAATGCATATAACACCTTGAAGAAGGGGCATCGGCCTCAAAACGTCTGATGTGACACCTTGTTGTATTTTTAATACACTTGCCTTTTGCTAAATCCGTGAGTGCCGCCTCTTCTGTTCTAAAGTTATATATATTATATATTCTGATATTCTACACCAATGATTTGTGCTTTGTTCAAGAAAGTACATATTATGAGGCCAGGGCAGGCGACAGGGGGGGTCAAGGGGGACAAGTGTGATGGGCCCCAGAGATATGAAGGGCCCCACAGCTTCCATGCCCCGGCACGGACACTGCCTGTACTAGCTGGCCTGTCAGTGACCCTTGCAGGCTGGCAGTCTACTGTGCACCATCTGCTTTTGGCTGAGTCTGACTGATTTACTGTGTGCCACTGCCATCTACTGTGTGTGCGCCCTGCCACTTGGTGCTCAGAGTCATCTACTCTGTGTGTGCGCACGGCCTGGTGCCGTAGCCGCACAACCTTACCCGCCGCTGGTTCTGTGGCCTCAGTGTCTGGCTCCTGTACTTTTACTGCACTGGTCTTCTGTTCCGCACTCTGCGAAATACCTGCCCTGCCTGCTCGCAGTGCTCAGCATTCTTTTATGAAAGTGACAGGCCACCAGCAGCCGGAGCCAGCAGTAGGGATGCCAATCCCGGGGCATTTTTTCAATCCCGGGATTGAAAAATGCTCAATCCCAGGATTCCCGGGATTGGCATCCCTATAACTCCCATAGACATCCCCACACCGGCCGACCCGCACATTTACTTACATTAGCGAGCGGACGGGTGGCTGGGAGTGGGTTTGGAGGTGCACGGTGCCTCCTGGCAAGTGCACCTCCTCAGCAGACAGCAGGCGGAGGTGGGCGGGTGGACGGAGGAGAGGAAGAGAAGAGGCAGGCGGGCGGAGTAGAAGAGTGGTGACGGTGTGGCCTGCGCAGCGTGACCTCTACTGTCACGCTACGCAGGCCGCACGCCGGGGTCGGGATTCGGGAACAGCCGGGCAGCGTCTGAGCGGGTGCTCAGACGCTGCCCAGCATTAGACTGCGCATGCGCAGTCTAATCCCGAAATCCTGGGATTGGATACTCCAATCCCGGGATTGAAATCCCAGATTTTTTAGGCCAAATCCCGGGATCCCGCCGATCCCAATCCCGGGATTGGCCACCCTAGCCAGCAGGAAGCAGCAGGAGCCAAGCCAGCAGGACTGAGAACGAGAGAAGTCCACACCTGAAAGCAGGATCTGGAGCAGCGAAAGGTTAAGGCTCATGCAGAAGTGCGTTGTGTGGATTTGGGATTAGGTGTGTGTGGGGGGGGGGGGGGGGGGCAGAAATATAATTTTACAGGGCCCCAAGATTTCTGTTGCCGACCCTGTATGAGGCTGCCTCACCGACAAACTTCCCTTTTGGTGAGAGAAGATACAATCAACAAACAAAACAATTATGGAATGGCGCCTTTTGAAATGATGTAATTTCCCAATAGATCTTTTTAACCTTATTTCAACTTTTATTTCAAAGGATATATACAAATTAATTCCATATAATAGTTTTTATTAATTATTATTAAATTTTTATTATTATTATATGATTATTATTAAAATTATTATATATATTTTTTCAGTAGAATTCAATGAAGATTTTTCAATTCACAATTAATGTTAGCAAGCCCAATCAATCAACGCATTTTGCCTCTAGTGAGGCTTCATCAGGGGTTCACAAATTCACAGTGATCTGCCAAGACAGTGGATAAATTCAACAATTCTAAAATCATAAAAAATTAGACCTTATAGACCCAATTAGACCCAAATGAGCAATCATAAACAAGATAGTAGACACAAGATGGTATATATATTCCACGCTGCCAGGTATTTGAATTCAACACTTTGACATTTTTACATGATTTTATCCATGTTCAATACAAGTGCATTGACACCAAATTTCAAAAAATCCCTCTTAATATAAATACTGATATTGCCCTATTAGTAAGGCTTATTTATCAGTTTGAAGAGTTTAAAATCAGGATATTTGCCCTATTGGGGCAGTTTAAAAATATATAATATTTAATCACCTCACAGCAGTGGATATGTGTTCAATCAGGATCATAAAAGGCCGCTCTCTATTAGAATCTTTACATTTAATTTAATTGGATTCAGAATTCTGGTGAACGGGAATCGTACAGAATAAGTTAGTATATATTCATATTATTATTATATTAGCTGCATTTTATTTCCAAAGGAATCTTAAGGGGCCTTACACTTATGGAGTAAAAGTCTCCCAGTTTTCTAAACATGCTTGTTAAGCAGAAATAGTTTCCTATATTCAAATGCTAATTGTTACTTGGAATAAATATTGCATAAATAAAAAAATTAAAAAAGATTATGGAAATCACACTTCAGAATAAATGGTGAATGATGACATTGCCAGCCCATCCCTTATCACACAGCACAGCTCTGGAATTCTGCAAGCAATGTGAAGGCTGCAATGGTCTCCAAATGGTAATGTGTTGTGAGTAGGGTGGCCAATTCCGGGATTGGCGGGATCCCAGGATTTGGCCCCTAAAATGCCGGGATTTCAGTCCTGGGATTAGAGTTTCCAATCCCGGTATTTCGGGATTAGACTGCATGCGCAGTCTAATGCCGGGTAGTGTCTGGGTGAGTGCTAAGTCGCTGCCTGACTTCTCGCATCCCCGCAGTGCAGCTCTGCGCAGTGTGACGAGGTCAGTGGTCATGCTGCGCAGGCCACACAGCTGCACAGCCACATCCTGGGCATGCTGCCCGCCCTCCCACAGGACTACATCACTAGGCTCCCTGCTTCGCTGCGAGCCCGCCCACCGGCTTCACTGCCCACCCGGCTCCCAGCTGCAAACACCTGCTTCACCGGCCACACCGCACATGTAAGTAAATATGCGGGGCGGCCGGGAAGGTTTTTTATTTTAGGGAAGCAAATCCTGGGAATCCCGGTATTGGGCATTTTTCAATCCTGAATTCCGGGATTGAAAAAATGCTACGGGAACGGCATCCCTAGTAGTGAGAGCAGTGTCTGCTCCATCTCCCAGTCATGGAGTTACACCTCCACTATACCTTATACTAGGTGTACAGTATAAATGGGGTTTGAACAGATATTGTACATGAAGCCAATAGCCTGGTGTAGGTGCTCCCAGCCACTTTAAAAACTGGCCACTATCCACCTCCAAGCTGCCACTTTACCAGCAAAATGGGTTATCCTGGAGGCAGATGATGTCACTGTGGCCTTGCCCCTGCTTTACAATGCTGGTAGTCATGTAGTTGCGTAGCAAAGGGATGGGGCCATGATGCATTATGCCAACCATTCCACCCTCTTTCCAGCAACATGCCTCCCCTGCTAAACTAACCAAGGTGTGCAGTACAATTAATGTTGATACACTGAAAATCTGCTGTATATTAAGTTAACGCTGTACAAAACTCAGCGCCCATGGTCTGCTGCATATAATGAAAATAATAACCTGACAAAAATGACTGCTATATATGTTATGAATCAAAAACTATTGTTACAGTACATGTATTTGGTGATACATGAAACCTTATATGCTGAAAACAATCAGCTACTGCAGTAGCTATCATTTTATACCATGTACTTAAAAAATTATATCTAGATCGAACATTGTACCACTGCACCAAGGTGTAAGGAAGAAGACGCAAGCAACTACCGGACAGCGAGCCTTACATCAGTAGTAGCGAACTTGATGGAAACACTTTTAAATGAAAAAGTTGTAGATTATCTCCAATCCAATAATTTATAGGATACCAACCAGCATGTGTATATACTCAGAGGAGATTGTTTCATAGAAACCAAGTAATAGGACTGTAGATATAGATTATCTTGACTTTAGTAGGACATGCACTGAAACAGAAGTGAGTTAGGTTCAGAGGAAATCTAAAGGAAAAATGAGTCCACAGATAGGGTAGTGGACAAGTGGAATAGCCGCCCATCAGAGGTGGTAGAGGCTAAGACAGTAGAGTGATTTAAGCAGGTATGGGATGGATATAAGGATTTTCTTACAAAGAAATATGGATAACATTGTGTTTAAGGGTAACAATATTGTTAAAAAAAAGGGCAATTTATTCTATTCTATGTTTCTATGTAAAAGATGATATGAATGGACATCTGGGGCGAAATGTAATAGGTGTCGATTTTTGGTCATGTTTTAAAATCGCACCTTTGAAAAAAAATTTTTGCCGCAAAGTCGCATATGTAATGAAAGTGCGATATGGTGCGATTTAGTGCGATTTTTAGACCGCTGACAGTGCGGGCTGACCGGCTATGCTGCAGAGAGACCAGCACTAGGATCCTGGATCGGTAAGTATGTTGGTGTAAATGTGAGATGTGTGGATGTGTATGTAATAAAGTTATACTTCTCTGTGTGTGTTTTCTTTTAACATTCTTTTTACAGGTGGACTACAAGTCCCAGCGGGCCCATTAATGCCCCGCATGCTGGGACTTGTGGTTCTCCAAGTCCCAGCCTGTGGGGGAGGTCTTCTGGTACTTGTAGTTCTCCTGTATAAAGCAATGTTAGATGGCCAGGGACGCCGGTGACAGCCCCGGGCTTCAGCCCTGGACAGGTGAAGCTTGGGGGGGGACCCCTTTATTGGGAGGGTCCCCACTCCTCCAGATACCCCGTCCAAGGCTGACCAGCCACGGTGCTCATGGCACGGCCGGGGGACCTTATGTAAAAAGTGTCCCCCAGCTGTGGCATGACACTGCGGGCTGTTGGAGCCCGGTGTTGGTTTCAAAATACGGGGGACCCCCAGTTTTTTGTCCCCCGTATTTTTGGATCCAGGACCGGTCCAAGAGTCCGGGGCTGGTTTCAGAAATACGGGGGACCCCTACGCTTTTTGTCCCCCGTATTTTTGGAACCAGGTTCGACTCAATGAGCCCGGGGCTGGTTATATACAGGAGGGAGGACCTCACGCCATTTTTTTTTTTACTTTTACACATATTTTACCAAAGAACCATACACAGATCTCAATGATCTGTGCATGGTTCTGTCAAATTCGCCAGTCAGGATCAGGTCTTGCGATGTTTAGACCATTTTTTTGGCGATTTCCAAAATTCACATCTCATTAAATATGCGATTTGTATATTTTTCAATGGGAAAACATGTGGATGCGAGTTCTGGAGATAAAAAAAAAATCACACTTTCAGAAAGTGCGATTTCGCGGCAAATACCGCATTTTTTGCAGATTTTCGCATGTCATTAATTATGCAAATTTGGGAAAAAGTGCGAAAAACGTCCGTTTTTGCGATAAAAATCGCCAAAAACCCAACATCGATCTCTAATAAATGTCACCCCTGGTCTCATTTTTTGGTGATTTTTGCTAACGTTTACCAAAAATTGCACCCTATTACATGTGCGAGTTAGATACTTCATAGTGGGAAAACACTTAGAAATGTGCGATTTCGTGGCAAAAGGTAAAAAAAATGTTACCGCGAATCACACCCTATTACATGTGCGATATTTGGAAAATGTGCGATTTCAGCCATTTCTTACCACATGTCTAAAAAAAATGACCGCTATTACATTTCGCCCCTTGTCTTCTTGATTTCTTTAGAAGGTTAGTATATTTTTCCTTAGAGAATTTGAAATATAGACATGTTCTACCACTAGTGAGGTTGTTTTCTATCACTAGTGTGCTTATAATGAGGATGTGTTCTACCAAATGTGTGCCAAAAATGAGGTTGTGTTCTACCTCTACTGTGCCTGTAATGAGGTTGTGTACTACCACGAGAATGCCTATAAGGAGGATGTGTTCTACCACTAGTGTGTTTATAACGAGGATGTGTTCTACTACTAGTGTGGCTATAATGAGGTTGTGCTCTACTACTAGTGTGGCTATAATGAGGTTGAATTCTAACACTAGTGTGCTTATAAATAGGTTGTTTTCTACCACTAGTATGCCTATAATGAGGATGTGTTCTACTACTAGTGTGGCTATAATGAGGATGTGTTCTACTACTAGTGTGGCTATAATGAGGATGTGTTCTACTACTAGTGTGGCTATAATGAGGATGTGTTCTACTACTAGTGTGGCTATAATGAGGATGTGTTCTACTACTAATGTGGCTATAATGAGGATGTGTTCTACTACTAGTGTGCTTATAATGAGGATGTGTTCTACTACTAGTGTGCTTTTAATGAGGATGTGATCTACTACTAGTGTGCTTATAATGAAGATGTGTTCTACCACTAGTGTGCTTATAAAGAGGATGTGTTATACTACTAGTGTGGCTATAATGAGGTTATGTTCTATCACTAGATGTACCTACTGTATAATAAAATGTTTCTACCACTATTGTGCCTATCATGAGGTGGTGTTCTATGTATATCTGTTGTAAGGTGACAGTTATCTTCACTATTTTTAAGGCACCAAATGTAGAGAACAAAATAAATATATTTACATTTATATATTTCGTAAAGTATCCAAAATGTTAATTTCAGGTTAGTTTTCATGTAGTTATCATGGTTTGTTAAGGTATGAAATAATAGCAACTATAAAACAAGTATGCCATATACAGAACTGCAGAGAGAGAATTTACTTTTAGCCAAATTGGTACTGTCACCCCGTCAACATATGACCTTGACCTTTAGAAGATTATGCCGGGGAAATAAAATAGCATATACTGCAAGACAAGTTAATAGCTAGCTACACTATAAATATATACTGAATGAAGGTGACATTAAAACATTCTTATTTTGCTTTCATAGGAAAAGGAAATGCATTACATAATAACAATGCTGTTTTCTATCTGCAGTGTGCGACGCTTCTGAAACATACAGTTTTCTGAAGACATTTTTTAATACATTCTAAAAGAATTGTGTTTTCAGCCAGTTATGCAGCATCTCTTGCTCGGAAAATGTCATAGTCTGGGATTAGAGAACAACAGAGAATTGTGATGGTAAAATAAAATGTAGAATAATGCTAGGCTCTTTATAACATATCCTCAGAAATCCATGAGTGTACGCAAACAGTACAAAATATACAACCAATGTTGCAAATAAAATGGTATCATATTTTCATATACTGTATATGGGAACCAGCAAACAAAAAATTTGGTTTTAGCACAAAGCCTGTGAACGTAAAAGTCAAAGGAATAACTAATGAGTACATGCAGTTTGTTTGATAGATTGTCATTTAAGATACTGACTTGTTGCATTTAAATAAACACAACGCCATGGAATATCTATGAGACTCACACATTTAGGGCATTACCCAGGGTTTTGTGGGAGTAGTTAACAAACGTCTCACATCCTCCCCATTTCTGCAGTGCAGCGGGCTCAGAGGAACAACAATAAAACAATAAGGGGTTTCTGACTGACTTGCTAAGCAGTGATAATTTGCTGCTTAGGGAACCTTCTATCACCGTCCGCCTCCCATGCAAATGACAACCCTCGCAGAGGTCCGCACATCCCTTCAGCTTTGTGAATCGATGTTTTGCATATGGTAGCATATGCGCCCGAAATCATTTGATGGTCGCCAACCATTAAATGATTTTTACAGTGTTCACAAATCTAAATTAGTCTGGACTAACCTAGACTTGCGGCATCTGGGTCCGAGAAGGGCGTCTAACGTCCTGTTACATCAGCCTTCTGAAAGCAGGTGCTCACTGCACTACATTATAATATAGTGCATTTACACCCAGGAAACCAAAGACGTTCCCTGTCCATCGCCATCCAGCCTCACCCCCCCCCCTGTGTGAACACCATGGAGACTATGCAATAGGGCGGAGTGAAAAAGATGAAATTGAGATATTCAAAATCGGCTACTGTGGAAAAGTTGTGACTTGACCTGAATAAGAGAATTGCAAAAGTGTTTTGCTCTAAGTCAAAAGCTTCTGTTCCGGCAAGACAGCTAAAGTTTTGCTTTTTTGATGAAAATAACGAAACATATGAAGAAGCTTTGATCTAGTTAAAATGATGTCAGGAAGTCTTAGGGCAGTATTCAATGAGAAAAATTTGCCATTTTTTATGACAAATTTGTGCTTTTTTCGCGTTGGACGGAGAATTTTGGTCTCAAAAAGTGAACCACCCTATTCAATGTGATATTTTCGCCGTCTTTCTAAGTGATTTGCCGTGTCTCTCCATGTAGCAATTCTCCATCTTTTCATGGAGAAGTGGAATGTGAACTTTTAAAATAAAAGTTTTTTTTATAATTTTGGTGTAAAAAAAAATGGAATTTTATTCTGTGAATTGGCATGCTATTTTACTGTATATATTTAATTTAAAATTATTATTTATTTTTTTACACATAACAGCCAGCAGGGGGCCGGAGCCCAGAGCCGCTCATTAGATATTCATATATTCACTGCACCCGATCATTACATGCGCACGATCGAGCAGTGTATATAAAGCCGGTCCCCTGCTGGCTCGGGGGGGGGGGGGGCAGTTTGTGCTGCCTGGGTCCCGGGGAGCCCTCCTCCCCTCCACATACATTCTGGGGCAGGCAGGGAGACTTTAATCTCCCTTCCTGCCACAGTCCCACGGCTCCCTCTAGTGGACGGTCGTCCGCTGCAGGGGTTCAGATTCGCCGCGAGGGTCAACAAGCCCCTGCGACATTGAATAGTGTCTAAAGACCCATGACGGAGAATCTCCAAACATGGAGAATCTCCGTAAAAACACGGCGAGTGCATGGCGAGAGAAAAAAACTCTCGCCATGCAAGGAGAAAATTCTCATTGAATACTGCCCTTAGAGTGGTTCATTAATATACTTTAGGGTACTTGTGTATTATAACAGCGCCCGTTATGTAGTTAGTGTAGTGTCCCTGTTAGAATCAGCATACTGTTCCCGCGGCCAGCATAACCAGCATAGGCAGCGTCCCTGTCAGTATCAGCATAGTGTTCCCACCCGTTCGCAGCTAGCCAAAGCTTACGTAGTTAGCTTAGTAAGTCAGGCGTCCCTGTTAGTATCAGCGTTGTGTTCCCGCCCATTCGAGTGTAGTCAGTCAGCATTACACAGTTAGCGTAGTCAGTCAGCGCTTATTACATTTTGTGGGAACCATTGACCATTTTAACCTGCCTGACATGACAGGTGTGAATGTGTTCCTGAAACACCCCCACTATCCACGGCAGCCCGAAGCGTGGCGAGCCCCGCGAGGGCACATGGAACGCGTCCTCCCGACCTATTCAGATGCCCACTATCCACGTCGGCGTGGAGTTGATTTTCTAAAGTGTGGCAAGTGCAGCGAGCCACGCAAGGGGATACGGAATACACATCAAGTAATCCGAGTCCCCTCGTGGCACGCTGCGCTCACCAAACTTTAGAAAATCAACTCCAAGCCGACGTGGATAGTGGGGGTATGAAAAGGTCGAGAGGACGCGTACCGCGTCTGCTCACCACGCTTCAGTCTGGCGTGGATAGTGGGGGTTTGAAATGGATGCGTTTGCCAGTATGTAACATGGAGCACTGGCAAATGCATCCTTTATTGTGCATGAGATGCACTTGCACACCGCACCCCCCCTTTGTGCAGGAGACGCACGTGCTACCGAACCCCTAACCCTGTCCGTCTCCCTGAAGCAGATACAGGCAGGGTTTCCGTACCCTGCCGCAATAATTACTGAGATACAGGAGCATCTGAGACACTCCTGCGTCTCAGACAGATGGAGCGCCTCTCTACTGGCGCCTGCATGATCCCCTATCCGCCGGCATCCGCCAGCACAGGGGATCTGGTGGTTACCGGGGCTGTGTGAGAGGCGCTCACTAGGCTTGCCAGGGACGCCAGAGACAGAGCTGCAGCTCCCGGGGACAGTACAGTGACTAGCTGCCTGACGGGGACACTACACTGACTACGCAGAGCTGTCGCAGAGTCACTATGCTAGGCAGCCTTTGAGCCACGCTGTCGCATTCAGTAAAGAGTTGGACATTAGAAGACACAGAGGTGCACTATTCTATTAAGGGCAAACAATAGGGATTTACCCAGATTTTTTGCTCCAAGTTTTTTTTTCTTGGTCACTTTAATTACAGAGCGTCCTCTCCAAAAAAAAAAAAAAAAAAAAAACACTTTCGGGTGAATACACACAATATTCACAATTTTGACCATGAAAACGGGTCAGGTGTCAGGGATTTTTTTTTCTCCTGCAAAAGTCAGTAACTTTGCACTAGGACAAGCTCGTATTCTTTTTTACTATGCTA
This sequence comes from Crinia signifera, assembly GCF_055691185.1. NCBI lineage: Eukaryota > Metazoa > Chordata > Amphibia > Anura > Myobatrachidae > Crinia > Crinia signifera. The sequence continues at coordinate 232,024,112 of NC_139222.1, forward strand.
AAGTATATTAATGAACCACTCTAAGACGTCTTGACATAATTTTGACTAGATTAGAACTTTTTCATGCATTTCATTATTTTCATCTAAAAAGGGAAACTTTAGGTGTCTTGCCGGAACTGAAGATATTGGCTTAGAGCAAAACGCTTTTGCATGTTTCTTATTCAGGTCAAGTCACAGCTTTCCCACACTAGTCAATTTTGAATATCTCATTTTAATCTTTTTCACGCCGCTATACTATGCAAGTCTATACATGCAAATATGCGCATACGCAGTGCGTAAACATGAATCCCCATTACAAATTTGCGGGTATCAAATCAACCATAATGAGGGCCAATGTGCTTTAAATATAGACACTATGGTGCAAATTAAAGCATGCTGATGTATGGGTGGGGCTCTAATTATATGTTTCCTAAGACCACACCACCAAAACTCCACATTCGGATCTACCCATCCCCCGATCTCCTCGAGGTCATCTTAAAAATTATGTAAGAATTAAAAAAAAATTAAGTAAGAATTGACTCTGTAAACAGTAGTTGGGTTATAGTAATATATTTTATCTGGATACTGTACAGCCACAAAGTGTTCCGTCTAACAAATCTTAAAAATGTATTTCCTATATTCTGTAAACGCAATATACATTTTCTGCACATTTCAACAGATCACTAAATTGCTCTTACAATGTTAAAAGTTGGAATAATTTGCAACATAATCATCTGATATGCAATCTTCCACATGGAACTGTGTCCGGGATATGCTTGAATGACTGCATTAACAAAAATAATCCATCAGTGACTATGAAATGCAAAATCCAAAATTCCGTTAACATTTTTTTGACTGATAGCAATGGAAAATGAGAGAGGACATAAACAGCAGAGACTCCAGGATAAATCAACAAAAAATACACATTCTTTAAGTCTACACAGTATGTCCCTGGAGGGGAGTGAGCAGTGGATGATGATGATGATAATAAAGGGACACCGTACTGATTTAATGACCGGCAGGAACAGAACAAAGGTGCTTAAGTAAGCTTGAGCCCTTTAATATGCTTGAAGCAGTGGCCTCACTGCACATGTGAAAATACAGGCTCCTATGGCCTGTATCAGCTACCATCCATAGAAGCCGGCTAGAGCTGATGATCAGGCAGGGAGGAAAACACCTCAAAATAGGACTGCCTGTCCTGCGGTGTCTAGCAGGTAGTCCAATAGGAAGTCACTCCCAGTCCCAATGACTTTGTTCCAGTCACTCTGGCAGCAACTGGTTTACTCCTGCAGTGGTGTATTTTACTGGGGGGGGGGGGGGGGGGCGCTGCTACTACAGCCTATAAATAAAATATTCTGCTGTTTGCTAGTAAAAGCATTGCTCTTTTAAAATACCAGTACTAGGTATCAACTAAGCTTTAAAAAACGTCATAGTATAAAAGAAGCAACTTCCTGTCTCATGCATTAAATTAAGACTATTCACACATAAGCATACTGTCAGGGGAATGAGTCACCAATTAGCACCTGAGGTGCACTGGCAAACAACCAATTAGAGGTATTAACTAGTGATGTTGTCTATTATCATAGGCTGTTAGCAACTGCCCCTGACCACACACAAATACAGACATTAATGCTTGTTTGCCCCATCTGCATTTGTTTACTATTGTGCAAACTCCCCAATGATGTATTAAGCCTATCAGACCCACATTAGCCATGAGGCCGACTAGGCTGAAACCTAGGGGCCCATCACATTTATTTGCACTGTTACTTGCATCCTAAGAATCCAATGATTAAATGCACTTTGCTCTATGCACTATAGCAAGGCATAGTGGTAATGATGGCAAATGAGGGCAAAAGATTTAAATGCTGCAGAGGGGCCAAAATACCTGAAAGCCTAAGGGACTGGTAACAGGTAACATGGCTCTGCAGACTACATTGGAATGCCCTTCATTACATGTCCGCATCAATATGTACACTCTTGAACGTCTTCAGATTGCTTACAAATTACACTACAAAAACTGGCACAGCATACACTCTGCATCAGGTTGTAACTCCTAACAGAACTATAGGATAACTTATGGCATAAAATCAGGGCTGCCATAAGTGGATTACAGTAAGGGACCCAGGGTGTTCACCCAGCTATAAATTGCTTGTTCTTCACCCTGCGAGTATCATTGGTGTTTGAGGAGCAATGCTTAGATATTTAAGGCACATTAGTTGGGCCACCACTTCTAAGTCAAACATCTGGACCAGGTGCTAGCATGGCCGTAAGGGAGGCTGCACAGCATCTAACAGCACGTTTTGCCCTCTCCTCCTGTTTTTCACAATTTCTGTTTTCATGAATTCCCACGCTAGGGTCCATATTCCAAAAAGAGGAATATTATTTCCAGCTGAGTGTGAGACTGACCTAAAGGAGGACAGCTAAATATATCCTCTCTGAGAAGATAAGAAAAACATGAGTAAAGGTGCGGAACGCATCCTCCCGACCTTTTCATACCACCACTATCCACATCGGTGTGGAGTTGATTTTATAAATCGTGGAGAGCGCAGCAAACCACCGAGCCCGAAGCGTGGCGAGTGCCACGAGCCCCGCAAGGGGACGCGGAATACATGTAAAGTAATCTGCGTTCCCTCACCACGATTCGGGCTCAGTGGCTTGCTGCGCTCTCCACGCCGACGTGGATAATGGGGGTATGAAAAGGTCAGGAGGATGTGTAACCGCGTCCCCTGGCAGGGCTTGCTACGCTCACCATGCTTCGGGGGTGACGTGGTGCTTTTAAAATAAAGTACCATCACATCTCATAGCATAGGTGCTTATACAATGAAAAATCACTTTGCAACGCATCGCAAAAGGCATGCAATGAGATCCGCGGGCAGGGGTGCACTAAAAATTAACTAAGGAAAATCGCATTGCATCGCATTGCACAGCAAAATTGCATGCAATGTGATGTGAGTTTCCTATGGTGCTGTACGTATGCAAATTGGGCGCCCTGCAAATACACAAGTACCGGTCAAAATACTGTTCAGTCTGTATGGTATGAAAGATGAACGATGATGCGCAGACCAGTGAGTCGTTCATCAAGGTTGTTCATCGACTATGCATACAGATTGTCTAGCTAGATCGTTCGTCACATCGTTCAGTGTGTATGTACCACATGTTTCGTCCAGGACACTGGTTAAGTTCAAGGGAAATTGGTCACCAATGTCTTTCAGTGCATAAATCGTCCAGTGTGTATACACCATCTGTGTAAAATTCCAATAAATTCCTTACACTGTATGGTTTTATTTTTTTTAAAGAAAGATTTGGCTATACTTGGGTATAATATGGGGGGGATTCTGTTATCTCCAGAGCTGTAATTTCCTGCCATCAAGGTGGTTGAAGGAGGCTGAAGCCAGGTGTGATAAGATATTCCAATAAGTTCTTTTTTCTCATAAATGGAAAGCCTTCATGATAAAGGCATAATAACATTGTTTCAAGTATTATACTGTACATTACTACCAGATATATTGTTGCTTGTGTGACTATATCAGGTATAGGGGAATGCAATATTGTCCGTCTGGAATACAGTTATATCATGTGTTAGGTCACATGACTACTCTGTACACACCCCCCCCCCTCCACACCCACACACACACACACACACACACCACCTGCATCCCAAAAAAAAAAAAAATAAGTAACAGTAATAGTTTCTGGAATAAGTGAAAACAATATGGTGTCACCTTGCCAAGTTAATGTTGTTCTCTTATATACTACTGAATAAAACAGCATAGATTAGTACACTAACTAAATATTTGAAACAAAAATACGCTGTCATGTCTTGTGACAAGAACCCTGGACATAGCAATTGGAAGATACAGATGGATAAATAAATAAAAATAAATTAACTGTTCAAAGTGTATTTTCTCTATAAAGGGTGAACAACAAATGTGTTAAATGTGTCCTTCGTTTGTCGGAAACTCATTCAACTATGATTTAACCAGGCCTTTTACCAATATCAAAGGAAAAAACTGCACGTGACATTGCACTTGACACCTTAAAATGAATAAGATGTACTGAAAACACTCTCATCTATTTTGTGCTGCATTAGAGAAAAGTGAACAGCAAATAAAATCACTGCAGAAAATGTTGTAAGGGACAGCAAAGCTTTAACAAAAAGGAATTGCAAATAGAAACAATGTTGAAAGCATGAATAAGTGGGAAAATTAAGTCATTTATGTAGTCTCAAGAAAATAACTGCTCAAGCAGTGCTTTTCCAATCATGAAAACCCCTGGAATAGTAACTATGTGGTCATTTTACGAATATTGAGATTCTATTGAAGATGGGATGTTTCCCATAGCAACCAATCAGATTATATCTATTGTCTAGAAGGTGCTAAATAATTAATAAGTAATTAAATGATCAACAATAAATTTGTTACTATGGGCAACATCCCATTTTTTCATTAGATCTCCCATCTTAGTAAAATTACACCTATGTGTTAGGAAACCTCATTTGGCCCACAGTTCCCAAGAAAATATAAATGAGCACGTAATCTTTTCACATTCAAAATGGATCAGATTGTTTAGTTTACTGATTGAAACACTCTTTTTGCATTATAACATATCTCACGCAGATTCAGTGGAGAAAATAATGGGCGCTGACCTTGTTACATATAAAATGTATATATTTTACCCAAGTGGCAAAAATAATACATTATAATAAACAGTTTGTTGTTTTCTCATGGGTGGAAATGCATCAGGTATGCATAAAGCTGCCTGGTGGTCACATACCTCCCAACTTCGGCAGTTCAGCAGTCGGGACGCTGCTGCTGCGCGCCGGAGACGCGCCAAAATTTTCGGGGGGTGTGGCCTAATTTGGGGGCATGGCCTATACTCGCGACTCCCCCGAGAGGCCACGCCCCCATTTTGCCGCTATGGGGGCATGACCCAGAGGCTCTGTGAGCCTCTAGCCATGCCCCCAGCCCCCTGGCTTAGCAGCTGACAGGGGGGGACTCCCAACAGCCCCCCCACACCGCGGGACACTGCCGCCCACGGGTGGGACAGCGGGACAGGCCCTGACAATCGGGACTGTCCCGATAAAATCGGGACTGTTGGGAGGTATGTGGTCATAATAACTTGGCTACTTATTCTATACTAAAACTTCCATGAAAAGGGTTCTACAAATACAAAACAGCCATACTGTATAAGAGAAGATTAATAACCCTTTCACATAGAAAATGCTGTGTCACACCGGAGTGATCCGGATCATTTGCGCTATTTCATGCTCACAGCAACCCGGCTAATTGCCAGGTTGCTAATGTCATCCAGGGAGTGGAACAGAGCAGTGGGGCATCAGGCGGGGGAGGAGGCAGCAGTGAGCTGACACTGCTGTCTCCTCCATCGAAGTGAACGGTACCTGGGTTGTTCGACCCAGGTTACCTTTTCAGACTGCCCAGCAACCGGGGTCCGACACAGGAATAACACTGCTTATATCCCGGGTTGGATTGCCGGGTTGCTGGACCCAGGATATTCATCATGTCCCTTTCACACCGCACACCGATCCAGGCCCCCTCGGCAACAGGCCAGGATCGACATGGGTTAATTTTGAGGTGTAAAAGGGGTCTAAGATAGTTTGTCAATTCAAGTATTACTAATTGCATAATATTCTTCATAGTATACAGTATCTCCTTTTCAGAAAAAAGAACACTGTTTTGTTATGTTACATGTTGACAGTGGGTAGATGTATTTATACTTTGTAATTAGCTATTATTTTAATTATGACTCCATCTAAGCAGTGTTAAGACATGGTGGCTCGGCAATTAGCATTTCCGATATGCCACAACATAAATGGGATTGAAAACCATCTTCATTGTGTAGGATTCATTACTAAGTGGATTTGGTATCTTGTGCAGACAACACACTGCATGCACTGAGTACTAAGCAGGTCTATAATTTGACAGTAGGAAGACTTTAAAAATAAAATGATTCAATAACAAAGAGGGATGGAGATGGAAATTGCTCATCAAAAGATAAGTATCTACTTTAATCTAACAAAATATTTACTTTACACGTGTTCGGGAAAATTATTTTATGCATAAACACTTGTATTGAATTTGGTGTAATTTAAAAATACATTATAAAAGCACATTTCTTCCATGTTTATTAATCTTTTGTGACACATATAAACTATAAACAGAACTAAGAAATCCCAGACATGGGGCACGTCCAGGATACATGTACAATGTGCAGAGTGTCAGCTCAAAAACATTTATTTAACCAGGGCAATATCAAGGATGGTGCAACATGTTGCAACAGCCATGGTGCAATGCCTACGGCAGGGCTGTATCTAGCATTAGGCAGCTTTATGCAGCTGCCTAGGGTGTCGGGCTCTGGGGGGGGATGGGGGGGGGGGCGCTACCAAGTCTGCCTATTAAAAAATCAAGGATGTATAGCAGGATCCTTGTTGTACTTCATGCAAGTGTCTGCTCTGGAACTTCTCAGAACTCGGCTCCATACTTTCCATTGAGACATACTTTCCTACTTTGCTGCCCCTTCCTTCTTGTACTCTGTTGTGGCCCCGGCCATAGGGGCACTACATATATATTTTATTTGCCCCTCTCTGGAACTTTCAGCTAATTATAGTACCATGGATTCCTCTTTACACTGATGCCAGTTGTGCTGAAAATGTCTTAAGCTGAGAAGCAGGGGTGTAACTAGATATTCCTAGGCCCCATAGAAAAGGTGTGTAAGGGCCCCCTATTTAGCAGCTGAAGGAGACAAATGTATGTAAAACATATTACTTAGACAGTAACAATGGACCCCCTTCAGCTCTGGGTCCCATAGCAGCTGCACCCCTTGCACCTATGGTAGTTATGCCCTTGCTGGGAACACACTGTCTGATTTTTACTTATGGACAATATCGATATTGCATACATATCATCCAGAGTGTTCCATTAATATAATTTTTGATGCGCGCCTTGGATCATTAACGACCCCCCTGAAATCTGTATATGCAGCTCAATCTGACTTGTCAGCGACTGTATGTATGGAGTGGGGGGGGGGGGGTGTGCTGTCACTGGCCAATATCGGTCAGTGTGTATACCCTGTATCATTCTCCCGCATCACTGATGATATAGTTAACTATTTTGGCAGTTGTGGGATTCGTTCTAGTGTGTGCCCAGCATTACAGTAGTTTCTAAAAAAAATAGTATAAGTGTCTGGAAGGGGTGGACAGTTGGGTTGGGAAGGTGGTGTTGGTAAGATGTGTGGGATAGTAATGGAAAGAGCAGCAGCACAAAAGACAAGGGGATGTTTAAGACTCTGCCAAGGGCACTGAAATATTCCAAGAGAGACAGTTACTCTGCTCGACCAAGATACACAATACTCACATCAAGGGCTACTGACACCCAGAACAAAAAATGCCATTCACATTTCACATTATAAAGAAGTGCCTATAAAATTGAAACTTGCAACCCTTCTGGGTTGAATTGTGGAGATATCTCCGTTGAGAACATCTTGCTCAGAATTATTAGTCATGTAATATAATTATTCCTCCAAAATGACATGATTGAAAGGAAAATTGCAGTGGGATATTGATGTCACAGGGGATAGCGCACATATATATGCAATTTTGCAAATAATTAAAACTTCAAATAAACAATATTGACATATATAACATGGTCAATTTGGGGTTTTGTCAGGATTCCTGCAGTTGGGATCCTGATTGTCAGAATCCTAACACAGGAATCCAGATTCTCTCAATGCCATCAGATACCAAAGGTAGAGTTCGGCTGTGGGAGGGGAGTTGCAGGGGTAAAATACCACAATCCAAGGCATCCTGTCAGGATTACACTTTAGGGATTCTGATCATCTGAATCCTGGGCACCAATGTTTTTATACCAACCTGGTGGAGTCAAATATCCTCTCATTCCAAGGAAAGCTTAACTTTTTTATGCTGATATGCTCCAAGATGAGTAGCACACTGTATTATTAGGTATAACATCATAATCACATTACAGACACAGCAAAAAGCCACTCATAGAGCACTTGAGATGCTGGGCTGCAACTTTAATTGTCCAGGAAATGGTTTTATACCCATACAAAGGGGGTTATTCAGTAAGGATCTCAAAAGCAAAGTCTTTCTCCAATGGGCAAAACCATGTGCACTGCAGGTGCGGTAGATGTAACATGTGCAGAGAATTAAATATGGGTGTGATTTGTTTTAACTGTAATCTAAGTTACAGTGTAAAAAGACAGCAGCCAGTATTTACCCTGCACATAAACAAAATAACTCACCCAAATATAACTCTCTCTCTGCACATGTTACATTTGCCCCACCTGCAATGCACATGGTTTTGTCCATTAGCGACTATGTGTTAGTCCTGTCAGCACTGGGAGCTGAGCAATCTGTCAGGGCCAGTGTTCTCTGGTGAGACCAGCAATCTGACCAGATTTATCCAGCATCCAGACTCTCAATCACCCAGCGACAGCGACAGCGACATGCGGGTCCGAGCATTGTTGTTGCTATGGCCTCTACACACTGAGCGATGTAGGGTAATTTTCTAAGCGATTTAGTCAGATCGCTTATAAAAATGGTCTTAAATTGTCCCATGTGTAGACCCCTTCTTAACAACACCACTTCTTCATACATGTGAACTATTATTTCAAAATGCTGTCTCTCATCTACTTTGCCCTACCTGTGATATTACTTTGTCATCTCTTATTAATATCTCTTACTCCCACCTTCCTCTGCCTTTACCAATTTTTTAAATACCGTACCACTCCCAGAAAACCTCTTTAAATGTTCTCTGAGAACTTACCTCTCTAGTACAAATTTCTTCTTTAGTACAATTACTCTACTTCCAACAATACTACTCTGGTACACCAGGCCACTCTACTACAACGCACTGCTCCTAGTAGAGAGGAGGGGTTCGGGGTGGAGGAGGCTGCACATGGGCCTCCTTCACTCCTAAAACACTACTGCACATAACTATTTAAATAACCACTCTGAGATAAACTTACTCCTATTGTTTCAGCTCTTAACTGTTCCTACTACAATGTAAATGAACTCTCTCAAAAGCAGGGCCCTCCTTACACTGCTTTGTGTCTGAATTAATTTATTCTACCGTGTATGTCTGACATTGCAGAGCTCTATGGCACCACCCAAATAATAATAATAATAATAATACCTAAATAAATAAATAAATAAATATTACACAATACACTTCTAAAAAGTGCCACTTTTGGTCATTGAAACTGCATACCTAATATTTCTAAGAAAACAATTTATATATAGCATAACGTCTGGAATTTATAAGAAAGCATTTTATACAGCATATCTAGCTATTTTACACTGTAATAAAACCTGGGCACCGAATCATTTTATATTAAGTGATGTTTTCTGTATAAGGACTTTAAGCCCCAGGAAATAGCCATTTAATGAAGCAGTAGGAAATAGTTGCTTAATGAAGGTAGTGAATCTCACGCCAGAAGATATATACAGTATATCAGGTTTACAAAAGTGCTAAATATAGCCAGATACTGTATATTTAGAATATTAATCGTTGTTAAGTTGGAAAAAAAAATATATATATATATATATATATATATATATATATATATATATATATATATATAGGGTGTGGGGGGACGGTGGCACTCAGCAAAGAAATACACCAGGCAGTTTAATGAGCCAACGTTTCGAGGCACGGCGGCCTCTTTATCAAGGTGAAACAACGGTTGGAGAATGTCCGCAAGGGCCACTTTAGATGCCCCTGTGTCACTTGCCAGTTCCTACAGACCGGCGACAGTTTTAATCATCCCTACTCTGGCAAAATGTATTCAATAAAACACCACTTTACCTGTAACTCCACGTATATTGTGTACCTCATCACCTGTCCCTGCAGCATGTGCTATGTGGGGAAAACCGAACGCAAACTAAAAGAACGCATGGCAATGCACAGACACTCCATTCATAATGCACTCGCTAGCGGCAAAAGCGATCAGCCGGTTGCGAGACATTTTGCCCACAGAAAACACCCCTTATCCAGCCTGAAATACAGGGCCATTGATTGTGTCCCCATATCCAAAAGAGGTGGTGATCGGGCTAAAGCATTGCTGTGTAAAGAATCCTGGTGGATCCACCAGCTTGACACCATGTCTCCCCGGGGCCTGAACGAAATGTTACCATTAGGGGTATTCCGTTAAGATTCTGCACACTGTATATTCTGCTCATCATTTTCTACTATATGGTATTGATTCTGTATCATTTGTTTCTTACAGCGCTGGATCGTCTCCCGCTTGTGTTTTTGTTTTATCCTTGTTGTTATGGTGATGGTGTTGTCAAACTGAATGCGCGTCCCCGGATGGTGACGTCATTCAAGCTGGTCAGAGGGGCGGGTACACAGTCCCGCACTCCGTACCGGCATCTGCACGTGGTGTATGTATTCCTTCCTATATTAAGGTCAGTCATGATGTTATTTTTTATCCTGATGACAAAACATTAAAGTTTTGAAACGTTGATGATATCACAGTGGCAGCGTCAAGTTATTTGTGTGATTGATCGTGAGTGCCGCACCTTCCTCCGTCTATCCCAGCATACCCTTGCAGTGGAGGCACCGATCGCGAAGATACCACGTTACTGGGAGTGCCGGACCCCTCTCCTCTATATATATATATATATATATATATATACATATATATACATATATATAGTCAAAGAGATAAATCCGGCACTCCACCAATATGTAAAACCGAAGCTTGCTCCGGTGCCTTCCCAGGTGTGTAGACCAAATGCAGGTAGCTTGGCAAAAAGGCGTCACTCGGAGACTCAGTAGAATTTCAAAAGCTTTATTGTGTTGTTACCGACACCAGTGTTTCGAGCTGAAAGCTCGTCCTCAGGGAACCCTGAGGACGAGCTTTCAGCTCGAAACACTGGTGTCGGTTACAACGCAATAAAGCTTTTGAAATTCTACTGAGTCTCCGAGTGACGCCTTTTTGCCAAGCTACATATATATATATATATATATATATATATATATATATATATATATACAGATGGGGCAGGGCTCTTCTTTGCTGGCAGATCACTAGAACGTCACCGCTGGCGATACGCCAGCAGCTTGGCTCACCATCTGACTGAGACGCGCGTGCGTCTCATGCACGTCTCAATCTCCGTCGGTGGGGCGATGGGAACCCTGTTCGTCTCCGCTTCAGGGAGAGGGACAGGGTTAGGGGGGGGGGGGTGCGGGCAGGCGGCGGTGACCCGTGGGAAGCGCTGGAAGCGCCGTCGGAAGGGGATGCGCGCGCCTCTCGTGCGCACGTGTCCCCTTCTCGCTATAGAGATGGCGCTGGCAGGGGATGGCGGCCATCTGTGTATATATATATATATATGAAAAGAAATGGAGAGGGAGCGCACCATGAGCATAAAATTCAATACTTTACTTGAAAGTGTAATAAAGCTCACATACATGAAAGTAAACAGAGATCTGCTTGCCAGAATAAACCCCCGCACCACGCCAACAGCTTCAGACCGGGACCAGTCGTAAACCGTCTGTGGACATCAGGTGGGTCAGGAACAGAAAAACTTCTTTCATAAAATGTACCATTAACATGATTGTTTTTTCTAATTATTGACTTGTACCTTTTTGCTTTCTATCTTTTGTATTTGTACTGTTTTTTATGTATGTCTGTATGTTACTATGGGAACGCATCATGGCCTCTGACGTCAGTCACTGGGCGTCGGGTCCTTGATTCCGTTCTCAGCTCACCTGTGATTGTGTTTGGGGAGGGGATATAAGGTGAATCTTGCTGTCTTATCGTTTGTATCTGCCTGATGACGATGTGAATAAAGAGACATCGAAACGTTGCAAAGCTATGCTTTTGACCGTGTGTCGATTATTTGGGAGTGCCGCCGGTGGAACACATGTATGCTAGATGTCCCTACAGGATTTCTAGGTCGGAAGGCACCCTTTTATTGCACTGGAGTGCTGTCCTCAAGATCTTATATATATATATATATATATATATATATATATATATATATATATATATATATATATATATATATATAAACATGCGAATAACAGGTGGAAGATTGGAATTCTCGCTAAAAATTTGATTACTTCATTTTAAACATACTTCATTTTAAATATACGTAAATAAATAAATCACTTTATGAATTTTGTTTTATTAATTTATTCGACCAATCAACAATATAGTTCTATTCTCACCAAAAAATCAAAACGATTAGAACAAGTAGGTAATCTCATAATTAGGCATGTAAACCTTTTAAAGTGCATCATTAGCAGAAGGCCATATTCTTTATAACTAATAATTATAATGACGACCAATGACTTAAGTTTTGTTTAAAAAAAATGGTAAAACTGCAAAAAATGAATTGTTTTGCTTATCTCTAGATAAGAGACTTCCTAAACGACTGCAATAATTCTGCTTTAATTAACTGCCTGGATGAAGAAGTGGTAACTGTTAATCAGCTAACCTTTTTTAAAGTTATAAAAGCAAAATACCTTTCCTTCATAGAATACCACCCTGTGGCGGTCTTAAAGTAATTACATCTCAGGAGTAATTAAAGTCCTATTCTTGCCCATGCATTAAGCAGCCACTGTCCTGAGAATACTGAAGGATGCCACATACAAGACAAAATAGTCATTACAGAGTGAATGTCATCATTTACTGTATCAAGATGGTTAATTATAATTTGTTGCAAATTGTTCATATTTAATTTAGAAAAAGCTTGTACAAGTAATACAAATATACTGCATCATATGCAATCTATTACTCAGTGTAATTATAGATTGCTCATTTTTTACTCTTTACAGAAGAGTATTAAGGGCCAGATGTACTAAGCTGCAAAAGTGATACAATGGAGATTGATAAACAGCCAGCCAATCAGCTCCTGCCTGTCATGTCACAAACTGTGTTTGAAATATGTCAGACAAGAGCTGATTGGTTGTTTGTTTATCACTCTCCATTTTATCAGTTTTGAAGCTTAGTACATCTAGCCCTTAGTCATCAAAATCAGAATAATACTGTAAGATTTGCAGAAGCCTCAGAACAGTTAGTGGGTGGGGCTCTAATACAACATTTAATGCTAGACTTCACATGCAGCCTAGATTGTAAGCTTGCGAGCAGGGCCCTCCTACATTTTGACTGTCTGTAAACATTCTGTTTGTTGCTTCACTGTCTCCTTTTGTAAAGTACATAGGAATATGCTGCGCTATGTAAGAAATTGTTAATAAAAATGCTGTCACAGAACAATAGCTGCCAACAGAAAACGTGCAGGTTTTCATAGGTCAATGCAGTCAAACCATAGAGGGGCATCACTGTTTTGTGTCCACTGTTTTAAGAAAGGGAGGGGCATTGTTTTAGTTTGTGGGATCCATAATACGAGTGCCTATAATGCATCACTGTTCAGGGATAGGTAATTGGGTGTGGATTATTAGATAGACCGTGGCTAGATAGAGACTAAAAAGGTTTTCCGTGATTGGAATGCTAATGCAAGAATCCCAGCAGCCAGCATAAGTATGCAATAGGTCTCTTAGTGTTAAAGCCCCCTTACACTTGTTCAACTTATTGTTCAACAAATTGGACCTGATTGACTCGAGATGTATCATGTGTGCAGGAGGATCAATCTCTTACAATCTCTTGGTTATACCCAGGATTGTCGATTGTGTCCTACACATCAGGCACATCAGATTTTGTCAGACAGGCACATCATATTTTGTCGGATAAATTGACTCAATCCACCTGAGTTGGGTCAAATCTCACAAAATCTCACAAGTGTAAGTGTAAGGGGCCCTCTGCATGTTGGGGGGGGGGGGGGGCATTAGGGTTAGGCTGAGGGGAGGGAGGATTAGGTAATAAGGGGGAGGGGAAGGCTGCATGGTGGTTAGGGATATACACTAATGGGGAGGATTAGGGATTTGGCAATGAGGGAGAATTAGGGCAAGACATCAGGTAGTGAGGGTTAGGAGAGTAGTGGGGAAGGTAAGAATACTTTCCCAGCCCCTGTCTGAATAATGTCATTGGGATGCTGCTATCTGACTTCGGCCCACAACATCCTCCCACCAGCCACCCGTATGTGCTTTTTTCATCGATCTGGGCATAGTTTATCCCTTCCTGCCCTTGTACCTTGCGAGACATTGGTTATTTTAAATCGATCAAATGTATATTGTTTCATTATTTTGTAACTGTATTGTTCAATAAAGTGATTGAACTTTAAAAAGTATTTATTTTTCTTTCAGATTTTTCAGAACTTTCTGTATAAAAGGTTTTCAAATGTTTTGCAATAACTATAAAGCTCAGTTGGATCTACAGTCAAACATAATGGTTTTTCAGTGTACCCAATATACTGTAAGGAAACTTAACAAATATGAAGAAAAAACAACTATAAGAGAAAAAAATTACATATTATTTGAATGATTACTTGGTCTAAATTATTTGGGTGTAAAATGTACATAATGCATCATAATGTATAAACAAACTGATTACTAAGTGTGTTTTTATTACTGTTACTATTTATTGACATTATGTTTTCTGCAAGGGCAATTTGAAGCTAATTTTGCTACTGTACATGTTATGTTATGTATAATAACCTATTTCTGTTGTATTTAAACTACTGTAACTACAAAATATGTTGTGACGGCTGGAAAGCTTTGAAAATAATGTTGCGTTTTTACACATAAAACAGTTTCAAGTTGTGGGGAATAATTTTATTTATTATTAAAAATGTTAAAAAAACTAATTTTGTAGCATAGAACACAGCTGACTCAAATGAATGGTATTTAAACCATGCTCTACAGGGAACCTAGTATTAAGAAATTGCTAGGTAAACTTTATAAGACAACAACAAAAAATACATAACACAATCACTTCTCATATAAGGTTGGCTCTCCAACTGTCTGTACACCGACATCAGAATCCCAAATATTTAAATACCCTACAGTCGGGATCCCAATTTTCAAGGGCCATTCTTCCTCGTGGGGGTCCACGGCCCCCATAGAACGAGAATAGAACCTCTGGGTAGCACAGAAAGCCACTGAACCCGCAGCACAGCCCCACTGTTGGAGTACCAGTGTTCAAAATTTCAATATTGGTATATTGACAGCTGGAATTCCAACTGTCGGAGCCACATGCAACACCCCTTTTTGTCCCCATCTACTCAATAGTTTGTACTGGTTATAAGATGTACCAGCGATATGCATAAGGGCTGCTTTTTGTTTTTGAAAAGGGTTACCCCCCACAATAAACACTTGATTATCACATTCTACACTAGTTAATATACAGTTGTGCTCATAAGTTTACATACCCTAGCAGAATTGGTGATTTTATGGCCATTTGTCAGAGAATATAAGTGATAAGTCACAAACTTTTCTTCCAGTAGTTTTTGGGTGAAGCCATTTATTGTCAAACAACTGTGTTTACTCTTTTTAAATCATAATGACAACGGAAACTACCCAAATGACCCCGATCAAAAGTTTACATACTGTACCCTGGAGATTTTGGCCTCATAACATGCACACAAGTTGACACAAACGGGTTTGAATGGCTACAAAAGGTAACCATCCTCACCTGTGGTCTGCTTGTGTGTGTGTGTAAAAAGCCAGTGAGATTCTGGTATCCTGAAACCTTGCATCTTTCGTCCAGTACTGCACTGACGTGTCTAGATTCTGACTCATGGGGAAAGCAAAAGAATTGTCAAAGGATCTGTGGGAAAAGGTAACTGAACTGTGTAAAACAGGAAATGGATATAAAATGATATCCAAGCAATTGAGAATGCCAATCAGCAGTGTTCAAACTCTAATTAAGAAGTGGAAAATTAGGAATTCTGTGGAAACCAAATTACGGTCAGATAGACCAACAAAAATTTCAGCCACAACTGCCAGAAAAATTGTTCGGAATTCTCTGAAAAAAAGTGGTGTGGTTGTTTCAAGATGCACAATAAGGAGGCATTTGAAGAAAAATTGGCTGCATGCTCATGTCGCCAGAAGAAAGCAATTACTATGCAAATGACACAAAGCAACCCACTTACAATACTCCAAACAGCACCGAGACAAGCCTAAAAACTTCTGGAACAAAGTCATTTGGAGTGATGAGACTAAAATTAGGAAAAGTTGGGTATACTCGAGATGATGTGGTGCTAAGCTGCTCCTGCTTGAAGGGTGTTAACTTTCTGATGGATGTAAGAAAGGAAAAAAATGGTGGAGCGCTAGAAACGGATCAATTGGATATTACAATAACAATTTAATAATATGAATAAAAATGTTGATTATAAAATGACATGAACAACAATAATATAATGACAATAATAATAAAAGAAATAAAGGACAAGGAAGGTGATACTTATGTCTCTGTATTGCTGCTGTTTGTGTCCCTGGGGATAGGGGGCTCCTTATTCACTGGATTTAGCCCTGTAGAAATGATGGATTGCAATAGGCCGTCCCGGATTGCACAAAGTGACGCTGGAGGATGATCTATTTCCGAGTTCTGGGGTCCTCACTATGTTGCGATTATTTTTATCCACAGTGGTTGGTCTCACGCTGGAGGATGATCAGATTCCTAATAGGTGGAAAGGTTCTCACGATGTTGCGGATGTTTGTAGTCCACAGTGGAAATGGAGGGAAGTCCCCAAAATGGATGGGGGTATTGGGGGCAATCCAGAAGGGGTGGCAATGACAGGGAAAGTTTCCAGGGGAGGGCTGGGAGCAAGACAGCAATGAGCAGAGATCCTTCCAAGTCCAGGTTTTAAAATTAGCAAGTGCTGCCTAACATGTATCGTCGTGATGTCACGACTTTATCAAAGGTAAATATCAAAGGTTTAATGAAACTAAAATTGAACTTTTTGGCCACAACCATAAACGTTACATTTGTAGAGGAGTCAACAAGGCCTATGATGAAAGGTACACCATTCCTACTGTGAAAAATGGAGGTGGATCACTGATGTTTTGGGGATGTGTGAGCTACAAAGGCACTGGAAACATGGTCAAAATTGATGGAAAGATGAATACAGCATGTTACTAGAAGATACTGGAGGAAAATTTGTACTCATCACTCCGAAAGCTGTGCATGGGAGGTACTTGGACGTTCCAACATGACAATGATCCAAAACACAAGGCAAAGTAAACCTGTCATTGGCTACAGCAGAATAAAGTGAAGGTTCTGGTGTGGCCATCTCAGTTTCCAGACCTCAAGTTCATGCAAGATAGTCCAAGAATTTCCAGGAACTGGAGGCTTTTTGCCAAGAAGAATTGGCAGCTTTACCATATGAGAAAATAAAGAGCCTCATCCACAACTACCACAAAAGACTTCAAGCTGTCATTGATGTTAAAGGGGGCAATATACGGTATTAAAAACTGGGATATGTAAACTTTTCATCAGGGTCACTTGGGTAGTTTCTGTTGTCATTATGATTTATAAAGAGTAAACACAGTTGTTTGACAATAAATGGCTTCACCCAACCACTAACCATAAGTGAAAGAAACATTTGTGGGTTTTCATTCATATTCATGGCCAGAAATCTAATTCTTCTAGGGCATGTAAACTTATGAGCACAACTGTAGCAAGCTACAGTAGCAAGCGCATAAAATAAAAAGATGAAAAAAATTGTCTCACACTGCCAATGAAAAACATAGTTTCCGGCATTAGGAAAGGACAGCCAGATCGGCATAGCAAGGAGTAGTGTGACAAGTCATAAGGGGGTCGGATGGAGGTGCGGCAGACAAGGTTTCAGTGATTGTGTAATTGTGGCCACAAACAATGCACAGATTATTGGCATTGAACAGTTGGGTATGGCTATAATGACGTGATTCAGTCTGAATCATCTCATTGCGAGTTTAAGTTGTGGAGGCAGCCTTGTTTGGGAGATTTTATTTTATTGCGTGGCCAGGAGGGCCACCTGTTTTTCAGGAGCATCCCAGCTATTACGGAAAAGAAGAAGAAGCATGGTGTCAAACAACAAACAACAACAACAAAGTTTTCACTCCTGATAAGGGACTTATGGGATAACCACACATAGATGCCAAAGGACCTGATTCAGATGCAGACTCATCAACATCTATGTCTTTTGTCAGTCGCAAGTCTGTGACTTTATGGTAGTGATGCTAAAATGATTTTCCATATGTACAAACAAGTTTCTGAAAGTGCAAGGCTTAAAATACAACACTGTTTAGTGCATCTCTATGGTAGGTGCAGATTATCTGTCTGAATATGGCCTCCTATGTGTCTCTTCTACATTTTTATGTATGCCCATGGTGTTCCCATAAGACAGAATGGGGTACATTTACTAAGATGGGAGTTCTATTTAAGATGGGATATTGCCCATAGCAACCAATCAGATTCTATTTCTTATTTATTAAGCACCTTCTAGAAGATAATAGATATAATCTAATTGGTTGCTATGGTTAACATTCCATAATCATTAGAACTCCCGTCTTAGTAAATTTACCCCAATATCTCCATTCATCTGCTTAGCCTTCTCGCTGTCGCCACTCAAGAAACCCAATATATTTTGAAAACATTGAGACCATTCATCTCCCTTGAGATTCTGTGGATTATTCTGGATGATTCGCAAGGCTGCAAATTCACAGCCTTTCGATCCACCAACCCCCCCTTTGCAAATGGTGGCCTGGCCGCCACCCATTTGCAAGGGTGATTCCCTCACAAGGCCTGCGAATGGATGTTACATTGTAACATCCGTTTGCAGCCTAATGGGATCCACCCACATAATTTGATCATCGTCGACCATCAAAGGCTAAGATGCACGCATATAAAAGTGACTGTGAAGCCACTTACACATGCGTGGTCACTCGGGAGGAAGTGGGCGGGCAGCTGACATCTGGTAATGTCATCTGGCCTCCCCCCGCATCATTGGGGAATTTGCATTAGAATGCCTAGCATTCTTAAGGGGACACCCGTGAAATGCTGGTTGTTCCCATACGCACTCGCCATGCCCCCCTTCATCCTAGGCCCTATCTCATTTCCATTGGGAGGTATGCAGACATGACATCATGATGTCAAGTGTTTAGGAAATACAGCTGGCATAGGGAACACTGCTATCCTATTGGAAAACTGATAGGGGTGGCTTAGTATGAATTTGTCTAGATTAGTGGGTACTTTGAATGTATTGATGCTCTCTGTAATGGGTATCTGGTAAACATTTATTACAAAGATACAGTATAGAAGAAATGCAGATGAAAAGACTTGAGGCTATACAGTATGTAATAGCCTGCAATTGCAGACTGGCCAGGAAGCTCTGGTTGTATGCATCCCAGTATTTTAAAGGGCTAATAATTTAAAAGACAATACTTAACAGGTTTTGCCTTGCAAACAATTGTCACTTTAATAATACTGGTACTGTATCCTCGCAGAACTCCGCACACAGACTGCATATCGCAGGCTATTATGCCTTGACCCTGATCTGCATCACATCTCCTGTTTATTTACTGTTTAGTAGAACTTTGCTAATGATGTTGTTTTTCTACATTTTGACCTTTCAAAAACATTAACATTGTTCTGTGTTACCTGCAAAATCTCTCAGTTGTACTATTTTAATCATGCCTTAAAGCCTTTTCATTTGGGTATCTGTATTCATGAGTTTTGAGGAGTTTTGCTTTAGGTCAAGTTCTAAAAAGATGTGGTTTGATTTATTACTAGGTTTTAAAAAGATTAACATTTCTGAAATCAAAGGAATAAAAAATTCTGTATAAGATATAAAAAAAATCACAAAAAAAACATATTTTTGTGTATAAGTGTTTTGAGTAATGTGTGAGAAAATTACATAAACTGCGATACCAAACAGGTTCTATGTATTTTCAAAATGTTTAAGACATGAATCCCTTCGAGACCAGATGCCAGGCTTTTACACCTAGGTGACAGAATTTCAGTATGTTCAGAATCGTATACTGCATTGGCATGAATGCATTTTAGTTTCTCATTTTAGCCATACAAATTTTGGTACTTATGTATTATCTGGGCTCCCATGTTAAATGCACCCCATTTTTTCATACCCCTACTATCCAACAACGCATGGAGTTGATTTTATATAGTGTGGTGAGCGCAGCGAGCCACTGTGCCCGAAGCGTGGCGAGCGGACCCGGTCTCATAAGAATAACGGGAGCCCAGATATTACATAAGTACCCAAATTTTATATAATTATTTATGGGAAATCTAGGTGTTGCTTTTCGTTTCTTTTCTTTTATGTCTCTTTATGCAACAATAGACACAAATCACAAAAAAATATCTCTTCCTATTGTTACATAGCCATAGCTCTCCTATTATTATTTATTTATTACCAGTTATTTATATACAGTAGCGCACACATATTCCACAGTGCTTTACAGAGAATATATGAACATCCACATTCTATAGACATTCATATAAACACAGGTTGAACTAGATTGACGCAAGTCTTTATTCAGCCTCACCTACTATGTAACTATGTAACAGCATCTTTCTTTGAACGTCTCCTTTTAATGTTACATAGGGAGGGGCAGTTTCATTATTTGCATCCATTTGTAAAATTAATGGAACCTGATTGCTGCTGTTTTGGAGCCTGCTGCCAACAGTAAAGGTTAATGTAGCCCTACGTCTGCATCGGGTAGGTTTAATATGTGGTTGCATGGGAAGACAAGCTGATCACCTTAATTCCACTAAGAAATATATTTAGAAATGTCAAATATGGTACTAGCATGTGCTAATATACAATAGGGGGTTAAAGTGGTGCATTATGTGGACTAAACTGTTTATGACAATATAGCAATATTTAAATAGTTGCAAATAAATCTTAAATATAAGTAATGTCTCCTGTATAGTCAGCCAATCAAATCACCATTTATAAATAGTATCTTATTAGCAAAAGGGAGCAAAAATGACCCATAATAAACTTCTGCTGATGAAAATGATATGAAGCATGCCTATATTCTGTGTGACTGACGCTTTATCTTCGTTAGAAATGGTACATATGATAGAGCTGCAGTCACACATATATGATATGCTGCTTTACTTATGCAAGAAAACACTGTAACGTTCCATTTATTATGCAAATAAAGCTGCAGTCACACACAGAATCTAGACATGCCACATATCATTTTGATCATCAGAAGCTGCTTGTGCTTCCTATCCATTTTGCAAATAAAATACATTTACCGTAGAAATGTAGACACGCAGTGCTACTAAGTTGCACCATTGCATAACATGACTAGAAGGACTGTTTAATGCAAAAGGAGGCTAGATGTATGTGGACTCATCTGTACCAAATATTGCACAATATATTGTATAGTGCAGGCCTTTCCAGTCTGTGGCTCTCCAGCTATTGTGAAACTATAAAGGTACTCTTTACCTAGAATGGCGCCCATCGCGGGCATCGCATGTACATCGCATGCCATTATAATGGCATGCGATGCGACCGATGCGATGCCCGCGATTTTACATAGAAATGCATGTTAAAATGTAAATCGCGCCGGTCGCATCGCATGCGGCCAAAAAATCGCATGCGATGCGACCGACGCTATTACCGTGATTTTACATAGGGAACAATGTTAAATGGCCCAATTGACCCGATTTTACATAGGGAACAATGTTAAATGGCCCACAGACCACAAATAGCCACCCTGAAGTGTGAAATGGCCCCCCCAATTGTTAACGCCACCCCACGATCAACGTCAACCCGAAGCGTGGTGAGCGCAGCGAGCCCGCGAGGGGCGGCGGTACGCGTCCTCCGACCTTTTCATATCCCCACTATCCACGTCGGCGCGGAGTTGAGAACAGAAAGTGTGGCGAGTGCAGCGAGCCACCGAGCCCGAAGCGTGGCGAGCGCAGCGAGTCCCGCGAGGGGACGCGGATACCTGTAAAGCCCGCGAGGGGACGCGGACACCTGTGAAGGTATCCGCGTCCCCTTGCGGGGCTCACTGCGGTAATCACGTCGGTCGCATAGCATGCAATTTTTTGGTCGCATGCGATGCGACCGACGCGATTTTTTACCTTGCGATGCCTAAGATCAAAATCGTGGGCGCCGTTCTAGGTAAAGAGTACCACTATAAGTCCCAACATGACTTGCACCAGTTTTGCTATGAGGGAATGATAAAATTGTGGCAGGGCTTGCCGGGATATGTGGTTTTACAACAGTGGGAATACCACAGGATAGACAGACGTGGCATAATCCAATGTAAGATTTATCAGGGGTTCGAGTTAAATGGTGAATAAAGAATAGAAAGGCTTGGATAAAGAAATATCATAGAGGATAATAATGAAGACTTGTGGCAAAGATACAAGGAGTGAGGAACCACATAAATGCAGATGTGTCTGCATACACCTTGCCTCCAATGCTATGCTGTGAGAGATGCCTGGTGCGAGTGAGCCACCGGGTCCCGTGCATCATGGATAGCATTGATTTTCTTTTTGCCATTAATGCAGCGTAGTTGCAATGTAATGTGACTAGGATGCACAAGGAGACTTTGCTAATTTATATGATATACTGTATAACACCTGTGCAGATGTGTCCTCTAGTTGTGTTTATTAATGCAGTGCATAACACTATGCCACAGAAGGCAGCCATTATTTTCCCCCGATGGTCACCCCTTCAAGTGAACGGATTGCAGGTGTAAGCGTACGCACACACCCAAGAGCAGGGCTGGGCAACACCGGCCCTCCAGATGTCGATGAACTACACATCCCAGCATGCCTTGCATCAGTTTCAGCATGGCCACATAGCAAAACCAAAGCATCCTGGGATGTGTAGTTCATTAACATCTGAAGGGCCATTGTTGCCCAGCCCTGCCCAAGAGGTCAACAAATAAAAGGTACTCATCTATATAGTGCGTGACAATATGGAGCACAATTGAACCTTGTTGCACACAGATATAGAAGTGTCATAGTAATTAATCA
The DNA here is from genome assembly GCF_055691185.1 of Crinia signifera. Taxonomy (NCBI): domain Eukaryota; kingdom Metazoa; phylum Chordata; class Amphibia; order Anura; family Myobatrachidae; genus Crinia; species Crinia signifera. Next base: position 232,046,972 of record NC_139222.1, read on the forward strand.
GCTTAGTCTTCTGGTGCTTCACATTGCTACTAATGTAAAAGACCACCACAGTTAGCAGAGTCTTACAGGATCTGGTGATCTGAGAGGGGCTGCATGGCAAAACTGCAGCAATAATGTTTGAGGAAACATCTGTTCATACAATATAGATAACTTTATTGTTAGTGGGTTCTCCAAGTTTAACATTTAATGATTTAGTTCAGTGGAAGTGTTTATTTTGAACATGATCTATTCAAATTCATTCTGTTTATTACATCAGATTACAAATATACATGTGAAGCACGCAGGAGCTTAATGTCCATGTAATACACTGTCATGTGTTTTTATTCAAACAGGAATACACACGGGATACAGAGATTTCATGGAGATTTTTAAAAGTAGGAATTGGATCAATAATGCAGGCAACTGAAACATTTTCAAAGACAGCAGGATATAAGAACATAAGGTCAAGTACAGGATCTGCGGGTTAGTATGATCAAGAAAACCGTGAATAAAGTGCAATGGATTGAAAGCATAAAAAAAATGAAAGAAAAAGAACAAAAATTAATTAAAATCTGAAATGATAAAAACATAAAACTACATATAAAGTGACAAACCCCAATTTATAAAATTAATCTATTAAGAAACATTAACAGCTACTGGATCAATAATAAATAAAAGCATACTTAATATTGTCTCACAAATCCCTATTAGATTATAATATTCTTATTAATTAACTAGTATTACAGCTGTTTAACTTTGCTACTGGTCTTTTATACAGATGAAAGAGAATTTTTTTACCTTGCTGAATCACAGTGATTTTAGCTTTATTTCAGGAACTCTAAACTTAAATATTGGAAGTTGCCTTAATAAATGCTATTTTTAAAATAAGCTCAGAACATTTTTCGTAAAAAGTTCCATTGCTTTGACAAAACATAAGATTTGTTTATATTTTATTATCAGATGTGTGAAGTTTGGTTCTTCAAAACAATCTGAATCGACCCAAATTTTGTGGATCGAACAGAACCAGACCAAGTTTATTTTGATAAATTATGGTTTTAATCAATTTTGAGACAAACCAAATCTGGACCAAAACACTCGTTTTCGTTTTTCCATACTTTAGGCAAAACATGGAGGTCCTCACACATCTCTTTGCTTTACATAACTCAGCTGAATGCTGGCTACTGATCAGTGTGATGTTCATAGAGGCAAAAATGCCCCCCACAACTTTATGGATCACTTGCAAACCTTAGAAAGATACAATACAAAGGCAGTGTTTGTAAGGATATAACACATCCTCATTATAGGCACACTAGTGGAAGAACACAACCTCATTATAGGCACACTAGTGGTAGAACAATATCTCATTATAGGCACACTAGTGGAAGAACACAACCTCATTATAGGCACACTAGTGGTAGAACAATATCTCATTATAGGCACACTAGTGGTAGAACAATATCTCATTATAGGCACACTAGTGGTAGAACACAACCTCATTATACGCACACTAGTGGTAGAACACAACCCCGTTATAGGCATACTGTTGTTAGACTAAACCTTATTATAGACACACTAGTGGTAGAACACAACCTCATTATACTGTAGGCAAACAAGTGGTAGAACACAACCTAATTATAGGCACACTAGTGGTAGAACAATATCTCATTATAGGCACACTGTTGGTAGAACACAACCTCATTATACGCACACTAGTGGTAGAACACAACCCCGTTATAGGCATACTGGTGTTAGACTAAACCTTATTATAGACACACTAGTGGTAGAACACAACCTCATTATACTGTAGGCAAACAAGTGGTAGAACACAACCTCATTATAGGCACACTAGTGGTAGAACACAACCTCATTATAGGCACACTAGTGGTAGAACAATATCTCATTATAGGCACACTAGTGGTAGAACAATATCTCATTATACGCACACTAGTGGTAGAACACAACCCCGTTATAGGCATACTGGTGTTAGAATAAACCTAATTATAGACACACTAGTGGTAGAACACAACCTCATTATACTGTAGGCAAACAAGTGGTAGAACACAACCTCATTATAGGCACACTGGTGTTAGAATAAACCTAATTATAGACACACTAGTGGTAGAACCAAACCTCATGATAGGCACACCAGTGGTAGAAAACACCCTCATTATAGGCACACTAGTGATAGAAAACACCCTCATCATAGGCACACTAGTGGTAGAACATATCTACATTTAATATACTTTGGGAAATATACAGTATATGTATATATATACAGTATATATATTTATAAAATAACTGGCACTCCAGGCCAGGTAACAACGACGCCATCTAACAGAGGAGTGCCGGGCTACACATAGGGATATATATGCCTGCCAATCCTTTGGACGTGTGCGTACTACAGTATACAGTATGTGACATTTGGAAGATCTCCCAATGCAATCATAGAACATCCTGGGCGACTTTATAAATATAAGGGGGGCAAAATGGGAAATAAAATAATCACACTGCAATAATATTTATAAGGTTACATGCTACATAATTCTACTTCATCAATTTGTCTTTAAAACATCATTAATAGAAAACCACTATGGAAGACATTACTAACTGTAAGTGTGGAATATGTGTGCGCTATATAAATACCTGGTAATAAAAATACAGTATGGCCTTTTTTTGGGAATAGTTTTGTCATAATGTATGTAGAAATTCACACTGGTTGCCTCTGCTGAGTTCAGCCTCAAGGTTTTAACCCTTCATTGCCTACTGTTGCAAATTTGCTACATACCCAAACATCTCACTATAAAACAATGGAAACTCAGACAGTCAACCATTGCATGCAAACTATTTGCTACGGAGTGTTTTTTCAAAATAGATCTTTTATTTTTTACATGTGATTTTTTTTCATTATTTTTCTTTGTCAGTACAATACACAAGAAGCATGAAAATATTTTGAAAATAAATTATACAACGAAGAACATTCTTACTATCACTACTGCACCTCATAGAATATGCAAATATTCATTTATAAAAACACTTGTAGCTAAATTAAGTGCACTGATAATATGCATCATTCACATTATTTAATCTAGTCAAACTGATTTGAAGCACATTTGACAAAAATATACGTTATTGGAAGAAATAGCAGCTTCTTAGGGATGATCACTGTGCAAGTGCTGTACACCGGCAAAGTTATCAATTTTATGCTTGGCCTGTCCCTTCTTTTGTCCAATGCTCTGAAATACGTACACACTTTAAAAGAATAATAACAATGCTAAAGTAACCTGCTGCAATGGTTTTCAGTTGGATTGGCACAGAATGAACAAATCCCCTTGGTTTGAGACTCGCATCAGAAATTCTTGAAAACAATCTTTCCATAAATTAAAGGCGGAAACATAGATAAAATCATTGTCGCGCCACTGGACCTTCTGATTCATTTTTAACCAGTGTGTTCTTTATACAAAGTTTGTATGTTATTCCTGTGTTTACATGGGTTTCTTCTGTCATTTCCTCCAACAGACACAAGCAAAATAAACCACTTATTACAAAATTAGCCCTTAATTCATATTTTTCACCTGCTTATCAAAAAGGAAACAAGACTTGAGTTCCAATAGAGTAACACCTGAGGCACCCGCACCCTAGTGAACAGATCTGAATTAGGCCCTTGATATCAAAGCACATTTTTTCTCAAATAGACAAAACCATGCTGCATTGCAGATGGGGCAAATGTAACACGTGCAGAGAGAGATAAGACTTACCTGCACAGTCTATTTGTACTTTTGATCCTGACGCCATGGGCTTGCACGTCAGGATTAAATCTGGATCAAATGCAGCTGTACATGTGCAATTCAGGGTCACTTTCTATTCAATTTGGACTATATAGTCCATTTTAAAAAGAAAGTGACGCTGAATCGCACCGTGTGTACACAGAATTAGATTTGGGTGAGATGTGTTCAAATGACAATCTAAATTGTAGTGCAAATATACAGCAGCCAGTATTTACCCTGCACAGAAACAAATTATATCACTCAAATATTACTCTCTATACAATTGATACATCTGCCCATTTGTAGTGGCTGTGAAGCTTGGCACCACCGCAGAAAGTATAACATACAGGGAGATTCCTGGCTTCTGAAAGTACTAGTGCACCTAAAGTGCTGGTGCCATCAAAGTACAATGTTCAATCATCCAAATGTTTTTCATGCATTTTGGAGTATGGTATTCCTTCCTCAGGATTGGATCAGATCCTGTGGAAATATCTGATCCAATCTAGTGATTACGACCCAGGAATGCAAAGCATACTGTATAGCAATACAAAAAAACAGATGCAAATTTGTTCATATAGATGACTTGATATCTTATTAGTACTTACTGGAGGGCTGAGTTCAGGAATGCTTGCTCTGTATATTATCGGTCTACAGTCACGGGTGTTGGTCACAGGTTCGCAAGGAAGAAATCTAGGACCAAGGTCATCACCATCAAGAACATCAACTGTCAAAGTTGTAGTACTTGTCCTCCTTTCATTAGGATTGAGGGGACGATCCTGGTGAATGATAAAAATACATTTTACAATATTGCAATTCACCAACTAAAAGAAAAATGATTTTTTTTTCCATGAGTAGGATTAGAATGTCAAAGGATGTTTAGTAAAATGTGGTTTAGAGTAGCTACTAAGGATTACTGGAGAAATGAAGACTTAGTTTTTAAGCAGAATCTTTACAATATATAATACATTTAACATTTTAAATGTAGTATTTGCTCATGCCGTTTATCTTTTGTTTGTCTAGCCAAATGGAGCAGATTTTTTAAACTCTTTATTTAGAATCACATATAAACAACTCATTAAACATGTGGTTTCAGAATATGTAAATTCAAGGATAAACACAAAATATATTCAATAGTAGATACAGTATATGGAATGCAATGTGTCCAACCATCACATAGAGCAAGCAGGGGTTTTATAGAAGAGAATGGCAAATTTTACACCCACAGTTTAAGTGAAATAGGGGGGTCCTGGGTAGCCACTCTTGTTAGATACCATGTAGTTATTTTTAAGCTAGCATGGATCTGCTCTCTTGTGGTAATAGGAAGAGTGTATATATAAGATTCCCATAAAATATTTTTTCCCTCACATATTTACCGCTATTTAAATGGCCTCTACCCAGTCTATTCTAAATGCAGCACATTTAAATATACTGTATGTGTGCTTTAAGAAGATAGAAACCATGTTATATGTCATAATTTCAACTAATAGGATGTTTAAGAATACATTTAAGAGCAATGGTTAATAATGTAGTGTGTAACAATTTTATAATCTGATTTGTGTAGTCCTGTAACAGAAAAGTGGTAGAGTCTTGAGCGGAGTTGCTGGTTTATGATATTGATTTCCTGGTTGAGAGGTCTTTTTCCCTCCCCTTTGGAAGTCTCCATATTCTTATTGTTAATATTGGCTTTATTATTTTGTGGCAAAGGATGGTAAGAATGGGTTGTCTTGTTGTAGTTCTTGAGGGGCGCCCCCCACCAATGCATGGATTTAGGCTGATTATACCTTACTGGGATCACCAATTGATCTGGTGTGCCTATGTGTGTGTCATCGGATGGGGACTATTGATATCCTAAATTGTTTGTAATGGACAGGCCCTCATCTAAACCTGGAATTGTTGGAAATGGGATGGCATTTGGCATCCATGTAAGACCTGTACTATTGGCTATGGGATGTCCGTTCACCCTCATCTTGGAATAAAGTTATTGCCAATGGGGTGACAGCTTTCCACCACCTAACCATTGAGTTGATGGTGATGGGCTTTTAGCTGTTCATCTACTGTAAGTCTTGAGTTGTTGCTGACATGATTTCAGTTGACTACCATGGGTACACACGATGAGATAAGCACTATAGTTCCCATCCCAATTGACCTTGTTAGAAATACTGGGCAACAGGGTGTGGTTAAGAAAATTGGGGCTCTGAATGTTGCTGAAAGTCTTGATAATACTTATGTTATTTATGTGGCTCCCACTGCTGAGAAGTCTTTCTGTCACCTTCCGTATTCATTATGTTCAGTTGATAAAGGGCTGGCAGTTGACCTCCATCTATACTTTGTATTGGATTATTTAGCATAATCCGGATACTGAGTGTAGGGTCATTCTTTCATTAATACCATAGCTTTCTCTCTTTTCAAGAAGCAATTAAATAAAGCTTACCCTTTTTACACCAATACAGTATCTGTGTCTTTATAGTAGATATGTGTTTTTCCTATAGTCCCCTGTTCAGGAGCAGTTAAAGAGAGGAGGACCATGTTCAGGTGCTTTGCGAGTCCCCTTCTCCAGCAGCAGTGCTGTAGACTCTGGCACCTGCGCAAATCAATAGGAAAATGGAGGCCATGCCATTTTCCTTGGGATTTCTTTGTGAAGCAATGGCAGCCTCCGTTATACTTCGTATGGGTAGGTATAGCTATATCGGTGCAGGGTGTGCAGTGTCAGGCCCCTGGACCCAGGAACCTGTGTGGTCCATACACCCTGCACTTATTGTACCCCTTTTACACCAGAGGTTGGACCCGGGATATTGCCGCTCCAGTCCGGGGCTGGCCGCGGTGTAAATGGGCTGAAAAAAAATAATGTGGGTACTGTTCCCCGGGAATCTGACCCGGCAAATGTTCAGGGTAGGACACGGGGCTTATACGGGGCTCAGGGTGGTGTAAATGGTCTTTATCCGGGTTATTTGGTGGGTAGAAGGGTGCGAAGAGCTGATTGGTGCTTCTGCGGCTCTGGCAGATGATGTCATCTGCCGGAGACCCACACAGGGCACATGGAACAGCGCAGCAGAAGCAGCGTTACCACGCTGTTGCAGCCTGTACCCTAGACTACAGCAACAGTCTGTGCTGGAGGCACTCTCCCCAGTGTGTTTACAGCCTCATCTGCAGCAACACATGCTGGTTGTCACACAGTGTGTCCCACAGCACCACCCTCAGCCTGACTATTTGGCTGACTCCAAACCTGACCTGCACCATCATGTCCATGTCCACTACATCCAACTGGTCTGACAAGGAGGTACGTGAGCTCCTGCAAAACAGGGCAGATAAGGAGATTCGGCGTCAGATGGCCGGCACCGTTCGGAACGCGTGGTGTATCACAATATTGCGGACTTGCTGGAATCCAGAGGTATCCATCGCACGCAACAGCAGGTTGTAAATAAATTGAAATCTCTGCGGAAGCAGTTCAACAAAGTGACCGACCAGAAGAGCAAGAAAAGCGGTGCAGCTAGGCCCAATTGGGTGCACTATGGCCTGTGCTACAGTGCATTTGGGAACACGGCACTCTGCAACTCAGTAGCCCTGTCCTCCTCCATAGCACCGCATTGCATCCAGACGGACAATAGCCAGGACAGCCATGACATACCGACTATAGAGAAAAAGTTCAACCTAGGTTTAAAAATTGAGTGCTAATATCAGAGTTGCTACCTTTAGCAGCTGCTTGAGTTGGGATATACAAGGATATCAGTGAGAAACAGTCAGTGGTAAATGAATTACCAATTTATTACACAATAAAACATTAAAAAATCATATTAAAAAATTCATACATGATAAGTGGGGCGAGAATAAATGGAAATTGAATGGACCAAGGTGTTGGGGGAACCAGAATAATAAGACCTGCACTGATCTGTTGAAGATTGTCCTGATGGAATGCAATCCTGAATGATGTTATTTCCGGGTGTCGCTGAAGGGATCGGTCCTGAGAGATGTTGTTGATACAGGACCAATCTTAAACCTCAACCATTTTGCAAAGAATGTCCCGATAACAATTTATAGCATCCAAATCACGGGGTGTAGATGGAGCAGCCAATTGTTTCAGATGTCGATCAGATGAATGAGCAGGAAGTGGTCCAAATCTGCAACCAAGGTCCAAACAGGGGGGCACCAACGCGTTTCGCCGGATCTAAATGCCAGCTTTATCAAGGTGACTTCTCATGGACTGGGCGCCCATATTTATACAATTGGCTGCTCCATCTACACCCCGTGATTTGGATGCTATAAATCGTTATCGGAAAATTCATCGCAAAATGGTTGAGGTTTAAGATTGGTCCTGTATCAACAACATCTCTCAGGACCGGTCCCTCCATCGACACCCGGAAATAACATCATTCAGGATTGCATTCCATCGGGACAATCTTCAATGGATCAGTGCAGGTCTAATTATTCTGGTCCCCCCAACAACTTGGTCCATTTAATTTCCATTTATTCTCGCCCCACTTATCATGTATGACCTTTTTTATATGATTTTTTAATGTTTTATTGTGTAATAAATTGTTAATTCATTTACCACTGACTGTTTCTCACTGATAGCGCTGCTTAAACACCTCTTTTTTTATGACGTACCGACTACCCAGGCTTCCCAGCTGTCCACGTCTTTCTCAGCAGCTTCTGAAGCGATGCAGATGTCAGCACACATGAGCCCGGCTTCACCGCTGCTGTTTGGTGATGATGGTGCAGCAGAGAATATTATGGATTCTTCTATGCATTCTGACAGCGTCCAAGCAGCCATAAATGATGTTGTGGAAGCAAACAGTCAGACGGTGTTCCGCAGTCAGACCCCGGTCCCCACTCAAAGCACTCCATTACGTTCTAATTGTAAGTAGACATACTATATATTTACAGCCATTTCACATAGTAAAAACACTGTAATACAACCTGGGGGTAGGGTGGGATGGGATGAGGCCCAGTATCTGTTGCAGAATGTTGCTAGCATGCAGGTGGAAGAAGGCCACTAGCACATTTTGGCAAACAATACTGCTGTTTTTATATAAAACTTGACATGGAAGTGTCTAATGTGATTGTTTTTTTTTTTTTTTTATTACAGTGTACAGCGTTCCTGGCAAAAAGATAAAGCTTAATCGGTCTGAACTAGCAGCTAAAGCGATTCGGTGATAGTGGAACATCTATGCCAATTGGATACTGATGTCCATGCAAAGGAAGATGCTCGCATGGACAAATATTTGGAAGCTGAGAGGCAGAATCAGCAGACATTTATGTCTCAATTGATGGCTATGCAAGATAAACAAAAGTCCATTTTAGAACGTACTTTTTCCAGTGCTTTCACACACCCTACACCACATCCCCACCACCACCCTAACTACCCACCCAACCCATACAGTATGATCATTACAATAGAGGAGTCAGTTTCAATCCTGGCACATCTACTAACACCCAACCAAACCAACCGCCACCAGAATACAGAGGGCCCAATTTTAACTTTGGCAATAGTGCTAATAGTAGTGACCCGCAAATCCTAGAGTCCCCAGAATTTTCTGTGTACCGGAATTTGAGCTAAGGTTTCAACTTTTAGTCTTAAATTATAGTTCAAAAAGGTTGCACTTTTCTTCTTTTTCTTAAAATCTTTCAAAAGGTTGCACTCATGTTTTTAAAATCTTTAGAAAGGTTGCACTTTATTACTTAATATTTGTGTGATTCCCTAAAGGAGCAGTCACCATTTTATACAGTTCCATTTTATAATGTGTCCTATGATGTTAAACTGTATGGGCACAAAGTTTTACAATTGTTCGCTATTCCCAGTTGGACTCTCATATCTTTGTCTTTCATTATGAATAACATCTATAAAAAAGATGTGAAATGTACAGTATGTACAGTTTGATGCATATTTTCAGCAAAATAAAGCAAACAACTGGAAGATTAATAACTGATTTTTATTTTAAATCATCCCTCCCTTTTCCCTTTCTTGTGACCTCATCTCAAAAGATCAGTTTTTAATGACAGCAGCAAGGAAAGACAGGGCTGATACGTTTTCAGTGTAAAAAGACATTACACTGGAATAACCCGGATTGAAGTGCAGTGTAAATGAGGTCTGAGGCAGGGCATGCACTGGCAATTTCCCGTGTTCAGTTTCCCGGGTCCTACCCGATATTCTGGTGTAAAAGTGGTATTATAGATACACCAATACTCCTGGTGTTGAAATGTAGGCAAACAGCAACAAACAGAAATTGTAACAGAATTTGTGCCTTTTAAAAATGAAATAATTAATTCTGAGCTAACATCATGTTAGTCATACAAGTAGTTGTCTACTTTATAAAACTGTCCACTAGGAAATCGTGTAGTGAAACTTCATAGTGCATCTCCACCCCAATCCCAAACAACACAATGAAGAGAGTCTCCCTTACAAGGAAAGAATGGCAATTATGATAACATATTTGGGTTGTATATATTTCAATATAACGCTCGTATCTTTGTGTGTACAAAAATAAGTTTATTTTTCCTTTTGTTCCAAAATCAAGTATTTTTAATGTTGCTTTAAAAAAAATCTGTGTTTGCCCCTAGTGGGGCATGGTTGAATGTTGCCACATGAATTTAAATAATATTTGTTATAAGGAAATAAAAGAGAGGAGCTGGAAGGGATTCAGTATTGAATCCCGGCGGTCGGGATCCCGGCGTTCAGAATCCCGACGCCGGAATCCCGACAGCTGAAATGCCGACAAGGGGGGGACGTGGATCGCCCCCCCTTGCGGGCTCGCTGCGCTCACCACGCAGCGGGCCCGGTGCCTCGCTACGCTCGGCACGCTAATTTATTCTCCCTCCAGGGGTGTCGTGGACACCCCAGGAGGGAGAATGTGTCGGCATTTCGGCGGTCGGGATTCTGAACGCCGGGATCCCGACCGCCGGGATTTTAACTGCATCCCGCTGGAAGGTATTCTGTAGTCTTGTTGTATTAAGAAACCACATTCCTATGTTTAGAGTTACATGACTAACTCCAAATAATTCTAAATTAAACAGTATGAAAATATCATTAGCCATTTGACAGAATGTGCACATGCATGTCTATAGCTGCTTTTATGCAATGCCACAGTTCTTTTATTTAGATAATTTCAATAATAAATGGATGAGAACGCATCTGCTTGTACAAACTGTCCAGATACCAGTCTTTAATTACTAATATTTTTTAGCATCAGTGTATTGTAGAGCACTTACAATCAAAGCAGTCTTAAGCCAAGTATGTTTTTGGACTGTAGGAGGTAACAAACATTTAGTGGAAAAGGTTGAAAAACACACAAACTCCACACATACAGCACTGTGAGTCCGAGCCTTTGTGCCAAACCAATGTTCAGCTGGTACAATGAGAGCATCGTAGTCCAGCATTCCATATACTCTTCCTTTCTCTACAGTAGACTAAAGGTGCCCATACACGTACCGATTTCCTGGTACTTTTTGTGTTAAATGACATTGCATTGCATGCGGTGTGCATACGATGTGTGTGCGATGCGAACAAAACACAGTACAAAAAGTATGTGCAGCACCTACTTTTTGTATTGTGCAATGAGATGTCGCGGGAGCATCGCACCGGGAAAATCGGTGCGTGTATGGGCACCTTTAGACAGCCTCCACTATTATTTGTTTATTCTTGTATTTCTGCTGCATTTTTATGGTGATTTATATTTAAGTGTCATTTGTAGGGATCCAATAAATATGTCCTTGTGTTGCACTAGAAAGAAGCACAGCAAACCTGATCACCACTTTGAACTAGTGTCCCTTTCCCTTTTATATATTACACGAGAAACAGTAATGTACCTTTGAACCTATCAAATTCCAGGCTAGAATGTGTTCATTCTGTACTTTGAAATCTCTAATGTTTTGACTTGAAATCCAGTCCCTAGTCTCAGTTGGACATGTTGAATTAAGGTGTGTGTTTTCCATGCCAAAACTACAGTTACACACAGCTGTCGGCTTGCCTGTGAGGGCACATTAATGGACCTTGAAAGAGCTATTGGGAGAATCAATGCAAATCTCACTGACTTACTGGCATTGCTTAAATCTGTTTTAACACTGATTGACATTCTCAAGGCATTGATCTAACTATGCATTGGCAGCTTCACATTATTAAGTGCCAGTCATTATACATATGTCTATATAAAGAAAATGCAACAGTTAATGTTTCATTATATTTTGTGTTCTCAATATTTAGTCGAAGACTATGCACTAAATAAAGATATAGCAAATATTGTGTAACTATAAATAAACTAAAACAATACTGTAACATTCTTAATTATGTTGATTGACATTTTTTTCTTTATTACACAGACTTATAAGCAAAAATCTAGGGAACCAGTGGCTCTCTTGTTGTGGAACTTAATCGATTCCATTACTTGATAATTAAGGCAGTTATTGGATGGAATAAATAATTTCGTCCTCAGTCACCTGTGCCAAGCAAAGACAGAGACTACAGTAAATCTCAGCTGAAAGTAAAAGTGACACATTTTAATGAATTCTTATTCTGTTCATTGCTGAACTACAGTATAGGCAGGGTGACCTTGTGTAAAGGCCCTGGTGGGGAAGTTATCAAGTGGCTTACACAATGCTGAAATGTACATCTTTAAGCAACTGGACTTTGACCCTAGTCCCCAATGATTGACACCACCTGTTCCTGTCCTCTGGAAGCATAGCAGACATTACCTAATAACTGTGTGATGTTGCATGTCAGCAATGTTTAAAATTAACAGGAAAACCAATGATGGCAGGAAACCATCGATTGTACCAGGAATTTATGGGATGTGTAAAACAGCAGGCAAATCAGTAGGAAGACAAGGCTATTTTATGTGTTGGGGTGCTGGGCTTTGAAGTAGGATGCAATGTCAATGTTGGATGCCATGGAGTGATTTTTGGATTTTTTTATCGCAGCTACACTGCGCACATGCATGGTGATTGATTAGTAGTGGAATTTTATTTGCCGTGGTACAGGTAGTGACAATTTTGGGGAAGGTTACCTGGGGCTCTCACAAACCTTAATCTGGACTTGATTCTTGTAAAGGCTGGATTTGTATTTATTACCTTTCTAGTCCACCTTTGTACCACCCTTTGACCTCATCCATACCCAGGAGTGGATTGGGATAGAAAACCTGCCCATGAAGTTTCTGGAAGCAGCCCTCATGGAGGTGGGGTCTGCTTGATACGGTGGGGTCTGTTTAATGGGCAGGTTCCCTCCTCATAGGGCCCAATTATACTTGGACACAGTTGCAGACGTCCTTATGTTCTTTCCTGCAGTTGTGTCTGTGGCTTTATTTTAATTCCAATACACTGCCGTTCCCAGGTGACATGGCTGGATTGGGAATTCAAAGTGGCCATGGAAAAATTTCCAGACATTGGCCCCCTTACATACCCACATTGCCAGCCTGCCAACACACCCGCACTAGCATGTCACCCTCTATCCCCCAACACAGCCACGCCAACAGCACCCTCTACCCTCTCCCAGCCCCCATGGTCATGTTGGTACACCAGCAATCTTCCCTTCAACTGGAAGTAACAAACCACGCCTGTCCATACAGACATCTCATTGCATTATATTACTACAGAACACATGAAAGTAAATGTAAAAAAAATGAGCAGATAAAACACAAATGTGCAGTGTTTAAATCATTCTTCATCAAGTCTATCTGAATATATGTCTACCATAAAAGTGTCTTTGTATCATAAACTAGAGGGGGTAAGCTGTAAAATAGTTCTCGGTTTTTCAGAACAGCATCCAGAGCTCCGATGACAGACCCCTTGTCAGGAGAACCACTGTTGTCAGACAAGGGCAACATGCAGTGAGCTATAGCACTTAAGATCTACAGATCTTAAGTAGGGGGGAGAGGGAATGGAAACTCTAAAGTTACTGGTACATTGCAAAGGTCTGTGTGTGTCACCCTTTCATCTCATCTGATCCTAGACTGATGCAGTCAATTTAAAGACAAGAAAAGGGAAAGAAAAAGAACAGTATCAAAGCACTCAACAGAGCAATAGATTTGCTAACATAAGTTATCAATGTATCTATCGTTCATTATCTGAGAATATAAAACCCACGGGCATATTTATTAATTATCGAGTCCTAAACTCTATAACTTCTTATTGTCGCTATTCTCGGCTATAAGAAATCAATGATTACCCGTATGTATTTAAAAAAAAAAAAAAAAAGGATAGGGTCTCTGGGCTGACCATGCATGCATATATGGAGATTGCTGGGGAATGAATCCTGCAGATCCCTCTCCTGATAGTTTTTGCATCTATAGCCCATAAGCTACAGCAACCTATTAAGTGGTCTTTTAGCTAACAGGCCAATCTACGGAATGTTTAGTTAATACATAAAAAAACAGCCCCCATAGAAACTTTAGCTTGGTTTTGTAATTGAAAATGTGACTGTAGAAGATATATCCAATTTGTAAATTGTAAATTGGCAGATATCCCTATAAAAAACAGGTGCTCTGGAGGGTATGTCTCACAATTTACTTTGGTAAATAGCCATCACATTTGTTATTTATATATACATAAGAAATGATACTCTTCAGAAAATCTCTTTCCTATCTTTCCATCCAACCGATTTTATGTGTAGATCTGTATGGTTAAACTCAAAAGGTACCAACACATAGTGAGTTCTATGTCAAAAAAATTAGGTGCATATGCTACAGATGCAGAAACGTTCACATCTTGAGATGCGCATAGTTCTGCAAATATACAGTACACAAATACTCTAGTTTTGCATACATTTTTTTTGAGACATTAATGCTCATTTTGCTACAAACTTTGCATCAACCTCAAATGTCTATTTCATTGATAATTAAGGTCACCATATACTGTATGTAACCAGCTTTAGTGCAATGAACATGAAATCTCAGTGCGCTAAATTAGTTTCCTTGGGTTTTTTAGATTTTAAAATCATCCCTCTTTAGATCTTCCCTGTTTAGCAGCAGTTTGAAATGCAATGTAAAGCAGATATTTCTTTAGCAAAAGCATTGCACACAGATTGCATTACTGTTGCTTATACATCATGAGATGGAATTCAAGGCTCCAACACAACAGAGTGCTGTTTAAGGATGCCTTCGTAAATATGTCTAATATACATCAAATAGAAAATACTATGACCAGGTCAGTCAGACCACAGATGGACCTCCTTTGTCATACAGTATGTGGAGAAATAGACAATAGCTCACAGAAGAAAGAAAAAAACGGTACTTGTTTAGTTTCACAGCGATTTGCATACGGTTCGATGTGCGAAGCAATTTATTACCTGTTCATAACCCCACTATCCACTACGGCATGGAGTTGATTTTATATAGTGTGGCAAGCGCAGCGATCCTGAAGTGTGGCGAGGAGACACGGATTACTTTACATGTATTCCACGGCACACTATATAAAATCAACTCCATGCCGTAGTGGATAGTGGGGTTATGAACAAGTACTAAATCGCATCGTACATCGAATTGTATGCAAATCGCATGCGATATATCTGCCGCCGTGAAACTAAACAAGTACCAAAAAAACAATCACCTGACAACAGGTACTGTATGTATTCAATGTACTGTAGTAACACATACGTAATTCTCCTCGCTACCTGAAGACAACATTACAAAAAGGTAAATGTTCAGATGTTTATGTTTTTGAATGTCCTTTAAACAGTTACTAAATACTTATGTGCCAAAGTTGTAAATGCAATCAAAACTTGTTTTGGTCAATTCAATGCAAATAAGGCAATGAAATTAGACAAGCCAACTTGATAATAGTGTTCAATTTTTTTTTTAATTCTTGTTTTTCTTAAATACCTTCCACCATATAGGAAAACATACTGTAACTAGGAATACTTCCATAGTACCTTTCTTTTTTTATCTACAAGTGAGAGTTATCAGGTTTGGGGGAATCATGTAGAACGCATACTTTTTCTTTGGGACAGATCAAGAAAGAAGAGGGCCAGTATGCGGATTCTGTTCTGGGCCACTCTCTGTCACTAGCTATTCCGCAGTAGACACCTGGCAAGTAAAAGTAGCAGTGTAAATGATCATGAAAACAGTGCTGACCCATCACAGGAGCAAAGCTAAATTGCTTTGAAGGCACCAATCCCCTACTTAATCATTGGGGGTTGTATTGTCCCTCATAATAAATAGGCCAAAATTGTTTAAACTACACCTTCCATATGAGTATCTCTTGATATGTTGGTCAGAAAAAGACAAAAACACAAAAATGTTTTGATACTTCAAAAGAAAATGATGTTTGTTGGGTTCTAGCATTTTAACTGACTTCATAAGGTCTACGGCATCAATATTTTTCAAATAAGAAGACACCATAAATATTTCTTAGTCTGTCCACTATGGCACTTGTTGAGAACAAAGGCTTTTCTATGACAATTTCACAGCATTGCTATGATTGACTGTTCCTTCAATGAATTCTAAACAGTTTTTTTTGTGTTACTGATAATCATCATTCTCAGCAATAACAACAAAACCATGCTATGAAAAGGAAATTACGATTCTAAAAGCAAAAGGAATACCAAACAGGCTACAAGTGCATATGAAAAATATTCATATTAGCTTGTCTGATGGCATTAGGAAAATGGCCTGCTTTGCAATTTAAATCAGTATAAAAATATTTGCATTCATAAACTGCATTATAAACATAGAAATATATAAATTTCCCAAATCAAAATAATACCAAATAAAAGCCGAGGCTTCCGAATTCCCCCAGAAATGGTGAATGGAGGCCAAAGTGATCTAGTCATGGTATTATTGATTCCCCTGATAAGAGCAATCATAGAACAATGGTGGGTGGACACAGTTGTTCTTTGACTGAAATCTTTCAGGCATTAAGAACCCTTGAAAAGTCACTCACAATAATTCTTAAGAAATTGAAAAGGAAGGGATTGAAAAGAAAGGATCATATTTGCTATTTTAAGTGAGATGATAACTGGTGGATGACAGCAATAAAATCTCAAGAAGACTCTAAAAGAATGGGATGTAAAAACTTTATGGCTTTCATATGATTGCAGTGTGTACAGCTCCCCGCAGTATGGAAAATAACATTCGGGAGCATGAAGGAAGAAATGCAATATCCCTGTCTCAGGCAGAAACCTATTTTCCATTAAAAAGGTTTTTTTTTTTTTTTCATTATAGGGTTTGTAAAGTATCTGGAAAACATGAGCTAAGGTTTCCTGTACCTTAAACCATTCCGTTGTCTTTCTTTAGAACACTCAAAACTAGTAATATGAATTTCAGATGTATTTTTATTCTGAACACAGTACCGTATCTTAGAAGACAATAAATAAAACCATGTTTATTAAGAAAAATATATGCAATTAAAATAGTTCACATTGTATCTTCACAAAGCACTTATGATTTTACTGTATAGATAAGGGTATGCTACCCTTAAGGTGCCCAAACACAGAGCAATAATCTCTGTTCGTTTTGAATTAGATCGCATCGCATCTAGTTCAATACGTATGCGATGTGCTAAAACACCGTGCATTTTGAACTCAATGAGATGCAATCTAGTTAAAAAAGTACTGGCAGCACATACTCTATGTTCTGTGTGATGGGATGTGTGCGGGAGTGTGCATCCTATCACATCCGTACATTACACCGGGTATGGGCTGCATTATGATGATTGTGTCACATGCAATGCTGGTCCTCATAACAATTATTCACTCACCCAGGGATGGATTGGAAATAGAAGCCCAAAGGAAGATCCCCGATGTTCCAACACGCATATCAGACCCCGGTGGATGGGAGAGGGTATATGGTGACAGACTGGTGGTGCGAATGTTAGGGGGTACAAGGTGGCATGCTGGTGTGGGTATGTTCAGGGGAAGAAGAAGGCAGGCTGGCAATGTGAGCGTGTAGGAGGGCCACTTTTTGGAAATTTTTCCAGGGCCATTTTAAATTCCCAATCCATTTATGACAACAGAGAAGGGTATTGTAACGACATTAGCATAAAGTCACAGACACGAGGGGCGGCGGTTCGCGTCCTCCGACCTTTTCATACCCCCACTATCCACGTTGGCGTGGAGTTGATTTTAGATAGTGTGGCGAGCGCAGTGAGCCACCAAGCCCGAAGCGTGGCGAGGGGACGCGGAATACATGTAAAGTAATACATGTCCGCTCGCCACGCTTTGGTCTCGGTGGCTCGCTGCGCTCACAACACTATCTAAAAACAAATCCACGCCGACGTGGATAGTGGGGGTATGAAAAGGTCGGAGGACACGTACCGCCGCCCCTCGCGGGCTCACTGTGCTCGCCACGCTTCGGGTTGGCATTGATACTGGGAGTGGCGTTGACAATGGGGGGGCATTTCACATTGTAAGCACCCATCAGGGTGCTTGTACAATTAATAAACGCATCGCATCGTATGTCGCTATATGCAATGCGATGAGATGCCCTACGATGCACATCGTGGGTGCCGTGATAATACACAAGTACCGATTTTTTATGTCATACCTGTATACTAGTGTCTACCCATAAGGAAGTATCAGTAGGACTATAGAAGTTAAATGTCCTCATAATTGTTTAAAACATATAAACCATTTTGGGTTCTCCTTAAATTAATATGTGAGTAGGAATGATTCAGTAGCTCCCAGTCGCAGAAGTTGAAGTGTTAGCAGTTTCCCAATTAGGTGATTATCTCTTCTCCTCAGACATTAGCAGATTCTGATGTATAATACAAATAAAATAATATTTGAGCTATTAGAAGAACTCAACTTACTGTATGATAACTTTATTGTAATCCTTTTATGATTCAGCTATAGATGTGTTCTCTTACAACGTCTCTTACTTTAAATACTTCCATGTACAATAATGCAATTATTTGCAATTTAAAAGAAATTTTCGGGAGCATTATTGTTAGAAAAATGGCATTTAAAAATACAATAGCAACTAGAGAGAAAAGTATACTTTTCATAAAGACATTCAATCCAAAACAAATTTATATGCAATTGTTAATACAGAAACAGCACCTGAACACATCTGTACACATCAGGCACAGGGGGAATTTAGGCTATGGGAAAGTGGCGCTGCGGGTCAGGGTCTCATGCTGAAAGTGGATGGGGGATGCAATGGGACAGTCTGACTGACTAACTGCCGGGCGGAAGGGGGGGTTTCCAGTGAAATTCTGGCAAAATTGGTTAGCCAGCACAGTGCTGGAACCTAGGGTGCCGCATTATTGGTGTTCTACTTGAACTATAATTAAACCCTGTAACTGGAAAGATGTGTTTTCAGTTTTACTTTTAGCAGCTGCAAAAATAAAATAAAAACATACTGTATATGATAAAGCAAAACAGTACTTGTGTCCTAGCACGGCGCCCATCGCATCGCAGACCATAAGGCATACGATGGTATGCGATGCGGTGTTACGTGATGGCAGGCGATGTTATACAATTTTAAATTGTATACCATCGCATTGTATGGCATTGTATGCCATTGTATCGCATATAAAATGGTATGCGATTTAAAATTGTATAAGCACCCTAATGGGTTTTTCAATGTTAAAAGTGCCCCCTATAAGATAATGAAACTTGATGGGTGCTTAGTATGTTAAAAGCACCCCCAACGGCACCCCCACTATGAACGCCAACCCGAAGCGTGGCGAGCGGCGGCGGTACGCGTCCTCTGACCTTTTCATACCCCCACTATCCACGTCGGCGTGGAGTTGATTTTATATAGTGTGGCGAGCGCAGCGAGCCACCGAGCCCGAAGCTTGACGAGGGGACACAGAATACACGCTTCGGGCTCGGTGGCTCGCTACACTATATAACATCACCGACGTGAACAGTGGGGGTATGAAAAGGTCGGAGGACGCGTACCGCCGCCGCTCGCCACGCTTCGGGTTGGCGTTCATAGTGGGGGTGGCGTGGGGGTGCATTTAACATTGTAAGCCCCCATTAGGGTGCTTATACAATTAAAAATCGTATAGAGGGCTTATACAATTTAAAATCGCATTGCATCGCTGTGCATCGGGTGTATGGCATGCAATGGCATGCGATGCGATTATAAGTCGTACGAAATGTAACAATAGTAATTTGGAAGATAATACATTATGTAATAGGCAAAATCATATATAAGATAGATTTGAGACATAGATTAATTTAAGTGTGAGGTAGCATCAGAACCTCATGCACATATGAGGTTATTACGGGAGGAAAAACCTGGCTGGGTTTTATTCACACCTCTATGGGGTGTGAGCAAAATTGAGTGGAGTAATCCTGCCCAAATAACCCTAATTATAGTGGCTTAGAAAATTCAGACAAATCTGCTCCACAGGATAGTGTGCGGCTTAAATTTAGACATGCATATGACATATTAACATACTGTAACTATATCATGCAGATTATATCAGAGACAAGAACTGGACTATTTTACAATTTTGTTCTTCACCATTTTTATTAGCGTTGATTGATTCCACAAGAACTATTTTACAGATAAAGCATAATTTGTCTCTAAATGCAGCGGCAAGGACAGTCTTCTAACAAATCCTTGTAATAGGTATCTAATGTTCATTTTTCAAGTTCATTCCAAGAAAAAAACTGCAATAGATTAAGTGATTTACACTTTGGAATCTCTACTTTAGAAGAACATTTTAAAGATATTACAGAGGAAACTGAAAATGCCGTAGAATATTTAACAGTATAACAATTCTTGGAGAAAGATAAAGTACTACCCAATCATCTTCTGTCATTTCACAGGCTAGGGGCATGATGTTTAAAGCGTCATATTTTGGAATGTGATAAATCCTGCCATATATCAAAATGCATAGCGGTGTTAATAATGCAATTATGCCCCTACAAATGACAGCTCTTCCATAAATAACTCTTCTTTGCCATGATAAGATTTCCAGGTTTTTGACCCATGAGTCCATCCTTGCATGAGCTGGCAGAGGCATGAGCCACAGCGGACGCTGGGAGGGATTCTAATTTATCCCTACCAGGGAACAAAAAGAAGCCCAAGCCTTCAAGCTACATCATCTATTGCAACATGTATTTTCTGTAGTGTTCATTAATGTATTCAAGCAAGGTTTTAAAACTGTATTGTAAAACCAAAATATTTGTTATTTTATATGTACTCTCTTACAGGTGATTAATTATGTGCATTTATTCATAATGTATCTTTCTTCCAGCTACAGTGTAGGGCAGGATTCAATTAGCCATGGTAAACAGAAAATTTACTTGAACTTAATGTAATGCTATTACCGTGCAGTCATTATGGCACGTTCGCTCCTGCTGGTAAGCGCACTATTCAATATTAAAATGCTTATCCCGGAGGTTGTGCAGTCATTATGCCTTTTATAGCCACATGGAGTAGGGAAAATAGGGAAATCACCCTGTACTCCAAACATAGTGGCAAATAACATTTGGTAATAACATAGAAGGAACATTGGAAAATAATATAGTAGCACCCATACCAAAAGCTCTATGTCGGTTACACGACTACTACATCAGAGTTAAGGGCCCCATTCGAGCCGATGCGCGGTCGCATGAGTGTCAGTTCGGAGCCCCTAAATCGCTAGTGCTGCACTATTGATTTATCGGAATTGCTTGGAATCTGATGGAAAATTGTGTGGTTTTTTTGCATGCAATGTATCGCAGGAAGTTTTACAGGCTTTTTCAGACCCCTACCCTATAGATATATCTATGTTACAATTGTATACCATAAGATATATCGCATGCCATTCATTGTGGTTTGATCATTTGCATGCAATATATCAGGGTTGGGATCATTTGGTCTACAGCATGATGGTCGACAGTCATTAGGTCGACATGGGAAAAGGTCGACATTGGAAAAGTTTGAAATGGTTCTAGGTCAAAGGTCATTAGTTCGACAGGTTGTTAGTTTGACAGGTCATTAGTTCAACAATGTCTAGGTTGACAGTGAAAAGGTTGAAATGGGGTTTTTCACTGTTTTTTTACCTAATTGTCAACACAGTCAACATGGACACAGTTTAACTTGCACCGCATCCCCTTGCATGGCTCGCTGCGCTCGCCATGCGTCGGGCACGGTGCCTCGCTACGCTTGGCACACTATTTTATTCTCCCGCCACACCCTAGTGGATGGTAGGGCATGAAATACCGCCTGTCAGCACATGTTGGCTCAAAAAACTGTGAAAAAACCCGTCGACCTCTTGACTGTTGACTTAGACACTGTCGAACTAATGACATGTCGAACTAACAACCTGTCGAACTAACGACCTGTTGACCTAGAACCATGTCGACCTCTTCTGATGTTGACCTAGACCCATGTCGACCTAATGTTGTCGACCTAATGACTGTCTACCATAATGCTGTAGACCAAATGACCGCATCCCATATATCTTATGCAAAAATAACACAAAAGTGCAAAATAGTATTGAATCACTCCCGGGAAGGACCAGGTGCAAATCACATCTGACTTCAGGGTCAGGCCAGGGCCGGACATACCACTAGGCCCGTGAGGCACCTATTAAGGGCGGCAGGCTGTCTGTGACCATGGCTGAGTGGTGCGGTCCACTGTGCCCTATGTCTCCTTCCCTTGACCTGTTGCTGCCACCAATGAGGAGACGCAGCCAGGCCACTGCACCGCCAATGAGGAGACACAAAGGAACAGCGGCTCCCCTGTGCCCGCACCCCCAGCGGCCTGACCCCATGAGTGTGAGCAGGCGGCGGTGCTGGAGTGCAGGTTGTGTTGCATGTGTGCATGCACTTGTTGAGTCTGGCACTCCAGCCTGGTGACATGGAGGGCAAAGTTTCTGAGGGAGGTGGGGGCAGCGGCGACACCTCCTCCTCATCACTCTCCTCCATCCTCGTGCTCACAGACTATTTCTGAGGGGAGATGAAAGTGAATTCTGGGGTGGAGCAGCACTGACTGTGACTCAGAGGGGACTGGAAGGATGTGTGAAGGAGAGAGGACAGCCATACAGAGGTTAAATGGAAGAAGCATCAATCTCATATTGTAATTTCAAGAAACTTTTCAAGTGGTTCTTATATGCTACCAAATTCCCCTTTTACAAGGTGAACCAAACTGCCATACTGTATTTTTTATTTATAAAATAATTTAAAATCCCTTTGTTCTTAGCGGATGTAAATGTACAATAAGTCAATGCTATTTCTACAGAGTTGGCCAATTTTCTCCCCATATATTTTTACACATCTGTTACCATTACAAAGGAAATGGGTTTGGAATGGGAAGTTGACTGGCTCTGTGCACAAGTGTCTCCAGGAATGTTAAATAAAGCAGATACTTGAGTACCACTGTTTAGCTCCAAAAAACATCTGTCTTTACACCAGAGCAAAAAGTAAGCTCTACCACGATTCACTGTGAGTTCAATATTTTATCAGATATTTCATACGGTACCAGATGATAATTAGTATCCAGTAAGGGCAAATTATTTTTTACAATTTATGCAATGAATATTATATAGATACTTATGGATTCACAAAAATTGTGTTCACTGTTGGCGGTATTCAATGACTTTTTTCGCCAGTCACGGCGATACTGTTTTTAGATTCGCCATCAATTCGCCGGCTTTTTTGCTGCGATTCGCCATGCATGGGAATTCGCCGGGACTCGCCGAGTCACCCTATTCAACGTGGCTGAGATTCGCCGCCCCTAACGGCGAATCTCAGCCAATCCGGCGTATCCCTAAACAGCTCCATTACTGTAGTCAGTGTTTAAGAAATTGCAGTGAAATGCAAAAAAAATGCAAATTACCCTGAAAAAACGATTCCAATACAGCAGACTGCAAAAGCTGTGTAATCTCCTCAAAGGCCAAACGAAGGAGTGAGGTGGGGAGGAGATTCATGAGTAATTGAGGTGAATCATGGGTAAGAACAATGCATTGTGGGAGAAAAAAATAATACCAGAAAAAATTAAATATATATTTATATAGCACTTCTACAACCATAAAATCACACAAGGGCAGCAAATAATATTAGATTACACTTGCAGAGTTAAATTGAACACTTAAAACCAATTATTTCAGAAGTTCATATAAAAGTTCACCATAAAAAGATGACGAGGGAAACTCGGTGAAGAACGGCGATAAGAATCAAGAAATAGATTCGCCAACTTCTCATTGAATACACTATTGGCGAATCATGGCGAATCCCGGCGAATCCCAATGAAAAATCCTATTGACAAAGCCTGGCGATTTGCAGCGAATAACATATGGCGAATTGTCCTTCATTCACCGGTCGCCTTTGGCGAATATAGCTCATTGAATAGGGTGATTCGCTTTTGGAGCTCCAAAAATCGCCGACACACACGAAAAAATCACAGATTCGCCATAAAACTTGGCGAATCTGCCTCATTGAATACCGCCCATGTGTCTGAAATGAATCTCAAATAATACACAACACATTTGCTCAGATAGGGAAAAAAAACTCAGGGCCAGGAAAAATGCCTAGAGTATAGTACATTTATTGTTGATCTTTTCAGCTATGATACTTAGTTGAGACACACGTCTCAGATATATAAATCTAAAAAGCAAGACCTCTTCCCAGCTCCTTCAGCTACTCCAACACTAGGTTCCCTGATATCCCAATACCCTACCATAAGGAGAACACTAGTGTGTCCCCAATTCTCTGTCATACAATGGACTAAACCCCTCCCAGCTTTACAGTAAAAAGGTGGTGGGTATCGTCACAATCTCCATGATCTGTGCCATTAATATAGATTGAGACACCCAAGGGAACTTAGAGGTGTTTTGATGATCGTGGGGATCATAGCTTCAATATATATTTTCATTTGTTCGTAGGGCACAGATGAATAATTTGAAATGTGAATGTTTTTTTTTTCTAGTTAAGTCTTTGATTTTATGATCAAGAGAGAACACATTTTGGATTACAAATGGAACAAGAGAGAATATAATAGGATTTTGCTTTATTTTTAATAAAGTGGTGAACAGTGGGATGCAGAGACTTATTTTTACTTTAAATTACATATATTTTTAAGCATATAAGTTATTAAACCAATTGTACAGATATTGTAATCTTATGCCCTCAACAAACAAATACACTGGTATATAAATCTCTTTAGTAGCAATAACTATAATCAAATAATAAATATAAACTGAAAGATAATGCTCACAATACTAATATTATATTTTGTATGCTCTCTATAAAAATATCCAGATAACTATTTTAAGAAACATTTTAAGTAAAGATTATAGCAATATAAAATTGGCAAAAGAAACTATACATTTTTGGCAATGTAAAGGCTATTCTCTTTGCACCTGTTAGATTTGTTTACCTATTTTGTGATTTATCCCAATTTGAGTCCAGCATATGTTATTATGTGCGAGTACATATGAGTGAGTCATACAACTGAGTGTGGCTGAATGAGTGTAACTGTGCAGAAATGGGACAGTCACATGTAGGCTGTGTGTCAATGGGGTTCCAATCAACAGATCAACATTCAGAATTGTCAACAAACAAAAGTTGATGCAAGTGTCAATGGCAGGTATTCAATGCCGGTGCGAGCGGTCGGCGAGGGGGTTAAACTGCGAGGATCACAGAAAACCAGTGATCCTCGCAGTTTAACCCCCGCGCCGGCCGCTCACACTATACAACGTTCCGGGGGAATCCTCGCCGTCACAGAACGGCAAGGATTCCCCTAAACTGCGAGAGCCGAGGCTAGTGCAGCAAACTCGCTGTAATTAGCCTCGGCTCTCGCAGCTTTTGGAGGCACATTCGCAAATTCCCCCTCGCTCAAAAAACGGAGCGAGGGGGAATTTGCGAGGGGGGTCAGTTGAATACTGACAGGGTGAGCGGTGACTGCGAGCAAAAAGTCCTGCTCGCAGTCACCGCTCGCCCACGGCATTGAATATATGCCAATGTGTTCTACATACTGTACATCTACTATATATAAGTATAAAAATTCTTTAGAAATCCACAGTTTACAAGCCAAGATTGTAAAATTTTACATACGAGTGTATTAAAACAAAGCAAATACAACTAAAAAATTTGAAATTGAAATTAATTACGGTTACTTTTTAATTAATTAAGATCCACAATTTTTGTTTTCCACTCACCAATCTAAGCCCATCAGAACATCTGCTCAGTGTGACTCACACTGATGCACTGATTGCCGATAAACCCTGAACTGTGCAAAATTCAGTGTTGCATATATCCATCTTTCTCTATTTCTCTCTTTCTTTCTATATATATATTAGTGATTTATTGGGAAGTGCCGCCCTGTGGAAGGTTGTATTTGCTGCCGGGATTCTGGCATCTGGCTGGGCACCCTGAAAATATTTGCTTGACAGGTGGTGTGCTGCTCCAATGGCTATATTTATATATATATATATATATATATATATATATATATATATATATATATATATATATATATATATATATATAAGTGGAAATGTGTCTGATCTTCTGTCTTTCTACACAAATCCACAGTTTACAAGGGAAGATCGTGTTCTGAGTGTATAAAAATGCAGCCAAAGTAACTAAAAAAATTCCAACTCAAAATTAATTACACGTAATTTTTTATTTATTAAACACAATTTTTGCTGTATGCTCATATGTATGTTCCAGCAGAACTCCGGAATGATTGCAGCAATTTACACCAAACTTGGTACACATATTACTTATAATCTGTGAACAAATACTGTGTGGGTAACACACCCCTAGCACCCCTAGAGTGGGGCAGCAGAACAGACTATATCAGGACATGCATGATATGTCTGTGATGACAGGGCTGCATGTGACAGGGACAGTGATATGATGTGAGGAGGGGAATGAAGAAAGCACAAATCCATACACTAAGAGTTATATAGTGGCAGTAGCAGGGTCCCCCAGCAGCACAGAATATATCAGGAGATGCATAATGTGCTGCACTGTAACGTAACTTAATGAAACAACTAATGTTATTTATAATGTGTGTTTAGTATTTAAATTGATTTTTGTAAACAAACATTGGTACTTGTGTATTATAGCGGCGCCCATCGCATCACATACCATAGGGCATACGATGGTATGGTATGCGATGCGATATTGCGCAATGTTGTACAATGACATACAATTTTAAAATTGTATGACATTGTATATGGCATACAATGCCATACGATGCGATGGGATGCAATTATAAATTGTATAAGCACCCTAATGGGTGCTTACAATGTAAAATGCACCCCCACGGCACCCCCCACTATAAACGTGAACCCAAAGCGTGGCGAGCGCAGCGAGACCGCGAGGGGCGGCGGTAAGCATCCTACGACCTTTTCATACCCCCACTATCCACGTCGGCGTGGAGTTGATTTTATAAAGTGTGGCGAGCACAGCGAGCCACCGAGCCCGAAGCGCGGCGAGCGCAGCGAGCCCCGCGAGGGGACGCGCATAACTTCACAGGTATACGCGTGCGCTCGCCATGCTTCGGGCCCGGTGGCTCGCTGCACTCGCCACACTATAAAAAATCAACTCCACGCCAATGTGGATAGTGGGGGTATGAAAAGGTTGTAGGACGCGTGCCGCCGCTCGCCACGCTTCGGGTTGTGGGGGGTGCCGGTGGGGGTGCATTTTACATTGTAAGCACCCATTAGGGTGCTTAAAATCACCCATTAGGGTGCTTGTACAATTTTTAATCTAATACTGGTGTAAAATCACGTCGCATCGCATGTCATCGGTTGTATGGCATGCGATGCGATCCGATAAAAACATTGTACGACCAACATCGGGGGCGCCGCTATAATACACAAGTACCCAAACATTCTTAAAATCCCAGGCAATGCCGGGTACTCCTGCTAGTTATATATAAAGTTATAATTTTGACAGACAATATGCCAACATTCCCAATGATGACCATGGCGAAAGTTCTACAGTAACAGTGCCATCACATGTGATAACTACAGCGTTAGTTTTAGGCTAAAATAGTTCTGTCGACAATCTGATTACTTGCACTCACAATGTCAACATTTTGAAAATGTTATGATTATGTCAGTATTGATATTCTGATTATGGTGACATACACTAACACATTTTGACACTGTCGACATATCACATTCAATTCATGTCAAGGGCATATAGACACAACTGCAGACAATGAGTTTTACATACACACCAGTTTGATTTAAAAAAATTATACAATATTTGTAAAAAAATTACAGAGATTTAGGAGCTAATTGGCCAAGACTTTTCCCATCATTGTAAGAATACAATTGTGGTGGAAAGATTGGCACACCAGATTGCCCAGATATTTTATGTATACAGCCTGCACAGACCTCAATATTGGGAAGAGACCATTGGGTACTTGTTTCCTAGCACAGCGCCCAGCGCATTGCATACCATAAGCCATACAATAGTATGCGATGCGATGTTACGCAATGGCAGCCGATGTTATACAATTTGAAATCATATACCATCGCATTGTATGCCATTTTATGCTATATATGCTATATACAATGGTATAAGATTTAAAATTGTATAAGCACCCTAATGGGTGTTTTCAATGTTAAATGTGCCCCCTATAAAATTATTAATTGTATAAGCACATAATGGGTGCTTACAATGTTAAAAGCACCCCTACGCCACCCTCCACTTTCAACGCCAACCCGAAGCGTGGCGAGCATAGCGAGCCCGCGAGGAGCGGCGGTACGCGTCCTCCGACCTTTTCATACCCCCACCATCCACGTCGGCGTTGAGTTGA
This sequence comes from Crinia signifera, assembly GCF_055691185.1. Classification (NCBI taxonomy): domain Eukaryota; kingdom Metazoa; phylum Chordata; class Amphibia; order Anura; family Myobatrachidae; genus Crinia; species Crinia signifera. Next base: position 232,075,356 of record NC_139222.1, read on the forward strand.
TCTTAGCTAGTGTGGCGAGCGCAGCGAGCCACCGAGCCTGAAGCGTGGCGAGCGCAGCGAGCCCCACGAAGGGATGCGGAATACATGTAAAGTAATACGCGTCCCCTCGTGGGGCTCGCTGCGCTTGCCACACTATATAAAATCAACTCCATGCCGACGTGGATAGTGGGGGTATGAAAAGGTCGGAGGACGAGTACCGCCGCCCCTCGCGGGCTCGCTTCGCTCGCCACGCTTCGGGTTGGTGTTGATAGCGGGGGATCAATTAAAACAATCAGCCATATATCCACATGATTGGGAACTACAGCAACACCATTTCCAACAACAATGTAAACAAACAGATTGGGAACTTCTAGATAATATTGACAAAACCACAGCAACAATATATCCACCTGCATTGCAATTAAACAGACTGGTCTAAACTTTCACATTCTGACATACTATTATGGACTTCTAGATACTTTTTGACATTACTATAGCAACATTATATCCAACTGCAATACAAAAATAAATAGACCCGTTTTAAACCTCCATTATTCTGACAGACGTATTTCTTGGACATTTAAGACATCCTGCTTTTAGGACTCAACATATCAGGGCAAAGATGACCAATGAACCCCGCCCACACCATTAGGTATAAATACATTATAGACAAACCCATATGCACCTCCTTGAAATAGACCCATTGTGGGCTGAAATGCATTGGACCACCTACACTATGCGATTACCCCTGAAGTCACCAACACCGCAAGTGCAGGAGAGCAAGTGGTCACGTGAAGCGGAAGTACCCGGCGCTAAAAGCAGCTGCAGCCGAAGAAAGAAGACACTCAAGACGGACGTGGGGTGCCCAGCAGCCAGGAGAAGAGGTCTGACATGGTGAGTAAAGGGAAAGAATGGTAGCACAAGAGATTGTACAAAAAAGTGGTTACGCTGGTTGAGTGCACACTGGGAAAAATATTTTCTCTCGTGTTTACTGTTTACTGTTGTTTGTAATAATTTGAGTCAATAAAAATTAACTTTTAATAAACATATTTTAAAAAAATACCCATCTGTTTTGATACCTTTATTTGTATAGTAACAAAAGGGAAATAAAGAGTTAAAATCACATACATTTAGACATAGTGCTCATACAAAGAGATGAGAAAGAGTGAAAAATAGATTTTTTTAAAAAGATGTCAGAGCCCGTTTTCTGCTGCACTGTCTTTAATTTTACTTATCTAAGGGTATTCACTGGGTCTGTTTATTTGTACATATACAATGTTCCCTTTAATTGGCTTACAGCCCAGTTTTCCTCCTTTGATATATTTGACACAGGGATATATGCTGGCTATTATTGTTGCCAAATTGTTTCTATTAGTTGGCTCTTAGCCCAGCATGTTCCCCCTTTGAAGATAAGTGTGTGTGTGGGGTTTAGTTTTAGTTTTAACTCTCTCAGAGCTTAGAGTTGTGTTTATTTAGTCAGGGGAGGGAAAAAAAAAGTATTCACATATACACATGATTTTGCATGTGGATAATAATTTTATTAATTCTAGAGCTCCCAGTGTTTGTCCACCAATTGGTGGTACTTATACCGGTTTTTTTTTTTCTGTGTGTAGTTTTTATTTGTACCACGCAATTTTGCACGTGGATAATGCTTTTATTGAGTCTTGAACTCCCAGTGTTTGTCCACCAATTAGTGGTACTTATACCGGGTTTTTATATTCAACACTGACATTTTTTTTCCCTAAAATCTTTTTAAAAAATCTATTTTTCACTCTCTCTCATCTCTTTGTATGAGCACTATGTCTAAATGTATGTGATTTTAACTTTTTATTTCACCTAGAATGATTAATTTCCCTTTTGTTCCTATACAAATAAAGTAATCAAAACAGAGGGGTATTTTTTAAAAATATGTTTATTAAAAGTTAATTTTTATTGACTCAAATTATTACAAACAATACAGTAAACTCGAGAGAAAATATTTTTCCCAGTGTGCACTCAACCAGCGTAATCACTTTTTGTACAATCTCTTGTGCTACCATTCTTTCTCTATAAATTCCAGTTACCCTGAGTGGCACCCCCGCAAGGTAAATAAAATAGCGGGCAACATAGGTCCATAAAAAATAGAGACCTTATTCAGAGTGTGCAGACAAATACCCTCCCTGTCCTGTCCCCACCGATCTATCATGGTGAGTAAAGGGAGCTGTAGTCGGGACACTAACGCTGCACTAGGCTTACATTGTCTGTGCTGCGCTCAGCCCCTGTCAAGACCGTCAGGGGTCCCGGAGCAAGGCTGCGAAGGTAACGGAGCTCACACTCCATCAATGCCGCTTAGCTACTGCCCGGATCACCGACGCTGGTCCGGCCCCTGTGTACATACCCCTTCACCCCATCCTCCGCCTAGTAGCCGCACCCCAAGAAATACCACCACCAACAAACACCCAATTTACAATTGGGACGCCGCTGTCTGTCACAAACTTTTCACCAGCCTTCTTCCGCCTTCCCTAAACTTGCTGGAAATACTATTACAGACTATTAACACTAGTGTGTCAATTACCCATTGATAACTCCCCTTAGTGTTAGTATGGACACTGAAAACCACAATTATATCCTATACTTGAACTCCACATTTTGTTTTTTTTTCACAGTATTTCAATTTATTTTACTTTATTGTCATTTCCTATTTTTTGCTATTGCTATTATTTTTTGTGGCTTTTCATATCAACATGACTTGACCTGCTTTTTAATGCATGCATTGATACTGAAATTAACAGTAAAAACCTGTGATTATAAAATTACCTCTCTGATTGTCTGCATCATATTACAAAAAACCACATTAGGACAGAGCGTAGTACCATACCTTCCATATTCTATGCCAAAAAATTTGGGGATGGTCTCCCGCATAGTACCGCAGCTAGTCTGACAGTACAGTCTCAGTGCGCAAGTAGCCCCTCTATACCTAATTAATACTGAAGACGTTTGCACTGCGCGTATGCACATGGGTATTTTCACCAATACACATGTGCAGACCCGCAACATCGATCCCCAATGCGAATTCAGCTCTTTGCAAGCCAACCTGAATCAGGGCCTTAGTCAAAATTATATATAGTTCTATTAGGGGATTTTTGGTGACAATCCCTTTTTCTCTCTTCATACTTAACCAAAATCAATAAATGAGGTACCATTTTAAACATTAGGTCCTCAGTTTCTGATGAAATTGTTAATTTAAAATTGCACATTGTATTGTTAGTTTAAAGTTCAAAGTTAAAAATTGACTTTTCACCCTACAGTTCTATCCCTGGATGCATCGACACGCACGGCTAAGATGCTCAGTTTTATTTGCATGGTCCAACTAGTCAATATAAATTAAGATTTGCACATATTATCTGCAAAAAGTGCTTCAAATTAAACTCCAAATCAAATACACTAAGAAGGATAGTTAGCAGACAGTTATAGAAACTAGTTTCTACAACATACGCTGTGTATTATGAATATATCATGGAAAGGACACAAATTAAATAGAGATGTGCGCAGATTTGATTTTGGTTCTAATTCATCCATCAACCTCTTTTGGTTTTAGTATTAGCAAAACCACCCTCACGTGCTTTGGTTCAGATTTGGTTAAAAATTGGTTTAAGAAAATGGTATAAACCGATAAAAACAGCTAAAATCTTGTTATTTTTGCAAACCAAAACCCGATATTTGAATTTAAAATCCAAATTCTGAACTGTGGGAAGATAAAAATATAAAATTAAGTCAATTTGGGAGCAAAGCCTATTGCAAGAGGATCAGAACATAGCATGTAAACACTTGCAATCTTCCTCCAGATGCAAATGGTGTAGGGGTGGTGGTGGGAAGGAAGATAAATATGCATGACCACTTGTTAAAAATGTATAAAAAAAGTGTCCTCTTGTATGGCCTACAACTTGTACTGTACATTTTTTTTTATAGAGACAGGAAGCAGGTATACCTTGAAGGAGTACCAGCATATAACTGTAGTGTACCACATGAGGAAAAATGAAGACCTTGATCTAGCTCCATCCTAAATCTAAGAATCTGCATTAACTCACCAAGGGAAATAGTATAGGGAAGGGTCTGCCAAAGTAAATCCTAAATGCTTCCTAACAGTTCAGATGTTACAGATATCCATGATTTTGCAGAGGTATTTTTTATAAAACTGGCTTAAATACTTAGTCATTAACCTGTACTTAAGCTGGATATCCTAAAATCCTTGACTGCCTTGAGGGATGTGTGGAACAAGTGATTAGAGGCTACCTTTCTTGCATTTACAGTTTATTGCTAAAGGATTAAGCTACACATATTTACGCAAAGGCTTTACTTAGCGAGAATAACACTCTGCTTAAGCCACTTATATCGGCGCAGCATTGTTTACTTATCACTATTGTGCAGTAGTGTAATAAGCAGATGCCCTTTACAGCTATCGAAATGCTGAAGGAGTAAATATATGTCCATGGCTAATAGGTAAACAGGTAAGTGTTCAAGGACTTGATAGAAAATGTTTTTTTAAAGTATTCCAGAAAAAAACCTGAAGAAACTGTATAAAGCAGCGTTGTAACTAGCACTCTGTGATGACCCTGTGGGCCGCCCCCTTTGCATGTGACATCACACACATGAGGCAGCGTCACCAGCAGCTGTAAAATAAAATAAAATAAAGCGGTCTCTGGAGTTGTATCTCTGGGGTCTAGATCGAAAATGTTATGGTTGACCACGTTTAGTCTAACGCTTCTAGTTAGATGCCTATAGATAGTCGATGGCGTCTAGATCGACACTAATGAAAGTTAGGTAGACACGAAGGTTATTGACAGTTTTAGACAGACATGGTACATACTTTACCATTCAAGTGGACATAGAGTTAGATTATAATAGTTCACTAAACATGGCGAGCATAGCGAGCCATGCAAAGGGACACTGTACATTTATTTGGTGTCCATATTGACCTATGTCACCATAGCCACCCAAAAATATTAAAAACTCATGTCGACATTATGACTGTCGATCACGCTCATGTCGATCTAACGCTTGAGTCTAACTTTCGTTATTGTTAATCTAGAGGCTGTCGACAATCTATAGGAGTCTAACTAGATGTGTTCAACTAAGCGTGATCGACCATAACAATGTCGATCTAGACACCATTGATACACTATACCATAATCCTCTGTAGTACGGGCTGCTTTAGGGGCACTACTGTGGTGCTACGGTCTGCTGTGCGCAGTTCCATGCACCCTGCAAGCCAGAAGCACAAGCAATAGGGCGGGTGACGTTGCACCACTCCCCTAACCTAGTTACACCCTGGTATAGAGTATGCATCAAATGTCTGTTTTGCAAAAAGTGCAGCTCCAAAAAGTGAAAGAATCATTTTTTGTTCTTTACTTAGGGGGAAATTTACTAAAGGAAATTTGTAAAAACATAGGTGTATTTGTTTCCAGAAATATACTTTTTTTTTACATTTACTATCCCGAAAATACGGCAATTCGTATTCGTATTGATGTGCTATCAATACAAATACGAATTGCCGTATTTTCGGGATAGTAAATGTCAAAAATAAGTGTATTTCTGGATACAAATACACCTATTTTTTACAAATTTCCTTTAGTAAATTTCCCCCTTAATGTTTACTTACACAATAACCATATGCTCTCTGCAATATCAAAATAATTGAATTTGTTTTTTTCTATTAAATAAACATTTTATAATATACAGTATGGTAAATATTTTACTCTAAGCAATGTAGTTTAGCTTTTATGAATTTCTTGATTGCATACACTATGATCATTATTATGTATCTCTTGTTCAATTTCCAACAAGGTTTTGCTTTGTTGCTGTTACCGACTGTTCTAAATGTCCTTCTGTTTTGGCTGGATTTAAAAAAAATAGGACATGATATTCTAGTAAATATTCTTCTTTTATATCCTACGGCCCTCTTCACAGAGGTGTTTTATTGGTTGTACAGTGTATCTATTCATTTTAACTAAGTATCATATTATAAATAATCATTTTAATGGAAAAAGCTAAAATATGTTGCACATTAAATTGGATCTACTTGATATATCAATATACATACTACAGTTGACAACCAATATTCAGTCCACATCATGCAATCCTGATCGTACGGGCTAGAGCCAGCATCAGCGAGAATTTCGATGCATTCAGATTATTAGACTGTAATTGTCTGTCGTAGTGTGTTAAAGGCCCAAATGGTGGTGGAAATAATAAATGATAATGGCATAGGGACAGAGATAGCACAAAGCAATAGTCCCTGCAGAATATCTATCCTCTCAAATATTGTAGTTGAAATACATATTGTACACACAAGACAATAGGAAGATGAAAACTTACATTAGCTTGAACTACGACATAATAACGTTTCTTTTCTTCATAATTCAACCTGCGTCGTAACACGACTGCCCCGGACAGCGTGAGGGGAATGTCAAAGGTCTGATTGGATGCCTGGAAACAGATAAATACAAGTTGTTAGTGAACATAGACTGCATATTAAAATTAAAGTTAGATGTTTTAGTGCAGTGATGGAGAACCTTGGCACTCCAGCTGTTGTTGAACCACACATCCTGTAAAAAAACACTATTTACCCTATGCAGAATTTAGCTATTGCATTTAAATACTTTTTTGTTATTTATGATGCACATACTGTATGTATATGTATGTGTATATATATATATATATATGAACATATGTATATGTGTGTGAATATATATATATATATATATATATACTGTATGTGTGTGTGTGTATATATATATATATATATATATATATATATATATATATATACACATATACACACACACACACAGTATCTCAATTCCCCTGCTGCCGTCCCAGGTCCTCCCCGTACTGTGTGAATGCCGTGGCGGGTGTGATACTTGCCAAAGGCGCTCACACAGATGGTTTGCACACATGCTTTTCATGTATGCAGAGACCCCCACCATCAAAAATGGGTCAGAATTCGGACCCGTACAAATGGGGTCTGAATTGGCCCCATGGTGTGTAAAAGTCACCAAAGCTCTACTGATTCCATAAATGTAGAGTTCCGAAATTCCACTGGCTATACTGTGACGGTAATTTTCAACCTTTTTACCTTACGGCACACTAAATAAGATTGCCAAGGCACACCATGAGATCCCCACAGGGAGAAACACATCGGCCCCCACAGGGAAAAAAACAAACTTATTGGTTCCCATATACAAAACAATCACACTGATCCCCACAGGTAACACAAATAAAATACATTGTCCCTTTACATGAAAAGAAGAGACCAGTAAATAACAGTTGAACTGGCGGTGGCTGTAAACTGGTTTGGGCATCTCTAGATCTGGGGGCACATGTGAGAACAGCTCAAAACACTGCTGTAAGCACAAAAACTGTGTGGTAAGAGCACAATTGAATGGCCTTTCACAAAGAACAATAAAATATAAAGTTTACTAAAGAAAAGTGTGCGCAGACATTATTATTCTATTTCCCTATTCAGAGGCTGTGCTTCACAAGGATTATACACGCTCTAGCTAAAGCTGTTTCGGCAGCCTTCACTGCAACACTGTGCTTTGATTACTGCCTATCATCGCCTGTACTAGATGAATTCCTTCCAGCAGCCAGTAGCAGCCCTTGAAGCTACACACATATAAAATCATGTTCTTATTTCTATCCTTTTGAACAGTTCTTTCACTAAAGTTACCTGATTGTGCTGCACAATGTGATGCAGCTTAAATACTCACACAATGAATAAGAAAGAAAACGAAAGGATAGATTGACCTGTACATACAGGTCAGGAATATTGGAAGACTGACTATGCGATTAAAATTGGGATCTGTGAAGCAGGGAAACTAAGCTGTCTGCTGAGGGCACCAGAACGTCAGTCCTCTTGGCCTTTAACCAGTCAATACAGCAAAGCATAAACGTTACTGGGTTAGGACGACATGCCTGAAAATTCTGACTACGTTCTAAAATAGCAATTCTTGTGAATAAAAAGAAATTAAGAAGATACATATATATATATATATATATATATATATATATATATATATATATATATATATATATACACACATACAGACATACACATGATTGTAAAGTTGTATGCGGATGAATGCAAGTGGTTTTACCATCTGATATATGTATACAGAGAGAAGGCTTTGCCACTTATTTGGGAATGCGGTCATTTGGTCTACAGCATTATGGTAGACAGTCATTAGGTCGACACCATTAGGTCGACATGGGTCTAGGCCGACTTAGGAAAAGGTCAACAGGTCATTAGTTTGACATGTTGTTAGTTCGACAGTGTCTTGGTCGACAGTGAAAAGGTCAACATGGGGTTTTTCACCGTTTTTTTGAGCCGACAGGCGGTATTTCATGCCCTTACCATCCACTAGGGCGTGGTAGGAGAATAAAATGGTGTGCTGAGCGTAGTGAGCGATGCGAGGGGATGCGGTGCACTTTAAACTGTGTCCATGTCGACTGTGTTGACATTCAGGTAAAAAAAACTGTGAAAAAGCCCATGTCGACCTTTTCACTGTTGACCTAGACATTGTCGAACTAATGACCTGTCGAACTAACGACCTGTCGAACGAATGACCTGCCCACCTAGAACCATGTTGACCTTTTCCTATGTCGACCTAGACACATGTCGACCTTTTCACATGTCGACCTTATGACTGTCGACCATCATGCTGTAGACCAAATGATCCCAACCCTTTCTACAGACATGACTGACTGCTTTATTTTTACACTGCAATATAGATCTTACTTTGCAGTAAAACCTCACCCAAATCTAACTCTCTGTGCACTAGTTACATCTGCCCCCCTGCAGTGCACATGGTTTTGTCCATTTGAGAATGAATTTGCCTTTGCGAGTGAACCAGAATAAGGGCCATTGTCACTAGCAACTTGCACAATGTGACACTAATTGGTGCAGCTATGTCCCTTTACACTGTTGTTGTGTAAAGCAGGACTGCAATGCTAACCAACCATGGTATAAAGGGCTTATTCGCATAACTGCCTGGTCCCATTTGAGCAAATGGGAGGCAGATGCATGAGAACACTGGCTCCCATTCACTTCAATAGCATTGCAGGAGCGTTCCTCTATGACATCCTTGCTGCAATGCTCCTTTAAACATACTGTAAACCACAGACCTGTGCCAAGTAAAGATGCGCTTTGAGCTTTCAATAAAAGGAGATGGTGGCATTTGCCTACTAAGCTGCCACTAATGTGGAAACTAATTGAGATGCTATACAGGCCATATTCACAGAAACTGATATCATAGTAGAATGGGAATTTATCACCTTATCTCCGTAGAGCAGCAGGCAAATTATGCAGTACACCCTGTGGGGTAGATAGCGTACAATAAGCAGTCATACTATCAATTTCAGAGGGACTGCAGTTCATAGCCAGCCTGCATCTGTATTTTGGATATCCAGACAGGATTTGGTGGCTCACAAACTGAATGATTGAACCTTTTCTTACACACTCACACTGTAGTAGTATTCATTATAGCACCCCCATATTTGAAAATCCATGCAGTTCCTCTTCCCTGCCTGGGGTGTAGCTGTCTGCAGTAGTGCTTCTAGCACAGTTTGATCTGTATATCAGCATGGATATGCAACCCAAACCTGTGCTAGAAAGACCACAGCAGACAGCGACACCCCAGGCAGGGAAGAGGAACTGCATGGGTTTTCAAAGATGGCGGGTGCTGGAATGAACACTATCACACTACTATACTATATATAGTCACCTAGTCCTTGCTGGTGCTTGATCTCCTGCAGTAGAATCCAGTCTTCAGAAAGCAATAAAATGCAGCTCACGACCCACGAAGGATATGCTGTACTATGGTGTCTGCATTTTACTTCCCTCATGGTTTGGTAAGCCAATACAAGGGAGGTGCCACAGAATTCTCATTGGCTATAGATGTATCTTCTTATATTGTTGCTGCTCCACATTTTTAATGCTACAGGAAGCCAAGGCCTATTTATAACCTACGGGTAATGGGAGCATAGCCTATCCTCTGATGACCCTCTTGTTTACTTTTGGGTAGCGGGAGCATTGTACCCCCTCTACATGCGTTGGCTTCCAAGAGGTATTCTTTATGTGTACTATTAAGCCAGGACTTAAAGCTCTCAACAGTCTAAATGGACACATCTGTATGCGCAGTGCAGTTTGGGGAAAGTGACATTGAGGGGAAAGGCTTTTCCAGTGTCTCAGTGCATTTTGATGCAGCTTAATACATCGAGCTGTTATATGGCAGGGTGCAAATAGCAGTGTGCACTAACAAAACGTCCTCTAGATGTAGAAGGATAAATCTGTAGTTTTAAAAGTTCATTGGAAACCGTTTCCACACTTGTTAAAAACATATCAGTCCTCAGCTTAATCATTTCATCACGTATTTAACGCAACTTTTTCTTCTTTCTATATCTTCTACTATTTCTTCTTTCCCTCTTTCTTTGGCTAACCCCCACGTATAAATCATGTGTCTGCCCCTTCCCTCTAGATTGTAAGCTCTAATTAGCAGAGAAGTTTTACATCCTGTTATACATTTAACTCTTGTTTCTATTTCTTACTACTTAATCAGCCCGATACCCAATGCCCAGGGGTACTGGGGACAGCACCATGCTTCAGCCTAGGCAGGTAAGTTTTGAAGAGGGAGGACTCCTGCCCAGACTGACTGGTCAGGAGGGTTAAAGTTTTGGCCGCGTGACCTTATATAATAAGTGTCCCCTGGCTGTGACATTACCCTGCTGGGTGGTTGGGCCTGGGGCTGGTTCTTAAAATATGGGGAACCCCTATTCATTTTGTCCCCAAATCTTGGGAATCAGACCTGGCCCTGGAGCCTGCGGCTGGGGGGGGGGGTGCTATTTTTTACATTTATTTATTTTTCTATTTTTACACACTGAAGCCTGCACAGATCTGACTGATCCGTGCAGGCTAAAGCCAAATATGCCAGGAAATTAAAGTCTATTTTCATGGCGTGTTTGAGTGGCAATTACGGCTGTTTACCGCTGATAAGCGCTTAGTAAATTAGGAATCCCCATTCTTTTGAATGATGGTTCCGGTCATATTCTTTCGATGGTGTATGAATTCGTATTTGTAAATACAAATAGGAATGTCCCATCAATACGAATTCCCGTGTTTTCGGTATAGTAAATCCCCAAAATATGAATGTGTAAAAAATAGGTGTATTTCTGGATACGAATACACTTATTTTTTTATGTTTTGCTTTTGTAAATTTCCCTCTAAGTGTCACTTAAACTACGAAAGCTTCTCTAATACAGGACACCATCTGGCATACACAGGAGGAAAAAGTTAGATTAAACACACAACATAATCTATGCATCAGTGACAAACTGTTCCAATCAGTGTCAGCGAAGAAATTATAAACAGCCAATCACAAATTGTTTGATGTTAATGGTTATTGTCATCATTATTGGAATGCGGTCGACAGTAATAAGCTCGACAGTCAACAGGTCGACGACAATTGGTCAACAGACCATAGGTCAACACATGAAAAATGTTGACATACCTTAGGTCAACATAGTCAAAATGTTGACACAAGCAATATATCGACATGGAAAAAGCCCACATGAAAAGGTCAACGTGAATTTTTTTCTGTTTTTCTTTTTCTTCAAGAAAAGTTGTTTTTTCATATTTTACTATCCAAGTGGACATAGAGTTGAGTATAATAGTGCAAAGTGAGCCATGTGAGGGCACGCAGTACACTTATACGCTCTCCGTGTCAAGATATATTGACATAGACTCCAAAACTGTGAAATCCCCATGTCAACCTTTTTGATTGTATCGATCTTTTGACCACGTTGACCTAAGGTATATTGACCCTTTTCATGTGTAGTCATATGGCCTGTCTACCAATAGTTGTCTACCTATTGTCTGTCAACCTAATTACCATCCAACCTATGACCCATATCCATTATTATTATCATCATCATCCGGTACCAGCACCTGTATTCCTGCAAATAATATGGCTACCTTCGGTGTAATTGTGTGCGCTGTATTTCCAGGTTTGCAATTGTGCAAACATGCTCTTATTATACCTGACCTATACTGTAACAGTGTGCTCCTGTCCTACACACTTAAGTAGTAGGATCAGAGGTGAACTACCATTGCTGCAGCAGGTGCATGGCACCGGGGCCGCACAGGACTAAGCTGCCCACTGCTGCCACCCACTGCTGTGCGGCATATTGTGAACTTGGGTTGGGGTGGAGGAGGGGGATCTAAATTATATTTTTGCAGTTAGGCCAACCACTCACTAGTTCTGCTACTGGATAGGATCACACAAGTCTACGTGGCCGCATACACAAGCACTACTGTTATATGCCTATGCAGTGCTAATTTATACAGATTATGCTATTTCACTCTGAATCAGCTCCTTTATATGGAAGATTTAACACAAAGAAAAGTCATACAGGTTATGTATACTTACCGTGTCATTGGGGTTGTACTGGATAAAGTATTCAATCTGACCATTAGGACCATCATCTATGTCTCTAGCACCATTGTCTGCAAATCCAGTGAAGATTGTAGTACCAACTGGGGTTAACTGAAAAAGAAATACATTTTTAATTCCAACTTGAAAGATAATGAGCAACTGAAAATGGTAACTATCAAATTCATGTGGACATTTCTAGATCAATTCCATTAAGTGCAGTTTCATTTAAATGTAATAATAAAAACCATGTCTGCCTGCCTTGACAGCTAAAATACTTATGTCAGAAAATTCTAAAACCAGAAACACTTAAATATCACATTTCAATTATAATATACTATAGGTCTCACATATAACCAACGCTGTGTTTTCTTGTTTACATGCCGCCCGGAAACTTCCCTTCTTACTGTATTTGAGCTCTTTATAAAAAAAAAACATCTTTAGGTACATGTAAAAGCTCCACTCCACCAGTGGCGTAACTACTGTAAGGCAGCCCCAGCTGCCGCTTGGGGGAGCAAGCAGCAGTGGGGACTGTGTGGGCGCCGGCACTTGCTCGACACACTGACATGCTGCTGCCTGCTGCTGCCCACTGACTGAGCACTGAAGGCGAGTCAGCCACACCGTGGGTGCGGCCATGGCAGAGATGACAAATCCCTCCACTGATTCAATTGACTGTACACAGAGCTACAAACTTTTCGGCAGGGGGGAGCAAAATTTATAGTTACGCCACTGCACTCCACAGATTATAAATTATTAGTATTTGCTACGCAATCCCCAACATAAATACAATGGTTTTATTAAAATTTGTCTGTCACACGCAGGAAGTGGAGGATGACTTTTTCTGGGCTGATCCAATGGTTAACCTTCATTTAGGATATAATGTACTAAATATTCCAGTGCTGTAATAACAATATCTACTCTGTAGGGCTCAATGTCCTGCAAGGGGACCTAGACCCCCATCCTAGGGCCCAGTCAAGCAACAGCATATGACCTACTGTAAATCTCCTTGAATATGATCCAGATTGCAGTGATGCTTGGGGTCGCGCCTTGCTATTGAGGAGGCATGTCCAGTGGCACAACAATAGCACTGCAGCTGGGGAAGCCTCTGCTGTGAAGGTGCATGCTCTCTGCAGATTCCTATGGTCTGGCCGTCCATATGGAATCTGCTAAAAATGTCCCTCCAAAAATGTCCGCCGCCATGGAGGAGACAGATGCTAGAGGTCCTACTAGACAGACAGATAGATTTTAGAGGTCCTACTGGGTATGGTAAATTGTTAGCCCTGGAAGTGACAGATTCCCGGTAGCGATATATCTATCTATATATATATCGAAGTCAACGGAGAAGCATACAGCGGCACTCTGGGAAATTTTCAAAAACGTGTATTATAGCAAAAACAGCATACCAACGTTTCGGGGTATAAGTCACCCCTTTGTCAAGGTGAAATGTGCAATAACTATTATTGCACATTTCACCTTGACAAGGGGGGGACTTATACCCCGAAACATTGGTATGCTGTTTTTGCTATAATACACGTTTTTGAAAATTTCCCAGAGTGCCGCTGTCTGCTTCTCCGTTTACTTCTACACATCTGTTCCGGAAGGCACCTGGGTTCCTGACCAGTTGGGGGAGTGCCAGGTCGACACACAACTTTCTATCTATATATATCTATATTACATGTATACCCTGGCAATGCGCATGACACCCCTGCCAACGAGCATGAAACCACTGCCAATGAGCATGAAACCACCGGCTACAAGCATGTAGGTAAAACAAATTTATAATAAATCTATGGAGTGGGGGGGGGCGGTTGTTTTTGCAGGGGGGTGGGACATTTCTAGTTCATCTCTGGGCATGTCCTACTGGTTCTGTGGTGGTTGGTTCCAATGCACTGTAATGCCACTTTCTTACTCAATTATTTTCCTAAGTTCCCATCCCTTCTTCTACCTGTGAGATAACCACCACTATCCCGCAGCCCCCCATCTGCCCCCCCCCCCCCCTCCCTCCTCCACAGTACCAGAAAACCATCTGCAAGATGAACGAGTCTGGGGAATACTGCAGATATATTAATTATTTTCCTTCTGGCCCCATGGTGTATTTTTCCAGTTCTGCCACTTTGCTAAATATTGCTTTCATAATAAACTGCACAGAGTTGGTTTTACCTTTGTAACACTAGGGAGATACTTTAGGAAAATAAAGCAAAAAAAATAAAAATAATAAAACGAGACAAAAAATATTTTCTCTACGTGCCACAAAAAAGCAGTCAATACAATGTTGCCACAATACAAAATGTGCTCATTTACAATAGACATATAAAAGAAAAATAATCCATATTAAACAATGTAAAACTTCATTTACTTTTTTTCCTGTGTTTTGTGGGTTATTTAGCTTGAATAGCTCTAGAAAAAGGAAAACATTAAAGACAGATTTACTTTTAACTTGAAATTTTAGTTTTTAAATATACTTTAGCTCAATTAGCTGGTAAATGAAGTTTTAGAAATACACACAAGAACCAAGCAGATTACATCACATATTAGACCTTGACATTTAGAATCAACTCTAGGCAGCGGAAGGGAACAGAAACCAGCAAAAGCTATTTGGATGAACAGTAGGAAGTCACAGGAAAGTCTATTATGGTTTGAAGACAGGCTATGAAATTTGAACTCTCAATGCATTGTGCATGTAAAGCTGAAGAGGAAAAATGAAACTGTCTTCTCGATATCCTTCTGGAAATTCGATGTTGATTTAACAAAACATTATTGGATTTTCACCGCAATATGGCAATAGAATTTGCTGACTTTAGCTTGCCAAAATATGTTGACATTTAAAAAAATCATGAAAACAGGAGAAGCGTATTGTAGGGTATGTAATGAGCTTTGCTTTTGAGAGTAATTATTTTAATGTTTTTTTTTATTTTTTATTTCTGTTCTCTTTTTCTCTTTATTGTAATCTGGTCAAATGTTGCAGAGCTAAGCATTTGTATTACATTTTAATTATTATGTAACTACATTAGCTAACATGTAAGAAAATACTGTAATATGATCACTAAAATATGCCCAAATAATCTATACATATCTAGTGTGATTTAGTTGAGTGTCTATCAAAGCGGAATAAAATGGTGAGAGATTATATGGGGTATTCGATGTTGGGCACTATTTCTGACAGGGCAATTAGTGCCCCCCGCCTAT
This sequence comes from Crinia signifera, assembly GCF_055691185.1. Lineage (NCBI taxonomy): Eukaryota > Metazoa > Chordata > Amphibia > Anura > Myobatrachidae > Crinia > Crinia signifera. The sequence continues at coordinate 232,090,985 of NC_139222.1, forward strand.
TCAATGCTGCCACTTGCGACAGCATTGAAGGTGGATTCTGACAAAACAGATCCGACTTTAAAACCATTCGGATCTATTTTGTCGGATCTGCTGTGGATTGTCGAATTCGCGGCTGTTTCTCGACAATCCATGGTCCTTTTTAACACTCAACAGGAGGAACGTTGAATTCCTAGTGTCAAGTTGCAGGCGAGCATACTGTATAGCTCTGAATGATTTATGCAAAAGGGTAAAGCATAAAAAAGTAGGCTGCATTCAAACTTAATTTATGTAATTAGATTACTTTATACTTTTTTTTATAACAGAATTGCATCCTGTACTGTATAAGTAGGGGATGTAAATTGAATGTACAATATAACTGGTACTTTTTACCTAGCACGGCGGCCACGATTTTGATCGTGGGCATCGCAGGTAAAAAAAAAATCGCGGGCATCGCGGCCATTGAATGCACTAAAAATCGGGCGCCACACTATTCTATTCTCAACTCCACGCCGACGTGGATAGTGGGGGTATGAAAAGGTCGTAGGACGCGTACCACCGCCCCTCGCGGGCTCGCTGCGCTCGCCACGCATCGGGTTCACGTTGATCGTGGGGTGGCGTTAACAATTGTGGGGGCCATTTCACACTTCAGGGTGGCTATTTGGCCTCTGTGGGCCATTTAACATTGATTCCTATGGAAAAATCGTGTCAATTGAGGCATTGAACAGTAAAATCGGGTCAATTGAGAAATTTAACATTGGTCCCTATGGGAAATCGCGGGCATCGCGTTGTTCGCGTCGCACTCGATTTTTTAGTGCATTCAATGCCCGCGATGACCGTGATGGGCGCCGTGCTAGGTAAAGAGTACCATATAACTTATGGAATTATTGTAATAAAAAATAAATGTATTAGTTGTTTCGGAATATGCATTAGAATTTTTGCTGAATTAGAATAATGGGTGTGCACTTATTACAAATACACCATATTGTTGTAGTATATAGTATACAATTATATTAGAAAGGAGATAAAAAATGTCTAATTTTCAGATTCCCTGAATTTTATAAAGAATTTTAAATAATGTGTCTTTACATACTATTTAACCATAATGTGATAAATATGTCCTTCTGTAGAGAATAAAATCCATAGAATAACATAAAAAAGTTCAATTTCAACATTCACATGAATTGAGATTGGAACTGAGGAATTTAAACAAGGCTATATGGATATAGGAAGGAGGTGCAATTATGACTTTTGTAGGTAATTTCGCCAAGAATGGATTAATACCTCTGTAGTTTCTCCTGTTAAAGTCCATAGTTAAAGAGAACTGCTGTATTCCAGGTCTGCCAAAGCTTGTTTATTTCTTTTTTTATTACCCAGATGAAAAAATTAAGACCCACTCAACCACTGGAAATCCAAAGAGGATCAGTTCACAGCTTATGATTGAGGACAGCTGCTGGCAAAGTTAACACTCATTTTCCAAAACCTACAGAATGCTGAAAATTCTTTATGGAACTGATAAAGATACCTTGGGATATCTACGCAACGTGAAGAGCTTGTGGGAAAGAAAACATATAATAGGCTTAAAAGTGTTGATCGCTTTGAAACTTCAAGTAAAAATTGAAAAAGCTATTTAAAATATGGTTTATGTATTTGGAAAAGCAATGTGGCAGAATGAATTTGTATTAAAGGAATTCTCTGGTGTTGATATCTAGAGACTAAAGGTAGCAGTAGCAAGTAACAAGTTCCGTGTATTTTTAATCTCATCTTCAGGTTTCATTATCTCCTTCCAGGGACCATTGAATATGATATTTGGGTGTCAATTTCCCAATAGTAATTTTTAATCAATTTGAGGCCAAAACACACATTTACTAATAAATCTCTTTTATACTGATTTGAAATGTTAGCATACAGATACAGTATGTACCTTTCAATCCCTGAAGCTCAACACCAATTAAAATCAAATAAAATCATCCTTTAGTAAATTTTCCCCATTTACTGGATCCAGGGCCTGATTCAGCATGAATCACAAAAACAAAATCTTTCTCTACTGTTGCACTGCAGGTGAGACAAATGGAATATGTGCAGAGAGAGTTAGATTTGGGTGAGTCATTTTGTTTCTGTTTCAGGGTAAATACTGGCTGCTTTATTTTTACACTGCAATTTAGATTTCAGGATGAACACATATTACATACAGTAAATCTAAAGCTCTCTGCACATGTTACATTGGTCCCATCTGCAGTGCAACCTGGTTTTTCCCATTAGGGAAATATTTTGCTTTTGCGAACTATGATGAATCAGGCAACAAGTCAGTTATGGCAAATTAGACTGAAGTTGGTGCCAGTGTTATGTCAGGGTCACATGAGTCTGTTTAAGAGGAGTAGAGATCACTGTGTGCATTATTAAAAATACAGGGGGCGGGGGTGGACCCTCACCATGGGCCTGATACAGTAAGGCTCACTAAGCAGCGCCAGAACAAGATTGGGAAATAGAAAAGTGCTGCTTAGCAAGCCCTATAATGCTGCTCAGCCAACCCCCCCCCCCCCCCCAGTGCCGAATCCCCTCGGTAACATGCAAGGATATGTACGCAAACACATCCACTGGCATGCAACCGAAAGCGGAGAGAAATAATTTGACCATTGAATGATATTTCTTCCCTTTGAAAAATAATTCAGTCAGAACTGACATTTATTTCCTTCGACGTATGCCGAAGAGGGAAGGGCGCACTGATGTCTCGCAACATCAGCCAGAAGGACATTAGACAGCCTGCCCAGCAGTGGGGCGGGCTGACATGCTGCACTGACGAACTTGGTAAAATGGCAATTAATGTTAATTTGTAACACAGGCCAAACACTACTTAATCCACATATCTAATGGGACTTTTAGATTTCATGTGGGGTTTTTTTACATCACAATTTAAAAAGAAATGTATGGTAATTATAGAAAATCTGATTTCTTCCATTAACACAACTAGAAAAATGTTGAATTTTGTTGTTAAAGGCAACGGGCTAAAATAGGATTCACGGAGTTTATTGGCAATCCCGGATATTCATTTAAAATTTTAGTTACCGTACAATAATAAAAAAAAAGAAAATATAGTAATTGATTAAGAATTAGGAGGGTATTCAATCCCGCCCGGTATTTCCGCCAGCAGAAATAGCAGGACCGGCCTATTCATTGCTGCCGTTTCTGACATAACAGATTCAATTTTAAAACAAGTCAGATCTGTTTTGTCGGAAATGCCAGCGGATTGTCACAATAATGGCCACTTTCGCCAATCCACAGAATTTCCGACACTTTACAGTCGGAACACTGAATTCCGATTGTCGAGTTACTGTTGAATGGAACAAAAATGGCCCAGGGTTCCGACTGTCAGGAGGTTCCGACAGCCAAAATTCTGGATTGCATACTCCCCTTAATCTCTAAAGCCATAACAAAACTATGAAACCAAGAAGGAGCTGATTAGCTGATACTTTATCTCCAGCCACCTTTGCTCTCTCCAAGCTTTGTACAGTACATCTACCCATAAATTATTTTGGGTAAATGTGAAGCCGTCTCTATTCTGCAGGCCGAGATTGCTGCTAAAAGCAAAGTGTACATAGCACAGTATAAAATAACTCTTATCAAGTCTTCAAAAAAAAAGAAAGAAAAAGAAATAGCTATTTTTTCAGACCAAGAATACAAATACAATGACCTTAAATGTTTGCCCAATCCATCCTTGAGGCACGCTTCCTCTGTTGTAATTGAAAATACGCCTTCCATGGGTCAGAATTTTAAATCTATCTGTTAAAAATTGAATGTTAGCTCAGATAGCACTGTAGCTATCCTTTTAGTTTAAGTGGAAAGGAAGTGCTAAAAATTATATACCATGTGTCATAAGTGAGATAAATGTATTATATTTCACCCTTGGATAATGACAGTGAACAAGTCATCTCACAGAGGAGTGGTAAGTTTTCTAAAAACTTGAAGATATTGGCAGTCATTGCAGGCCAACATATTGTACCTATTGACAGCTTACTACAAAGAAATGTTAAAGGTAAACAGGTTACTGTGACTTATATTCTATGTCTGAATTTGTTTAGCTACAGTACTGTACATATCATTTGTTTTTGGAGAAAGAAAAACATGCACACATACATATAGTGACAAAAACATTTGTAAAGTTGTTGATGTGAGGTACAAGGTACATTTAAATTAATGTAGTAGTTAGTATTACTTTCTCACTGTGCTGAGGTCATGGGTTCGATTTCCACCATGGCCCTATCTGTGCGGAGTTTGAATATTCTCCCCATGATTGTGAGGTTTTCCTTTGTGTACTCCGGTTTTCTACGACAATCCAAAAATATACTGGTAGGTTAATTGGCTCCCAAAAATTTTACCCCAGAATGAATGTGTTTGCATGTCCATGTGGTAGGGAATTTAGATTGTAAGCTCTACTAGGGCAGGGACTGATGTGAATGTTCAAATATTCCCTGTAAAGTGCTGCGGAGTATGTGTGCTATATAAGTAACTGGTAATAATACTATTAATAATAATAATAATAATTCTGTCAATCAGCAAGATAGGGATCAGCCTTCATCACAAAATGACCTATCAGAGGCTGACTTAAGGTGTGCTGGAGTTCGGAAGCCTGCTGAGAGACATTGTCATTTGCTATACGTACAAATTGAACAAAACTACAGTTTTGTTTTAAAGTAAAAGAACACTATGTTCTTTCACTTTGGCAGAGGGGATCATTTGTTCAGCTAAAACAGGACAGGCTAGGCCTTTCCTTTCCATTTTATCTTTGTGCTGCAGCTACCTATAACAAGACCTGGACTGGTATGCTATTAATTGGGTGCAGTGTGAAAGATACCACACACACACACACACACACACACACACACACACACATATAGTGTTTAAAAACAAAGTACCTGAAACTTGTGTGTCTCTTATGTTTCTAATGTGCCTTAGCAGATATTGAGTAACAGTCAGTATGCCACAGTATGCCATTCAGTAATGTGAATGGCATGTGGAACATTATTTATGAAGTTACGGATCAAGATGGACCCTGGCATCTGTAATGAGTGTATTCCAGGACAATTTAAAAGACTTGCACCACCAAACAAAACTACCGGATCCTCTCTTGGGTGGAAATGTTCTGTCAAACAGGATCTGTACCTAATCTGAAAACATTTTTATAGAAGCATTGTAACTTACAGGTTTGTAGGTGGATCTTTTTTTATAAACATTGTCCACAAAAAGTTCTTTAAGTTTCAAGCTTCTGTTTAGTTTGAACATCTCGATCTTCCAGGTGTGTTTTGTCAAATGAGACAATGGGAACAAAAGAAAGTCCCATACAGAGGACAGAATGTTCAGCAGAAGTAAGGGTTCATTTTAAAACATTGAATATTAGATCCTGTTGATTTATTGTCTGTTGTATTGGTTCTGCCTTTGGTGTTAATGTTGCCTTACCCTCCGTGTGCATTTACACTTGGGCCAGTCTTTTGGGCATGGGTGTGAACTCCTAAAGGGAGTTGACCAGGGGCTTGGGGTGTGCCATTGGTTCAGATATCGCTCTCACTCCATGTTGTACCATTCTCATCTGAAGAGTGGGTGGTCAAACTGCCTTGGTTTCTGCATAGGGTTCTTCTGAATAACAGACAATGGTTATCTTTTGAATAGGCCCCAGCTTTTAACTTAATTGAATCATTTTTGTATGTATTATTGAGCCAGTCACCCTGCTTTTCAGCCAGCATATCCGCCATCTGGTTGGCTTTAAACATATAAATCTTGTCTTTGGCCAGATCCATTTCTCTCCTGGCCACCTCAATGACCAATAATAGGAGATATAAATATACTAGTACGCCAGCTCAAAGCAAGAGCTTCAAAAGCTAGTTGCTGCCATGAGAGAGAAAGAGATATAATTTCACTCGCTGCCAACAGATGGCAGTGTTTCATGGACACTACACACACACACATATATATATACAGTAGATGATTACATGGCATGGAGGATGGCGGATGTAGTCCTGGGCATTTCTACATAAGGTAAGTAGTTGGTATTGTGTGGTTTTATGTATTTTTCCTCCTGACGATGGGGTGCAATACCCCCAAAATGTTGAAATATATATATATACTTTGTCTGCTGTTGTATCCAGGTGTTGGAGTCTTGACAAAGGCCCCTGTGGTGGGCCGAAACGTCGACCATTATTGATGACCTGCTGAAATGAAATAAAACTTTGTCTGCGTTTTGCACAATTCTCAGTGCTGGTGATTGCCTACTTCTTTTTGAAAATGCTATGATTGGGATGGATAATCCTTTAAAGTGGAGCACCACCCTGTGTCTCCCCTAATTGGACTGAGTGCGGTTCCTTCTCCAGTATATATATATATATATATATATATATATATATATATATATACATATATATGTATATATATATATATATATATATATATATATATATATATATATATATATATATATATATATATTAAACACCCAAATAAGGATATGTTCAATATATATATTGATTACATATTTTACATATTTTAAAGTGAATATGCTGCATAATGATTATCATTTTTCAGTCCCCAGTTGTTTCAAATAAATGATACTTGCCATATAATTTTGGGCACCTTAGTTAAGTTCATTTTAATATATAATTAAGCAGAATTAATTTTGTTTATTAAGTATAATAAATTGCCCAATTAAGAGTATCCCATCAGGAAAAGTAGATTAGTAAAGGGATCTATTAGTTTATCACTGTCAAATGTGCACTTTGAAGACTGTATACATCAGCAGGCAGAAATAATTAGATGAATGTAAAAAAATGAGTCCTTCATGTTATCTTAATTATGGGTGTATCTTGCAACTCGTATAAGGGGAGTAAATAAACAAAAGCCAGCAGGTGCTTGTTTGGCACATAAAGAGCTGTACAATGAAAAGTGCCAGTGTGTAATAGGATATTGTTGCATAACTAATGCAATGCAAATTCAGTAAATCTTGAGACCTAATTCGGACCAGCCTTTTAATAGATCTATTTTATGTAATGTATGAAGTAAATCTGTAACTTTGAATCAATAGAAACTTAGGGGTAAATTTACTAAGATGGGAGTTCCATTGAAGATGGGATGGTGCTCATAGCAACAAATCAGATTCTACTTATTCATTTAGCACCTTCTAGAAGACAACAGATAGAATCTGATTGGTTGCCCATAGCAACATCCCATCTCAATAGAACTCCCATCTTAGTAAATTTACCCCTACGTTTCTATTCATGTAATGTTACAGATAGTGAATCTTCTAAGAATGATTGTCATGACACAATCAATTAATACAATTGGAAATAATTGGAAATCACAACTCCTTGGCTAAATCTACTGTTCTCTTTGCTGGAGCATCAGATAATCATTTACTATAATAAAGATATCAATCGAATATAGAAAATAAAACATTAATTTGCAAAATATCGATGTGCATCTTGAGAATGAAGGAACAATTGTAAGAGAATGATTCTGTTGAGACACGAGTTAAAATAAATGTGTTCATCTTAGCGATGACATATTGTTTATCAAGAAATGATGTGTTAATTTCATACTTTGTAGCTGTTTTGATTTAGATAGCTTGACAGGAAACTACTGTATAAAGCAACTTGTCCATCAGTATGTGCTAAAAATGTATTGAGGTCATACTGTAGGAATGCCAACTTCCAAGCAAAACTACAGAGTAATATAAGAACAACAGTATGGAATGACCAAACAAAAAGGCCATAAAACTATTATTTCAGAACATTAAACAAAAATGAGTGTTGAGCTGTGTTAATAAAGTCACTGCAGTTATTCATACAATAAGACACACCTCCTCCAACACTAGGACCCACCAGAAGCTTTCATAGTATTCAGTTGTGAATAAATGCAGTATATTCAATATGTAAAAAAAAATGTATCTAAAGCCCCGTACACACGGGGGAGATATATTGCTCAGCAATATATTGCTAGCAATATATTGCTGAGCAATATATTGCTGAGTGTCTCTCCTGTTCATCAGCGACCAGAGATGGTCGCTGATAATCAGGAGACTCTGCCGGGGGAAGAGGCAGGGAAATAGCTGATCGCTCCTGCGACCAGCGACCATCAGGGGCTGCACACGGGAGCGCGCACCCGGCGATTCATCGCCGACAGCACACACAAATCACTGGCAATATGGTCGTTCAGCGACCATATTCCCAGCGATATGTGCTGAAATTGCACCCATGTGTACGCACCTTAACAATAGTGACTTTATTTGTAAAATGATAATTCCCAAATCAATCTCCGATATGTTAAATGGAGCTCACTAAGATCTTCATGCTGTAGCCTCAAAGGCTTGGTTTAACATCAATTCCAGCACATTTTAACCACTACATTTGTGTATGCCAGGGAATCCATGGGGTACTGTATGGGAGGATTTAGCTTGCACACCCCCATATTTTGCCAAATGTAAGGGAAGGTGCAACACAGTCATGAGCAGGAGTGCAGACTTTACATAAAGTAATCACTATAATGGTCTACTACATACAGTATATCTTTTTATGGTGATTAGTATGTAGTTTGTGCAATCTTGCTCTTTTTCCATCCTACTATCCCAGTTGCCTTAACAAAGTGGTTTTATTAGATAATCAAACAATGGATATGTGCATCTCACTATAGGGTATTTATCAAAGCTTGCAAAGAGACAAAAGTGTGAGTGATAACCATTTATTCAGTCCCATTATTTTTTTCAAATACAACCTTTTACATGTAAGGCAGCCTCTGATTGGCTGGGACTTTATCTCTCACAATTGTATCTCAAACATTTGATAAATACCTCCTATTGTAAAAAGAAATGGAAATCTTTATCCTTCTGCCCTATCTCAGTTAAATTGTGTAGCCACCACAAGATGTACAAATCTTTGAATTACATTACAATGGTCAGATCCACATTTCTAGCATCCCATTTATAGTAGGTATATTCTATAGAGTTTAAATAAACATCTGAGGGCCAACAAGAAATCTACCTGGGCTCAGCTTCTATAAAAGTAGAGAGTTGATCTTGCATATAGCAAAGAATCAGATTCTGTTTATAATTACTATATTGCATCCTATAAAATACGAGATCTGATTGGTTGCTATAGTTGACACCCCCTTATTCCATTTTTAGAAGCTGTAGTAAATGTACCCCTGGGAAGGACATGGTCAAGCAAGGGACCATAGTCCCAACCATTATGAATACCGGCGGGTCCTCTGTAGAATTATTATGCCACCCCAAAGGAGTAAGAGCATTGCCATTTTTGGGATCCAAATAAAATATGCAGTTTCTTTAATTTTTGTGCTTTTCTGTGCTTATAATTTGCATAGTTAGAAAAATGACACTTTACCTGGAATATGAAAGTTCAAGGTGATGCACATAAAGAATAAAATGGTAACTGTCATCAGATAAGTCCTGGCCTTTAGTCTGGCATACAAATAAAACATGCCTTTGCTGATAGTGTCATGTGCAACTATTTATATATTTACCCAGAGCATCGCTACATGAAGACAAAAGAACAGTTCTGTATTTTTGCTTGAATACAAATTGAAACGAGACTACTATTTAATTGCAAAATGGTATAGTACATTAATACTTTAGATTCCATTCCATGTATTGTTCATAAGTACTTTTTATTTTCTAATTTAGAATTTATCTAATATACCGTAAGTGACATGCCTAAAATCTTTTTTACATTATTTACTTAGTTATAAATGGCAGAGAATATAATATAAGACATGATATAAGATTAGAAATAAAATAGGTAGGTAAAATAGTTATATTTAATTGATTTTATAAAACTTTTTTAACTTGATGAGATTAAAAAAGTTAATCTTAAAGGTATAATTAAGGTGTGGACTTCAAAGAGGCATTACTAAAGACATTACAAATAACATAATTTAATCAAGGATGAGTGAGTGCCTCTTCTACATACTTTCAGTGGGATCATGTGTCTCTTGAAACAATGAGAATGTTATTGAGATAAATCATAAGGGTGTTACATCCCTGAACATCTAGTTGACAAATTTCTGCAAGACTGCCAGGGTATTAAGGAAGGTTTATGTCTAGAATGGTGTCTCTAAGAATTAAGGTCCCACCCACTGCTGTGAGATACATAGGAGATACATAGGAGTGGAAATAGAAGTCAGGGGCAGCACTATCTTGCTTGCCAGGGCAGATGAAATAAAAGTTCCTGCTGATACTGAGTTGATCAAGGCTGAAAAATTCATGGACTAAAAGTTTTAGGATTGACACAATCATACTTGTTGGTGATGCAGTAAGAGTGGGTAGACATTACAAGATTGTCCATCCAGTCATCAACTAGGAGCAGGAGTTTCCCAACCTCTTATGGCATGAACACAGCAAATGGTCAGAACTTGGACAGTAGAACCATAACTTTTTCCAGAAGTCGCTACTTACTTTCCTCAGGCACAAGCAGAGATAACTCCACTTGCATGGGTTACTTTACTATGCCTTTTTTCGTTTTTTTTTTGAAGTGTTGGTTACACAAGAAGAAAATACACCCAGTAAGTGGAAAAATCATGATAGTCAGCTTATATTTGATCCTGTCTGGTAAGCTCTGCCAGAAGTGCAGATGTTCATTTGGTGAGTCTTGCCACTTTTTCAATACAGTAGTTGTGCGACATTGTTACTTCAGCCATTAGTTGGAGGCTGCTGCTTGTGTAAATTCAGCTGTTACTGTATTCCAGCCCTTAATTGAGCCATAGCAGATGGTATATTTTGCACCAAGTACATCTGTGTACAATAGGTTCTAGTGCGTACATACAGTAATTGGGAAAAATGAAACTAGACATTAAAAAGATACAGAAGGGTATACACAGAGATATATAATTAATACTATGATATACAGTATGTATACATTTTAAAATAAAATAAAAATAAAACTATTACATCTAGAACATGGGGTAAAGGGTGAAAAGATACAGTGGGGGAAATTTACTAAGATGTGTATTCTACTTCACCCTAGGATCTCATCCCTATAAAGATACCTTGATGAGCGGACCACTGAACACCCAAGTGTGAGTTGGGGTACGCCCACCAATCTACCTTTACAAAATCATTACTATTAAGGGGTGAGGTATACTGCAATTTTGTGCAATAAAACCTCTACCCATTAATGTAATAACCATCACCTTCTGACGCATGGCATATTGGTTTTTCTTTTCCCAAGAACTCCTGGAAAAGTGAATCATAAAAACATGAAAACGGGGGACAAATAAAGAAACCTTTCTGAGTTTGGATACCACAAAAAACCCGTGAGTATGGGTACACCCACATTTCAAAGATACCTTTATATATGTATTATATATATACCTTTGGTGAGTGAGGTACGCTAACTTTTTGACACCTCACAAATCAAATTACCTTTGTGCACTGCAATTCTACACATTTTTGTATCTTCTCCCTTTCTTTGAGCACATTGGAGAAAACAATCCTCATACCAAAGAGAGAAACACTATAGAATTACCATCATGTGAAAAGATACCTTTATAAGTTTTGTACCATCTCATCTAAATGTGAGTTCGGTACGCATAATCAATCTCACTTCACTGAAAAGCACCCATAATATTTCACTTTATGGTCTTAAATTAAATAATCACAACACACGCTAAAACCAATTTTTATTATATTTTTTTCATTATCCACGGATATTCACTTTGACTGGAAAACGGACATTGAGATTGGATATCAACACTATCAAAGAAATCATATCAAGGAAGAAGACTCTAAACAACCTTTGAGTATACCCTGCACCTCATTGTTTAAAAGTTCCATTTTTCTATGTTTTTGTATGGTTATAAGGTGTTGGTGACATCTTGGAAACTGTAACATCAGGGCTGCATTGCGCCATATACAATCCTGTTATCTCTATTCTTCATGCATAGATGTGATGGCTTTGAAGGAGTTGTGTGCCACATCTTCTTGTGACAAGAATTGTTATTGAATCAGCAATGTATCCTGAATAGCAAGTTGGCACTTTTACAGGTCATGCAAGAATTGTATGAACTGGACTTTGTCGGCCTATTGTTTTTCCAATGTTAGCCAAACATATAAACAGTTCCATTGTTGAGGTTTATGTCCCCTGTGAAATCTATCGGTTAGTTCTTACTATAACAGGACTAATAGTATTGAGATTCAGGTCAATCACTCCATTGGCTTGAGATTTTGGGAAGCCAGTTATTGGTTGAGAACCTGGGAAACCAATTATTTATACTGGCTGCCACAGTTGGAACTGCAGGATAAGGTTCTTTAGAGTGGATGAAGCAGATATTCATCCCCTCTGAAGAACCTTATCCTTCAGATCTACAGTAACTGTGACAGACAGTGTAATATGCATTCTCCACTCTGATGAACCTCAGGATTATTTGTGTGCACAATGCTCAGCATTATAAAATTATTTGTACAGTGTGTGCAATGATCAGTGTAAAATGTACAGTGAGCACAATGCTTAGTATATTATATTGTGTGTGTAATACTTAGTCAAATATATTGTATACAATGCATAGGACATCTATTATGGTGGAACAGTGGTCAGTTTTACCTCCTATACAGGATGTTGGTTCTTCAAGTCTGACCAACGTTGTGGAGAATTGGCTTCTCAAAGACAGGAAGGCAGACTGTGTGTCATACATAGCCCCCTATACTCCTTATCTAACCACATAGGCCACAGGTCACTATCTCTTTATGCCTGGATCTGTATTCTGTGGAACATTTCCTCCTTACTGGGCACAGTTTGTACTGCTTTGGCCAATATTGGGGAAGAAATTGTGATCTGCGAGGTGGTCAAAACATGCAGTTAATACAGATCCAAAATCAAAATAAAGGGGTCAACGCATATATCTAATGGTTAAATATTCTCTGCAATGCTCTGTGTAAAATGTAGGTGATATTGTTGTACTATATAAAGAACTAGTAAAAGTAAATAAAAAAGCAGCATATTCAAAAAAACAATATTATTGAAATATATCAAATATGTTAATAAACTTATATTTAGATTATGGCTGCCAGACACAAACATTTGTTCTTGTAACCAACTGGACTGTGACAGATATCCTGTGCACATTTTCTATTTTTCTACTGTGTAAGCAAATCATTGCAATGACAGCCAATTAGTTGTACACAAATGCCTTGTAAAGATTGCCAATCTCACTTGAAAAAATAAGTTGTCACATACTGTACCCTACAGAAACAGGTTCTGTTTCCAATGACATATCAGAAATATTTTCTGTTATACAACAACATTGTATAAACAATAAAGGCAGAGGTACAAACAATAAAAAAAAAACTAGCAGATGATGGCAGTTATTTAGTCCTTAATACACTACTGTGTAAATTTGCAAAGTGGCTGATTATCCAATGACTATGCATATTGGTAAAGTTTAGTAAAAGTGTGTTGATACAATTTCTATGCGGCGATGGCAAGACACGTAAACACTCATATTTTCACATGCAGATATTGCACCAAATATACAGTAGGCTGCAAGTGTACCCAGTTGATGATGATGGATTTTAACTATATCTATTGACAGGGGATGTCCTGGCCACAGTTATGCATCTTTGCATATATAGAAACACACAGTAAAAAAAAAAGAAGTAAATTTATGTTAGCAAAGTGGAACCATCTGTATCAAAACTGCACTCCGCACAACAGCTGGCCCGGTCTGCAAAAGCTAATACAAGATCTGTGGTTGCTGGTAATATAAACTGCTCAATGAGGTATCTTCAGTAGTTTAAAAAAAATGAAACAAACTAAATCCCTATTATTTGCCTACTACTGTAGACATATCTGTAGGGGAAAAAGACTCACGCTAGACCACCTCCAAGTTCTCTGCTCTGTCAGAGTTTGCCAAATATCAAAATAATGAGTTTGGGAACTGGGAATGACAGATGATAAATGTGTTCTATGGGAACACAGAGCTTATCTACAGCAAACATGTTCAGAAATCCTATGCTACATTTTAAATAATAGCAACATCTGACGTTCTGTAGGTTCAGGTTATGGATTGATTTAAATAAAAAAAACAAATGATTCAGTGATCACAGTACTATAATAATATTTTAAATGCACTTTAAACAACATTTTCATGAATGTCGTACTGAAGGTCAAGATGCAAATCATATTCCTAATGGAGGTGTTGTTATGCAACATTTATGTCAACTTACTGATGTCATACTTTACGTTGAAGTGAAAAAAAGCTATTTTGTATCTAGTATTGAGCAGTCTACTGAGTTATAGAATAGCTATCATGCTTTGTTATTACTATGTTGCTACTATGCATGTACTGATCCCTGTTGAGATGTTGTCTACTCTGGGTATTTGAAAGAATTTCTAAAGTGCCTCTTCTATCATTTGAACGGAAAAGGAATCAGATACAGTAGTTGTTCTGCTCATATGTGCTGTAATTCTAATATAATGGAGGACCATGTACATTGCAGCTACTGGAAGAGTAGCTGTTATTTATTTATGTACTTTATAGCAGCCAATCAGAATATATTTCTTGTTTATTTAAGTAGCACCTTCTATAAGCTAATACATACTGTATAATGTGATTGGTTGCCCATAGCAACATTTCATCTTCAATAGAAACTCCTTCTTGCTAAACAAACCCCCGATGATTGTGGACATTGATCTACAAGATCAGATTGTTGGATGATGCAAGAAAAAAACAATGGTGGACACAAACATTGAGTGTAATCTTAGTTGTGATCCACTGTACTTTTGACATCAATGTGATTTTTGATTTTGTATTTTAGGCTCATAACCTCTACTATATCTACTTTATATTTTGTTCACTTATTAGTTATAGTGTAGCAGGCACAGCATACCTCCCCATGAAGATAATGTGGAGGATCCGGTCCAGGTTTTAGAGCATCAGCAGGGAAACTGATGTGATCAGGGTTGGGTTGATTAGCAACAACTCTGCACTCCTGATATAAAGGTTTCCAGGGCAGAGGGTCATTGCTCTTGATGGTGGAATAGCTGCCCAAGGGATAGGCCAGGGTATCGGCTACGGTAGAGACCACTGGAGCTTTCTTAAGAGTTTGTACTGTACTGTGAGACCTGTATGCTGCAATGCTGTAACCACTCTTGCTTATGATGATTACATGGTAAGCTGTGTACCTGCTACAAAATGAAGACCAAGACTTCATCTTATCCAGTGTATGTGATTCATTGTCACAATAGTAATATGAGCTCGCTGATGCATACTTTATGACATGACGACAGGTAACATTTCTTAGGGTGTTTAAGACATTATAATGAAAGACTTTCTTTTTTAAAGACTAGTAACTGCTCCAGTCAGTCAGTTGGAAGGTTTAGTTCCCATATCACTTTCAAGAGCAAGTAATCTCTGTGTTGATAATTTTATAAATTTAAAGGAAAAAGTAACATTAATAGTCTGTAAAGTTTATTCTTCACTTTCTTCTCGATAAGTAACTTTGAACCATGTTTAGAACAATCTGTTAAAAAACAGGGTCAAATGTAACAGGGTGTGAGAATCAGAGCATGAGAGATTTTGGGAGAGTTTTCCCAATTTTTTAAGCGCCAATCATTTACACTGAAAAATCAGGTTGATTTTTCCATGTAGATGATTGTCACATTTAAAATGGGTAAACTCTCCCAAAATCTCTCACGTTCTGATTCTCATATCCTATTACATTTGGACCCCAGTCTTGTTTTATCACCATGTTTTTTGCAAACTTCCAATAGCTACAGAGTATGCTGGCACATACAAATTTTTTTATAGAAGTAATGATGGTTTCTTCTATTATTGGTGAATTACTAAATTAATGCATCTAGATTTTTGGGTTTCGTTTCGCATAATAATACAGGTCGAGTATCCCGTATCCGAATATCCGTTATCCGAATTATTCCGAAAACCAGACATTCCAGAAAGTGAAAAAAATTTTTTTTTTTGCAAAAACTCACTGGGGACATTTGTAACAGCATCACTGGGGACATGATATGTAACTGGCACTATATATGTGCAAGACAATGATTGCTTGGCATTCAAATTCAGTGCTGAGATAGTACACACATTTTGTTTCATGTTTTGAAACCTTGTTTTTTGAACAAATAAAATATATTTGTGTGTATTTTATGTGGTAATAAAATATATTTGTGTGTATATTATGTGTTTATACAGCATAAATGCAAGATACTTCAAAATACATCATTGAAATATTAAAATATTCCGAAATCCGGAATAATCCGTTATCCAAAATTCTCCTGGTCCCAAGCATTTTGGATAAGGGATACTCAACCTGTAGTAATTTTTGTTAACACAGTATTATTAACATCAATAACGTTCATTTCCATTGTGAAATACCACCTGAGGTTTTCAGATTGGAGATCTGATCTTGGCAAGATGACTAAAGCTAGTATTTTGTTCAACCTAGAACTTCAAAGTGACCGGAGGCAGGATTCAATTAAAAATGGAATCCCAAACTTCAGGTGTGCTCGGTTTTTAAAAATGGAACGGATACTCTCTACTTTAAACGGTACACTGAACATATTTCAAATAAAAAAATATTTGAAAGTAAACAGTGGTTTTCGTTTAAAATAAGCTGTAATGTCAAGCAAATTTATCAATTAGGTAAAGACCTGTAACATGTTGGTAAGTGGTGTAGCTAAAGTAAAGTGCAAAAAGTAATATCACAAACTTACTAGAGCCCTGGTACCTAGGACACTATTACTTAAATAAACATATTATGTATAAACTGCAGCTACACTGTTTCTCATTGTAAATTAACTACCCAGAGTCGATCATACTCTGATTTATATCACTCTTCATAATTATCTGTTAGAACTGTGATACACTTGCTAGAGGAACTCTCAGTGTTGTATATCCAGAGTGCTAAAATCTTAACCCATTCAGATTATAATTAGACACCATGAAGATCAATTCAATCAAAAAAAGAGACCAGAGGGTGATGATGATGATGATGATGATTATTCGTTTAGTCAAAATTGATCTTCGGGTACCCAATGGATCAATGTTCGCCATGTCATTCTGTCTCTTGTTGCTTCTTTCAAGTCCTTCATTTGCATGTTAGTGTCCGCTTTGACAATGTCCAGCCATCATGTCCGTTGATGTCCCCTCTTTCTTTTTCTTGACCCGCTTATGAGACCGAGCATTTCTGTTGTTTCTAAGGAGTTGGCTCGCATGACATGTCCTAAGTATGAATGCATGTGCTTGTTGATCTTACCTTCCAGTGATGAGTTTGGTTTAACATGCTCCAGGATGTCCCTGTTCATGATCCTTGCTGTCCATGGTACACATTGCTGTCCTCCAAAACCATAATTCAAAGGCGTCTATTTTCCTGCGATCTGCTTTTTGAGTGTCCAAGTTTCACATGCGTAGGTGGCAATAGGAATGATGATTGCATTGATCTGTCTTGTTTTTGTTGCAATGCTGATGTCGCTGCTCTTCCATATCTTTGTCATTACTTTCATCTTCTAGATGTTGAGGTGCAGTCCCATTCATGCACTTTCTTTCTCTCTCGGCGAGCAGTGTTGTACCAGAGGGTACTCATCCTTTATTTAGAAATTTGTGAACTATAATACAGTGCATTGACAGACCCCACAAGTGATTTTATATCACACACTATTCTTAATTTTCCATTTCTATTCACTTGTCTTCTGATTTTAATATTTGCAGTATTAATTATTCTGAATAAAATTAACATTTTAATACTCCTAGGTGCACCTCGAAAAGGACATCTCTTTTATTTCTATGTTTATACCTAGGACCATAGGTGCAGGGAATGCAGCTGCTATGGGGCCCACAGATGAAAGGGGCCTACCTTCTTTGTCATTTTTCTCCAATGGGTAGTACATAGGGGCCCTCAAAAACTTTTACCATAGGTTTCAAAAACGAGTATGGGTCATAGGGTTGACTGTATGGAGGTTGGCTTAAATTAGTTCAACCAGTAAAGGTCGACAGGGTTTAGGTCGACACATGAAATAGATTGACATAGCTAAGATTGACAGGGTCAGAAGGTCTACACAAACATTAGATCGACAATGGGAAGGTCGACAGTCAAAAGGTCAACATGAGTTTTTATCTTCTATTTGTCACAAATTTCATCATAAGTCAACATGGACACCATATCAGCATACCACGTGCCTTTGCATGGCCCGCTGCACTCACCATGCTTCAGGCACGGTGCCTCGCTGCAATCGGCACACTACTATATTCTCCCTCCACATCCTAGTGGATGTTAGGGTATGAAATACCACCTGTTGGCACAAGTCAGCGCATAAATGTGAAAAAACTTGTCGACATTTTGACATTCGACCTTATTATTGCCAAAATAATTCATTTGCTGACTTTCCGACCCTGCCGACATTAGCCATGTTGACCTTATGGAGAAGCACGGACTGTGTAATGGTTAGCATCACTGCCTAACAATGCTGAGGTCATGGGTTTGATTCCCACCATGACCCCCATGGTGCATAGTTTGTGTAGATTTACTTCGGGTACTCCGGTTTCCTCCCACAATCCAAAAATACATGGTAGGTTAATTGTCTCCCAACATAATTAACCCTAAAATGAATGTGTGCGTGAGTACATGCGGTAGGGAATATAGATTGTAAGCTCCACTGGGGCAAGAACTGAATGTGAATTATGAAACTATTAATAAATAAATAATAAAATTGCCTGGGACCCTCTTTATGACCCTGAGTACCACAGGTACAGAATGTCATGTGATACTCAGAGATTTGTTCATAAACAATAATTTATTTAAACAAGACATGAGATGCCCCAATGTTGCAAAATATGCAAAATTAAATTTATTAGGATGAGAGATTCAGAAAGTGAGAGAGTTGGTAAAAAATCTCCAGGTTTTTTTAAAGCGGCAATCATTTACACTTCCAGATCAAACTGGTTTTGCAGTGTAAATGATTGCCGCTTTAAAAAAACTGGAGATTTTCTCACTTTCTGAATCTTACATCCCATTACATGTGTGCTCTAGCATGTTAAGAAGCATGGAATTATGCAGTTACATGAATGGTATACTAAATCATTATGAATACAGGCACAGATATTGGATCTGTTACTTGAAGAACTAGCAGAAAATGTCTAGAATCAGAACGGACATTTTTAAATAAGTGCTGCTACTTGGTGATAATGTCAAAGCCGACAGACTTGGGTTATTACTATGTACAATTTAGTATATTTAAATAAGGATGCTTCATTGTGTCTCCTTTATCTACAACAGTTCTTGTTCATATTATTCATGCAAAGAGACACTTTAAAGATCAATGGTTTATTTAGGAAGTTCCTTTGGAAAGACAAGCGTCCCAGAACAGCTCTCTTAAAGTTACAGCAGACACAGAATAATGAATTACTAATTTTCCTGATTAAACACATCATGACTCTGTTTTACACTTTATGCATGATTGGTTAGACAACAGTCATATATACAAGGATACATTTGGAAAAACAGAGAGCAACTTAAGACCCATACACACTGGGCGACTTTGAGCTGAAAGCCGCTCAAAACAGCATGTTTGAGTGTCTTTCAGCTCAAAGCCGCCCAGTGTGTATGCCCCAATGATGAGCAGTGAGTGCTGCTGCGTGCTCCCGCATCATCGCTGGGAAAGCCGCTCATCTGCTGTTAATACCAGCAGATGAGCGGCATTAAGGACGGCTTTGCATAGCGCTGCACTATGCAACACCGTCCTCCCCCTCCATCGGCGCCGGGCAGGGGGAAAGCTGCTCAGTGTGTATGCACTGAGCTGCTTTCCCCACAGCGGTGATTCACATCATCGCTGTCCATATATACGCTGGGCATAGTCGCCCAGTGTGTATGGACCTTAAGTTTTCTGCATCAGCTGATATAGGTCAAGAAGTGTCAGAGAATCTTTTACTGTGATCCATGAGAAAATATGGCATACAGTATATTGTGACCTAACTGTAAGTTAAATACAAACAGGTCTTTTTTATTCCTGCCACTTCTGAACAACCCCATTGACATTTCAGTCAGAAAGTGGGTAAAAATGTAGATATGACCAATACACATCATCCGACATTTTGGGTAAGCCAGAGAAAAGTACCTGATACCCTAACAATGTCTCTTGGCATTCATTACATATGCTCTCTTATCCAGGGTTTCTCTGATCAGGATTGGTGGAATCAGACTAATGTTATTCTCATATCTCCTCCATGTTACGTGTTCACCTGCCTAGACAGGTGAACTGCATGACAAGAGATACTTGCTGGAGAGAAACAGACCACAGATATAGGTTGGATGTAAATAGTTGTATTGTAAGGATCATGTACAAGCAATTAGGATCAGGTACAAGGTATCAGGAACAGGTACAAGTCATCAGGAACAAACTATAACTGGCCCAGGGCAGACAGGGATATATAACAAGCAATGACCAATGGTAACAGCACATACAGACAGGCCCTCAAACCTACTCATGTGCTGCAGCTGAAAAATGGTAAATTCAAGCAATCCAATCAAGCTTTACTATCTGATAGGACTGCGCTTCAGAAACCAGCACCACTGGCTGCAAAGAGGTACTGCAGGCTGGAACAAAGCAGCAACACCTCTGGCAGCACAAAGGTACTGCAGGTCAGAACACTGCAGCAGCGCCTATGGAAGCCCAGAGGTACTGCAGGCCAGAACACAGCAGCCCAGAGGTTCTGCAGGCCAAAAAATATAAATTGCATTCCTGACCCTCCACTTTCTAGGATGGCTATATTGAGACATTACACAATATTGAGTACACAGAAAGATCATCTGCAGATTACATCAGGGGTTAGTCAGTGGTTGTCCGCTTTTCCTTCTCCAACATGTGAGATGTTTCATAAAAATCTACATAGCTCATGTACAGATATGTCCACTCTTGGTAATGCTGCAGTAGGCATATATAATCTACATATAGATTCTATATGCAATTAAATGAAATTCCTGGGGGTAATGGACGGTTGCGCTGCCGAGACACAGCCGGCTGAGTCTCGGCAGCGCAACCGTCCATTACCCCCAGGGATTTCATTTTTACCCCATTTGGGGTAATTTAATCATGACCTACTGTTAGGCTCCACCAGCTCTGCCCCCTACCCCTTACTTTTTTATTTCTTGACATGCATATTTACATTGATGCTGCTATTATAACTACAATAGTTTTTTTCTTAAAATTATACATCACAATGCTTTATGGTATATGGAGACAGATCTATTAAACCCGGTGAAGTGATAAATTGGTCATAAAGTGGGAGATGATAACACACCAGCCAATTAGCTTGTAATTGTCAATTTGCAGGCTGGGCTTGCAAAATGAAAGTTTGGCTCACTGTATCATTACTTTATCATTTTACCAGGCTTAATACATCTCCCCTTGATTATCTGTACATTTGAAATTATAGATAAATACAAAATTGATCAATGTTTCTGAATTTCTAACTGTAATTACTGTTACAATTATATTATATACTCAGTTAATTATGTGTATATCCATACCTCCAAACTGTCCCATTAAAGCAGTACATTATTTGAATAACATCCCAACATCACACCCACAGGCTACAGTGTTCCATGGGCAGGGTGAACAGTTGCAGGAGCCTGTGATACCTGCTGCTCTGTTTGGTGATCACTAAAAAAGCATGGAGGTGAGCTAGGGGCTTTCCATCTGCTCAGAGAGTGCCAGGAATGCCCCACAAAAATAAGATAGTGTGACAGTCATACTATGGGGTTGCATCTCCTACACTCAAGGTATTGCCCCTCCACACTAGGTCCCACCCACTTTTGTGGACACTCCTCTGGTGCTTTAGGTGCCTACAGTATTTCCTACTTTTGAAAGTTGCAAGGTATGTATACCAACTGTAGTTAGGCATATATTATCAATTACTGTTTTGTGGTGCTGTGCACAATAAAAATAGTTTAAAACACATACAAACAGAATGCTTCTATATACATTAAAATAAACTCTTAATAAGAATACATCTTGTATATTTTAGGTGATCGATCCCATAACTGTAGTTTAAACATGTCTAATGGTCACACTAAGGCCCTTATTCTAGTTGACTCGGTCGGATGCGTATTTTGGACGGCCACCGAGTGTTCTTAGCCCCGTCTACCGTATGGATCGCACGGACCTTCCGAATACGGTAAAATGCAGAGCGAATGGACCGCGAGTGGATGTTTCATGTGAACACCTCCCCCATCTGTGGGAACCTCCCTCATTCTCCGATGGTCACCGACCATCGAATGATGGACCGAGCGGTCAGGCAGCCCTGAGTGCTCCAAACCACTCGGACATTTTTCTGTGTGAAAGCAGGGATTTGGGCGGCCAGCTGACATCCGGCTATGTCAGCTGTCCCCCCCCCCCCATGTGCGTCACGACCTGATTACCATACGTACACCCAGCGTTTTCATGGGAACACCCATGAAATACGGGGCGTACGCATATGGTAATGAGCCCAAACAGCCCTTCACGCCCCTCCCCAGATGGGTCCATACAATCCTTTTTGCACAGAATTCATGCCATGTTCGGACGTGCGCGGCGTTCGCACATGCACAGAAATGCCTCTGCACATGCGCAAACACAATAAATCGGCCATCCGACTGAACATGCAGCCGTCCAACTCAATCAGAATAAGGGCCAATGAGAAGCGTCTACACAGAAACACTGGTTAATTAATATCCATAATCTATTAACAACAAATTGTACATGATACACATAAAATATATCCACACAGTAGTTTATTGAGACTTTGACTGAAACCACAGTGTATAATGTGAAATAGCATTATATGTTACATGTGAGACATGCCTAAGTGTATTTAAAAAAAAAAAACATATTAATAACTGCAAACAATGAGCCTATAGTAACAAGACAGTTACTGTCCGCAACTTTGCACATCTGTATACTGTAGTTTACCAACCTACATCAAGGATCCTCAAAGTCCTGAAGTCCTACAGCACATTATGCTTAAAATAACAATGATTTGCCATTAAAATCATTCCCACTGATCTGAATATTGGCAGCTGACAAGCATTAAGGCTTATTAATAAGGCACATCCAAAGCGACAGGACTTTCATATAGGCTTGATAGACACCAGATTAGTGATAGACATACTAATGTTCTAGATATACAGATTTGCAAAACAGGATGAGCACTATCTTGCAACCACATAGGGGTTTTATATTGCCATGCAGCCTATTATAATGTATAAAAACAAGCATGGGCTTAGTCATCTTCTGATCCTATAATAACAAAACAACAGATTCAGATATCAAATAAAACACAGGGTATCACAGACTGTTGAGCAAATATAAGAGGGCATTATAGTGATGATAAATCACTATACAAAATTAAACTGCTTAATTGAAGCACTTGGGGAAATGCTTATTTTTCAGACAAATACCAAACATAAAAATGGGCAACATTCCAATGATGTGATTAGGTTAGTGCTTCGTTTTACATATGGTATATTGTGCCTTTCTATTTGGAAGCAGAAAGAAAAATGTGTGCCACTGATCCCTGCCATGTTTGCAACCAAAGCATTATCCCTGTACATGGCAGAGGTAGCTAAATGTTTCATGAGGATGCTGCTTCAGTGATTGATGTATGGCCCAAACTAAGCATTTGCGAAAATGTACATACAGTATTTGTTGTGCTTAAGTTAAAGACAATAAATACCTGCAGGCAAATTAACATGCTGAAACTATAGTCCTAGATCAGCGGAACTTGCTAGAAGTATATGGTTACTAGATATGAGGGCACCCAAACTTCTGGGATTTTCTTTGCTGTTTGTTAACTACTGCTACTGTTCTTATGAACAATGATATTTCAAAAATGATTTATTGTAAAGTTTCATATTGTATTGGTTTCTATTGAAAGTACATGTGAATTGGTTTCATTGATCGTTGCTAATACATACTAATTTGCTAAATATTTTTCAACAGAAATAACTGCTGTGTGTTTGTGCCACTGCACTGATGCTTTGTTTACCCAGCCAGCCTTTGGCCTATGATGGTGAACTATGGGCCTAATTCAGACTTTATTCACAGGGCAAATTTGTTCACAAAATGGGCAAAACCATGTGCACTGCAGGTGGGCAAATGTAACATGTGCAGGGAGAGAGAATTTGATTTGGGTGATGTGTGTTCAAACTAAAATCTAAATTGCAGTGTAAAAATAAGGCATGCAATATTTATCCTGCACCTAAATCTAACTCACCTAAATCCAACTCTGTCTGCATATGTCAAATTTGCCCCATCTACAATGCAAATGATTTTGCCAATTTTAAGAAAATGATTTGTTCTACGAGCAGGTCTTACTTAGGGCCTATATCATGAGCTTTGAAGTGGTGAAAATTAAGTTGAATTAAATGTTATTTATATTAATTATACCGTGGGAACAAAAAAGGCCCAAAATATGTGATTTTATCAATTTTATTTAAAGAAATACAGAAATCCATAAGGTTCAATACCAAAACATGGGGGTCAGAACACACCTCTATGCTGTTTAAGTATATGCTGGCTATTCCATGATTTGTAGTCAACCATCTTGTATTTTACCTTAAAATTAGTTTTGATATACTGAGGATTTACTTTGGGTCATTATCTTGCTAACGGATGAAACCTTGATCAATTATAAATATTTGGCTTCAACAGTAAAAATAAACCCACACACTGAGGAACTTTCCATTTGCCAACTTGATGGCCTACATAAATCCTGCATGATAAAACAAAGATTTTAATTTTGACTCATCAAATCATAAGGCCTTCTTATTAGTCTGGGATAGAGGATCAAAAATGTTTAGAGAGACAGTGATGCTAGATCAACACAAGTGAAGGATTGACAGGAATGTCATCAACAACAGTGTCGGACTGGGAGTGTAAGGGCGCAACCGGGGGATGGCGGTTTTATTTGGGGGGTGTTCGGGGGCGCATCTTACCCTCCCAGTCTGACACTGGATGCAGACCAGCACCATCTGCGCAGCATTCTCTAGTAGCAGCTTACACGTGACCAACATTGTGACAATCAGCCCAGATCAGCGCAGCAGCATCAGTGGCACATAGCAGGGAGAGAGCAGTGGGGTAATGAGTGCAGCTGTAAGTCACCACCTGCTACTGCAGAAGTCCATTGGTTCAGATGAGATGGGCACTGGGGGCCTGCCTGGGCTGTCCTGGCAGAGGATCAGGGGATAAACCGATTCGTCAGGGTTGGGACCTGTCCACCTAAAAAGAGGGCGTGGTCACAAAGCACCAGGTCCTACTGGGGAATCTCCCGGTCCCCCGCTGGGCCAGTCTGAGCCTGATCAACAATATCAAGATCCACACAAGTTTTTCATGTTTTCTTGGTGTCGAATGTCAGAGGGGTCCACGTGGACACTGTATATGTACACAATGTCCCCTGACATGGCTTGCTGCACTCACCAGGAACACTATTATAATCTAACTCTATGTTCATTTGGACAGCAAAGTAGGAACCAAGTGGACTGGCACCAAAAAAAACATGAAAAACTTGTGTCGACCTTGCTACTGTCGACCACATTCCCATGGATCCTTAATATGCTTTTATCTGGCGTCACAGCGATCTATACGCCATCCACTAATTTTAGGCATCTAACTAGACACCGTCAACCACTAATGTTTGACCATGGCATTGTCAACCTAAACATGGTCAATTCACAATCCAAATATGCTTCTTACTGTACAATCTTGAGGTGTCCATTAGCAGTGTTTCATATCCAAGCAAGGCTCTTTTTCCCTGTCGATGAACATTTGAACATTTTTTAGTTATTAACTACTAGCTGACCCACTCGGCGTTGGAAAAACTTGGGTTTTTTTTATTTCCAAAATTTCTGAAAAATGTCATTTTACAGTATGCTGTGACAAAGACCTAAGATTGTAATTTGTTAAAGATTCCACCATAATGTTAGAATGTGTTTGCATTGATACTCAGTGACGGCAATGAAATCAGGTGTGGTGGTGTTGTTTGAAACACAACGCTCCTGAGTTGATAACTTGCATGTGTTGATGATTCCACATCCACTCCTGAGATTTAGCACCTTTGACATACCCTCCAACATCTGAGGGTCAGAAATCGGTACAAAATCAAAAAGGGACGTGGCTACACCTCCATTTCTATACTTTCAATGGTACAGTTTCTAGAGTGTGTAATTACAGGCGCTGAGTGCATGGAGACCGGGGGTGGGCGTTACTTACCGCACCATAATTAATCAAAAATTCACCGCTCCCTGCCACTGCTGCTCCCCTTACCGATCCTGCCTGCAGCAGTCTCTGAGGTCTGGAGATCTGTAAAGCACATGCACTGGGCATCTCTACCAAACAGTGGGGCAGCCCCTGAGTGTGGGAGCAGGTCCGCGGGCCTGGCCACATGACATCATGACACGACGCACGCTACCCGCACCACTGGGAATGGGTGCAATGGGCCAAATCGCAATCATCAATGGGTGCATTGATAAGGTTTGGAGTGTAAGAAGTTGAAGAATAAGACTGAGATAAAGATTTGCCATGTTAAAGTGTACAATTTACTCAATAAATCATGAAAAATATATAAGTGTACATAGAAGTACAATCAAGAAATTAAAGTAGAATTAAAAAATAAGTTTTGATTCAAACTGATAATTGTTTGGATGGGGGTGGGTTGCGAAACAAATCTTTAGGTGGGGGGGTATGGATATTGTGGGCATAATTGGTGTTTGATACACCTACAGGGGTCCTCAATTGATTTATTTATTATTTATTTATTAACAGAAGACGGGATTGATGGAATTTTCACAACAGTGTCACGGTCACAGTGTCACCATAGGGGTATTCCCAATTGGCGTCCAGGTGGTCTTTTAGGGACCCTTTACAATCCCCTTTACAATCCCGTAGGTCTCTTTTCCTTGAGGCTACGGTCTCCCTTAATGATAGTCAATCACTGTGGGAGACCGTAGGCTCCAGGAGAAGAGATCAACGGTATTGTAAAGGGGTCCCTAAAAGACCACCTGAACCCCAATCCTAAATCCCCCTGCAGTGACACTGTAGTGAAAATTTCTCATCAACTGGGGACCCCCTGTAGGTGTACCAAACACCAATTATGCCCACAATATCCATACCCCCCTCCACCTATAGATTTGTTTCGCAACCCACCCCCATCCAAACAATTATCAGTTTGAATCAGAATTTATTTTTTATTACTACTTTCATTTCATGATTGTACTTCTATGTACACATATTTTTTTCACGATTTATTGAGTAAATTGTACACTTTAACGTGACAAATCTTCATCTCAGTCTTATTTTTCAACTTCTTACACTCATAACATTCAAACAAATGCATGCAGCGCTCATGCCCATCGACCAAACATTAGCTATGAACCAAAAGAGTACGGGAAACCCTTAAGGCAGAGCAGTGCCTAACATCCAACTGACTAACAGGGTGAGTGCAGTGTACCCACTTTGTATTGATCAACGGGTGCATTGGCCAGGACAAAGATTTCTCAGTGCAACTGGCCGGGGAGCGCAGTGACAGGCTGGAGGACTGGAGAGACGGCTATGGGGGAAAAAAATAAAAAACAGTTTTTATTTGCCGGTACAGACTGTTAAATAAATGACAATATTTTTTTTGTGTGTTCTGTGTGTGTTGTACTGTTTTTTTGTGTGTGTTGTAGTGTATGTGGTTGTGTGTGTTGTACTGTATGTATCTGCCGAATGTGTACATTTGTGAGGTGCGCTACGTATATATGTGAGTGTAGTGTGCTGTCCGTATCCTGGCAATTTTTAAATGTGTGTGTTCTGTGAATTTCGGTATCTGCACAATGTTTAAATGTGTGTGTTCTGTGTGTTTGTTGTATTGTTTTGGGGTGTGTGTTGTAGTGTATCGAGGCTTGTGTTGTACTGCATGTGGTGTGTTAGGTGTGTGTTTTGTTGTGTGTATCTGTCGAATGTGTAAGTGTGTGAGGTGCGCTATGTATATATTTGTGTGTTGTGTGCTATGTGTGCGTTTGTGGTGTACTGTCTGTGTGCGTGTACAATGTGTATGTGTGTGTGTTATGTGTGGTCTATGTATATCCTCAATTATTCCTAATTGTTTAAAGCCTTCACCATAATTTTAGAATGTATCATTCATACTCAATGACAGCAATGAAATCAGGTGTGTTCCTTCGTCAACGGTTTCCCAGATCGTCGATCTTTTTCACAGATTATCAATGAAGGCAAATTAAAACTTGGTGTTTTTTAAATTTCTAAGTGAAATTTCCTAAAAACGGCTTCGAGGTGCAGACCACCCGGTCCAGAGGTATCTTGTTGCTGAATTTGGTGGCTCTGAGTGCCACGCACACACACTCTTCAACTTATTATATAGATTATATAGATTACATTTTTTATAATGCTGTACCTTTTCTTTAAAATCTATCTATTTACAGCTTACTTTTATATAATTTCAGGCTGTAACTAGACTTGGAATGCTTAAATATAAACTAGAAAAATTGGAATGTTCTAAAACTTTTGACCAGTAGTGCACAGTACATCTTCTGTTTCAAAATGAAACAAATCTTCCTTAAGTATGCAGAAAATGCACATATTCTAATACTGATTGAAACATAAAATAGGTTTTGAAATGTAATTTCAAGGATATAAAATGTGTGCAGCTTTTGGGGTCTTGCATTTAATATTTTACAAATTGTATTCTTCAATTTTTCATTTTATTTTTTGTCCTGGATTCAATGTACTTTATAGAATTTATAGAATCTTGGATTTTAAGTGAATCAATTTCTGCATATCTCAGATACACATGTAAAGGGTTCAGTTAGCCTTAAGGATCACTTGGTTATTTCCCAATTTTAGTGTTCTCGGAGACCCTATATTGCTTATCGTCATGTGTCCCCAACAAAGTATGTGGAATTGCATATAGATGGAGTTGCTCTTGTTAGAGCGGCTCCTGGCAATTCTATTGCCATGTGTCGCCACCTACCAAACACCGGAGTATGACAGAATGACAGAGTATGACAGAATGGGACGTGAGCGCATGAGGCGCTCACGTGCCCCATTCTATCGGAAGCCTTTTTGAAGCAGAGATGGGCAGTGAAGCACCCTGTCCCTGCTCCCTGCCATCCCCATCTTCCGGCCCTCACACCGCTGCCCTCCACCAGTGCTCACCAGCTAGGGGGATTTGGCGAGTGCTCAGCACTGCTGAGGGCGGCTCCATCTGTAGATTATTTTTTTGTGTGCACGCTATTAGCTATTATCTGTGACAATATTTCACATACTGTTTTATTTAGCTATGACCTATTCTATGACCTTGCACTGAACAAAAGGTTTCATGCAGAGTTTAAAGCTGTAAATGCGAAACAACAGTAAAAAGGAAAAGGCTTAAGTGCCCAAAAGCAACCAAAACACAAGTTGCAACCCCATCTTTACTGAAGGCTCGTCTGACAATAGAGCTGTTGGTCTTAAATTCCAAAACACAGTTAAGCTTACCCATATATCCCCAAAGCGCATGGAGGTTATGCATGGGAAAACAATGCAGTTTTACTTGCTTTGTATAGATAACTTCAAACACAGGCTCCATTATACAATATACAATGGAGTCAAAGAGGGTCCTGGCTTAGATCGTCACCTAGACCAAAGAAAATTTAGCTCAGTTACCTAAATTGTTTTTGGCATTCCCCTGGTCTGACTGCTGCTTGAAAAACACATACAATTTGTCTGTACTTGGATGAAATCTCTATGAGCCTCTGGTGTCTGCTGTTTTCTTGTAAAGTAGACACAGAAATAAGTATAATGAATAATTAAAAGTCAAAATAAATACAGTATTCAGAAAAAAATAAACTGCTTCATATAGATAACTTCAAACAGAGGCTCCAGTATACAATATACAATGGAGTCAAAGAGGGTCCTGGCTTAGATTGTCACCTAGACCCAAGAAAATTTAGCTCAGTTACCTAAATTGTTTTTGGCATTCCCCTAGTCTGACTTCTGATTGAAAAACCCATACAATTTGTCTGTACTTGGATCAAACCTCTATGAGCCTCTGGTGTCTGCTGTTTTCTTGTACAGTAGTATAATGTATAATTAAAAGCCAAAATAAATACAGTATTCAGATAAATTATAGCAATTTAGATGCAGGAAAAGTATATATATTTTGCAAAAAGTAATTTCCTTGTTACTGCCTTGAAATGTTAAAGCTGCATATTGACAATCTAGCAGAGGCTTGTTATCTACTGTAAATTGGTTTTGTGATGCATTCAATAAAACATACATAATAGACATTTTTTAGATCTAAAAGAAGTGATAAAATAAGTTAAGGGAAGTTTACAATAGCTTTTACGTTAAATGTAGGAACTGTGGGTGAGATTTAATAGGATGAGAGATTCAGAAAGTGAGAGATTTGGTAAGAAATCTCCAGGTTTTTTTTAAGTGGCAATCATTTACACTGCAAAATCAAACTGGTTTTGCAGTGTAAATGATTGCCGCTTTAAAAAAAACTGGAGAGAGATTTCCTACCAAATCTCTCACTTTCTGAACCTCTCATCCTATTAAATCTCACCTTCTAATTCTTAGGTGCCTTCCCTGTTTGGACTATTAGAAGCTCTTATGTGGAGAATTACTATAACAGTCTTGAACAGGTTCTTCCCATAGAGTGTATACATAAATTATGTTCAAGAAAAAGGCATATTTTGTAAATCCTCAATAATTCCATGATAGACTCCTTGTTCTTACAGGGATGTACTTTTAATTACAGAATATATAGACAAGTAGTATTTCTTACATTAATAAGATTTAAAAAAATGTAAAAAAAAAAAATTCCCAATCATAACAATAATTATTTCTGTTGCCTTTATATGTGAACATTATTGGGTCCAAGTTATTTTTTTTGCTGATGAAAAACTATTTCAAGATTTTCAAAAACGGTTTAGAATAAAAAAAGGTACTTGTGTATTTTGGCGGCGCCCCCGATGTCCGTCGTACGACGAACGGATCGCATTGCATCGTATGCCATGCACCCGATGGCATACGATGCGATGCGACGTGATTTTGACCCCCTATACGATCAAAAATCGTATAAGCACCCTGAAGGGTGCTTTTTAGCACCCTAATGGGTGCTTACAATGTTAAATGCACCCCCACACCACCCCCCCACTATAAACGTGAACTCGAAGCGTGGCGAGCGCAGCGAGCCCGCGAGGGGCGGCGGTACGCGTCGTACGACCTTTTCATACCCCCACTATCCACGTCGGCGTGGAGTTGAGAATAGAATAGTGTGGCGAGCACAGCGAGCCACCGAGCCCGAAGCGTGGCGAGGGGACGCGGATACCTTCACAGGTAAGCGCGTCCCTTCGCGGGCTTCACAGGTATCCGCGTCCGCTCG
Organism: Crinia signifera; assembly: GCF_055691185.1. Lineage (NCBI taxonomy): Eukaryota > Metazoa > Chordata > Amphibia > Anura > Myobatrachidae > Crinia > Crinia signifera. The sequence continues at coordinate 232,122,356 of NC_139222.1, forward strand.
CCACACTTCGGGCTCGGTGGCTCGCCACACTATTCTATTCTTGACTCCACGCCGACGTGGATAGTGGGGGTATGAAAAGGTCGTAGGACGCGTACCGCCGCCCCTCGCGGGCTCGCTGCGCTCGCCACGCTTCGGGTTCACGTTTATAGTGGGGGGGGGTGGCGTGGGGGTGCATTTAACATTGTAAGCACCCATTAGGGTGCTTATACAATGTTTAATCGCATCGCATCGTATGGCATCGTATGCCATGTACAATGGCATACAATTTCAAAATTGTATGCCATCGTGCACTATCGTACGATATCGCGTCGCATCGCATACCATCGTATGCGTTATGGTATGCGATGCGATGGGCGCCGCCAAAATACACAAGTACCTAAAAAAATATTGGAAAAAATATTTAAAACATACTGGTTATACACAAAAATATTGGGTGAGATTTAATAGGATGAGATATTCAGTTTTTTTAAAGTGGCAATCATTTACACTGCAAAGCCAGTTTGATTTTGAAGTGTAAATGATTGCCGCTTTAAAAAAAACTGGAGATTTCTCACCAAATCTCTCACTTTCTGAAAATCTCATCCTATTAAATCTCACCCACAGTGTCATAAGTAAAACATACTGTATGCACAACTGTGTAATGGTCAATTTCCTTGCATAATAGTAAGACAAGCTAGAATTATTGTACTGTAGATTATAAACTTGGAAGTAGGGACTTCCTACCTCCATGACTGCTGTAACTCCACAGTTTGTTTTAGCACTTTTTTTATCCAATTGTAAAATACAAGGAATTTGCTGTACTACTGTATATAAGAAATTGGTGATAAAAAATATTGATAGTGAAACGAAGCTTGAAGGGTAACTACAGATTCTTAAGGTCCATACACACTGAGCGATTATGCTAAACGTGTATGGACAGCGATGACCGCTGTCATCGCTGGGGGAATGCTGCTCAGTGCATACACATTGAACAGCTTTTCACCTGCCTGGTGCTGTTACCGGGGGGGGGCAGATGGCTTTGCATAGTGCATCGCTATGCAAAGCCGTCCACAAAGCCGCTCATCTGCTGGTAAAACTTACTGAAAGCCGCTCAAAACACAAAGTTTGAGGTTCTTTCAGCTCAAAATCACCCAGTGTGTATTGGGCCTTTAATCACATGATTTGTATTAGGGATGTGCAGATCCGGATTTACCCAGATCTTATGGGCTATGAGCTGTCACATGTTTTGGCTCCAAAGCATAAGCCAATAAGATCCCGTTTTGAGACCCAGGTAAATCTGGATCTGCACATCCCTAATTTGTATGTATGGTAGGAAGGTACACTATTAGCTAGCACAGCTTGTTTGTATGGTGGCCTTTAGGGGTTTTAGCTGTAATTTTGTAGTAGGGATCTATGGCACATTGTCTTTATCTGAATTTTCATAATTTACCATGAGCTGCCATCTGAATAATATGTCCTTTATGGGCCAGGGAATAGCAACCCAAGTGTCTGTTTACTAGCTGTGTCATATGCAGTGGCAGTTCCAGTTGTGGGGCTGCAGCATAGTCCAAAATCCTAATAAATATATTGATCAAGCATTACAATAAGTAACAATATTAATTATCTCAGGTTAATTCACATATTCCTCAAATTGTCTGGTATAATTTTTTTGAGAAAATCATTAGTATTAAAGGCATTCAATGTAATCAATGAAAGATTTCTCCCATGATACTTCGGATTATTTTCGGAAGTAACCAGGAATATGTGGAGTTTAGATGGAAAGCAAGAGATGCAGACATCGTTCAAGATGTCTGACCTGGTTGGTAAAGTTCCATAAAAAACCTGGTCTTATATAATATTGTCTTTCCAAACATCACAGCTGTGTTTACCTTTTCACATTACATACTTTCTGTTCCCTAAGCAAGTGCTTTCACCCATAAGCTATATAGTCTATAGCAAAGCAAATACATTTGGTAAAGGACATTCTTATGTCCAAAGTTATTATATATTTAAAAAAAAATGTAGACCCTGCTTTCGCACAATAAATTCTCCTATGTAACCTGTATGTTGATAGGTTGTGGTCATTTTAAAAGCAGGCATGAACAGGCTCATTCAACAGTAAATCCATACAGAGAACTGAATCCTTCTTAAGATTATCTGGCTCAAAAAATGAGTTATATAGGCCTTTACCTTCGGGCCAATGTTCTAAGCCTTGGAGAGTGATAAAGTTGAGCAAGACAACGTACCAGCCAATCAACTTCTAACTACCATGTTACAGGCTGTGTTTCATGAATGACATCTAGGAGCTGATTGTTTCAGGCTTTCGGGATTATTCTAATTCATTCAGTCCCCAGTGCGTTTACACTGGGGACCGATGTTTTGCGTATGTGCAGACCAGGGTGTGTGTGGCCACGGCGAACAGAGTGTTTGCACCCAAGATTGCGGGTGGGGAGTGCAGAGCGATGGGCCGGGGGATTCGCCCATGGGAACGCTAAGCATTTCATGGGCATTCCCAAAGAAATCGCCCAGTGATGCGGGTGCAGGAGGCGGGCAGCTTACATCACCAGATGTCAGCTGCCTGCCCATTTCCTGTTGAGTGTGCACGTAAATCTAAGTGACCTGAGAGTCACTTAGATAAGCGTGACCCCTCCACAACATTCGATGGTCGGCGACCATCCAATTATGTGGGTGTTCCACCATAGACTGCGAATGGATGTTTATGTTAATCCTTTCACAGCCATGTGTTCGAACCCACTATGCGAGGGGGAGCGGGAACACCAGCAAATGGCGGGTGGCATCTAGGGGACTCGCAAGGCTGTTAATTCAACCAGCCTTTATATAACTCTACTTTTTCACTCTCCAAGGCTTAATAAATATATCTCCCCTTTAAAAAAAATATTTGTAATCAAATTTGTGTTTCTTCAATGAAATGAAAAACTACATAAGGACAAAACCGAAACATGGGCAACATGTAACAGGGTCCGAGCTTGCCGGAGGTGCAGTATGCTGAACAATCTTTGACAGTTATTGCCTTTTAAATGATTGCACTTTAAAAAAAAAAACCAAGATCTGCCAGAATGCCTCACCTCTGGTAAACTTTCACACTATTATATACTGTATGGCTCATGGTATGGCTTGATCTACTTTAATTATAAATAGAATGCAGAGGGTATTAATGGCTCATTAAATTACAAAAAAGTTTTTACAGTGATATCATTTTAAAAAGTCAATTTACAAAAAAAAAAATCACTTAACAAAAACTAAAAACAACTGCTCATCTGACACTATGCTTTAATTTGAGAAAATCATCCGATTATAGAAAACACCCTCAACCTTAAAGGACAATATTGTAAGTGGGTGATTCAATTAGTGTCGATATTTCCGAAAGTCCAAAATATTGACGATAATAGATCGAATATACATTCGACCTATGAAATCTATCTGACCGTTGGAAATTTTTGGCATGCTAGGCATTGTGGTCACATGTGAGAGTCTGCCCTTACTTATAGTGTTCCGCTATCAGTAGGATGTTAATTGAGGAATCTGGGTGGTACAGTACTTCTATTCTTCTGGTGTATGGCTGCCACAACAAATAAACTTAAATCAGTGATGCTAAAACATGAAAAATGTTGCCTTCTGTATATTTAGAAATAGGCGTTTAAAAAAGAAAAAAACTCTGAACTCACAATGTTTAGTACGGAGACAATCCAACATTAATTCAAACAAACTACAGTAGTAGATGAATCCAAGTTTGACCTTCATTTTCTAAAGCCCATTATCACTAACAATTTTTAAAGTACAAATATAAGTATAAGAAGATGGCCTTTCTTCCTGACCCCATTGCTGATCATATGTACCTTGAAATAAAGTCATTCTTCAGGTAGGTAAGATGTATTTACTAAAGGATCTTTAAAAAATGTTACATACCTTTTAACCTTAATAAGACAAAGATAATGGACTCAATGTTCCTGCCTCCCTATGCCAAGAATAATGCATTGTCCTTGTACTGAATAGATTTTGTTAAGAATTTAATCTCTGTAATAGCATGAAAGTGGCATATGGATTTTTGTAATGTAGACATAAGTATTCAGATCAAACAACCGAATCAGACTCCACTTTTAATTTAAACCCCATTCACCCAGATGAAAGATACATGTTTGGGTTGTGCCATAAATGTAGAAAAGAAGTAGGATGTAGCAAATACTGTTCAGTGGAGATTTAATTATTAATAACTAGCAATGAGTGTATATCATGTAAGAACATGAGATAATCCTACTGTACAGCATATACAAAAAACTGGTTTACAATGTATACAGCTAGGGGCGGATTGGAAACTAAAATTGGCCCTGGAAAAATTTGTAGACGCGTCCTCACATCACCAGCACCAAATCAATGTAAGCGGTTCCAAAACCAAAATGGGCGGGTTTAATACATCACTACACCTGTAGGAAAGACCTTGGTTTCAATATATTTGTGCAGTCTAGTGAACCCCAGACTTTTAAGCTCCTGTGACAAACCAAAAACCTCCACATTTTAAATAATATCCCAACTTCCCCAACTGAGACTGTACACAGATCACAAACCTTCATCAAGCAAAAAAAACAACTCATTACATAATCCCTAGAATATCACAAATATTCCAACCCCTCCATCAATAGAGCCCAGAAACACCCCATACATTGTTACACTCCAGATAGCACCCACTCCTGTCCCTTTAACAGATTTCACAATGTACATATATAGATGGGCGCCTGTCTTAGATGAATATTTGCAGCATTGAGTGCTCTGTAAACTAGAGAAATTTGTGTGGGAGAGAGGAGGGAGACAGGGCCACTACTCTGGGCAGGGCCACATCTTTAAAAAAAAATGTCACTGGCTGACAGGTGACCTAGCAGGTGTGGAGGCCTACCTTGAATCTTCCCCGTAGAGCCTATGACCAATCCGCCCCTGTATATAGCCCATAGTCTCTAGGGTAGCTAATTTCAGATTTCATCAATTACCTGTTTTATATATTGCATGTGTAGTACTGGATTCCAAAGTAGCTATTATTTATACAGTATCACTGGAAGACTTTTTCATTGAAGCCCTAAAAAGTGATCAGATAACCACATTCTTAACCTCTAATAAAGCACATAATGCTATTAATCCGACTTTAACAGTAATTTTCATGAATGTGTTGGATAAATGTATAGGGTATGTGTGTGCAGACAGTACCTTCATCGAGAGCACAAGGTACAGGAGGTAGCACCATTGGTGAACTACACCTCCTGTATCTGACTAGCAAGAGCAGGGCCAGACCGGGACAAAAAATATGCCCTGGCAATTAAATCAAACAGACCAACCTTACATCTGCATCTAACTCCTGGATCAGACTCCTACCCTTTGTGAATCATGACTCCTTCTTCTTTCTTAATCTATGGTTTTACAAATATTTTTTTTCTTAGAAAAATATGCATGTGTGCATCATCATCTGCACTAAAATACACACAATACAGGTGGAGTCTCCCATCCATAGATCTGTTATCCGAAATATTCTAAAAACCATGCTTTTCTTTTTAGAATATTTAATTTTTTTCCCCTGCCCCTTTTTTCATACTTACCAAGTCCCCCGATGTCCACAGCGGACTTCAGGATCTTCTTCGGCTGTCCCAGGAGTGCATTGCGTGAGTGTGCGGGCACGTCTGTGATGTGCCCGCGAACTCGCACAATGCAATCCCACTGAAGAGGATCCTGAAGGCCTCGTGGACTCCGAGGGACACTGTGGACATCATGGGACCATTGAGGCACCACTAGGGGACCAGGTAAGTATAAAAAAAATTATTCCAAAAACCATAAATATCCCTTATCCAAAATTCTCGTGGTTCCAAGCATTTCGGATAAGGGATACTCGACCTGTACAACTAATCTTGCAATGGATTCAAAGATGTGCGATAATAAGACATTTCGTATTTGGGTGGTTCTGTTAGGCCACTTTATTCATTAAGGTCCCATGGCATTTGTCAATTGACCAAACCATTGCTTAGCAGTTTTAGAATTTTAGATAGTGATATTGGATATGGACTGTTTAAGGCAGGAGTGCTGAACACAGAGGACAACAAATCAGTGCACACCCAAGCTACACATTTTAGTGCCCAGTGTACATAAACATTATTAGCGCATCCCTCCATAATTGAAGCAAATGTGGTTGCTCTGGGAAGGAGAGGGGGTGATACCCCTATTTCCAATTATGCTGCATAGTTGTGTCCCTTATTCACATTGTGTAACACAATCATCTTTTTTGTTGTTGTGATAAATATTGTCTTTTGTAGAACTGACTCCCCCACCTTACCACAGCAGTTTGGAAACTAAACCCATCTCAGGGCCTGTAAATCTGTATTCTGTCACGCAATAGTGAACCTTATTACACCCCACAGTAGTGCTACATATTGCCTTTGTGCCGCATAGTGGAGGCCATTCACATGATGTCACATAGTAGTGTCCCTTATAACACATTATGCCAAACAGAGTAATGCTCCTTACACATTATGCCACACAGAATACACATCACATCAAACAATAATACCCCTTACATAATGCGTCTTCTCCTTCAGAAATTATGCCTTGCAGTACAAGTTCCTCTTAAAGTACTATGCCACACAGTAATACCCCTTACATAGTATGTCATCCACCTTGCAGCATCTCACCCCCCCCCCCCCCCCTTTCTCTATTTCCCTCTAGCAGTCTCAGGTGTAGATTTTGTGAATCCGTAATAAGCACAGCAGATAATTATGGGCCACCCTTGTGGCTCATAATTGGCATCCAGTCTATGAGCTCCAATTTCCTTACCAGTGCCAAATTTAAATGACAAGATATCTCATATAAATCTTTACACAAAAATATCAGAATATTACTCTTTATTAAAAAAATACTTTAGAACAACTTTTTGGATATGTTTTCTTTTACATTTACTACTTTCATTTATTTCATAGAAGGCTGCATAAAGTAAAGAATATCAGATCAGTATCCTTATTTATTTGGGTATAGTTAATTTAACCCTGGAAAGTTATACCTATATACTATATCTAGCAATCTTTGAACACCAAGAATTCTGATTGTATTGTTACCAATTTAGTTGGCTGTAAAGAAATATGACATGAAAAAATTAATTGAAGAGTCATTTAAAGGTAAAACAACATGTTGTCCTACTTAGTGGCATTCGTATGTGCAGTGACTCCCAGTGTGGTACATACTGTACTTATTCTGGTTGGCTTCCAAAAGCAAACTCCTTTAATGGACAAAATCATGTGCACTGCAGGAGGGGCTGATGAAACATGTGCAGAGAGAGTTACATTGGCCATAGCCATCAATGGAACAATATAGATACCAATTCAAGTATCTCACGTGTCCCAAGGTAATGTACAATATTACTGTAGTTCCTTTTAAAACTTAAATAAATAATATGGTATGAACTGTAAAAACAAAATTGCCTTTTAGATCCTCTCAAAGATTGTGTAGCCATAAAAAAACATAGGCAGGGACAATATAGATTATGAATCTGTAAGAAACAATGTAAGTGTTTCAGTGGCAGACTTTGACCTTAAGTATCACTAGTTCTACCACATTCACAATACATTGTAGAATTAGTTGATACCAATACTATTTATGGACAATAAGTTCTACAAAATACAAATGTTGAAATACTGCACCTGATTTGTAATTAAATGACTATTTGCTTCACTGCAATTCCAAGTACTAGGAGGGGGGAGCAGCACAGGGCAAGGCCACCCCACATGCTGGGTCCTGCCCATGATGTGGTTCTCTCAAGTTTGATTTCTTTAGCTCAAGTGCTGACAAATGGGCAGAACATCACAAATTATGCTAGGGTATGTAAACTTCTGAGCACAACTGTATAGGATTACATTGTGTCCCAAAACAGATGTGTATTAACAAACATGTACAAATTATATCACGCAGCACCTGCTAATTTATTTTCACAGCTGGTGGTGCTGGCTGTAATTGGATACAATCAGTGGTGGCTCCAGAGGGGTGTTCAAAATTCAAATAGGGTAGTCTGGTGTTGCCATTGCCAGTGAGTCCTGGACCGTAATGTTTGGCAGTGCTTAGAGTGGCAGTTGGTGTGGATCCCCTATTTGAATTTATGACTGCACTGCAACCCAACTCTGGAGCCTACTTCTTTAGTAACCTAGGCTAATTTTTGCTTCAATTGAATGATACAGTAGTTTGAATGATACAGTCTGCTTCAATTGAATGATACAGTTTGCTTCTATTGAATATACAGTAGTTCAAACAAATGGCTTACCTCATTGACCGTCGTAGAGTAACTCTGCTGTAGAAAATAGGGGGAGTTGTCATTTCTGTCTCTCACCACAACTCGCACTACGTGGGTAATGACGCTGCCAACTTTTAAATTTGTGCATTGTATTTTTACACCAAAGGTCTGGATGGACATTGGCGGCTGTAAATAGAAGATAAAGATTTGTAGCTTGAGCAGAAATAAATATAAAAGTGTAGAAATAGGGCTTGCCAACTATACATAAATCAAATATGAAATGACAATATAATTTGCAATATTTTACCTTTACTTTACAGCAATGCAGTGTATACACACATTATTAGCAGTCATTTCAGTTTCCGGATTGACCATTAGCATAGTTGCCAACACTTGAAAATAGCTTTCGGGTACAAAGGAACACTTAGTTGCTAAGAAGGGGCATTCAGTCATTTCATTAGAACCACTTTTAATCCGCATACAGTCATTTCACATTTATTAAGTATTACTGCAATAAAGTTTTTGCATGGTTAATTAATAATTCACTTGACTTTATTTTAAATATAAAAAAAGAGAAAGTACAAAATCATGCACAAAATGAGCAATTATTTTGAAAAAATATCCAATATTGCAGGACATTGCACTTATACATTTAGCTGTGTGTAAAGGTCCATACACACTGGGCGATTATGCCGAGCATGTATGGACAGTGATAATCGCTATCATCACTGGGGGAAAGCATACACACTGAGAGGCTTTTACCCTGCCCGGCGCGGTCAGCAGGGGGAAGATGACTTTGCATAGCCCAGTGCTATGCAAAGCCGTCCTCAAAGCCGCTCATCTGCTGCTATTACCAGCAGATGAGCGGCTTTCCCGGTGATGATGTGGGAGCATGCAGCAGTGCTCACCGCTCATCACTGGACCATACACACTGGGCAGCTTTGAGCTGAAAGCTGGTAAATCTTGCTGTTTTGGGCGGCTTTCAGCTCAAAGTCACCCAGTGTGTATGGGCCATTAATGTTTTAGACATAAGGGTATTAAAGCTTCTAAACATGAGGTAATGTTGGATATCAACCAATCAGATTATGTTTTCTAGGATGCAATTGAGAAATGATAGACAGGATACAATTGGTTGCTGTGGGCAACATCAATTCTTTTTATACTTAGAAGCTTTAGTACATTTACCTCAAAGAACATATGCACTTCAGATTATATAGAAATTATTGGTACTCTTTACTTAGAACGGCGCCCACGATTTTGATCGTGGGCATCGTTAGTAAAAAATCGTGGCCATCTCGGGCACTGAATGCACTAAAAAATCGGGTGTGATGCGACCGACGCGATGCCCGCGATTTCCCATAGGGAACAATGTTAAATGTCTCAATTGACCCAATTTTCCTGTTCAATGCCTCAATTGACCCGATTTTTCCATAGAAAACAATGTTAAATGGCCCACAGAGGCCAAATAGGCACCCTGAAGTGTGAAATGGCCCCCACAATTGTTAACGCCACCCCACGATCAACGTGAACCCGAAGCGTGGCGAGCGCAGCGAGCCCGCGAGGGGCGGCGGTACGCGTCCTACGACCTTTTCATACCCCCACTATCCACGTCGGCGTGGAGTTGAGAATAGAAAGTGTGGTGAGCGCAGCGAGCCACCGAGCCCGAAGGGTGGCGAGGGGACGCGGACAGCTGTGAAGCCAGCGAGAGGACGCGGATACCTGTGAAGGTATCCGCGTGCGCTCGCCACGCTTCGGGCTCGGTGGCTCGCTGCTCTCGCCACACTTTCTATTCTCAACTCCACGCAGATGTGGATAGTGGGGGTATGAAAAGGTCGTAGGACGCGTACCGCCGCCGCTCGCCACGCTTCGGGTTGACGTTGATCGTGGGGTGGCGTTAACAATTGGGGTGGCCATTTCACACTTCAGGCCTATTTGGCCTCTGTGGTCCATTTAACATTGTTTCCTATGGAAAAATCGGGTCAATTGAGGCATTGAACAGGAAAATTGGGTCAATTGAGACATTTAACATTGTTCCCTATGGGAATTTTTAGTGCATTCAATGCCCGAGATGGCCACGATGGGCGCCCTTCTAGGTGAAGAGTACCAAATTATTTATTGATATGTAGCACTAGAACAAATTTCCTATTTCTATTATGTATGAAAAAAAATCAGTCATCATTATCATTTATAAATAAAAAAAACATTGTTGGAGCTGCTGAGAAGCTGAACAGCTAGAGTTCAAAACCGAACTGGTTAAAAATTAAATAAAACACAATTCACAAATCCAGCAGCTATGACTCTCGTAAATATCACATTCTCAGCTGAATGGATTGAACAGAATAACTGCACATGTAAAGGCACAAAAGCCAATTTTAATACAGTCTAACGATAAGCAATGTAGTGTGCCACACACAACATTGTCATAGGTTCACGTGACAGTATCTAAAGAATCATTCAAGTTAACATAATGTTTGGACGAACTTGGATTCTATTGCTTGAATTGACTGTTTTGCATTGTATTGTGTTATTCATCTACCTGATTCACTGAAACAGATGCATTGTTTGGAAGAAATTCAAGAAAACATTGTCCCAAGTCACGAATACATCAATTTATTGTATATAATTGGCAGTGATACATTTGAGAAGAGTCTGCATAAAATGTAAAGTCAAATCAAGCTATAAAATAATAATGGGAAAATATAAATATTACAACTTCAATATGTACTAGAATATCCTACTCTACTACACTGTCAGTGTTTTTCATTTATAATGCCACAATATCTGGAAATAGATCAATGCCTGCAGGAAGACCTAGAATGACATTTAATTTGACTTTTTTTGTATTGAGTTGGTTTATTCAATGCTAAACAATGGAGAGAAATCATCCAATTCCAGAGAAATAATAAAGGTCTGTTTACGTAAAATGTAAAGCTAAAAAATATTTGAGCACCAGTAGTATTTATTAGTTCTGCTTAGTAATCATCTGGCTGGTGTTTTTGAGTGATGGAATGCATACATTTTGTTAACACTATTGCCATCAACAGCATTATATTGGTTGTAATGGACAGATGTAGCCACGCCCATCGTTTCCAGACCACCACTGCTTGCTCCAGTTTGTCATGACAAATTTGCATCTGCAGCGTGGAATCACCATGCTAGGATATCTTCGCGCAACGCATTTCTCTGAGTCGTGGGAGTGAATTAGACAAATGCGCATTGCGTTGGGATCACACCATTCACCACATGAGTCTAGAATGGCAATTGGTGCAGCAACGATGAGCATGGCTAAATATGTATGTTAAGCATTGTATCTGTGTCAGAAAAGTTAAAATATTGTAAATAGCATTACAATTGTTTCAACATTCTACCATGGACATAATGTTTGTAAAATTGTGCCTGTTGACAGCATTACTAGTAATAAAATGACTACATCCCATGAGGTCCTAAAAATGCACTAATATATAAACCATCACTTAAAAGTCCTGTCTGGTATCATTTGTAGTCAACTCTTGATTTATTAATTTCTCCATTTCTCTTCATGCAGTTCATGAGTGGTGAGTTCCAGACTTTCCCCAATGGGTGGAACATCTCACATGTCACTAGAAATATTCATTGTCCAATGGACTAGCAGAAAGAGCAGCATATTCTGCAAAGCACATGGTAGATAAATGTAATAGAGATGGTTCTGCTGGGTTTATGGCACTAAATGAGAAAAATCTTGTGGGAGATGGATTTTTCTTCTTCTGCTTAACATCTACTTTTGTGGTGCACCCATAATCATTCCCACCATCAAGTTCAAACTTAGTTCAGAACAACATGCAAAATGCTCTGCAGAAAGTCAGGTTGTGGCTCAAAGCCACTCAGAAAAAAATAATTATTTACGTAATTGCTTAAGACTACTGTCCCTTGGGCCAACCATCTGCATCCAGACCCTTGTCAGGACTGTGCAGAGATCTTCCAACAGGCCCATAAGCTATTTGGTGCAATCGGATGGTTCCTTATATGAGTGCAGCAGATGCCATCTCCTAGTGGTGTGTGAACCAACACCTGCGTTACACTCAGTCACCCATTTATTTGTTCTTCATGTATGTAAAGGGGGATGTAGAATGAGTTGTTTTAATGCTTATAGTGGAAGTTGCATTACTGCAATACACATGTTATTCAGGAAGAACCTCTTAATCATTGTTCATCATGACTGCAGCTAGTAAAGTCACACTTCTGTAGCTCCCCAGGGTCCTCTGATAATTTGCTCAGAGACCACTTTACGGCCACATCTTTTTTGAGTACTATTTTGATATGTTGGCTGTAAAATATAAGGCAATTTATAATGGACAATAACATTTTTATTTTGGCTCTTCATTTAAAAAGTTTTCGGTGGTAGGAAATACTAATGTGTGTGAAAGTTTCATAAATCAAGTAATTGTGTATAAAATAGTTTTAGTGTTGTCACATAGACTTATCGTAAATCTGTCAGTGGACGTTCTACAAAGAAAATTAGTGACAGATTTGGGAATACATATGCCAAGCTCAAGGCCAACTCATCAAATCAAAAGCTGCATGTCAAGCAAAAATGGCATTTTTTTCAACAGTGTACTAATAGAATAATAGTTACAGTATATTAAGTATCCTTTAAACTCTATTACAAAACTCTCTTAAAGAAAAATGACTGCGCATTCATAACTAAGGGGCAAATGGCAGATTGCACTAATTCTATATAAATCTTGACAATGCATTCTCAATACAGGGTAAAGGTGGCCATACATCTACAGATTGATTGTCAGATTGGGTTGGTTGGATCAAACACCTGGTAATATCTGAATGACAGTTTTTGGCAGTTTTCCAGCATTTCAAAGCAAGTGGTCAACTGTCATTTGCTCTCATCCACTACAAGGATTATGTTCCAACCAGCCCAATCTGACAATCGATCTGTAGATGTATGGCCATCTTATGTCTCTCATATCCAAAATTTCGAAATGCAGAATATTCCGGAATTTGGATATTTTTTAGCATCATTGAGCTAAGCTATGAATATACTGTAAGGTGTATATGAAACATGCATTACATTTACATATATATATATATATATATATATAAAAATATATATATATATATACACACACATTTAATTTAATGCTCAAAATTATTCAAAACAATGTATGACCCACTGTAATTTGCCACACAAATAAACTGTAATAAATAATAGCCTGATGTTCAAATCGGGATATTCAATTATAGCAAGTTTGTTTTGTGCTGCAAAATTCCCTGTATTGCATGAAGACACAAGAAGGCCAATGGACCTAATGTGCTTTCATGGCGCCTATCGCAGAAAAAATGGTTACTTATTAGGGATTTGTTTTTTTCCTGTTAAGAAATGGCATGGGAGCTATCCTATCCCCTGGAAAGTTAAATAGCCACTGTAAATTACTGCAGCTAAATGGCTACCCAATACAGTTTGGGGGTTATTCTAGTTCACTCTTTCTGACAAAATCCTTCTTAAATGGACAAAACCATGTGTGCTGCAGGGGGGCAGTTGTAAAATGTGCAGGGAGAATTAGATGTGGGTGAGTTATTTTGTTTCTGTGCAGGGTAAATACTGGCTGCATTATTTTTCCACTGCAATATAGATCTCACTTTGAAGTAAAACCCCACCCAAATCTAATTCTCTCTGCACATGTTACATATGCCCCACCTGCAGTGCACATGGTTTTGTCCATCTAAGAAGGATTTTGTCAGAAAGAGTGAACTAGAATAAGGCCCTTTGTGTAACTTTCCAAAGATAGGAATTCTATTGAATAAGGCATGCTGTCCATAGCAATCAATCAGATGTTACTTCTTATTTATTTAGCACATTCTAGAGGATTATAGATAGAATCTGATTGGTTGTTCTGGGCAACTTCCCATCTTTAATAGAACGTTAAGTATAAGGAGTATATGACATGTAAATGCATTATGTGTTGGGTTTCATCGCCAAGATATCTCATAACAAGCAAATATAAGTCTCAAAAATATTTTCCAAATAGGAATGTAAAAAAAACGTTTGACCTACATTATTAGTAGATTTTTCACACATTTTTAATTTCCCCAGCTGGTGAAAAAAAGTATTCTGTGCCATGTCCATCATTTGTTTTTCCATAGAATTGTTTTGAATACTATAGTTTAAAAAATACTTGTTTTTCAAATTTGAATATTTGCCATATACCTTAAGGGGGGAAATGTAAGAGGGTGTGAAATTAAGAAAGTGAGAGATTTTGCGATAATTTTCCTATTTTTTTAAAGCAGCAATCATTTACATCATATTCATTTTGCCATATAATTGATTGCCGCTTTAAAAAAAAATGGGGAAAAAACTCTGAAAATCTCTCACTTTCTGATTATTATACCCTATTACACTTGGCCCATGGTTTTTGTTACACGCAGTAAGCCTCAGCCAGCCGACTGCAGGGAACTTGGGTCACAATGGGCCTTATTCTGATCGGTGCGGCCGGATCAGAATATGCGGCCAGGACCGTGCGTGCGAAACCCCGCCTTCCATACGGATCGCCAACTCCGTCCGTACGCGGTAAGAAGCTGGCCGAACGGACCGCACGTGTATTTTTCATGGAATACGCCTCCTCCATCTCAGGAAACCTGCCCCATCATTCGATGGTCGCAGACCATCGAATGCAGGACCGAGTGGTCCACCAGCTCCCGCAACCTCAGACCACACGGACATTTTTCCGTGCAAAACCAGGGATCTGGGCGGGCAGCTGACATCCGGCGATGTCATATGTCCACCCCCTACACGTGCGTCACGGCCGCATTACCATACGTACGCCCAGCGTTTGCATGGGAACGCCCATGAAACGCGGGGTGTATGCATATGGTAATGAGCCCAAATAGCCCTTCACGCCCCTCTCCACCCCCTGTTCGGAGTGTTCACATTTCATGCGGGATTTGGCCGTACGCCCCGCTCGCACATGCGCAGAGACGCCTCTGCACATGCGCAGACACAAAACATCGGCGGCACGAACGCACGCGGATATTACCGCACCAACCAGAATAAGGGCCCATGTTATATCCCAGCTTGCAATGGCAATCGCAGTTTCATTATACTGAGACATCTCTTGCATATTGATAGTCAATGCTCCCTGTATGCAGCATTGAACTTTTTTCCAGCTCTAAAGCCCTTTGTTACTTTCATGTAAAAAGCCATTATTATCATTATAATAAATAAATTATATATTTCACATAAAAATTGCAATACGGTTTGAAAACATAAGGACAATTGTATCTTAAAAATCCACAAATACAATTGTTTATTTCTATGAATGCAACATTAACAATCTGTTGCTGGTATTTGGTATAATTACATGCTTTGGTTACTATTTTATGTAACTGTGCAATACTTGCAAATTCATACGTCAACACTAAATTTGGCTACATTTTGCACATTGGAAAACATTCTTTATACATGGTGATTAACATTTAGTTCTAGCAAGCAGATGGAAAGACAACATTTTGGCAAAGCCTCACAGGTGAATTGTAATAATGTGAAACACTTGAGATGAGATTATGGATGACATTAACATTTTAGTATTATGTATTTATTTAGCTTTGACATATGACTAACAGTAATCAAATTCTGTATGTGTGTACATTTAATTCAGTTTTGGGCAGAAAGAAGAACCTTTAATAATTACCAGTTATTTTTAGTTGTCTTGGTACATACCTCCCAACTGTCCCTCTTTTCACAGGAACGTCCCTTTTTTTGGGATGTTCCCGCATCCTGCCCGGGGCTAGCAGTGTCCTGAGGCAGGGGCAGTTGGAAGTCCCTCCCTGTCACCCATGAATAGACGGTGTGCGCATCTATCCCTGCAGCCAGAAGGGCTGTGGGCATAGCCATCAGCTCAGGGAGCTGCTGGGCATGCCCCCACAGTGGCAACTATGGGGCCTGACCTTATGACAGCGCCGTAAGTACAGGCCATGCCCCCTTCTCGCTAGGCAGCACCCCCAAAATTTCATCACACGCCTACAGCGCACGCACTGTCCCTCCTTGAGGGGCATCAAATATTGGGAGGTATGTTGGTATATGTTTCAAGAATAAACATGTCGACAATATACTGTATATCAAAATATAGGTTACATACCTTTCCCCAATTTCATGAATTACAGAAAGAAACTAAATTAACCCTTTGAGTGCCAACATCTCTTTGAGAGAAGTGCAAAATATCTGCTAAAAATGCCGGCGTCACTCACATTTCTTATATAAATTCAAATAAATGTTTTGTATTGGCATCCAGTACTGTACATATGCAACCCTCCTCCAAGTCACAGGTTTTATAGTGAGGTCTAAACAACAAAAGTTTGCTTTTCCGCAACCAACCTTGCTTTATGCAAGCAAGAATAATAGGTACTAGGACAGTTTTGTGCTTTGGCCTTGATTCAGGATGGCTGGTAAAGGCCGGAATTCGCTGCGGGGTCCGATGATGCATGTGCAGACCCTCAGTGCAAACGCCTTTGGTGAGTAATACACTTGCCAAGACATTCGCACACAATGGTGTGGACAGGGGCCGTGCAAGGGGCTGGAGAATGGGGACACTCAACATTTCCTGGGCATTCCCACAAAATGCTGGGTGCTGGTTGTCCCCATGTGAACGCAGGCCTGCCAAAGCCTGCTCATGGCGACATCACAGGACATCAGCCCCCTGCCCATCTGTGTCCTAGCGCTCACAAATAAAAATCAGTATAGGCTGACTGTATTTGCGAAGGGGAGGCACAATCATTCAATGGTCGCCGACCATCGAATGATTTTTCACCCGTACACTCGCAAAATGGATGTGTGAGCGTCTAAATTGCAATGCAGCCATACATATGGTGAAGGTGGGCGGGCGTTTGCAAGGCCAGTGGGTGCTATTTACCCGCTCACTTTGTAAAAAATGTATGCTGCTTAGTGAGCCAATGTGAATCAGGCCCTTTGATTCCAGCATGCAGCTTCCCCAAATTCTCTGTATGCTAGACTCCGTGGTTCCATCTGTGGTAATGGTACCCTCACTATATAAAAGTGTGGGTGGGTGTGTGTGGGGGGGCTGGAGGCAGAGTTGGAACTACCATTGGTGCAGGACCCCTGATGACTAAAGGGCCCACTGCTGCTCTTGTCAGCCTATTCCTACCCACTGTTTTTTCCTGTCACATTCTGCCTTCCCTTGTCTCACCCTGTCACCGTCTGTCTCTCAGTCACCCACTGCCTGGTTCCATATTGTGAACTTGGGTTGATGTGTGAAATGTGAAATTTTTATTTTTGCACCTGAGCTCTCCACCCATTAATGTGGCAAAGACTACAGGCCCCCATACATCTGAAAGATATTTGCACCCAATTATACAATCTCAATGGATTGCAAGAAGGATTGTATGCAGCAGATGGATTGTATGATGGATTGTATGACAGATTGTGAGTACATTGTGTGTCCAAAAACCAGGACTGCCCAGGAGGGAAACTGGACAAAATCATGATTGTAAGACCGGTCTTACTGGTGTATGTCCACCTTTAGGATTAGGTGCCATAAGTAATAATTAGAGAGTAAAAAATCACATGAGGTGAGAGGACCCTGCTTGTTCGAACTTACTTTCTGAAGGGGAGGGGCAGTAAGCAGGGCCGGATTTGTGCCCAGGCCTGTGAGGCACCGGCCTCAGGGCGGCACCAATTAAGGGTGGCAGGCAGACTGACATTCTGTTAAATGGCACAGCGGGTGGGCAGAGGCGAGTGAGGAGCGCCGCCGCAGACATGAATTATCATATGTCGGCGGCAGCGCCGCTCGTCACCCACCACTGCCCACCCACTCTGCCATGCACATTACATCACCGCTTAGTGGCTGGGTCCAACGGTCCCCCTGCGCATCCGGAATTGGCTCAAGCTCACTGCTGCTGGCTCCCGCCCATTGGCTACTCTACACACACACAATCTATTGGCTGCTGTGTATCCAGCAGCTGAGCTGAGCAGCACGCAGATCCTCCCTGCGCTCAGTTAGTCACAGTGTGTGAGCCGGAGAGAGACTGACGGAGACACTGTGCTAATCACTGTACTAATAAGTGCCTCGCTCCGGGTCCTCCATACAGTGAGCAGTCCAGAGTGCTTAAAAAATATTAAGGTGAGCTACAGTTACATTTTTATTAAATATATAAATAACAATGTATATACATATATGATTACATTAAAATAGGGGGAGGGGGGACACAAAAATGTTGTGCCTAGGGGCGGCCTGACCCCTAAATTCGCCCCTAGCAGTAAGACAAGAGTGACAAAGAAGGGTAGAAGTGAGCAAGTAACACAAGTTTAGGATGAGAGATGGGTGGTTATAATGAACCTGTTTAAGGTTTTGTAGAGAGGTGGATAATCTGATAGGGAGGGAAAGATAATTCCAGAGATAGGAGACACAACTATTAAAATCTTATAACAGGAGTGGCAGAAAGTGACCAGTTAAAGGGAAATTAGGTCAAATAAGTAAATGGAAGAGGAATAGGTAAGGGCTTTGCAAGTGAGTGTGAGAATCATCAATTGGATTTGGAAAGGTAATGGGGAGCCAGTGTAGAGCTTGTAAAAGAAGAGAGGTGAACATAGTATGTTTAGAGATGAGCCAGGCAGCAGCATTGAAGATAGATTGGAGTGGGTATGGATAATTAAATAGACTAGGAAACTAGCAACTAGGTAACAAACAGTAGATCAACACCACTAGGTCGACATGCAGGAAGGTTGACATAACTGAAGGTCAACATGGGTTAGGTAGACAGGTTAATTTGGTCGACACAAGCATTAGGTTGACATGGGGAAGGTTGATAGTCAAAAGGTCGACATGGAGGTTTTTACAGTTTTTTGGACAGATTGTCGACACAGTCGACATGGAGACTAAAACGTAGCACCACGTCCCCTCCATGGCTCGCTGCGCTGGACATGCTTCGGGCTCGGTGCCTTGCTATGCTTGGCACACCATTTTATTCTCCCACCACACCCTATTGGATGGTAGGCCATGAAATACCACCTGTCGGCACATGTCTTTTCCCAAATGTCAACCTAATGCATGTGTCAACCTAACCCATGTCGACCTTCAGTCATGTCAAGCTTCTTGCATGTCGACCTAGTGGTGCTGACCTAATACTTGTCGACCTAGTGACCGTATCCCATTGGGTTGTAGAGAGGCATTCGTCAGGGAGGCCAGATTGAAGGAGATCACAGTAGTACAATCTGGAGATGAACAGTGAATGGGTGAGCGGCTTAGTAGCATACTGTGTTAGAAAGGCTCTGATCCCGGAAAGATTTTTGAGATGTGAATGTGTGGTTTGAAGGAGAGGGAGGAATCAAGAATAACTTCAGGTCAGCACATTTGAGGGATAGAGAAGATAGTAGTGCCATCAAAAGATAGTGATATTGTGCAGGTTATGAAGGGTGGTAGGAAGATGATCAGCCCAGCCTTATGGCCAGATGTATCAAGCTTTAAAATGTAATAAAGTGGAGAATGATAAACAAACAGCTATTCAGTTCCGATCTGTCATTTTTCAAACAGAGCTTGTAGCATGGCAGGTAGGAGCTGATTGGCTGGTTGTTTATCATTCTCCATTTTATCACTTTTTGAAGCTTGATACATCTGGCCCATAGACCTCTTAAGTTGAAGAAAGTGCTTGGACATCCAAGAAGAGACAGTAGAGAGACATACGAGTGAGGAGAAAGGGACATAGGCCAGAGGAGGGAAGGTAGATTTGAGTATTGTTCAAATAAATTTGGAAACCAAATGAGCAAATGAGCTCACCCAAAGAGAACATATAGACAGAGAGAAAAAAAGATTCCAAGAGTAGAACCTTGGGAGAAAACAACTGTTGGTGGAAGTATGGGGGAAGTGAAATCATGAGAGGAGAGAGTCTGAATGGTTGTAAAGTTTAAAAAAGTCCAAAAATGTTTAACAAATTCCAAAATAAGAATGTTGACCTTTAATGTGTCGACCCTTGCCATGTTGGCATTTACATGTGTCAACATTTTGTTTATGTTGACCTTTTGCATGTCAACTTTTTGATGGTTGGCCTTGACACTGTCAACCTATCGATCAGATATACTCTTTAGGTTGTGGGATAACGCAATATGTTTTCACCTCTAAGTCCAAATGTAGTATGCAATGGGAGCTATTGTTAGGTTATTTAATGACTGCTGTTTAGCAGTTTACTGTGTTTTATATGCTGGCTGATCAGTTAGAGTCTAACAATGTTGGAAAAACAAAGTAAATGGTTGTGCATATGGCCATTGTCCAAGATTTTAAATTGATTTAAGTGACTTGGCTCTTTTGTTGTATTGTGTACTCTGGAGTTGTCACAAAGGGGGAGCATTCAAGAAGGTGGCTAAAAAAAACAACACATGTTTATTTAGCTTGTCAAATCCATATATGAAAGAGGAAAGAATGACTGTTTGCTCTACTTTCTTTATAATCTTTGAGTCTTTTTAAGTGTTGCCAAGATTTTGGGTATGGTGATGGTGCCTTGTTGTGGTGGTGTAGAATGGCTGTGGTTGTTGCAAAATAGAGTTTTGCCAGTCGCACTGGAACAATATTATCAACATATATATTATGGCCCTCCTTATTTGTTTCTTGGTTGATAGTATTTAACCAAAAGATGGAGGTGTGCTACCACTAGACAATAAACATGAATTGTATAAGGAGAAAGAACAGTTTGTCTATACGTGGTGCACCTGAAATAATAAGTTTACTTAAAATGTAACTTTTAAATTTTGTATTTAAAAGACAGCGAAATATAAAACTAAAAACGAGTATAGAGGTGAAGAAAAGAGTGAATATAAAAGGATTTTAAATCCTCACAGAGTGGGGCCCCAGTGTTAATATTCCCCTACTTAGTTGTTAAGATATGCTAGAATGTCAGTGCATCTTATCGTTTATCTATACATATATATGTGTGTGTATAGATGGTCACAGTTATTCACAGAACAACAATATACGTAACCACTCACTGTTAGATTCACAGAAGAAAGGTGCACTAAGAGACTCTCACTCCAAATATTTATATACCGCACCATTCGCCTTTGGGTAAGAAGACAAACACCCACGGGTTGTTCTGTGAATAAGCTGTGACCATCTATACACACACATATATACATATAGATAAACGATAAGACGCACTGACATTCTAGCATATCTTAACAACTAAGTAGGGGAACATTAACACTGGGGCTCCACTCCGTGAGGATTTAATATCCATTTATATTCATTCTTTACTTTTCTTCACCTCTATACTCTTTTTTGGTTTTATATTTTGCCGTCTTTTAAATACAAAAATCAAAAGTTAAATTTTAAGTAGACTTATTTTTTTCAGGTGCACTACGTATAGACAAACTGTTCTTTCTCCTTAGACAATGGCTGTGGTTGTTGTTCATATGTTTTAAAGTTTGGACCCTCTATTAGTGGTAATGTTAATAAGAGGCTTGTGGCCATCTATGGTCATAGTAGCTCACAAGAGTTCACCTTTTGCCATTTCATCTTGGATGTCATCTCGCTACCTCAGATTCAACATTTCCAAAACATAATTAATTATATTCCCACCAGCCAAGAATAGTTACCAACCGGATGTCTCTATCACTGTTAGGGAATACAACAATCAGTCCTTCTCCACAAGCTTACTGCCTAGGTGTCATCCTCAACTCTGTACTGTCCTTTATTCCTCACATTCAGTCTGTTTTTAAATCATGTTACATGCATCTAAAAAACATATACAAAATGTGTCTGTACCTTACACAAGACACTGCAAAAACTCTAATCCATGCACTCATTATATCATGCATTGATTATTGCAATAGCCTCCTTACCGGTCTTCCTAAGAAAAGACTCTCACCACTACAATCCATTCTTAATGCAGCTGTGAGGCTGATCTTCCTGGCTAGATGCTCATCATCTGCTGAGGCGCTCTGCCAGTCCCTCCATTGCTTGCCTGTATATTACAGCATTCAATATAAAACACTTCTACTTACATACAAAGCCTTTACTCTGACTACACCAAGTTATATCCCTTCACCTATCTCAAAATCTATCCCCACCCAACCTCTCCGCTCTGCACAAGATATGCTCCTCTCATTCACACTCATTACTTGCTCCCACTTGCAGGAAGTTTGTCAGGCAGCACCCACCCTATGGATTGCCCTTCCATTAAGACTCTCCTCTACTCTCCAAACTTTCAAGCGTTCCTTGAAAACTCACCTCTTCAGGCAAGCTTATAATATTCCAGAACCCCCACACAACCTCCAGTAGCATTCATATCTAATTGCATCCCATCAGGACTGTCTTGTAATCTGGTGGGACTGCTATGCTATGGAATATCATCCTTATGTAACCCTTCTATTATCCCTACAGACTGTAATCTTGCGAGCAGGGCCCTCATACCTCTATGTCAGTTTGTTTCTACCCAGTTTGTTTAATCATTGTTGATTCCAATTGTAAAGCGCAAGGGAATATGCTGCGCTATAGAAGAAACTGTAAATAAATAAACAAATTGTGCTATTTAGGCATATTTAGGGCGTTAACAAGCACAAGGGAGACAGTGGTATATTGAACCCGACATGCTGGCATGAAAGAAATGCAATGTAATACATCATAACAGTGTGAGCTTTAGAAATTTAAACACGGTAATAAAGCACCATCTTAAAATTTCTATAGCCAAGATTACTACCAGGTCCCCACCTTGTGCTCAGTGCCATTGAGAGGAGGGGAGGGGTAGTTTTTACCCGGGCCTGGTTCCTGCTCCCCCATTGCAGAGAGGAGAGAGATGACAGGCTGTCGCCGCAGCACAGCGTCTCACCACAGCTCAGCACACACTGCCTAGTGCCGTGTGCTGAGCTGGGGAGAGAGACAGTTGCAGCGTCAGCCTGTCAGCCCCCTTCCAAGTCTGTGTGTGACTGTGATGATGTTTATGACCCACACCCACCAACGCACAAAAACAATGTTTTTTCCCACACCTCCCAGAAGCCCCTGCAAGGTGGCCACATCCACTCTAATTTCCTGGGACGTAGCTGACCTGTCGGCTCCACTGCTTGTGCTTATTGACATTCTAAAGCATCTAAAAAGTAAGTGAAGTTGCCCATAGCAACTAATGAATTATGTCTTTCATTTCTCAATTGCATCCTAGAAAATCACCTTTGATAAAGCTGCAGGACGCAGTGAAACGCGTTAGGTGAACCTGTACCCCCTTCCCTGCCTCAGGACCCTTTGTGAGACCTACTTCATTGTGGACATTCATCTTCTTGTTATTCATTGGAGACTACATTGCCAGGCGGACACCGTGTTCCCAGACACCACTGGTTATCAACATCCACACCGGTGAGACCATCTCTGGGTCACGGAAGCCTACCTCCATACTTCTGGACATTGCATTGGTCACTACGCCACTACAAACATCCTTCTGGTGTTGGAGACGTGTTCCATCTGTCTCACACCCCATCACGGAGGACTTATTCAATCTGGCGACTACTGACCCCTCCAGTGGCACGACAAAATAGCCACACTCATCGTGAGGACCTAACCAGCCCCGTATCTTCATTTGTTCCACAAGGACCCAATTGGTAAAGTGCACTTACCTGTTTCGTCCACAAAATCAAGTGATTACACTGTTGCTCACAAATATATGTCCTTTGAGGCGGGAAATTCCCATATTAACTTTATTTTTCGTTAAATCCAGTTTACTTTTAATTCCCCACCTTCTCGGTTTTATTAGGTTACATTATGCTTTTTTGTTCATTATTGTATTAATGTATTTTGTATGTACGTGTATTTTTAAACCAGTAAAATATTTGTACCTTTATAAACAAATTTTGGTACTATTCATTGACCTAAGCGCTGCCTAAATTCGCTTTGTG
Source organism: Crinia signifera (assembly GCF_055691185.1). Lineage (NCBI taxonomy): Eukaryota > Metazoa > Chordata > Amphibia > Anura > Myobatrachidae > Crinia > Crinia signifera. The sequence goes on from NC_139222.1 coordinate 232,146,475, forward strand.
CGAATATTTTCTTCCTTTTTGCATCCTAGAAAATGAAAGACAGAATATGATTGGTTGCTATAGGCAACATCACTTTTTTATTATTAGAAGTTTTATTGAATCTACAGCTGAATGTCAGGATGCAGGATATATCCCAATGTCCATAAAAAGTAATATATCCCAATATTAAGAGAAAAAAATGAAGAGGGTGAACCAAAAGGTGATACGTGGCAGAAAGTATTATATTTACTTGATCTGAAATGTACAATTATATGTTACATTAAAGCTTCTATGGACGTATTGTTCAAACTGAGGACTGGAGATATGCCCTTGTGTACCGTATAATACTAACAGCTGGAATACTAGCACAAACCATTTGCCCTGTACATTTTTGGTTCATAACTGGCATGCAATTGCATTTACAAAGCTTCTATACAGCTCTTTAATAAGAAACATACTGAAAAAAGTACAAAAGATCACAAACTGTTTTATAAAAAAAATTAATGGAATGTAACAATTTCTATAAATTCAAACAAAGAAAAAAAAATTCTATCATTTATTAACACTGCACGTTTAGGGGCTAATTGAACATGTATTGCTATTCTGAGAATTCACAATGGCAATAGCACATGAGGGGGGTTTCCGATTACCCAGAAACATCCCTTCCCCCCCCCCACCTGATGGACTAAATAGTTATTTTTTAGAGTTAATCGTGGGTTGGGTCCTGGCTATCTCAGCTGACCGGCTACTGTGTGCTGATTCAGCTGTCCCCGGAATATGGTGATGTGTTCCAACAATTGGTGGAATGCAGACCACTGTTAACGCAGAACTGACAGCTAGAACTTCCAATAAAATGGCCATGCATTCCACAGAAGGAACAGGTGGAACCCAATCAGCATTGGGAGTGTTTTTTAGCCTACATTGAGGCAATGGAGGACCTACTACCCACATAAAGAAGTGCACAGAGTACACACAGGGATTTAAAAAAAATACACACAAATACAACTTACAGCTCTTAATTTGTCATTGATACTGTATATAGGGAATAGGAAGCAGTGCATTGTTTTGCATCTGCTTAGTTGAGTCTAAATGCATAGGAGGACAAATGCACTTTATGCTGAAATTTGGTAAGGGCCTAATTAATTTGTTCCATTGAGGTATTCAACCTTGGAATGTTAAGAATGGCCTTCGTTATGAACTAAATATGTACTTTGTATTTTGTTGTATTTTTTGTATTTCACACAATGAGTATGTTCCCATTAGTAATTGGTTCTAACCCAATTCCATACATAGTCTAAGGGAGGTGGATTTTGTAAACCCAATGGCTGTCACCAAAGCTAATGTACTGTATGTTCAGCTTAAATTTATGGGCAAGTATTAATTCAATATTTTTTCTAAATAGGAAATTGCCCTCTCTTAAATTGTGTCCATTTACTATATCTGAGACATGAGGTCTTTAAAGTCTGCAAATAATTGTAAGAAGGTATGTGTATATTTAATGTTTTCTTCTTTAAACAAATATTTGTCACATTTTTGTGAAGATGTTTTATATCATAGCAATATTTTCATATGATACCATAGGGTAGTCATCTAAATACAACTTTATCCAATAAAGAAGACTAATAAAATAAACAACAGTTATTTTTATTGGTAGGGACATTTTTTATCAGATAAAACATAATATTTTGAGATATATTGATATTGGTCAATGATCCCTTCCTTTTATTAGGAAGATACCAACATAGAATTCCATTACATCACTATTATTTGAGGATAATAATAAAAATCAAGACCTATATGGTAGAAACTCTAAGGTGCCATGTACACCATATCAAAATATATTAAAATGGTTGCACCTATCTTCACCTGTTGCCACCTTCATAATCCATTCCAAATTTTACAAGGGGTTATTTCTCTTTCTGTCTGCACAGTGACTTCCACCTCATATGTTCTGTATGTATATGTGTGTGTGTGTGTGTGTGTGTGTGTGTACTGTACACTCACAAAAATAAAGTCCCCAGGATGGCAACACTCACGGCATATAAAAAAGTCAAACACAAACATGAGTTCTCAACATTTCAATTTCTATTTAAGAACGCATCTTTGTGTTTGACTTTGACTTTATATATAAATACACTATTTTTTACTGATACCTGTGTAGAGTGCCTTCATTTCGAATGATTGCATGTATTTACAAGGGCGCCCACCACATTGGATGTCGTATATGGAGTGCCGGTCTACAGATACAATAGTGTTGTTAGCACCCAAATGTTAAAAAAAAATTGAGAATCCCTCCATATTTACAAGCAAAATTCAATAAAGTCAAAAAATTTCAATAATAAAACATTTATTAAAAAATAGAAAAATTATGACGGCTCCTTGTAGCTGGAGTGATTTTGCCATTAACAGTTGTTTGTAATCACAGACGTAGCATACCCAAAGCATTTAGTCTCACAAGAGACTGCATCAGGGGTAAATAAATCTACAGTTGTAGAATATAACAGTAAATGCCAACATGATACAAAATATAAAGGTATATCATATATAGACATGTTGCATACATAATATACTGGTATAATAGATTGAAAAAATTACGGTGAATAACAAATGAAGAAATGGATGAAAAAAATTAATGATGGAGAAAACTGGACATAAAATGTCATCATAGGATCGTTAATCGGTAACCACACACAAATCTATAAGCAATTTCTGAGCCGTCAAAATAATGTTATTGTCTGTATAAATGTGAGTAACTCTGAAGGTTCCATTAATCTGAGACAGCGTGGAAGTGGTCATCGCTGACATCACAGACCATCCACAAAAAAGCCTGGGTACACCTGTGTTTTTCTGACACACAAAGAAAACATCAGGTTACCACCTCTAAACACCGGCTTTCTGATGTGCTCATTTCATTTAACTGAGAATATACAGTAGCATGATAGCCATTTGTCCAATTACATAGGTTATATGCTGGAAAAGAGCAATGCATGAACCATCTCATTCACAAACTCCAGTCTCGGTGGACTAAGTATTTGTTAACACAAAGTCCATACATACATTGTAAGATTTGTGATCTGATCAAAATACACTCCTAGGATGATTTACCCTTTGCACTGCCTGGACCTTGTGACTACACATTGCTGTTATTACTCAGTGACATTTACAAAAAAAACAACATATGTCAATTCACTGATGCTGGAAGTTCAGTTTTATGTAAACAGCATCCGAGAAATATTTCTGAAAGTCAAAAGGCTATTCGGTCCATTGCAGTAGGTGATACACTTAAAGGCACTACAAGTTCCTCTGGCTGAATGAATAATTGGGCTTAATGTAATGCCTTCTAGAATATAACTCACACACATGTATCAATTTAATATAACTAAACCTACAGGCATATTTTTGATTATATACAGTGCATCAGGAAAGTATTCACAGAGCTTCACTTTTTTCACATTTTGTAATGTAACAGCCTTATTACAAAATGGAATACATTAATTTTCCCCTCAAAATTCTACACACAATACCCCATGACAACATGAAAAAAAGTTTTAGGAGATTTCTGCTAATTTTTGAGAAAGAAAAAAAAACTAAGAAATCACATGTACATAAGTATTCACAGCCTTTGCTCAATACTTTGTTTAAGCCCCTTTGGCAGCCAGTACAGCCTCATGTCTTTTTAAATATGATGCCACAAGCTTGGCATGCCTATATCTGGGAAGTTTCATCCCATTCCTCTTGTAGCACCTCTCAAGCTCCATCAGGGTTGGATGGGAAGCTCCAATGCACAGCCATTTTCAGATCTCTCCAGAGATGTTGAATCTGATTCTAGTCTGGGCTTTGGCTGGGGCACTCTAGTCAGTTGTCTGGAAGCCACTACTTTGATACCTTGCCTGTGTGCTTAGGGTCATTGTCCTGCTGAGGAACCTTCGCCTCAGTCTGAGGTCCAGAGCGCTCTGGAGCAGACTTTCATCCAGGATGTCTCTGTACATTGCTGCATTCATCTTTCCCTCTATTATGATAAGTCTCTTAGTTCCTGCTGCTGAAAAACATCCCCACAGCATGATGGTGCCACCATCATGCTTCACTGTAGGGAAGATATTGCTCTGGTGATAAGCAGTGCCGGGTTTCCTCCAAACATGACACCTTGCATTCACAACAAAGAGTTAAAATTGTGTCTTATCAGAGCATAAAGTTTCAGCTTCACTTCCTGGGTGGTATGATACTATAAAGGTATGTAAGCTTATTCATTTGGGTCTAACCCTTTGAATTTTTTTTAAATTGAAACGTTGTTACTGTATGGCATATTCGTGTTCCTTGGCACCTATGCTACGAGTGCTACACCCTTGTTGGTTTTATTTATTTATATATATATATTTATTTATTTTTATATGCCCTCTGACAAAGTTCTTATACGAAACGCGTTAGGGCGGGGCTTGGTGACGACCGCTCGTTCTGTGCCGGGCATCCCCTGCCTCCCCTGTTCCTGCTAGGACTCTCAGAACGCCGTGTCTTGCAGTCTGTGAGCCTGGCGGGTTGCCGCATGTGCATGCAGTGCCCCGGACGGTGGTAGGAGCTTTTGCCTGGCTTGTATATATTGCACCTTGTGGTATCCAGCCCACACCTGTTTTATATCCGGTACTAGTCCATTTCTGACTTTACCGGAGCATTGGTTTTATGCTTATTAAAACAACAGTTTTACACTATGGAGCGCTCCTCTTTCATTGTATTTTCATATATATATATATATATATATATATATATATATATATATATATAATTATATATAATCCAAGAAGGTGCACCACTCTGTGACGAATAAAGGCTCAATGCAAAGACAAGTTTGGTAATCTGCCAAACTTGTCTCTGCACTGAGTCTGTATTTGTCGCTAAGTGCCGCACCTTCTTGGATGGTATGTGTGTTTTGCTTTGAAGGCACCAGCACTATCATTTCTGTTATTTGTAATGCTGGACCTTTTTGAAAGTAGCGGCTCTTTATCTTTGCTGCAAACAAAACACTGAAATGCAGTGTGAGCAGGTACTGTATTTACAATGTCTATATATATGATCCTGGAGAAACGGTGGCACTTGAATGAACAGACACCAGGCAACAGGTTATGCCAATGTTTCAAAGCAGTGATGCTTCTTTATCAAGGTGCAGGAGACTGATCCTTTATAAAGAAGCATCACTGCTTTGTAGCCTAAGAATGACTTTAGCCAGTGATCAACTCTAGCTGGAATTTTAGGGGCATAAAGTGGTTTAAATTGTTTCCATTTCAATTCATGTTCAAATATGGCCTTAAGTAAAGGAAAAGTAAGATTAGGGTAATGAGTTTTTCAGACTCCCATCAACTTTCAGAAATGCGGTTTATTAAGACATAATGTTAGCATCCAGTTTGGTAATTATATTAAAATATACACATGCTGAAAGGAATTTCTTGTGTTCTTATGAATTTTAATATAAAAACAGAGCCAGAATACAGACTATAAAATTATAAGTGTCCTTGTGCCTGAGCAAGCGTGAACAACTATGTTAAAGTGAGACCCTAGGTAAGGTGCTGTATGGCCTATTATTGATTTGTCATTTTTAGTAAAATGTAGCAATCAGTTTACTCTGTACAACTTAGTATATCATTTTTCTAATAGAATTGGCCTTTAAATGCACCTATGAATGGTCATGTGAAAATCTGATTTGCATGTTATTGTACAGTGAGTGATATACAGTATAGACTTACATCTCTATCTAGAACTCTTCCAGTGCTGTTGAGATATATCTTTTGAGTCACTGGATCCAGTATCACCCAATAATCCACATTTTCTATCAAAGAAAGTTGTATTGTAGGAAAGAGGCCTCCAGCCGTCCCTTTAATTTGCATATTGTCCACAATTATTGTGCCTACAAAACATAAAAAACACAATATATCATTTTAAAATTTGAAATCAGGATAAGTATTAAATGATCATATCTTTAAGTTCTCTAGTTTTCACCATTATGTAGTATATAAAGGTCATCTTTTGTACAGTTCCCTTCATGCAGATAAAATGGAAAATATTCCAATTACTTGCGTACAATACAGAAGCATACGTTTGCTCAATATTGCACACAAGTATTCCCATAACTACACTGAAGTTACTTTGAAATGAACAAGTGGCCACAAAACCACTCTTCAGAATAGAAAACAATAAATCAATATGCTGTTCTAAGACCTCATGAGCAGAATTATATGAAGTGGTGTAGGTGCTAATTAGTGTTCTTACAGAACTAATTAATGCTTAAATAGAATTAAATTCAAGGTTAAGGAAGGTATGACTTTATTTGTACATTGGAACATAAATATGAGTACACAGTTAAAGAATAACAGTCATAATATAATAATGAAACCCAGTGGCGGAACTTGTGGGTGGTGATAAAATATAAATTAGGCCCCCCCTCCTACACACCAACCCAAGTTCACAATATGCACACATGGCAGTGAGTGACAGGTAGAGGTAGGGGGAGGCAAACTGTGACAGGGCAAACAGTTTCTAACAGGAAGAGGGTGAAAGATGTAGCAGTGGGCCCCATTCATCCTCAGGGGCCCCAGTGCACTGCACCTGCTGCAGCAATGGTAGATTTGCTTGTATGGCAAACTCAGCTGTCTGAGGGATAAAGAAAGAGACCTTAATAAGGAAATGTTATGTAAAGTTAACAACAAATCTTGATCCAGAAGCCATTGCAAGTTTTCATATCATTAGAAAATACAAATCCTGGAGAGAGATTAAGTGGAGAGATAGAGAAGGTCAAACAAACAGTTTCTCGTTTTACAGACTATGGGGCCTATGTACTAAGACTTGGAGATAGATAAAGCACCAACCATTTCCAAAATAACTGTTATTTTTCAAACACAGGCTGTAATATGGCAGTAAGGAGCTGATTGGCTGGTTATTTATCTCTGTCCACTTTTCACCCAGCTTAGTATTGTGCATAGACACCTGTGTTGACAAAATGACAGGAGGTGATTGCTTTGTATATTCTCTTTCAGCACTTTATTTTCAAGCTTTGATAAATACACATGCCCTTATACATTTAGACTCTACATGCTATGTGACATTAGAAGCTTGGCGCAACTAAGCCACCAGGTATTGTGCTAGAACCAAGCATCTTTATTACATAAAAATGCATCTAGTCATGATGTGACAAGGATGCACAAGGAGACTGTGCTGATTAATAAGTTATGTAAGTTATGTTATGGGATAAGTTTGGTGTCTTAATCAGTGGTTAAAAAAATAGACAAAAAATGTATTGTTTGCCTGCACTAACTTAGAGATTAACTGGGCTCAGTGTGATTTACCAACAACTGAAATACTGGCAATCACTTGGCCGACACTGTTATACCAACAGGGTAAACACCGATAGTCCCAACAGGTACGTAATACCGACAGTTGAAATGCCAACATGCAATATACCAACATGATCATAATGCCGAACATGTTAAAATGTTGTAATGTCAACATGGGCACTGTACTAGTGTACTGTGTCTGCTTGCCATGCTTCAGGCACACTATTATATTCTAACTAAATGCCCACTGGGATGGTAAAATATGAACAGGTGAAGTTTATTGAAAATATAATGAAAAAAATTTATTCGGTATTATTTGTGTGAATACATTTGGCTGTCAGTATTGGGGTTCGTCTGTGTTTTGTACCGCTCAGTGTTTTTATAGTCAGTATTTTGATGTTGTTCGTATTTCGATTGTCGTGTTGTATACATGTCAGTTTTTGGCCGTCAGCATTTGGTTGTGGGGTTCTGTCAATCTGTATTTCTTACATCGCCAAATCAACTACATACCGATTTAATATATAATGAACTAAAATATTAATATAGAAAGGACTGAACCTAAATACCAAGAATAAAATGATGGAAAGATTTTTATCACTCAATAATGATCTGTAATGAAAATCAATGTCCATTTAGTTAAATCAATAAAAAATAAAAGGTCTTAATTTTACAAAGAAATGGAGTTATACATTTGTACATATATATATTATTGTCCTAAAGACTACAATCTCACAATAACAGAAAATACTGTTTAAAGTAGACATAATAAAGTACAATAACAAAACTATCACTGTAACAGAAAAAGTTAACACACTATTAAATAGTAAACACAAAAGGGGGTATTCAATAGATGTAGCTGCAGGGTGCACCCTGTGGCATTTGATGTACAGAGCAATCAAATTAGTGGGCATTACACCCACTTGTGAATTTGGACCAAATATAAATTACGGCATAAAAATGGCAAATTTGGGGGTTTGGGTGCTAGAAAAACCCATTGATTTCCAGTTCACATGCAATTAGTGCATTTTCGTGCCTGATACCCAAATTATTAGTTGCAGTAAAAAGGCAATTTAATTGATTATCATTTCCACATGCCACAAGGATTTTAGCAAGCAATTTCACTATAGTGTAATTTCACTATGGTGTTACAACGCATTTCACATTTGACCTCTTTTGAGTCAAGCAGTGCCAAGTGTTTCTTATATTTAGTATTTAAGCAATTGTGAAACATTTGTTTCTTTACAGACCAAATGAGAAAAGGATAATGGAGTTCAAAACTGTGAACATAAACCCATCATTATCCAACCAGCAATGGATTCATTGCAGGTACCAGGGGCGTAACTATAGCACCGCAGCCCCCACCACCGCGGGGGGGCGCTGTGCATGTGGGGGCGCCGGGGGCTGCGGTGCTATAGTTACCCCCCCCCCCAATCCCCCGCAGACTTACGTATCTTGCTGGTCCCGGCGGCTCCGTTCTTCTGATGAGGACCACAACAAAATGGCTGCCCCCATATAGCAAACAGTTTTCTGAAACTGTCTGCTGTACGGGGGCGGCCATTTTGTGGTGGTCCTCAGCAGATGAACGGATGGAGCCGCCGGGACCAGCGCTTTAGGTAAGACTGCGGGGGGGGGGTTAGCATGGGCGACTGGGCGACGGGGCGGCGGGGGGGGTGCTCAACGGGGCGGGGGCGGCGGAGGGTGGGTATGGGCGCCCCCCCTAACGGCGGGGGGGCGCCCAAAACATAGCTACGCCACTGGCAGGTACTGTAATTACTCTTTTGTGTTTTTATTGGAACCTTTCGTTTTTTAATTTATTTTATTTTAATAATTTAATTGGTCTCTTTCCTTTATAGCAATTCCAATAGCATTTAAAAATGTCTAAAAAGGGTTAAATAAACTTTGTAAATAAAAATTGCAGGTAGCAAATTTAGACATTTTGATAAATATAACTTATTTGAACTACAGATGGAGCTGCTCTCATTAAAGCATCTGCTGGTGAGTATATCGCAATTCACCACCCCCCGCCAGCCGCCGGAGTCCGTCAGAATGGGGCATGCGCACAGAAGATGATCACGCGCCCCATTATCCCGAAAGCCCTGCAGCTCTCTGTCTGTCTCCCTGCTCACTGCTCGTTCTACCCTCGCTCCCTGCCTGTCTCCCTGAAGCAGAGACAGTAGGGAAGCCTTCTGCCCATGCTCCCAACTGCCTTACTGACGGGGATGTCTGCCAGCCTGCACTAGCTGATGAGATATGGTGAGCGGGCAGGCTGATGGCGGCTCCATCTGTAAGTTGTTTGTTATCTAGTACTAGTATTAGCACAATGCATGGCAACTATCTATTCAAGACCAGCTTGCAACCCAAGCCATGTGACAACTTGTCTTATATCAACACAAGTTACCAGGGCCAAATTGAATGCCCTGGTTTTCGGCGGTTTGGCCACGCTCCCCATATGCACCAAGCCCGGAATCAGATCTTCAGATTGGCCAACTTTAGATAGGTGTTGCCCAATAGAAGCATATGGGCTTCCATCGCACTGCCCCTGCTGTGAGGGATTCATCCGGATCCCTCCCACCACCCCCGAGGTATACATGTCACTCAATATTTGCACAGAGTGCACTCCCTCCTTATTGGATGATGTGAATGTGAAGGATCGGGGCAGACTTCAGAGTGTCTTCTGCAGGAAAATTTTGCACATGGCTCTTTGTCACCATAACTCATTATTCCCCAAGTTCTTGCCTATGAGTGGGCGGGTCATTTTGTTTTACCAACTACAGTTTGGTCAGTGGTTAGATTGTAGCAGGTGGCTGGGTTTTTTTAGCCCACTAGCCATATTTTGGATGTCCCTGTGCTAGATACTATATAGACACACATACTGTTCCTGTTTTGTAATATGGCTTCATCGAAATTAAGAAATGCATATATAATAATCTATTTAAAGTGCTTTACAGCACTTTTGCTGATATATAATCAGTCCTTATTAAATCCACCCAAATTAGCATGTCCTGCAAAGTGTTATTGATGCGTCCTATACAGCTACACTATACAATAGTATTCCACAGTTGTTGTCGCACTGCTTTCCACTACAGATAGATTTCCTATACTAAAGATAGTTACCTGTATGGATGTGCTCAGTGTGATTGCATAGATGCAGCTGACTGAATACAAGCAGAAATTTGCATTTATACTATGTCCAAATGAGTAAAGTAGCTGCTTTACTTTGAACTCATAGTTAGGCCAAAAGTGACTTCCAAGGGGTGACTGGGGTATTGTCATGTGACCTTATCCTGCAGCAGCTGTTTCTTGTATACAGAAGAATAAAAGTTTATGGGCTCGTGCGCTCAAGCAGCCTATGGAGAGTTCAAACTAAAATGGTGACCCAAACACCATCGAATACATGGAAGACAAAAGAAGGTAGATTGTCCTCTCCACTGGCGCTCTGATAGGATGGTACCTCCCTTAGATTTGAGGTACGGTCCTCTTCTCCCAATAAAAGTGATAGCAAGGTGTGTTAATAAATACCGTACATCCCTCAAAGTACAGTGACGCTCCTCTTCTCCGCCTCTATGAATAACAATCTGTGTCACCAGGATTAAGGTCCCCTCTGATAAATGGGTGGTCAATCAAACTCTCCCAAAAAGGAATACAGAAAATGGCAAAAATAGTGTAATACCATTTAATGTACAATATAACAAATACACAAGTGAGACAGATAAAAAAGGGACAAATGAATGGTAAGATGGCCTGTTACCCGATGTAGTGGAGAACGTGGATAACGATCCAGTCCTCAAAGATGGCAAATAGTGATGGCAGTGAACCCGGGATTTTCACTGTCAAGACGACAACAGCAGGCACAGAGTCCACCCAGTCCAGACAGAATGTCCACATACAAATGAAGTCCCAGCTCCCTGATCGTTATATTGTACATTAAATGGTATTACACTATTTTTGCCATTTTCTGTATTCCTTTTTGGGAGAGTTTGATTGACCACCCATTTATCAGAGGGGACCTTAATCCTGGTGACACAGATTGTTATTCATAGAGGCGGAGAAGAGGAGCGTCACTGTACTTTGAGGGATGTACGGTATTTATTAACACACCTTGCTATCACTTTTATTGGGAGAAGAGGACCGTACCTCAAATCTAAGGGAGGTACCATCCTATCAGAGCGCCAGTGGAGAGGACAATCTACCTTCTTTTGTCTTCCAGCAGCTGTTTCTTGTCATAGAGAAAAAGCTGGCAATACTGAAAGAGTCTTTAGGGGCAAACTGTATACCCAGGGACAGGGCCGGATTTGTCACTAGGCCCGTGAGGCACGGGCCTAGGGGCGGCACCTACTATGGGCGGCAGCCGCAAGGCACCTGCTGGTCACCCAGTTTGTCAGTCTGACATTGACTCTTTTGCAGAGTGGCCACTCGCGGTCGCTCCTCAGTGCGGGGAGGAGCTCTCTCTAGCTTCTCCATCCCCACAGCTGCGTCTGTGTGCTCGGCAGCGCTGCTGTCGGCTGCCGCTGTACCTATCCCACTCTGGGGAGCAGCGCCGGCACTGCAGCCTGAAGCTATAGTCCCTGACCGTCCCTCCCTCCCTCCGTCAGAGCAGAGCATACAGGCAGTATGCCTGCCCTGCTCTGCTCACTCACTGACAGCATGAAGTTCCGTAACCCGGCGCACACACAAGTCAAAAACTGTTACCTACTTCAAGTAACTATTCTCCCTGCACTGCAGTGCACTCGGGTTACGAGCCCTCCCTCCTATCGTCATACTGCTGCTGCTGCTGCTGCACGGCCACGGAGCAGAATGTGTCTGTAGCAATTTAACGGTTTGCATCCCTTCTATTAAGTAGTAAGTGCAAACAAATTGTCATGTTAATCTAAAAGTATGTGCCTCCATCTGTATGCCCCCTAGCTAATTATTGTGTGTTTCCAACACCAGCATTAGATGTTGGTTTAGTACATATGTTGTTGGTGACTAAGTACTGGTGTTTTTATTTATTATGGCATATCTATATAGATATATCTATATATATATATGGCATATATACATGTGTGGGAGCACATATACATATGGGGGGGGGGGGGCGGCCAAAGATGTTGTGCCTAGGGGGGGCCTGACCCCTAAATTCGCCCCTGCCCAGGGAATGAGGTTATGGACGACATCCCCCACTAAGCCATGGATACAATGAGGCCTTGCCCCATCCCAGGGGGATTCTTGGCCACACAAGGTGTCACAGACCCTGGTCCCACGATTTAACATATAGAAAGAAAAGGTCATGTCCCCGGGACACTGAACAAGTCCTGAATAATATTTAAGAAATACTAAGTACTCTTTAGACATACGCTACTGTACTGCAATTCAGGACACTGAAGTTATCTTTTTATTTCAGATTCAAGTGTGAAGAGATTATTACAAAACAAAATATTCAGTTACGGGTAATTGCTCAGGGCTCCTTATTAAATTTCCCTTTAGCCTATCAATTTAACATCATTTATTTAGCTAAATATTATTTTGAAACCTGTTTTTATCTTCAACACACTAGATTTCCCTAAAGACAATAAATGTTTACCATTCCTATGTTCAGAATAAATTAGTTTTTATTTTTACCGCTTGAATCTGTATATTCCCACTAGAAAAGTGCAAAGTTTGTTTCTTGGCTTTAAAATATATTTCTTCTTTTTTGCCTTTGTGCTGATAATTGTAGGGACAATGACAATTACATTTCATACATATTTTTTATATTTACTGCCTACTTACCGAAATTTAATTGGCTGTACTGTCTGGCAGTGCATAGTGTCCAAAGAGATTTGAAGGCTAACGTATGTGCAGAAAACCTTCTAGCATACATTAATCTTTTAGAAAAAACACCCAATACTGGTTCTCTAGACTGTATAACACCTCATTATAAATACAGTACTGCACTGTATTATTCCCGGGGTAAAAAAACAAAAAAACATTATTTTTAATATTATTGTTATTATTATTTGATTATTTGACACCCTTGGAATTCTGATCACACTATGGCCCTCATTTAGGTTGACTCGGTAAGCTGCGAACATCACAACTTACCTAGCGCCTGAGACGCCACCCGCTCCCCAGCCAAATACCCACCCCCTGACGCCAAATCCTTTTGGTACCACGTGAGGGGATATGTACGAGAACAAGCCTCCGCTGCATGAGAAATCCTGTTTGATTGGCTGTGAGTATAAGTGCGCAGCTTCTCCAGCCCAGTACCAGGAAGAAATCTGAAGTCAGAATATCTTGGAAACAAGAATCTGCAACCAGGAGCCCAGTGGTCCAGAGCACTACCAAAGCATTGTGGTCTATAGGGAAAACAGATCGGTCTTGCTTTTCCGATAGCACATCTATGGCCTGTTTTGCCAGAGGCCGAAATTTAGAAGATCGTCTAATGCACATCACATCTTTCAGCAAACAAGCACCACACATGGAGGGGTTCTTATGTAAACACCCATGGTGCTACATATATCTGAATTGCACCACTTGCAAAAATATGAAAGAGTGCAAATCATTTGTACACCCTGTGCACAAGTATGATAAGAAGATAAAGCACGTATTAACCCATGTGATTTAATTGATTATGTGCCCATGTCAGCTATATTATGTGAAACATTTTTTTTTATAGTGTTTACGGCGCTCAGCACAATTGCTCAGAACTGACACTTACACATAAAATGGGCAAGTGTCCTTTAATGTCCAAATCCTTATAACCACGTGGTTAAATGATAATCCTTTCAATAATTATCAGAACTTTCAAGATTTTTCTCTGGAAAAGAAAGGATAACCAGTAGTGCAGCACCTCCGATACAAGGGAAAGGATTTATTTTGACATTAAACTCACATTACATATAATAAAACAAGCATATAACACCTGATTGGTGATAATATGGTAGTCACAAGTTCGCCACATTCAGGGTCTCACCACCCGGCTCTCCTTGACCAGTTCCAAAGGATTTCCGGTTTCTCCACGGTTCCCAGGTCATAAAGTGCAGGTGCAAGATGGCTTTGATCTCCAAGAAAGTGCGATTGTGCAAAGTTTCACTTCTCCTCCTGCCAGGAATCAGTCAGCTCTACTGGCAGGAGGAGAAGTGAAACTTTGCACAATCGCACTTTCTTGGAGATCAAAGCCATCTTGCACCTGCACTTTATGACCTGGGAACCGTGGAGAAACCGGAAATCCTTTGGAACTGGTCAAGGAGAGCCGGGTGGTGAGACCCTGAATGTGGCGAACTTGTGACTACCATATTATCACCAATCGGGTGTTATATGCTTGTTTTATTATATGTAATGTGAGGGGAGATCCAGATTCAAAACCCGGAAAAATTACCGGCGCACATCACTAGTTTAAATGTATAATTTAATTTAATTTTTTTATTCAAAAATGGTCTTCCTTGAATCTCAAACAATGTTAATGTTCTTATTTTAAAGTGGCTCACCATTGAATCTGATACTAGTGCTAGGGCTGTTGAGTCTGACTAGATGTTGGACCTGAAAGGGTTAAATAAAAACCATTGTATTTCTTTCATAAAGTAAACATTGCAGGTCCTTATGATTAATAAAAATGTTTGGTTGGTAATTTTCACACCTAAAGAAGGAGCCGAGCTCCCTCTTGCTGGCGAATCGCCAGAACGTCACAGCTGGCGATCCGACAGCAGCCCGGCGTCCATCTGACGCGCGTGCGTCTCAGTTTCCCATTGACGGGGGACGGGAAACCTGTCAGTCTCCGCTTCAGGGAGATGGACAGGGTTAGGGGGGTGCGGGGAGGCGGTGGGGAAGCCGTCGGAAGGGGACGTGCGCTGCCTCAGTGTCATCATTGACTCCTCCCTCTCTTTCACCCCCCACATTCGTGCTCTCTCACAGTCTTGCCTCTTTCACCTCCGCAACATCTCGCGCATCAGATCATTCCTCTCCACAGACGCAACCAAAATTGTCATTCACTTGTCATCTCCCGCCTTGACTAATGCACCATCCTCCTCTCCGGGCTACCTCTCACCTGCATTGCCCCTCTCCAATCCATTCTTAACACCGCTGCTAGGCTCATCTTTCTCTTCCGCTGCTCTACCTTCGCCTCATTCCTCTGTCTATCTCTTCACTGGCTCCCCATTCCTTTCTGAGTTCTCTTTAAACTGTTCACCACCACCTACAAGGCTCTGTCCTCCGCCACCATTCCTTACCTTTCTTCACTGATCTCTATGCACACTCCCTCCCATCCTCTTCGTTCCGCCGCCGACCGCCGCATGACCTCTTACCTAATCACCTCCTCCCACTCCCGTGTCCAAGACTTCTCCCGCACTGCCCCCCTGCACTGGAACAACCTCCTGCCACCCATCAGGTTTTCTGATGCCCTTACCTCCTTCAAGCGCTCCCTCAAAACCCACTTCTTTCGACTAGCCCATACCTCCTCCTCCTAACCTCTTTCGCTCCTCCTATTCTGCCTACCCTACCCCTCCATCCGTTTCCCATTCATTCATACTTATCCTATTGTTTTTCATTCATCCACCCACCTCCTTTTAGTCTGTTAACTCTTATGAGTAGGGCCCTCCTTCCTCACATACTCACCCTACCTCTCTACCTCACCAGTGCTCCTGCCCCGTTCTTCCCATCCGCTACTTCATCTTCAGTCTCCTCAACAATTTCAACACCTACTTCAGAACTGATGCTGATTTTAGTTCTACCAGCTACACCCCTATTTATGCTGTATTTTATCAACACACCCTGTACGTTACCTTGTAATTTGTTTATTGTTTGTTATGTACGGCGCTGCGGACACTTTGTGGTGCCTTATAAATAAATAAACAAACTACTACTACTACTACTACTTGGGCGCCCACTAAGCTATTTGCTTAGTTTTCTGCGTCCCCATGCGGGGCTCGCTACGCTAACCATGCTTCGGGCTCCATGCTGACATGGATAGTGGGGGTATGAGTGTACTAACTATAGTGGGCGCCCAACTAACATATAAGTACCAAAATAACTCACCCAACTCACCCTCTCTCTGCACATGTTACATTTTCCCCACCTTGTTTTGCCCATTTTGACAACAAATTTGTCCTGGGAACAGGTCTGAATTACTACTACATCTACTCTTAGGGCTCCTCCCAGAGAGAAAAAAAAAGTAATGTAGCAGGTACAGTATGAGTCAAAAGCTAGACATGTGAATGCAGCCTGGCAGGTCTTTCAGTATTACCATTACTGTTTATAAAGTTGCACAGAGAGTATTTGCCCCTGTCCTATTTTAGCTTACAGTCTAACTTTCCTAACATACAAG
The DNA here is from genome assembly GCF_055691185.1 of Crinia signifera. Lineage (NCBI taxonomy): Eukaryota > Metazoa > Chordata > Amphibia > Anura > Myobatrachidae > Crinia > Crinia signifera. The sequence continues at coordinate 232,163,047 of NC_139222.1, forward strand.
ACCATAGAGTACATATATACATACCCCTCTCCCTGCAGCCTATCCCTAACCCCCCATACCCCCCCCCCTGCAGCCTAAAACTAAGTACCCTGCTGGTGCCTAAACCAACCCTTCCCCATGACCTAATGCTAACCCACCATGCATAATTAAAATTGAAATGCCAGCAATTGTGATTCCGGCATTGATATCTCCATCGATAGCCAGTCTTCTGGCCAGGAGTTGAGATGCTGGCATCAGTAATATGTCTGCCGTCATCATGACGGCCGGTACAACATCTTGCGCAAACAAGTCCTTCAACCTACTGTAACAAATAATATTTTTTAAAGTTTTTTAAATAATTGTTTTAAAATATATAAAAAAAACATCTTTAGACCGTCTTGATTACCAAGTCAACTTTAAAAAAAAAGAAGATAAAAATGGCTTGCTACTTTATGTTACGATACTGTATTAACATCTGAGTGTATTACAGTATGTCTCAGTGCTGTCTTAAATTCTTCTTTGAAACATTCCTTAAGGAGGACAATCCTTCCTTCAACTTGTAAATTCTAATTTCCCCAGTAGATAACCTAGGCATATGTAGATTGCTGTACAATCAAAATGATTCTAAATGAAGAGCAAAGCACTTAAGTTTTGGATGCACGTTTACTATCTACATATGTAAAGCCTTTAAATCGCTTGCAAGTCTTATAGTCTAATGTGCAAATGATTGCCGTACGGAACACGTTCTGACAAGGAACAGACTTTCCCTACAGGATTTAAACTATCCTGTATGCAGCCCTCTTATTCTAAACACTATGGAGAGTACTATCTCACCAAGTATAAATATTACATAACCATCTGTATAAATTATACACACTAATATGCAAATATACTTGTGAAACCGTAAAAATAGAAAATAATGTATAAAATATGAATTTCTGTACTAGTCAAAAATATATTTAAAATAGAACATCTGTTCCAAAAAAATATAGCAGGCCTTACAGATGTCGCAAAAGCATTTATTCACATTTTCTAAGTACATCAAAACAACGTCCTATACATGGGCAAATAGCCGTATGGTACATTTAAATGTGTTTATATTTAGTTAATTATTGTTCTTCTTTATAGCAAGAAAAATAATGGTAACAATTTACACAGGATCAGCTGTCATGTCACTGATACTAATGAAGAAACGCCTTGATTATAGCATGCAGAGAGTGCAGCTTGCACTACCAACACCTGCTATGACCACACTTTCACACTCCTATACAATTTTCCTTTACAGCGAGATCAATGGTTTATTCCATCAAAGTCCTCGTCCATGCTTTGGTGATCATTGTTAATAATGGCTGAGAGAAGCAAGACTTTGGTAACAGACAACCCCGTTCTTTCAAAAGACACTCTATGGTCCAGAGTTATTAAAGATTGGTGGGAGATAAACAAAGTGGACAAAGGGACCGATTCAGTTAGGAGATGATTGGTTGCTAATCTATATCCACACTTTGAGAAATTTGTCCTTGTCTTTAAAGTGCACATAGGGCGTGATATTGGTTCACTTGCAAAAGCAAATATTCTCTCTAATGGACAAAACCATGTGCACTGCAGGTGGGGCAGATGTAACATGTGCAGAGCGAGTTAGATTTGGGTGTTATTTTGTTTCTGTGCAGAGTACATACTGGCTGCTTTACTTTTACACTGCGATATAAATAGTTTGAAGTACAAACCACACCCAAATCTAACTCTCTCTGCACGTGTTAAATTTGCCCCACCTGCAGTTCACATGGTTTTGTCCATCAGAGAGAGAATTTGCTTTTGCAAGTGAACCACTATCAGGTTTATAAACAGCATGGGTCTTCAAACTGTGGCCCTCCAGATGTTGTGAAACTACAAATCTCAGCATGCCTTGCCACACTTTTGCTATAAGGGAGTGTTAAAACTGTGGCAACGCATGCTGGGATTTGTAGTTTCACAACATCTGGAGGGCCACAGTTTGAAGACCCATGATAAACATTATCTTCCAAACATTACAGGTTAGTAAACATCTTGGTACTTGTGTCGTTTCACTGCGCCACTAGATAGGATACTAGATAGGATACGATTTAGTATGCGATTTGGCATAAGATATCGCATAAGATATAGTATAAGATTTACTATCCATTTCATTACCCCACTATCCACTAGGGCGTGGAGTTGATTTTATATAGCGTGGCAAGCGCAGCGAGCCCGAAGCGTGGTGAGCGCAGTGAGGGGACACGGATGTTGTTTCAAAGCAAGTCACCAATATCGCATGCCTTTTGCATGCAATTCCATAAAATACATTCTGTGTACGCTTGCCACGCTTCGGGCTCGGAGGCTCGCCACGCTATATAATATCAACTCCACGCCCTAGTGCAGTGGTTCCCAACCTGGGGTACTAGTACCCCTGGGGGTACTCTGCAGACCAGTTGGGGGTACTTGAAAATAATATTGGTAATGGCGGAAGATGAAAAAAAGTATTTTGATGGCAGAAGAAGACCCACTGCTATGGAGAAGAACCATGTTGTGTCACTTATGGTCTTCAGCGTCATCAGTGTCTCATTGTGCTTTTGCCTGACCAGCAATCCAATGGGAGCTACCCATGCTGCCCTCAGACATCAGCGATCATCTGCCCTGTACTGACACAGTTGTTAGTGGGAACCCTGGAGACAATACACAACTAGCGGCCAGACACGGAAGGGCACAATTCCTGTCCGCTACTCCTTAATATAACGACATGCATAAGGATACGCTCACTTCCACTCCACTCATAAGTACTGTCTATATTTTAAATTGAGGAGGGGGTACTCATCAATGAAAATCCTAATGAAGGGGTACGGGAGAGAAAAAAGGTTGGGAACCACTGCCCTAGTGGATAGTGGGGTAATGAAATGGATAGTAAATCTTATACTATATCTTATGCGATATCTTATGTCAAATCGCATACTAAATCGTATCCTATCTAGTATCCTATCTATCCTATCTAGTGGCGCCATGAAACTACACAAGTACCAACATCTTCACCAACAGTTTTCCAATCTACAGCAACTGAGGTTTTATTTGCACTTGTTAGGCTGCTCACGGAAGACTGGGGTTGTCAGAGTGATATTCAAATTCTCTCTTACCGCTCGATGAAGTATGCTAATTTCCCACCAAAGTTTAGTAACTGAATTTTACAGCACAAGGTATACAGCAAACTAATCTATGTCTTTTTGTAAAACGACAGTGAAATGGAAGAGACAGACTAGATTAGTAGGTTTGAATGAAAATATATTCCCTGTAGTTATAGAGAAAAGAAACAGAACATGAATTGTTCTCTGGTGTCAATTGTAATAATACTTTTTTATGTTTTAAGAAACTAGTATAGGTTTATGCAAGAATCACTGACCCACTTTAAATAGCAAAACAAGCATTCGAGCTTCGAAAGACAAAAACTATAGCATGCCCTTGCAGACTTAATAGCTTGCCTGGTAGGGTTCTATTGTCCCAGCCCTGTTGTGGTTCAGTTGTACCATTCTACCAATAGAGCAGTTAAGAAGGCAAGCATATTAGACAAGGCGTACATTCATGAGGAAATGATTTATGTGATCATACACTGTGTGAACAGTTCAATGATCATTGACAGGGATTAACAACCATTGTTCTCTGTCAACTTTAGAAACCATTAGTGAGATCATGTTGAGGAACAAATAGACACAAACTACTACCTGGAAAATATGCATGGAGGTTTATGCTAAGAAACCTTTTAAATGTTATGTAATCTCAGCTACACTATTTTAAATATCCTGTAGTCACTATCCCAGCTTTAGCTGTCTTAAGATCGATAGACACTAGAGGATATTGTGAAAGAAATTGCTCAGAAAGGGGCTTCTGCGCGCTATCTATCACATTATATAGTCTAGTGTCTACACTCAATACCGTTAACGATGATTGATGTCACCAAAACATGCAGGTCAATTTGGCTACACAGCCAAATGACCTGCATGTTTAGTGGGTCCAGGTGACATCACTGAACAATACTGGAGGCTTATATTGGTCAGTATGTACGCACAATATTGGCTGCCTGCAGCTGTGGTCGATATAGTTAACTACATTGGCATCGGCCGAGTCGGCAAGTGTGTATGGGGCTTTAGAAACTCATAAATGTGAGCTTCAGTTTGCAGTATATTTCATAGGAATATTAGAAATTGTCCTTGTGCATCCATAAAGCTCACTTTGAGCATTACATTTGGCAAGTTTAGAGAGGAAGAAAGAATTAATAGAGAACATAAGGTGAAATGCACTATCCTCAATATGCAATCTAATCCCCTCTAAACTGCTATTTTTTAAAGGCTGGTCGTAATCTCACTGTGCATAAAAGTGGTCCACAGCTAATATATGAAAGATCTACTCTGGACTGCTGGCAACCCAGTCATCATGGAATGCTTTAGGGCTTTGATGTGTCAGAATGCATCAAGTTCCGGAAAGTTTAAACTGTCCAGAGGTCAGTATATACATGGTGCTGTCTTTAAAAGCCTACAGGCTTTTTATAGCAGATATATCCTAAAAGGGATCTAAATGATTCCTCTATGAAAACCTACAGCTTGCACATGCAGAGGCTGCTGGAGGCCTACAAGTATTAGCATAGCCAGATTAATGGGGGATATATGAATAGAGCCGCTCTCTTCCAGCAGGGGTCTGGCTGGTGGATCACCAACCATCAGCCCCCGCCAGCCACTAGAAGTGGACACGCACACATGAGATGCTCATGTTCCCTTCCAACGGAGGTCCCTGCCATCTCGCCGCTGGTCCCCGCCGATAACGACCACCTCCCCACCCCCCCCCCCCCTAACTCTGCCCGTCTCCCTGAGCTGGAGTTGAGCAAGTTTCACTTCCCCTGCTGCCCGGAAGTTGGGAGGTGGAGCGCCATCTTGCCAGCAGAGGCAGTCTGGTGAGCCCTTGCACTGGCAAAGAGGCACTCCATCTGTAGGGTATACTGTACCACAGGCCCTCCTCTGTAAGGGGGCTGTCATAAACACAGTGGGGTAAATTTACTAATATGAGAGTTCGATTGAAGATGGGCTGTCGCCCATAGCATGAATCTACTTCTTATTTATAAAGCACATTCTAGAAGATAATAGTTATGGTCTGATTGGTTGCTCATAGCAACATCCCATCTTCAATAGAACTCCCATCTTGGTATACTCCTGGGATATCAATAGCTTTCGGATTTCTGTCCCAGTGTGTAAGTCGGGGGTGTCCAAACTTTTTGCAAAGAGGGCCAGATATGGTGACGGGAAAATGTGTGGGGGCTGTCCATTCAGCCTGACATTCTTTGAACCATTAATCACATCAGAATGGTCCCCCACTCTGCCCTCATTCACTGTATGTCCCCCAGCATGCCCCTTCACTGTATATTCCCCGCCTGACCCCCCTTTGCCGTATTTCCCCCAGCCTGCCCCATTCACTTTATGTCCCCCACTCTGCCCCCATTCACTGTATGTCCCCCACTCTGCCCAATTCACTGTATGCCTCCCACTCTGCCCCCATTCACTGTATGTCCCCCACTCTTCCCCCATTCACTCTATGTCCCCCAGCATGACCCTCCTTCACTGTATATCCCCAGCATACCCCCAATCACTGTATGTCCCCCAGCCTGCCCCCCATTCACTGTATGTCCCCCAGCCTGCCCCTCCTTCACTGTATGTCCCCCAGCCTGCCCCCATTCCCTGTATGTCCCCCAGCCTTACCCCATTCACTGTATGTCCCCCAGCCTGCCCCCATTCACTGTATTTCCCCCAGCCTGTCCCCATTCACTGTATATTCCCACAAGCTGCCCCTCCTTCACTGTATGTACCATATTCACTGTATGCCCCGCACTCTGCCCCATTCATTATGTCGCCCAGCCTGCCCACCCTTCTCTGAATGTACCACATACTGCCTCCCTTCGCTTTATATTCCCCTGCAGGAGACAAATGCTTGGGTTCCCACCGCCGCCCTTCTCCGCTCCGCATATTACAGGAGGAAGCTTCCCCTTTGCTGCTCCTCCCTCCCCGCACACTGCTGTCACTGTGATCGCGGTGGAGGGTTATATATAATTGCAGCAGCAGGAGTTGGACACATACTCATCTTAAAGACACCAGCAAGTCTCACAGTGGCAGCCAGCACCCCCTCACCAATGCAGACAGCAAGCCAGCAAGGTAAAGGCATGCTCGCCGGGGTCCCACCTCTAGAGTCCTGTGTTGTGCATCCCATGTCAGCCTCCAGCTGCCCACTTTTGGATTGAGGCTGCGGGCCACTTGAAGGGACATCACGGGGCCACAATTGGCCCCCGGGCCAGACTTTGGACATGCCTGGTGAAGTAGTACAGATGCAGCATTTGATGATACAGTAGATTTTATTTTTCTATGTATATTAAGTTGTCTTTGTTTCACTGTAAGAAAACGGTACTTATGAGTTATCTGGGCGCCCGATTTTTTTATTGTATGCCTTAAGTTAAGGCATACAATCAGATGCGATGCGATATCGCATCGCATCGCATCGCATGCGACCATCGGATGCGATGACCCGATTTTTCCATAGGAATCAATGTTAAAATGGACAGAGTCCATTTTAACATGGAATTCAATGGGAAAAAGGGGTCCTCTTCATACCCCTACTATCCAAGTGGGCATGGAGTTGGATATAAACCTGTGGCGAGCGTAGCGAGCCACCGAGCCCGAAGCGTGGCGAGCGAAGCGAGCCCCGCGAGGGGACGGTATTCTATGTCCCCTCGCGGGGCTCGCTACGCTCGCCACGCTTCGGGCTCGGTGGCTCGCTACGCTCGCCACAGGTTTATATCCAACTCCATGCCCACTTGGATAGTAGGGGTATGAAAAGGACCCCTTTTTCCCATTGAATTCCATGTTAAAATGGACTCTGTCCATTTTAACATTGATTCCTATGGAAAAATCGGGTCATCGCATCGCATCCGATGGTCGCATGCGATGCGATGCGATGTGCCCGATCCGACCCGATTTAGAAATCGGGCGCCCGGATAACTCATAAGTACCAAGAAAACTTTACAACATAATTGTCTTTCAATGAGACAGAGCTATAACCTGTATCCCGACATTATTACACTATAAGTTTAAATTCATGTCTCCAACATGACCCATTCGAAAAGGGACAAAATCCTCTCAACCTGGATTTACATCTTAATTGATAATTATATTCACCTGTGTGGAATTCCCATTATTATAAATTGAATAGTTTAACTTAGGTGATGCTAATCATATATTAAGAGGGAAGTCCAGATAGAAAACATTTTGTCCCTCCTGGAAAGAGTCATCTTTGGAGGTATACACTTCCCCCCTTCCCCTGTTCCCCATTACTTAATCCGGCTCTGCGCATTAGAACTCCTGGATCATAAACCCAGAAATTCTTTATTCTCAAGGGACATCTCTTTAGTGGAACAGCTGTCCATTGTGTAAGCAAGTGCTGGTATGCATGTAATAATGGTAGGGATTCATGTTAGAAATGTAACACATGATACATTACCACCATAAAGTGGTAAGAACAAAAATGCTCTTTATTAGAACTAAAGTTTAAACATAGTCCCTTATTCTGGTTCATTCGCAAAGTCAGATTCCTTCTCAAATGAATAAAACCATGTGCCCTGCGGGGGGGGGGGGGGGGGGGTTACTTCAAAGTGAGATATTAGTACTATATTGCAGCGTAATAATTAAGCAGTCAGTAGTTTCCCTGCACAGAAACAAAATAGCTCACCCAAGTATAATTCTTTCTGCACAAGCTACATCTGCCCCACCTGCAGTGCACTTGGTTTTGTCAATTTGTGAAGGAATTTACCTTTGCGGGTGAACCAGAATAAAGACCATAGGCCCTTATTCTGATTGAGTCAGACAGCTGAGTGTGCGGTTGGATGGGCGATGTTTGGTGTTTGGTGTCACATCAAAAATATACGTACCTCACTTTCTTTCTAGTTTACTACTCTATACAATAGTGAAAATGCAAGCCAAATTCACCCAGCAGTTTTTGCATCATGCCAGAACAATCAGATAGAAAAAATTCAGATTTATTTTTTTTAGTCTTTTTTTTGTTGTCTCTATCATTCATAATCAGTTTCCAAAGTACATTTCTTAAAATGGAATTCTATGTACAGACGTATGTACGGTTTATTTTATGTATAGATGGTATTTTGTTGACATTACTGTACATATAGTACAGTGATAATTTCAGAAGGTGGTGAAAGGCAGCAATAAGAAGATTTGTGCTGAAGCTAAAGTCAATTTAATATTTAGAGGAGAAAAGCTACTGTATTGTTCTTAAAAGGCTGTTGTCTCCTCTATTTACAGATACAAAATTTAGATATCAATCATGTAATCTCTAGAATAAACAGAACAGGAGGGTTTTGTGCTAGGAGGAAAAACAAGCAATTAAAAAGAGAATTATTGATAGATTCTTGGACCTGGTTATTGCTTAGAAAGGTTTCAGACAGCGAAGTCAAACCAATAATTTCAGTCTAGCTCTAACTACATATGTCTAAGAGATGGATTGTGGTTGACAGGCAAAATAGTTCAGTTTAGAGAGAAAAGCTGACCATAACCTAAATACAACCTGAACTCAGAGTCAAATAGATAAAATGCCCCCATTTATTTAGGGTTCAGATGGAGGGAGACATTAGAGTATCATTTTAGAGAAACGGAATGCAGTATTTTAGAATATGACTAATAACAAGACTTTGACATTGATGGAAACTGCCAGACAATAAATCCTGACAAAGGGAAATTCCAAAGACAAACATGTTCAGTTCACCCTGTCATTTTTGAGTGTATTAGTGATAGAGGAAATGGTGTACTCTTCCTTAAAAGTCCTTGGGTAGCAAATGGATATTTTAAAGAAGAATGAATCACCAAGATCAACTGGGTCTATGAATGAACATAAATGTATTATTTTAGTATACAGTATAAGTAGTTTTGTGGTGTATTCCCTTCTGGTGTATTCCCTGGTGTATTCCACCACAGCATCTTGTGTAATAATTACACCCTGCTGTCACATCACACCTAAAACACTCATATAAGAATGAGCAGTGGCGTAAGTTCATTGCAGTTGCCCGAAGGCAAGATAAAAATTGGTGCCCCCCCAACACATACACACCATCTTATATAAATATATGTATGCATGTATGTATGTTATGATATTATGTTTAGAATAAAGAGTGTGACATTTATGGTCCTGCTAGGAGGAGGAGTCAGCCACAAAAGCGATATCAATGGCTTTCAATTAACTTATTCAAACTCATAGGGGAGGACAGGTGCCTCCTTGGGAGCAGAAGCCCGGCGGCAGATGACTCCATTGCCTCCCAGAGTTCTGCCTCTGAGAATGAGAGTGATCATTTAATAAAAACAAAAATAGATTTTGTTAATGCTCTTGCATGGATAAACACATTAATCATATATGGTTTTCTAGTACACAGCTTTTAAGTCAGTATTTGTATCTATTAAAGTTATTCTGTAGAGTGGATCTATCATCAATCTGTAATGCTTACCCATTAGAATATAATGTTGAAAAATCAATACATCCATCTTTTAGGACTATCAAAATCAAAGAAGTCACCTCACCGTATCTCCTTGTTTTCTGTAGTATAAAAAAATATACAAAGGCGGGAATCCCTACTACTGCCAGGACACTGATTTCAGAATACCAACATCAATTAGGAACCCCAACTGACGATATGTGAACAGTAAGGGCAGTTTCACACACACCGATTTTAACCGGAAGGCCAAAAGCCGGACACACTTTGTCCAGCTTTTTGCCTTACCGTTGTTCTTTTCACATGCACCGGCTCCGTGAGCCAGTGCTGTGTACATTTGTGGGTGGAAACTAAATTGACGTCAATTTGGTGGCGGTGGAGAGCTAAAACCGCACACCTAACCTCGGTGTGTGTGAAAGGCCCCCATCGCCCTCAGCACACACTGACCTGTCAGGATGGGATGGCCACGACACGGAAGCCGTCCTCTGCAGTGGTAAGATCGGGCTGTTACCTGGTGGCCGTGCTGTGACCGTCCCGTATTAAAGGACAGATTGCTGTCCATTATTCTGAGTGGGGATGGCACAGCTTTTGGCCGTGCAGCATTTTGCCGCTCGGCAGGAGCCAGAGCGTGTGAAACTGCTCTAAGGATGCGGGAGCGTGTGATGCCAGGGAAGGAAGGGAAAGGCCAAGGGGGAGGCAAGGTTAGGGTTAGGCTGCAAAAATGGAGGTTTAATATTAGACTGCAGGGTGGGGGGTTTATGATTAGGTGACAGGGTACATGGTTAAGTTTTAGGCACAGTAGTTATGGTCAGGCTGGGAAGGTAAGGTGGGCTGGGAGAGGGTACTTATACTTACCTAGCTGCTGCCGAAATTCCCTCCATTGAGATTCCAGTGTCAGTATTCTGATTCAAAAAAGTATAACAAGCAATGTATGTATGTGTTCAGATACCAAAATTTTAAACCTCAAAAAATAAAGGGCCTGATTCTGGTTGACTCGTTAAGCTGCAAAGTTTGCAGCTTCCTGAGTCCCAGAGTACCTGCCCCGCCGAAAAACTGCCTCCGGCCGCCGTTGTATACCCTTGCAGCCAAGCGAAGGAATGTGTTATGAAAACACATCCCCTCACATGTCCCGCAGCAGGAGAAAACATTTGATGATCAGTGACCATCCAATCATTTCTCCTGGGCTCACAAATATGGCCCAAAGACAAGGCGGGCAGGTGACTTCATGTGATGTCAACCACCAGCCCCCTGCGTCATAGCCAGATTTACATGTGAATGCTGGGAGTTCCCATGTCGGAGCTTAGCAATTTTCACATCTATTTTGACAAATTCGCTTGACACTCAAAGGGTTATGTATGCAATACTGGAATTTTAGGATGCTTTGAGGATCAAAATTATGAGACACTGTCGTAGACAATTTAGAGAAAATGAATTGTCATGGGTTTAATTATGTTTTAATTAACTAAGCGTGTATAAAATGATTTCTGTATCACATTTTTTACAAGTTTAAAGAAAAGCAACTTTGACAACAAATACTACATTCTACTAGTTTCTAATCTAAAAGACCAGCAAGACTGTATCTAGACCACTGGACTATAGGCTAAGTGCTTTATCTGCATGACTTATATCCTTGTACATGCTTGCAATAAAGCACTTCAGACACTCAATGCATTTATAACTTATACAATTGCATGCTTTGAGCTTAACGTGGGGGTTATTCTGGTTTAATCGGTCCTCTGCGTGCATGCACAATGTTTAGTTTGTGCGTTTGCGCATTTCTGGACATGTGCATGTGCCAGGTGCATGTGGCCCCGACGAACAGAGTGTTTGCAGGGTGCACGCATCCAAGACTGTGGGAGGTGGATGGCAGGCCGGGGGTTTTGGCCAATAGGAATGCCCAGCCTTTCGTGGGCATTCCCATGAAATCGCTAAGCATTCCCATGCAAATCGCCTGGTGAAGTAGGTGTGGGGGGCGAGCAGCTTACATTACTGGATGTCAGCTGCCCGCCCTGTTCCTGTCGAGGGTGCACGCATATCTAAGGGACCTGAGAGTCACTTAGATATGCGTGTACCTTGCACACCCTTCGGTGGTCGGTGACCATTGAATGATGTGGGTGTCGCCCCATAGACTATGAATGGATATTTTTTTTTAAGTCGTTTGTGTTTGCTGACGATGTCATAACTTCTGTTCAAGACTTGTTTGAAGACATTGTCTTGAAAACAATTAAGAGATTGGAGAACCAATAAGAGAGAGGTCTATTGAAATAAACGGAGACAATGTCAAAAAAATAAGTGCCATTTGATCTTCAATGTCTCTATTATTCATGCTTAGGACCAGCAGTGGCTGCAGCCCTTTATAGTACAGGGCATTCCCCCTACCTGCTCTGGGGGGTGGATGATGTCACATGATGTCAGCGACCGCCCCCAATTCCTACAACAATGTGCAGCTGAAAAGTAAGTCCTAGGCTACCTTTCAACTGCGAACAGAGGAAAAGGAATTTAATGGTAAGTAACCATCGAAGGACTTTTCATCTGTGAGGGCGCTTGCAAGCAGATCCGCAAGCATACACATCTACTTGCAGCATAGCAAGGGGAATCGGGTGGCGTGTGGGGCAGCATTATCCTGCTCGCTAGTCTCCAAATATACGCAGCCTACTGAGCAGGTCTGAATTACCCTCATAGTACAAATATTTACACATCTATAGGAAATACTATTGTTTAGCTAGTTGATTTATAATTAAACTTAACTGTTCTGAGAGGACCCTGAACTATAATGCCTGTGTCAGAAAATCAATGAGGCCTAAACATGTGCCAAGTTAATTAGGGATGGATGAATACATTTAGCTGAGGATTAAAACATTTTATTTATTTTTACATTTATTGTTGTTCATTTGCAACTCCTTTGAGAGGTTCTGTGTTTCCGCATTTGCAATGTCTGCACTGTGCTAACTTACCATTTGATTACATGGAATAGCAGCATAATTCTGTAGCTATTCAACATGCTAAATTATACCAGTAGGAAATGCTCATGTTCATCTGTTATGTTGTATTTATTTAAAAGGCAAATGAAAATGGAAAATGGAAAGGGAAGGTTTATTCTCATTACCTACATACAGTACAAATATGCTGATATAAAAATGAGCATTCTCAGTTACTTGAAGCATTTTCACTGCCTTGACCCATCCCTAGTGATATCCTGCAACGGCAGGCAAAAACAGCTTTCCCAGCTACTCCATTTCTGCACTATGTCATTGCAATAAGATTAATGTTCATAGTGCGTGATTTCGATATGTTCGGTATTGCACAACTGCAGGGAAGCGGTTTTAGTAGTTGTGGGCATATTGGTAAATACCGTTACAATAGATCTTTGACAGGCACAAGCTTGTTATCTGAGGAAGCCGCTGAATCCCTAAGGAGGCGGGGAAACGCGTCATTGCTACAAAATCCTTTTTTTTCTTCACCTAAATTTATCCTCTATCTCCGGAGTACAAGAGGACCGTCCTCTATGCCTGCCAAAGATCTATAGACCTAAGACCGCTGCCACAACAGCTCCAACAAGGAGCCTAGGTCTCTGGAAAATACCAAACTGGACTTCTGCTAATACAGCCATAAAAAAACCAAAATCTGTCTACTTGGTACAGGTATAGGGAGGTCTCTCCTTTTTTAATTTTTTTTTTTATTGTGTCTGGCCAGACATGAGAGTAGAGAGCTTATGCCTCTATCTCTTATAAAGTGGACTTGAAAACCATCCACTAACTACCCAGTGGGATAATATTAAAATTGGGACACTAATAACAGTTTTCCACATAAAACTTTCTCATTTCCCATTTATCCAGCTGGGACAGTTACTTTGGGGTTAAGAAGTCGGATGTGGATCGTTTGGTCTACATCAACTTGGTCGACAAGCATCAATGTCGACATGGGTCTAGGTCGACATTGGTCTAGGTCGACATGTCATTAGGTCAACACGAGCATTAGGTTGACAGTCAAAAGGTCGACATGGACACAGTTTGAAGTGCACCGCATCCCCTTGCATCGCTCCCTCGCAATGCTTCGGGCACACTATTTTATTCTCCCACCAAGCCCTAGTGGATGGTAGGGCATGAAATACCGCCTGTAAGCACCAATGCTTGTGTCGATCTAATGTCATGTCGACTTAGACCCATGTCGACCTTGCTGCATGTCAACCTAGTGGTGTTGACCTAATGCTTTTCGACCTAGTTGTTGTAGACCTAATTACCATATCCCAAGAAGTCTACCTCAAATAGAGATTAATCACTAATTATCATTGAGGGCCAATTGTGTGTAATTAGAAATTGCTGTGTATTTTTATTAATTTTTTTTATATATATTTATATGTTGTTCAGCACTGGCCAGTGTATTTTGGCATTATAAATAATTGCTTTCTTTATATATACATTGTTTCCAGCTCGTTATATATACTTTCTTTTCTGTTTTTGTACTTTTTGGGAAATAGGCATTTTCCAGTATAAACACCACTAGAACCTTCTGCGTACCTATACATACACATAATGTATATATCATTTAAAAGTGTCTGTATTCAGAAGCGTATATGGTATATAACCAAAACCTTTTAACAAGACATTTGTGTTTGTTGGGTTTAGCGCCGAAACCTCCTTTTTTTCCATTAATATCACTGGCATCAGTAACAAAAAACAAGATCCCTGGACTGATGTTTTACATTTTAAAGTTTTTTTTTAAATAAAGAGGCATTGATGCCCCAGTAATAAATAATGCTTTGCTTTAAAAAGAAAAACTTCTGACACATATAAATGAGTATAGTCAGGCAGTTGTGTACTATAGCTCAACGAGGGTTTATGGAACTGGACAAAATCAGAATGCATTCTTTACTTCTTGTGAAGTCACATTAGCAATTGCCCTCTAAGGCCCGAAAAGCCCTGCGGTTCCAGTCTGTCTTAGCAGTTCATTTCCACTAATTGGTTGTATAGCAATAACTTTCTTAACCAATTCAGCCTTACCCGAAATGTACCTATTTTTTTTTTACTTCAAACTGATTTGTTAAAAAAAAAAAAACACCAAAAAGCAAACAGGTTTTACTCTTAAAATTAAAATATTAAAAAATGAAAAGAAAATGTCGTTTATGGTATTTGCAATATTTAATTGAATTCTATGATGCAATATAGGAATTGGGCTAAATCCTAGTTTTATACATTACAATTGTTCTCCTGTTCTGTATATATAGAACATAATCTTTTGTATTTACAGTATGGCAGCTATTAGATTACATTAGTGATTGTTACCAAGGCTTCCACAAAAGATAATGTCAAGAGTCTGAAACCTTTTGAAGAAATCAATATACAAAAACAATTGTGTGTATTCTGAAAAGATTGTTATAGAAGTGTTTTAATTCTCCTAGGGATGAAAGAAAGACCAGCTCTTCAGATATTATTCAATGTACAGTATCAGTGCTTAAGGCTCAAAAAATGATCTCAGTTCTCAGACTAAAAACCAGATTTTATACAGACAGATTCAGGCAGTTTATTACACTCATATTCTCTATTTGACTCTATTATAGTTCTTAAATAATGACTTTTATTAACATAATAAACCACCATAAAGTCAATTTACTTTTTGTTCATGTACCATACTTTAAAATAGAACAATTACAGCTCTGTGACTGAAAGATAAAAACCTTAACATCGTGGTCTATTACCTCTAAAAGGATTCATCCAAACTAATACGTTTTTACCTTAAATTCCCCATGCCATGTTTTATAGAAGTATTCAAAAAAATAAATAAATAAACTAATAAATAAAAGCTTTTTTTGTGCTGTGACAAGATCATTGGAATAGTGGTGGAAGGCAGATATATATGTCCCAGGTTTCTAACATATGTGAGAGCTTTTGGATTTTGGTAAAAATTGGATAAGGAGTTTTGGGGTTGGGTATGAGATGATATGAGATAAACTAACGCAATTTGGGCAGAGAAATTGGGTGAAATTGGTCCAAATCACATGTGTATTACATCCGATCCGATGGACAGCCCAACTCGGTGGGAAATGGGATTACATGCTATATGTCAAATGCAGAAGTACCACATGCAATGCCATCTGGCAGGATCACCAGGCGCACCTGGTCTATTTAAATTGGGATTTTTGGTCATGTTTAGGGTGCGATATTCTATTACAATTGTAATTTGTTTTCTACGAGAAAACATCTGGATGCGATTTTGAATGTGAGATTTTGAAAGTGTGATTTTTTTTAAAGGTGAAAACATTTCAATATTACCGCAATTCACACATTACCATATGTTCTATTGTTGGAAAATGTGCGATTTCTGCCATTTGTTTGCCTAAAAACCGCACATTACCAAAAATCGCATTTTACTACATTAGGCCTCATTTATACTTTTTATACTTCTATTAATAAACAAATTATATTAATAAAGCCATTGTCTTTTTATTTACTTTATATTTAGCTATAGTTTAGAATAAATTAAAATATGTTTAAACAGGAATACAATTGAGATACAGTGGGGTATCTTTCTACACACTGTATACAGTATATAATATATAACATTGAACGGCACTCCATATAATGTAGTAGCTACTGGGGAGCAGCCCTCAAAGGAACAAATAGACTTTACTGGCTTTATTTCTACATGAATAACAATGACAATGAAAGAATTCATTGTCAGTATTTTAATCTACTGCAATTTACAATTAACAGCAGAAACTGATTTATTCTACAAATGTGCCCAATAATGTAGTGATTTTCTGTGAGACAACGTATAGAAATGTGTAAGGACACAGTATAGAAATGTAGTCCCATTATAATAGCTTGGTTACAGTGGAAGATGTACGCTACAGTCATTATTTTATTTTCTATAACTCAAACTGTCAATCTGCTCTATTACAGAGGAAAAAATCAATCTTTATAGATGTTTTATTGTCAATAGTTTTTGACACTAAAACGGTTTACAGCCCCATAGACTTAATTACCTATCCACTTTTACGTTACATGGATTTTTAACCACCATCCACAACAATAAGTTACAAATAAATCATTTCCCTTTCTAATGTTTTTCAACTGCAATAAGCTCTTAGGAAAAATTGACTACTTCATTGTTTTAGTGCATCAAAGTAAAATCAACAAAAAGGAGACGGAATTGAAAACTACATTTACAATTAAAAATGTGTAACAAGTCATAATTTAGTAATAAAATAATTAGTCAAGATCAAATTATTTGGTTAGAACTTTTGCTGATCTAAAGAATTTTTTCAATTCAATTTGTGCATTCCAGGTCTATAAACTTTTTCAAATTATACAAAAAAAAATCTCATGCATGCAAAGTAGTCACTCTAGAATTCTTTTTGCTGTATACTGCTTTCGCTAATGAGGCATCTCCTAGTTACTAACAAAAGTCAAAAGTCCATTTGAACGAAAATGAAAGTAAAAGGGTATGGACAGATTCACATCTTGTGTTCACATCCTTCGTAATGAAGAATGATAGTAGAATTAATGATGCAAATTTGGATTTGCGACTGTCACTGGGAATTAAACTTTTTGATTTTCCATTTTTTTAATGCTGAAAAGTAATTCTTGCTATTCATATTGATGTTCAATGAGATTACGCTTATTTGTCTTTTTTGTTAGATTTGAGGTATCTAGGATTTGATCCCTTCCAGTCTGGCCTTTTACTGAACCTGCCATTATGAATGTTATTAACTACACACTGTGCCTGTTGCTAAGTCCCATAATGTTTACTTCATTTTCTCCCCCTTGATCTTTCTGCAGATATAGCTGCAGCAGACCAACATCTTCTGCTTCGCTCACATCAAGCAATTGCCAGATGAAAGAGCGTCTCCTATTATCTGTCTCAGTGCTACATTATTTCCTCTGTGTCTAGCTCCTTAACACTCATCTCCTGGAATATTGTTGAATATCATCGTTACGTAGATGATAAATAACTATTCTTCCACACCTGGTTGCTCTACTTCATATCAATATCATCATCTTTATTTTAGCCATTTCATCATGGATGGCTGAGAAATGTCTGAACATAAAAACAAAACATGTATCATGTTATTAGGAGATATTAAGTTTGAATGTGTTAAGAGGAAAAGCTAATAACATTGATAATATATGTTATGTAATCAAAGAAATGATGTATACAGCAGTTCAGTTATATGTGTAATAAAATAAAATAAGTACATACGGATGGAGCGCCTTGCTTCTTGCCGGTGGCTGGCGATAGAATTGCCAACCGCCAGCCGCCGGAAGCGGATGCAAATGCACTGGACACTCGCGCATCCCTTTCTGATGGAGCTCTCTGCTGCCTTCCCGTTTCTCCCCAGTTGCTGCCTGCACACCACCTTGAAGTAGAGACGGGCAGGGTTTTAGCTCCCCACCGCTGAGTGACTGGAATGCACGTACGTGTGAGACGCTTGCAGACTTCATGGGATTTCCAGCTTCTATCTAGCTAATAGCAATCAAGTATTGGGAATACCGCCCAATTGCAGTAAGGGATACCACCATGGTTACATAACATTGTGTAGGGTCGGATGCTAAAAAAAAAGGCATGGCATATCCAGGAAAGGTAATGTCTATTTGAAAAAACAAATGGGAAAAATGATACATTCCGCATTCTCAAGAGTTCACCTTGCCCCCTGGACCTGGGTATATATAGTAGTACCTACTCCCTCCTGCCCCAGGATTCTACTTGGAGGTGGTTCCTTCTGTTTTTGGGTGATATTTACCTGTATGGGTACTTCAATCATTGTTGAAGCTGTACAATAGAGTAAATATCTATTTTGCTATATTTACAGAATTTTGGGCAACAGAACGGAGTACTTTGGACAATGGCCCATTTTCAGATCTGATCACAGTACAAATTTGTTCTCAAAATGAGCAAAACCATGTGCACTGCAGGTGTGGGAGATGTAACATGTGCAGAGAGAGTTAGATTTGGGTGAGTTATTTTGTTTCTGTGCAGGGTAAATAAATCTGCATTATTTTTACATTGCAATTTAGAGTTCACTTTCAACACACCCCACCCAAATGTAACTCTCTCTGCACATGTTACATCTACCCCACCTGCCATGCACATGGTTTTGCCCATTTTGAGAATACATTTGTACTACAATCAGATCTGAATAAGGCCCATTGCTTGCAGGCCAGGCCGTAATTATCCCAGAAGGGTAGCCAATGAAGGCAGTATCATATTAGATAAAGAGATATTTTGTAAAGAAGAGACTTTTTTCAGATGCGTGGTTCACTACTTGATTTATCTGGTTCACATATTATTGGACTACAGAAGTACGTGATGCAACTCCTGGCACACATCATGAAGCCTGCACAACCATCCAGTATGTCTGTTCAAATATTCTCTGGAAGTGGTGTGGAATATGTGCGTGCTATATAAATAACTGGTATAAAATAAAATAAACAAACAAATGTCCTAATAAAACTGGAGACAGTGTTTTGCATCCTGGCGCATGTCAAGATGTTGGCTGTCGTGAATATGGGGCTAAGCACAGGATTCAGTATTGCCCTGCACAGCACTGATTTGTATTATAATGTAAATGGCGGATCTCTGACTGTAGTCAGCTGCCCAGCAGACAACATGATGATAGAGATGTGCAGGCTCTGATTTACTCTGATTTCAAAGCAGGATCTTATTGGCTATCAACTGTCAACAACTGTCATGTGATTTGGGATAGCCAATAAGAAATCAGAGTAAATCAGAGCCTGCACATCTCTACATGTTGAGTTCTATTATTCAACATTATTTTAGTTATAATGCCCTTGTAAAGTGTTGACTCATTCAAACTATCATACAACTCAATAACAATCAATTGTGTAATCTCATTATGTTAGATCCCTTGAGGTAGCTCCCAGAGGCCAGATATTAATTTGTCCTTGGCTAACAGATGTAGGGGACAGGCTAGCACAAGTTCCAAGAGGATAGAGGAAGTTGTCAATGGAATTAAGTTTACAACTGTTGCGATCTAAAGCTTTTAAGACTGGACATTTATGAAAAGGCTACTGTATTAAAGTGATGTCACCTAAATGCTTACCAATGACACAGACCTCTGTAGGAAACTATTTTATAGAAAGCTTCTTTTATTATTTGTATTACTTTTTGTTTTATTTTAACTTTTATTCACTTTAGTTATTTAATGCATGGAAAAGGAAATCTAATCTGATCTTCCAGCCCAATGCACATGTGTAAAAAAGGAACCTACATATGATTGGCAATCAAATTAGTAAGATGACTTTTATCTATGCCAGCCAGTATTGTCACAGAGCAGTCTCACTCAGTTACCAAGCAAGCTGCATTGATACAGTATCTATTTGTGTTATCACAACATGCATACTAATAAGTAGACCATTAGGGCTCATTCTCAGGATTTGGCTTCTGGGTGTTGATCAAGTTGGATTTGAGAAGAGCCACATACATATGATGTGATAACTATAAGCAAGCAATGTGAAGTTATCATATTTTCTTGCCTTGCAGCATAAGCGCTAAATATAGCATGTATTTGATTTAATCTCTGGCTATTGTCCTGTTCTTTCCCTGCACTCCTCTGTGGCTGGCATGCCATATACTCCACAAACTCTTATTTTTCTGCTAGAACTTAGAGCTTTTTCCTTACCTGTCAACTTCTCCCATCTTCCGGTCACTTCATGAAAACAGACCAAAGTTTTATTGTACTGTATATACAGTATGTAAATGCTAAAATACAGTATATTCATTAATCAGAAACTAGTTTCATCAATATGTCACTCACTGATACTGTTATTTATTGCAAAAAAGGACTTTACAATAAAATGTTCATATTTATTTTATAAGGTATAATTCAGGTCAATTGACTGTTGTAAAGGGAAACTTATGGATGACTGGCGGTCAGGATGACGGCAGTCAGCATTCTAATGCTGTATCACAAAGGAGGGAATCCCTACAGAGGACAAGTTACTATACTTACCTTTTCCCTATAGCCCCCCATCCCTTCCTTCTAGCAGCATAAGCCCAACCCCCCCTCCCCCCACAGCCTGACCCTAACCCTCTGTTATATTGGTACTTTATCTTTCTACACTTTTACACTCTCTCTACCCAAGATTTGAAACATCTCCCCCTAAGTTGCACTGTTCAGTACGTGATAGTTGCCTGGTAAAAACGTAATCATTTCAAAGAGGTAAATTTTCAGCAAGTTCAATGCTAAACCACCATCTCTATTCATAGGAGCCAATGAACAGCGAAAAACACCTCTGTATACACAAAACCCCATAAATTAGGTATGGCCAAACTATGGCCCTCCAGCTATTGTGAAACTACACATCCCTTATGCACTGCCATCATTATAGTATTCCCTAATAGCAAAACTTGTGGCAAGGCATAATGGGACTTGTAGTTTCACAATAGCAGGAGGACCATGCCTGCCATAATCCCTATGTACATATGGAGCGCCTGTCAGCCATCCCACCAGCTTGCCATTGCGAAGCTTCTGGAGGATCTGGCGGTTGGCGAATGGCAATGGCGGGGGAGCATCTCACTCACTCCCGCATCCCACTCGCTGAGCGGCAGGGAGCGGGGACATGGCGCTTCCCTGCCCGTCTCCGCTTCAAGAAGATGGCACAGTAAGTGGGAACACAGCAGGCAGTGTGCAGGGAGATGGGGACCGGGCTGCACAGGCAGAAGACAGACAACTTAAATCAATAGCATTGCCCTAAATATATGTATTTGCTTCTTATATAAGCAATCCAGGGAACTGTAGTCTAATGATGAATATGGAAAGTCTATTGAGATCTAAAGTGTAATGTAAATATCTTTGTTTAGTGATTATAGAATAAAATATAGACAGTAGTTTAGTGGACAGTATCCAACAATTACTACTTTGTCACGCACAGATAATGTCGCTCTAGATGCAATTTAACCATTAGGTTTTTAATAGGCTTAATTTTATTATTTATTGGCATAAAACCATCCAGAACCTTACATGTCCTCTTTTCCAGAGCAATTCCTTTATACTCTTTTCCTCATAAATAGTCAGGCTCTCATTGAGCACACAGAGCCGGAGCAGCTCTCTTGTCTTTTGATCCTATACTCAATAGAATGTAGCTTATCAATGTGGTAGTAATCAGCACCGGAATATTCGCTATGCAGTCACTCTGTGATATTATTGTATTCGGCTACAGTGTAGTAATGAGAGGTGAATTTTAATAACCTCACTAGTGATATGCAGAACACTGCCCTATTCCTCTACATAGTGATGGGTCTGCGTTGTGCTGCATTGCGTTGCTTTGCCCAGGACTTCCTAAACAATTGGATATTTATCATGATCTCTGTCCCAGCAAATATCTGCAGCTTTCACCACTTTTTACTTATTTACAACAGGTTATTTTTATTTTTTTAGCAATTGCATTAAAAACTTTTGATTAATTTGTAACTAGCACAACTCATATGCACCTGTGAGATTCATATTGATATATTTCCTGAGTTATTCACCGTTTTCATCTGCCTTCTAGCTATTGATTCTTTTCTGCAATACCATGAGATAAAAAGATGAAATGCTGTGTGTGTTACAGTGATTATGCTTTTCATCACCAGTGTGAACATTAGCCATTACACAGAGCCTTGAACTTGCTCAATAATTTGTTTTAGAGTACTGTATGGCTGAGTGCCAAGTGCCTGTGTACTCTGTGTTAAAATCCTGATATTGGCATACTGACGTTTGTTCCAGTGGTGGAACTAATGGGTGTTGAGCCCAGATGCAAGAATATAATTTGGGCCCCCCCTCCTCCACCCCAACCCAATTTCACAATATGCAACATGGCAGTGGATGACAGGGAGAGGCAGAGGAAGGCAGTGGGTGACAGTGAGAGGTAGAGGGTGAAAGGGAGAGGCAGAGTGTGACAGGGGAAAAAAGTTGATAACAGGAAAAGCCTGACAGAGGCATTAGTGAGCCCATCAATCCTTGGGGACCTTGGTGCACTGCACCTGCTACACCAATGGTAGTTGCATTATGTTATGCATGTGTTAGGGTACTTGTGTACCAGATGGAACTAGGAACTTGGCACAACCCAGGACAGAGGTGTGGAGTCTAACATGCCGGGGTGAGTTTATCAGGGAACCCCGCAAGAGGTTTGGACTATTTGAATGCACCGTGCAGGCCTGGGGTGCTCTGTCACCTGGTATCTGCAAGGTACAGGCAAAAACACAGGGCAGGTATGCTGGATACAGGCTACGCAGTGCATGTTTCCTGAATGCAGGCAAATCAGGGCAGGTTTTCTCAATGCAGACAAGACAGGGCAGGTTTACTTGACACAGAAAAGGCAAGGCAGGTTTTCTGGATACAAGCAGGGCAGATATTCTGGATAGAGGCAAGACATGACAGCTTTACTGGATACAGGCAAGGTTTCAGGATGCAGACACAGCAGGACAACACTTCTGGGCATAGACAGGACACAGAAACAATGACCAGGAAAACACTCTAGGTAACTAAGGCTCAAAAGCTATGACTGACAGGACATGGCTGGGCTGATTCCAAGATAAAGGGTAAGGGATGCAGACAAAGCCAATTACAAGAGAGCAGCCGGAACTCAGGTAATGAGCTAGTCCACCACAGTTGAGGCAAAAAGCTAGAGCATAAAGAGAGACTTAAGTGCTCCAGCTGAGCAAAACAGATGCGCAGAGGCTGTTTACAGCAGCTGTTAAGGTGCCCATACACAGTACAATTATTGATTACAATTTGGACTAGATCGCATCGCACACGTTTTGCAATGCAATGAGATGCAATCTAGTACAAAAAGTATGTGCAGCACATACTTTTTGAGCTGTGCGATGGGATGTGCACGAGAGCGCGCATCGCACCTGTTAAATTGTACCATGTATGGGCACCTTGCCAATTGACTAAAGGTGCCCATACACAATACAATTTAACAGGTGCGATGTGATGCTCGCTCCCATGCACATCCCATTGCACAGCTCAAAAAGTATGTGCTGCACACACTTTTAGTACTAGATTGCCGCTCGCTCATTGCATTGCAAAACGTATGCAATGTGATGCAATATATTCCAAATTGTATACAATCATTGTACCATGTATGGGCACCTTAACAATACCCAGGATTCAGACTGTCAGTATCCCAACAGCAGACATAACAGAGAGCTTGGGCTGTAAACCCAACGTGACAGTTTATTTTTTTTACCCTTTCAAGTGTTAATAAATCAGAACCATATATTATACTAGAGATGTGCGGGCTTGGATTTCAGAGATCCGAGCCCCTACGGACGTCATCATTCCGAGCCCCGATTCCGAGCAGCGCTCGGAGATTCCCGCCTGACTCGGTCCGTCCGCGTGATTAGAACGTCATCTCCCGGCGTCGGATTTCGCGAGGCTTTATAAGCGGCTGCCGCACCCGCCATCTTCACTCCAATGAAGTAGTGGGTTGGGAGAGGGTGTGTTGGTGCTGCTGCTGGGGCTTAAACTTGAGGTTGACCTTGAGCTTTTGCAATCGCTGGTGCTGTCTCTCAGTGCTGCTGTGTAGTCTTACTGTGTACTTGTAGTACTACTGTCTCCTCTGTGCGGTCTACCTCTGGTGTGCTGCTGTGCTGTAATTAATTATTTTATTTGCTGGGGCTGTCTCCCTCAGTGCTGCTGTGTACTCTGTTCTCCTCTGCTTAGGAGAACAGTCTAACTGTGTACTTGTAGTACTACTGTCTCCTCTGTGCGGTCTACCTCTGGTGTGCTGTGCTGTAATTAATTATTTTATTTGCTGGGGCTGTCTCCCTCAGTGCTGCTGTGTACTCTGTTCTCCTCTGCTTAGGAGAACAGTCTAACTGTGTACCTGCCTGCGTACTACTGTCTCATCTGTGCTGGGGCATACCTCTGGTGCTGTGCTGTGCCATTTATTAAATATATTAATAATTAATTATATTAAATAAATAAAAAAAAATATATATATATATATATATATATATATATATATATATATATATATAGTCCACTGGTGCTGCCTGCACTGAATCTGCCAGTCTGGTGGTCTGTGGCTCACTGCCTGATAAATAATACTGCCATATATCTAGTTACCTGTGTGGTCTGGAGCTCACTGCCTAATAAAATACTGCCGTATATCATTATCTACCTGTGTGGTCTGCGGCTCACTGCCTAATAAATAATTAAATACTGCCGTATAGCTCTACCTTTGTGGTCTGGGGCTCACTGCCTAATAAATAATTAAATAGTAAATACTGCCATATATCTCTACCTTTGTGGTCTGGGGCCCACTGCCTATACTGCCGTATCTACCGTCTGGTCTGGGGCTCACTGCCTAATAAATACTGCCGTATATCTACCTGTGTGGTCTGGGGCCCACTGCCTAATACTGCTGTATCTTCCTCTGCAGTGTCACTCTTACATGAGCCACGTGTTTGTGCCGCACACTTGTGTGGCTTAGCATAGTTATCCAGCTACCTCAGTGCAAACTTTTGCCCTAAAAACAATATTGTGACCAGTATACCTGCCGATGTCCTTGTTTAAAAAATTAAACTCCCTGCTGTCATCCTTTATATGGTACAATAATAGAGTCAAAATTCAAATGAATACCCTAGTGAGGAAAAAGACACAAGGTGGGCTCTCCCTCGCCAATTTTAGATGGTATTACCTAGCAGGGCAATTGTTGCACATTAAAGATTGGATCACCATAGAGTACGATAATAGTCTAGTTAAAATTTTGGTAGCTCAAGGGGGTGATAGATGTACTCCGCTCCACAGTGGCGTAAGTTCGCTCCAGTTGCCCGGAGGCAAGATATATATATTGTGCCCCCCCCCCCCCCCGCCCGCCACCACCACCACCACCACCACCACCACCACCACTAAATATATGTCTGTTCTGAAATATATGTGTTCAATTTATATCTACAGTATATCGCTCTCTATATTTGTCTGTAGATATATATATATATATATATAGATAGAAAGATAGATATAGGGAGGAGAGGTGCCCCCTTGGGAGCAGGAGCCCGGCGGCAGATGACTCCATTGCCTCCCAGAGTTCTGCCTCTGCCGCTCCAGTATTTACTGAAGGGGAGAGTCACCAAAAAAGATCCAGCCTTAGTGGCCCAGGCGGTAAAAATATGGCGGGAAGCCAATAGTTTAATTGCTTTTTTTGATACTGAGCTCGACCATCCACTATCAGATTATGGGAAATTTGGGGAGTTAACAACCCTTCAGCCTGATATCGTCTGGGGCCCACACGGGGTGGTAGCGATTAGTCAATTCTATGAACATGGGGTCTTAAAATCCTACACAAGCCTGGCGGTGGAATTTCAACTCCCAAAATCGTTCTTCTTTAGGTTCCTACAAATAAGATGTGCATTGGAAGCCCAATTTAAAAATAACATACCAATCTTCTCCATATCTCCAATTAAAAGGGAGCTACTAAAAGAGGGCAAAAAAATTTTGGTATCCAGGATGTATAATATGACATCAGACTCGCACAGTGCTGGTGGATTGGAATTACTAACCCAGAAATGGGAAGAGGATGTAGGTGTTTTTTCAGTTGGCGAATGGGAGATGGCCCTGGCCTCTGTGCAGTGCGCAACCAATTCGATAAGAGTGCAACAGGTACAGTTGTATGTCCTGCACAGATCATATATGTCTACGACTAGGCTGGTAAAGATGAGGACCAGGACATCCCCCCTCTGTCCAAAATCCAATAGAACATCGGGCACATTCTGGCACTTACTATGGGAATGTATTGTGGTAAAGGAAATTTGGAATGAAGTGTTACAAATACTAGTGCAAACGGGTATCCCTAAAACCACCCTGAACTCTAAAATCTGTATCTTGTCTATCTGTGCAGATAATGTCTTGAATAAGTATGATAAGCTGTATGTATATAATATCTGTGCACTGGCCAAAATGACGATAGCAAGAACTTGGCAGTCCAAGGATGGCCCTGACCTCGCTGCATGGATGGTGTTAGTTAACTACACGAGTGCACAAGAAAGATATATATATTTAGGTAGGAAAAAGTTAAGCACGTATTTTAATATATGGCACAGATGGCTAGAATCTACTTATGTAAAATATGTAACACATTAGTAAGTAAAGCTAAGCACGTCACAATATATGGGGGATTTAGATTCCCTCTCTTCCTCTCCATTTTTTTTCTCTCACCCTTTCCTCTCACTTACTGTTCCTCACTCTCTCCCTCCCTTCTTTTTTTTTTTTTTTCCTTTTTTCTTCATTTAAAGAGATAAAAATTGGATAAACAGCTGAGCCATGCAGCTTAAGACAATCCTACTGGCCAAGATGTGCCGTACAGTAAGGTAGAATGACTACATTGCTACATACATGCTTTCTCTAACTAGATAAAACAACATCAATTAGCAGTCGAGAATTAGTAGCCAGTTAGGTTACGACGGTTGCTCTCCCTCGATAGTTAAAAAATCGATGTGTCCAAGCCCCGACACCTCGCCGCCCATTAGGTAAAGGAATATTGTAAAAGTCGATATACTACATTGTCTTCTTTCTGTGTTGTCTTGTCCTGTCTTGTAATGTATTGTATTGTATTGTGTTTATTAAGTCATGTATTGTTAACGTATACTATTCAGCTGTACAACCACAGTCAATGTTACCACAACTACCAATACAAATCTGTGCTGAGCTGACGTATCTTTTAAATGTGCATTAAAAAATAAAAATAAAGTAAAAAAAAAAAAAAAATATTGTGAGGTGTGAGATTCCAGAATACACTGGAAATGAGTGTAAATGAATGTTATTGAGGTTAATATAGCGTAGAAGCAAAAAGACACACCAAATTCTGTGATTTTAGCTGTTTTTATGCTTTTTTAACAAAAAAATCAGAACCCAAAACCCCAAAAAATCCAAACACAAAATACTTAGGAGTTGTTTTGCCAAAACCCATTAGAACCCAAAACCTCAAGGTAATCAGAACCCAAAACCCGAAAAGTGGACGGTGCACATCTCTATATTATACTAGTGCTTTTAAAAGTGTGGATATTTTAATTTGCTAATTTTATAGTAGCCTTATCCACTGTGACATTATCATCTGTCTATTACATTACTAAAAGTACTATTTTTGGATGTTGTTACTAATAACTTAGCTATTACTGTTATTTCTAAAATATAAATAATATATTTACCACCACAGTTAAGCTATTCAGGAGTAGATTTATTAAGCTCGGTGAAGTGATAAAGTGCCTGGTTTTTATCACCGGCCAATCAGCTCCGAACTTTGAAGTTACAAGCTTGGTTTGGAAAAAATGACAGTTAGGGGCAGATTGGCTGGTAATAAAGACCAGACACTTTATCACTTCACCGAGCTAAATAAATCTACCGCTTATTGGCCACTTTTCCTTCACAGTAACAGAGCGTCACTTTATTTTATGGAAATGTTCGAAGACCCTGCATTTTTCACCATAACTATCCATTAATAATCCTGGCATTTTGTAAATGTGTTTGTCACATATCATCCGGTTTTCACACAAATGAATGGACTCTGAAAATATCACTTGTTTACAAAAATACTCTATGAAGCTGTGAACACTGTGACAACAGGCTGTTACATATACACATTAACACATTAAAAATCATTCAGTGACCAGTTAAATAAATTAGGAGAGAAGCAGATTATTTTTAAATGTTTTTTTGGGTTTTCAGTCTGACTATAAAAAGTGCTAAGATGCCGCAGTTTTTTCCCCAGTCAATTTCCATTGTGCTTTATACAGGTACATAGATATACAAGTGTTTCATATCACATTAATCAGTTCAGGTGTCAAGCAGCAGTTTTGTTGTATCCAATTTATAGAAATTTGTGCAATAAGATATGCTATCCTGCTCAGCGCTGCTCACTCATGCCAGTGATCTCACACCGCGCGGCGTATTAAGGTTAGATGTATGAGAGGTTCCGGTGTGCATCCTCCTCCATGGGGGCCCCTCCTCTATGCCGGCAGCTATAGGGTTTGAGTACTAGAGTGTTCAGACTGTAATGTGCATGTACAGATCTCCAGAAAAGGGGGCGGTGCAGTGCTGCTGCCTTCATCGTGGGATTAGGGTTGGGTAGATATTGAAAAAGTGGGTGCAGTGTGTGTATACTGATAAGGACATAGAACATTATTCAGGTATGTTCGCAGTGGCAGTTTGTTCACAACGGGGACCGATGTTGTGTCACTGCACATACGCATGTACATATGCAGGGTATGAGCTACCATTGCGAATAGTCAGATCACTGGGTGCACGCATCTGGGACAGCAGGGGCTGTGAATTCCTTCCTCAAAAAAAAACCGCACACAATGATCACAACCAATTTATTAAAAATAAATTAAAATACATTAAAAAAACCCACATTTAAATGAATGATTGTGGTACATAATACACCTCAATTGTGCCTTTAATTAGCATATGAATGGTGCAAGACTTGGAAAATTTCCCCTGAGGTTGATTGGGGGTATTGCGGGAAAGCACCCCACTAGTCCTTCATATACGGATCCTGTTCCTATTTGGACTTCAAATGGGCAAAGTTAATTGGGGGGAGGGCACAGTTTGGTGAACTCACATATCCGAGATATCTGCCACTGCTCTGTGTTGTAGTAGGAAGTGGTCCCCGTGTAAACGATGTACTGTCCTTGCTTGTAATACTTGTAGATCCCCAGTTGGTAGCAAAGTCCACTTTTTGGGTCCTGGTTCAGGTATCCTTGTGGAAAGTTGGGCTTTGTTTCACAGCAACAATAGGAAGGAGGGGTGGGCTGCTGTAACTGACGCGCTTCGCTGGTTATCCCCCAGCTTTTTCAAAGGTCGTTTTTTGGAATTATGATTTTTGGATATATAGCCAAAAAGCCAATGACCCACATGTTTAGCAGGTCACGATGACATCACTAAATGATATAATTTATGGATATCATTCAGTGTATACACTTATTCGGCCACCTGCGGCCAGGATCATCTAGTGTGTATGGGGCTTAAGATAAAGGTTATACCAGATAAGGTGATGAAACAACATTCTATTGGCTCCACCTTCTTATTCCTAGTTAGTTGATCTGTCACTAAAGTCTCCATTATTGTATAGAAGATGACATTTCTCTCACCAATATATAACACACCATTCTCATAACTGTATAAAATGTCATCAATTCCAATAAAACTGTTCTCTATAACTCATATTCCAGTTATCTACATGAAACTGGAACAAAAGGCAATTATACACATTTCTTATTGTTTAACTGTATTTTGATATCTGGGAATTTAGCCATCCTTTTTATAGTATCTGACTCCAAACAAATATTGAAGACAGCACAGCGCAATTATGTTATTAGTCAATAATAAGCAGCATTAATTCTGAATTCATAATTTAGCAATTCACAGAACGAAGTAAATAACCTACATTGTTAACAGTTTGTCATCATTCATTACTAGCCAAAGGCGAGATACTTCCAACTCTACATTTGCATGTTGGAAGCAGAACAGAAGGATCTTGTTTTCAATCAACAAACATTTCTTTTTTTCCACAGGCTTTTAAAATATTTCTTTCTGCAGCATAAATAGTTCCCTAGCAGGTGGTGTCTTTGGCCCTTTCAGTCCATAAAACTGACAGCCAAGTACAATGATTTTTTTTTGAGCTCAATAGACTTAAGAAGCAAACCTCTGCGTAATTTGTTGGCATTTTATCCAAAGTGTGTTGGATATTTGTTTCATAAGTCTATTGCATGGGTAATGACTTTTATGTGCTTGGCATAATTTGGTAACATCAACAGTTGTTACCAAAAGACTGGGAACATAAATCTATATTTCAGGCTTTCTTATTTTTTTTTGTCAAAGATAATTTGGCATTGTTAAATTTAGTTAATAATGCCATATTTAGTTTATTGTGTTTTATAATAAAAGATTTACATTGTGTTTTATTTCAGATTGTTCTGCATAATGTGGCAACATGGGCTGTTCAATTGAGTCACAATAGGCTATGGTAAAACCCAGTCTGGTCTTTTTCTGGCTAGCCCCTCCCAAAAGACCAGCCATCTTTTAAAAGTCCAGCCCAGTCCGGGATATCTCTGCGCCTACATTTACGCTGCTCCAATCGGGTCTTGCCATACTCTCCACCAATGATGTCTTAGAACAAATATGTGCAGCATAACATGACTTAATGGCTTAGTGTTTCAGTTCAGTATCGGGAATAAGGTAGGAGTAATATGAAGAAAGGATTATACAGTAACTAAAATGGATGGAGAGCAAGAAAAAAATATGAGGAAGGAGGATGAAGGGGGACTGATAAGGAAAAAGAGGAAAGGAGAGGTTGCAGTTAGAGGAGTATAAAAAATAATTGCGGAAGATAAAGAATTGGGAGAATCAAGAGGAGGATTAAAAATAGGATGAGGAAAAAGGAGGGATGACATGGATTAAAGAGAATGAAGAAAGAATGAAAAAGAATTAGGAGAAGAGCACCACTGAATTAAAAATTTCCGCACTTAAAAATGTGATAAATGATTGCTATGGTCGAAAGAGAAAAAAGTTTGACACAACCACAGATGGACATGGTAATAGTTGACACATAAAAAGGTTGACATGAATTTTTTGGTATTTATTTAAATTTTTGGGACTTTTTCATACATCTAAGTAGACTATGATTGAAAATAGTAAAGTGTGCAAAATGCAGTGGTAGTGGAACTATGCACTTTGCCCAAAACATGGTGAGCGAAGTGAGCCATGGGAGGGTAATGTGGGACACAATTTTGGAGTCCACATGATGAAATCTACAAATTGACACCAAAAAAGGCAGAAAACTCTTGTCAGCCTTTTCATATGTCGACCATTTCCATGTCAACATTTTGCTTTTGTTGATCTTGTGCATATCATAATTTGCTGTTGACCTAACACATGTCAACCCTTTATAATATAACACAAAATGTTATGTCTGGACCACTGTGGGCATCTTGGTGACTGCTCATCATGTGCACTTTCAATAATATGTTTTGCTAGCCATACATTGTTTTAGGTCTCACATATTTATTCAGTACAAAATACAAATGCATTCATAGTATATTGTACATGGTGCATGGTATAGTATTAAACAAATAAACGAGGCACAAAATGAGTGGCAGAAGAGATTTCTCATATCCTCCAAAGAGAACAAGTTGAGGTGTTGCCAGAAGCATCACTTACCCCAGTGATACCCAATGTGATCATGAGTGATTAATATGCACACTAAAAAATGGGGGCAGAGCTCTGCAGAAGAGGGTAGGTCTTAACTTTCAGACCCCCCGTCACACAGGGATCCAAAAAATGGGAGCTGCCCTCAATTGTTATAGTGCATCACCCGTCTCCTGTCAATGAGCAGTATCTGGCATTTGGTGTCACTCCTCAGCTGTTGATACCTGTGTGCAGCCTACATTACACTTGTGATACCACTAGGTGTTGTCCATCTAGTTATCATGTATCTAATACGTTCTGATTCTTTATCATAGGAAACTTCTCTACTTGTCCTCTTTACAAAGTTTGTTACATCTCTAACTTAATGTCACTTTAGTGACATTTCGGGCCTGGCTATTATCGGACAACTGTGCATGCACACTGTACATCCAGTGTTTTTATGGGGATGCCCATAAAACACTGGGTGTTCCCCTGCACACGTGGGCATGGCAATGCCTGCTCGGGGCAGGCGGCTGACATCACATGACTTCAGCCACCCGCCCCCTTTTCGGCCATCTGCGGGCATAATAAAAGCCAGTCTAGACTGACTTTCATTAGAGAATGGCAGAAAAATAATTTTGATATGTTCACATACACATCCCCTTGCATGCTAGCGGGGGTATTTGGGCACCAAGGGAGGGGGGGGGGGGCATGCAACTAAATGGCTTTTACCTGTTTGCTTGGGTGTGTTTCTATGCAGCAAACAGGTCTGAATCAGGCTATATGTACAGTATACTTTCTTGATATATGAAAACTGATGCAGTCCACTATTATTCCTCCTACTGTATGTTTAAAAAACACACATATTAACTTTATACCTTGTTACAAGGCACTAAGGGGTCCCAGGCCACATTCATGCCAATAAATCAGGCTTCCATTCAAAATGCTTTTCCTAAGTAGGGATACCATGCCCCTGTAACTCCTCGGGGTATATTATTTTCCATTAGATTACAATTACTTTTTGCCACAAATCCAAAAACAATACAATCACAACTTTGCAGTTCATTAAGTAGATGGAGAAATTACATTACATTCGGTTGTCGGCATAGTTCCATTATTTTTATGAATGAAACATAATAGAAAATAAGTGCTGAAACAATAAGCAATTTAAATTGCTCACATATACTAAACTGGTGCTAAAATGAATATGTTATTAACCTATGTGACACGAACATGTTATTTATTAGTGAACATTGCATTTAAAAGAGCAAACAACACCATTTACTTAAAAATGTCTTTCTCTATTAAACAGCATTCAAAGCGACCAAATAGGTTACACAGACAAGCTTGACTTTATTTATGTATTAATTATTTAAAACCAGACAGCATTGAAGATGGCACGCAATTAGATGGGTAATGTTGCTCCCTTCTTGGCTAGAGATACAGTATATGCTGGTGTAGTATGGTGAATAGCTTTATATTTGAGTAGAAGTATTTTATATTGAATACGGTAAAATACAGGCAACCAATGGAGGGACTGGTAAAGCGGATCAGCAAACGATGAACGTCTTGCTAGGAAGAGTTAAATTGGATTGCAGTGGCGAGAGTCTGTTCTTGGGAAGACCAGCATATAGCAATAGTCAATGCTGGATATAATGAGTCCATGAATAAGAGACTTAGTAGTATCTTATGTAAGATAGGGTCATATTTTGGATATGTATTTTAGATGCATGTAACATAATTAGGAGACAGATTGAATGTTGGAACAAAGGATAGTTCAGAGGTGAGGATGACCCCTAGGGGTAGGGTAGATTGTTGAGTTGTCAACAGTTATGGAGATATCAGGATGTTAACTGTTCTTGGCTGGTGGGAATATAATCAATTAATATTGAGTTTGAGGTGGCGAAAAGACATCCAAGATGAGATGTCAGAGACTCGACCCAAAATCACTGGTGACAACTCGGATCGATAGATAGATTTGGATATTGTCCGCATACAAGTGATACTGAAATCTGAAAGAGCTGAATAGTTTGCCAAGAGATAAGGTATAGATTGAGAAAAGCAGAGGACCTAAGACTGAGCCTTGCGGAACTCCAACTGACAGAGGTAGTGAAGAGGAGATAGAGTCAGAAAAGCAAGGCTGTGCTCTAGTTAATTTTATGCCACATAACACACAGTGCTCCCAGTCTATAATATGCCACATTGTAGTGCCCCAATTCACATTCTACACATTGTAGTGCCCCTAGGTTGCATTACGCCACACAATGCCACATATCATATTATGCCACTGCCTTGTCCCCAGTTCACACTATATGACACATTTCCCCCTCCATCACACCATGTGCTGACACAGGTGGCTAAATGTATTGACCTTGCCTAGTCTGGGAAGTCCTCTTGAGAAAAAAGGGCCTGGAGCACATGCAGTGAGAGCTCCTCCTTAACCCAGCACTTGCTGAGTTCATGGAAGGCACTAGCAGCCCACCCTGTGCTTCTGGATGCCATAACATTGACACCACCCGCCACTTCTATAGTTACACCCCTACTAGTTTAATTGGCTTAAAAAATTAGCATTTTCTTTTGTGTGCTTGTGTAAGTTCCACCATTTTAATTATTTTGTATACAAGACTTAAGCATATAAAAGGAGATGTCAGGGATCAGCGTGACCAAATGGAACAAGTGGCATTCACAACATATATGGACAAGGAATGGTAAAACTACTACGGATACGTTATGTAAAGCAATACAATTTTCTCTGAAGCCACTTTCTTTAATCAATAAACTAAAGGGTGTAAGAAAGAAAGTGATTTCAGAATAAACCATTTAGGTTTATTCTATATGTTCATTACACTAAGCAAACAACTAAAACCAGAGTAATTGATTTGATAAACAGAGATTATTTAAGAATTTCTTGGAGTCGGTTTCCTTATCACATCTCTGCAATATTTGCTGAATATTTAGCAGATTGATCAGCTTTCAGATTCAGAAAACAGATTACGCAGTTAGGAAAATATTTTGCTCACTGAAAATATAAACAGTACTTAAAAATACATTAGTATAACATATGAAAGGAACCGTGTCTAAAAGAGAAGACACCTACATCTGTAAAGATGGTTATTTGAAAGCTGACAATTTATGGTAATTGAAGTAAAAAGCCCTATATAGATTCTCTAGGTATCTGATGATGTGTGATAATATAACATTTTGAAGAGTATTTAGATTTAATTTCCTAGCTCGGGAGTTTAAGTGCTTGTCACGTACACTCTCCTGGCACCTGTGTTTTTGGTTTCTACAAGGGATTTTGCAGCACTGTATTTGGATGCATAATGCAAAAACCACCCACACAGCCTTAGCACACTCTTTACCTTAGTCTACAACCAAAATGGAGTCATTTAAGACGCCACTGGCCCACCATAAACCACTTATCTGGCATGCAAGCTGCTCACACACAGTAAGAGTTTTTAAACGTTATGACCATTTTTTTACTAGAGATGTGCAGGTTCTGATTTACTCTGATTTCAAAGCAGGATCTTATTGGCTATCCCAAATCACATGACAGTTGTTGACAGTTGATAGCCAATACGATCCTGCTTTGAAATCAGAGTAAATCAGAACCTGCACATCTCTATTTTTTACCGATCATAAATCTAGCTCACTGATCCCTTAAGCACGGGGAAGGATGAATGACCTGTCGTACACGATTTGGCAAACATCGTTTCATGTGTAGGCATGATGAAAGATGTAGCAATGATGTATTACATGACTTGCAGTAGTTAAATGCACCATCTACACTCTGATCATCGACTCAATTGATCTGTGTATGCATGATATTGTTTGGCCAGGAGCATTGTTGTAAATTGTATTGTACTATTGTGTTAGTTGGGAGGCTCATTGTTTAACTACCACCTATCTGAATTATTTCTACAGACTAAATTGTGCAATATATACAGTATATTTTTAGTAGTGCCCAACCCTATTATGCATATATCGCTTTGCATATGAATGCTTGCAGTACACTGCTTTAGAAATGAGCAAATTTAAAGTAAAATGCTACTCATCGTTTAGCAGCTTAGTTTACTATATGTGTAAAGGTTGATCTGAAACTGGACCAGTGCTGTGTGATAAATCTGTGGCAGACTTCCAGTCAGCTACCATCAACACACCTGTTACTGGCCACTTGAGGAATATACAGTACTAGTAAGCCCGCTCGAAGCAAAAGCTTCGAAAGCTACTCTGCTACCGTCTGTGTTCGTGCATGTGTGAGAAAGAGATGTAGTTTCACTCTCTGCCAGCAGATGGCAGTGTTTCAGAGACTCATGGACACTAGACATATATATAGATGATATTTATAAATTAACTGGGATGAGTACAGCATCATATTCTCTCTCCTCTGCAGTGGACTGTCATGTTAAGAGGGAGATACTATAATATAAAAAATGCTGACAGAGGGGTTGCAACTATGATCATTTTCTGTGTGAATATGTGCTTTAAATAAATAACGTCTTGACAATAGATCATGGCAGTAAATCAAATGAAAAAATGTTAAATGAAATATCGGATGTGCACTTCTGTATCTGCATCTGTATGAGGGCCAAGCACTCACTGTTTGTAATGTTTAGGGTTGATCTAGGAAGCTCAGACCACACCTACCCTTTTTATTTATATTATATTTAATATTAATGCTCTTTATAACCTACCAGGTTCTGTCCACACTACTGCACACTGGGCCTGAGATGCATGGGAATACCAGCCCAGTTGCAAATGTTTAATGCAGATACTGTGAAAACATATGCAAATGCCGCAGCTGCCTGGATTAGACTTGCCCTCTGGAAGCTTTTCGGGCCCCAGTGGCTGCTTACAGACACAATTGCGGTCACATATTAGTCAATTATTGAACTTCTGAGTTGTACTGTTGATGCCCAGCATGGCCATGGGAAGAGAAATGCCAAAGTCATTGCCCCAAAAGTGGTTGTGACATGCCAGCATTTAATCCACCACTCCATATTACTTTCCTCAAAGAGTCCCTTACTTAGTGAATAAATCCTCCCGGCTATTGCCATCACAGGGCCATTGTGGCAAATGCACAGTATCACTCAGACTGAATGACTCTGAATTAATCCCACTGTTTTCAGCTTAACATGAAATAAGGATTTGTTTCATTTAACAGGGCTGTTGGTATAAGAATGCATTTGCATCAGTTGTAAGTTGGTACAGTGAAATGTGTGTTAACCTGCATGATCAACTTTATAGATTTCCCAGATGTCAGCTGTATCAGCTTCGGTTCCTCATTACTTATCAGGATTTTCCAGCTTTAAATCACATGGATTGGGGACCTGGCCACTTGGGTGTTGTCATAATCGCTTAAGAGACACTTTCTACTTCAACATGGTTATTCTTGCATTCACAAGCGCAGTCCTCAAGGCACACTAACAGTCCAGGTTTAGTGATATCTATATTTAGGCACAGGTGGCTTAATTAGAACCTCAGTTATTTTGATTGAATCTGTGGTGAAGCATGGATATCACTAAATTTTGCCTACTGCCCAGAGTTCAATCTCCAATCACTGTGTCGGTCCGCCAACAGGATCCGTACGCTACACATTTTATAGTATCAACATTATTATCTTATGTACATGTGAAATAAGACTGCAGTATCTCATGGCCCATGCTCCACCTTCCATTACCAACTTAATGAGACAAATTGATACAATTTCAGACTGAATAAAGTTTATTCATATTGCAACTGTGTAACCATTACAGACCCTGTTCACCACAGGGAATTATAACTGTATAAAACACGTCCCCCAAATGGAAATCAGGCGACACAGCCAACATGCACGGAAGAGACGTGATAACTCATTTAAAGTTAAAAGGGAATATAAGTGTTAAGGGACGCCGCATGAGCCCAAGTTTTTAACTTGCACTATCCGTCACTTGTGTTTGTATTTATGTTATATGTAGTCTGTCATATTTTCGCAGCTTTTTTATTAAATAAACCATTAAAAGTTACTTTTTAAGTCGTCCAATTATATTGTGGTGCATCACTATTGTGACAAACCTGCTCTCTCTTTTCAATTCCTATCACTAAATCTGCACTGTTAGTGTGCCTTGAGGACATTATAGGAATGTCTGCAGTAATTAACTTGCTGGACTAAAAATGTCACATACAGTATTCGTATGATTATATAGGCTGTATCTACACATTGCGTTTTAGCAGGAGGCAGTCGAACAGGATCCTGTTTAGCAGGATGCAGTTTCTTGTGCCTACGCATTGCTTTTTAGTAGAATGCAGCAGGATTGTGTACATATTGTAAGTAAGCATCCTGCTAAACAGCTCCTATTCGACTGCATGCTGCTTAAACCGCAATGTGTAGACGTAGCCACAGATTTAAACGTGCAGGCTCCTTCATGCCAAACAGGGACCTGTCAAAACGCAATGTGTAGACGCAGCCTTATGCTGTGTACACACGGTCCGATTTCCTTTCCGATGTTGACGATATAGTCAACATCGGATCGGCATCGGATCAACATCGGATGCAGATCGCAAGGGTTTTAACCCTTGCGATCCCGATCCGATCCCGATGCGCGTTCACGTATCGGAAGCCAGAAAGTCTTGGCTGCCTTGTCTATATAGTGCAGATCTGCACTATATAGTCAAGATAGGATGCAAATTGGATGTGCCTTAAGATCCTATCCACGATCCTATCTGATCGGATCATGGATAGAATCTTAAGGTACATCTACCATGTGTACACACCATAACAGTTATATCTATGGATGAACTTTATAAAGACTAATGGTGTGTACACACGTTAGATGTGCCTTAAGATCCTATCCACGATCTGATCAGATAGGATCGTGGATAGGATCTTAAGGCACATCCGATTTGCATCCTATCTTGACTATATAGTGCAGATCTGCACTATATAGACAAGGCAGCCAAGACTTTCTGGCTTCCGATACATGAACGCGCATCGGGATCGCAAGGGTTAAAACCCTTGCGATCTGCATCCGATGTTGATCCGATGCTGATCCGATGTTGACTATATCGTCAAAATTGGAAAGGAAATCAGACCGTGTGTCCACAGCATTAGAGCGAGATGTACTGTGTGATAAAATGAAGAGTAATAAACCACCAACCAATCTGCTCCTACCCTGATATTTTTCAAACACAGCCAGTGACATGGCAGTTAGGAGCTGATTGGCTGAACGTTTATCACCCTCCATTTTATCACTTTCCAAGCATAGTACATCTGGACTAATTTGTTACATCTCCACTATATAATAAGCTGAATATTGTTTAAAGACTCTTTTTCCTCAAGCTACAGTATGACATCTAACTGCTATGGTTTTATGTTTATTTAATGCTGAAAATGTGAACAATTATCATCTATTTAATACTCTGTTTTTAGTTCTTTATCTGTTGCTATAGAATATTCCTATTTATGTGACATGACTGTTGATTAACACAGGAGCACTGTTTTATTTTTCTATTGCATCAGTTTTATGTGCCAGTAAGCACATCTATATGGCCTTTTAAGAGACAGATAAAATGTTAATAATTAAAACTTAGCCATTTGGAAGAAATTGCTAGAATGATATATAGGTATCATATACAGTAGTACTAAATCAGCATACTGTATGTTAGTGACAAATAACCTTTACAGTAAATACATTTTCCATACAGATGATTTAAATTTATAATTATGTTCATTCCCTCATAAAACGTTCACTAAATACAGTGTGCTTTCAGGGCTATCATATCACCCTGATGGACTATTTAAGGTATGATACAAATATCCTGTCAGCATAACATAGAGTTTAATCCACAAAGGAAATTGGGGGCCGATGTTGTATTAAGCCTGGTGATGTGATAAAGTGGAAGGTGATAATGCAGCAGCCAATCAGCTTCTAATGGGGCCTACACGGGAAGCGGTCATCTATTAGAATGAACTTAGGTCTACAGTAATTAGGTCGACCCCGCTAGGTCGACTGGCAGGAAGGTCGACCTGACTTAAGGTCGACATGGGCCAAGGTCGACATGACTTAAGGTCGAATTTGCATAAAGGTCGACATGAGGAAGGTCGACTGGTCATAAGGTCGACATGGGGTTTTTCACTGTTTTTTGAGCTGACATGTGCCGACAGGCGGTATTTCATGCCCTACCGTCCACTAGGGCGTGGAGGAGGTTATTAAAGCTGTGGCGAGCGAAGCGAGCCTCCGTGCCCGATGCATTGCGAGCGAAGCGAGCGATGCGAGGGTCCGATTCTCATTGCCAACTGTGTCCATGTTGACTGTGTCGACATCCGGATCAAAAAATCAGTGAAAAACCTATGTCGACCTTATGACCAGTCGACCTTCCTCATGTTGACCTTCATGCAAATTCGACCTGAACTCATGTCGACCTTGGCCCATGTCGACCTTAAATCAGGTCGACCTTCCAGCCAGTCGACCTAATGGGGTCGACCTAATGACTGTAGACCTAAGTTCATTCTGACAGATGTACCGATTCCGCCTATACATGGGGCGATTTCAGGGCAAATTAAAAAAGATCTCACTAGATCGCTTATAAAATGCCCCTACATTGCTCCCCCTGTATTGGCCATAGCGATAGCGATGCACGGCCTCGCACGATGCTCTCGCCCAGCGATGACTAACCAGCATGCTGGATAAATCTAGTTAATCTCTGGACGCCCCATCACCGGAGAACACTAGCCCTGACAGATCGCTCAGCACACAGCGCTGACACACCGCTGTGTGCTGAGCCATCTTGCTGAGCATCTGAGCTATCTAGCATCACTCAGAAGGCTCAGCACATCTCCCAGCATGTAGGCACCTTAACTTTTAAATTACAGGCTGGGATTTAAACATGACAGTTAGGAGCAGACTGGCGGCTCCGTTGCCACCTTCTACTTTATCACTTC
The DNA here is from genome assembly GCF_055691185.1 of Crinia signifera. Lineage (NCBI taxonomy): Eukaryota > Metazoa > Chordata > Amphibia > Anura > Myobatrachidae > Crinia > Crinia signifera. Next base: position 232,203,601 of record NC_139222.1, read on the forward strand.
ACTTCACCAGGCTTAATTCATCTGCCACTCTGAACAAATGAAAACAATGCAATCTGCTATAAGTCAAACATTTGTCATTGTTTAACCTTGGCTTTTTAAAAATACTACTAATTGCATTAATTCTAAAAAGCCAAATTCCACTGTTCATGAGTCCATAGATATTTAAAATTCAGATATTTTATATTGAAAGTATTGGATTTAAATATATAATTAATAATAAAAAGAGGAATGCAATAAAAACAAGCTGACATACTGTATGAACCTACAGTACAGTTGCTGTATAAATATGTCATTGTTGTAACATTACTTTTTCAGCAAGAGCAATGCGCTCAGTACCAGGGCATAAATAGAAGAAACATAACAATGACTTGCTAACAAAACAATTTACTCAAAAGAGCCACATTTGTATTCAAGATTCTGTCACACAAAATTTATAGTAGAATAGCTAAGGGAAAAGCAACATTTCCCTGCAAGACTATTGATTTCACACAATGGTTTAAACCAGTGTGCATAGGGGTATTTTATTGATGCACACTCATTTTTGCAGTCATCGTTGCCAATTGTAAACTATTCATTTGCTGTGCTAAAGGTATAACAGGTTTCTAAAAGCATTCCAAGTCAACATGACACAATTCTAAATAAATAATAAGGGCATTCTTTAGAATCATGAAACCTTTATGTAAAATGTTTAAAAAAATATTTGTTTAATTAATGAATGAGTACATCATTAAAAAATATTAATTTGTATTTTGTTCATTAAATTACATATAGATTATAAATTAGTAAGTGACAATGATTTTAGGAGGTCACCCTATCAATTCTTAATTAATTCTCAATTCTAGTGTATATCAGCAGCTGCTTGCATAAGAGGCATGCCAACCCCTTTGGTTCTGCAAAAGACTAAAAAACCCAAGTAGCGCTTAATCATATGCACAAACACAATTTTTACTCGGAAGTAAAAACAATCAATTTTTACTCGGAAGTAAAAACAATCACGACAACATTACAATATTATACAAGCACCAAATAAATGTATATTATTAAAGCCTCCTGTACTATAATCCATTAACACATTTCCAATGATCGACTGAGGTCATATATGCCTTTAAGAAAAAGAAACACTGGGCTGGATGTTATAGCGTCCAAGTTCAGCGGCAGTGCGGGATGCCAGAGGAACTCTGACATTTTTTGAAAGGGGCAATCATTTACAAGGCAAAACCATGCCTTGTAAATGATTGCCTCTTTGAAAATGTTGTTGTTGATGTTGTTATAGCTTTGAAGCTATAAGGCAGAGGGCAGAATGAATCTGCCTATGATAACAGATCTGTATCAAGCAACTTACCATTAACCTCAGCAACAAAAGGAAAGAAGAGAATCCCTTCCTGTAATACAAGTCTTTAGGAGACAAAATAAACCTAAATAAAAACGGCGGCGGAAGGCCTCACGTATGTGCGTTATGATCGCCCGGCCTGCACATTTGCGTCCAGTACATCATCATGTTAGTACATCTGGCCTTACATTGGTCAATGATCATACACACACAAACACACCTTAATGGGGCATCACTTGATCTAAATTTCCTTCTTGTCAGATCAGATATTACCAACTGGATTATGGGCCTTATTCTAGTTCACAATTTCTGACAAAATCCTTCTTAGATGGACAAAATCATGGGCCTTATTCTGGTCGATGCGTAAATTTCCGAATTCTTTCGGATGGCGTTTTTTAGCCGTCTGCGCATGCGTGGGCAACGCTATGCGCATGTGCCACGCACCGTCTCCGTACTCGTTGTCACTAATACCGTACAGAAATGTGCACCGCATTCACTCGGGAGATATGGGCGTCATTCGGTAGTACACAGGGGCGTAGTTTCAAAGTGGGCTAAACTGGGCGTAAACATAGGCGTACACGAGGGAGTGCACAAATTCTGGTAGGCGTGCATTCGGACAGAACACCGACTGCAAACGAACCAACAGCCAGGAAATATGCGGTCTTCATAAGCAAGTTTCACTTTGCGGACACCACTCGGTCATGCGCTAGGCAGTCGAATCGCCCAATTAGTATGGCGCACCTGAACCACAGTCAGCTGAACACAATACAATCCACTCCTCTACTCATTAATTACACTCTTTTCATTGCTTCAATTGGAACCATTGCAGCCTAAATGGACCAATACTAAACACACAAATATATGCTGAAAGCACGGCTGCATTTTTAACACACATTTACACTGCAAGCAATGGACAGAACTTGGTATCACTAATATAAATATACATGTCATGTTTTGCGGAAATACACCGCATCGGTGCGTACGGGCAGGTTCCCTTCCGTTCTGACGCTGTAAGACCGTGCAGACGCTGTAAGACCGTGCAGACGCTGTAAGACCGTGCAGAATATGTGTGTGTCCACCGCACACGCAAGGTTTGGATGTTGTCCGTAAACACGCCCTCTTCTTAAAGAGTTAGTCCGTCCGAATGCGGAGGACCGGTGGGCGTTTCTTCATACGATGTCCGCACAGCGTGGTGTGCGGTCCGCTCAGAAAGAATTCGGAAATTTACGCACCAACCAGAATAACCTCCCATGTGCACTGCAGGTGGGGCAGATGTTACTTGTGCAGAGAGAGTTAGATTTGGGTGGGGTTTTACTTCAAAGTGAGATCTATATTGCAGTGTAAAGATAAAGCAGCCAGTATTTACCCTGCACATAAACAATAAAACACCCAAATCTAATTCTCCCTGCACAAGTAACATCTGCCCCACCTGCAGTGCACATGGTTTTGTCCATTAAGAAGGATTTTGTCGGAAAGAGTGAACTAGAATAAGGCCCTATGTTCTCATGTACTCTTATGGAGCAAAATATTCAGTAGTTCTGCGATCAACTTATACAGTACTTTCATTTCCTGCTGATCAAATGAAAATGAAAAAAAAAAAACTAATAATGAGCCAAAAGCTCTAATCAATTTGTTAAGTGAAGAGCAAGATGTTCTCTCATGTCTATATATTTCTCTTTTGTCAAAGTGAAAAGTTAAGAACTAATATTTATAACAAGGAATTCTAAAATAAGTGTTCTTAACTTCTGTGCAGATAGCTGTACTTGAAACTACTGTATATTGTTACCGCAATTGACCTTGATGATCTCAATGGTATGAAGACAGCAAAGGTCTAATCAGGACACAAGCATCTTTTGAATAAATCCTAATTTTGGCCATCATCATCATTTTGGATACTTTACTGTTCCATCTGCCTGATTTGAACTTTAAAGAGTCATCATCACAAGAGAGGTTCATCATCATCTCTATAAGAAATGTGCTGTAGGGTTTAATCAGACAGCAGGGAACAGACAAAAATCAGACACAAGACGATGGCTTATCATTGGACATGTGAGACACTTATAGCTCAGGATGTTCTTACAGGGCTAAAGCATTGAAAATCAATAAAATAGCTTGTGGGGAGTTTGAGAGCTCCTCGTGTTAAACAAAACATGTGAAATGTGCTTTTGCTTCGCTTGTTCTAATGATGAAAAGCCTGGCATCCAAAAATATCATCAGACTGATTCATGTTTAGGAATAAACAGTCCAGATACATGTTTAAAGCCATAAAATACTATATGTTTTTTTGTACATTGTTTGAATATACACTAGTGAATAATAACAAATAAATACAAGTTGAGCATCCCGTATCCGTATATCCAAAAACCGAAATATTCCAAAAAACATGTTTTTTCAAAATATTTTTTTTTGGGGGGGGAGTTCCCTTCTTTCATAGTTACCACGTCCCCCGGCATCCACGGCACGCTTCAGTATCCTCTTCAGTGGCATTTCCAGTCCCAGGGGTGAATTTCGCGAGTGCGCAGACGCGCCAGTGATGTCACCGATGCATCTGCAAACTCACGCAATGCACTCCTGGGACCACTGAAGAGGATCCTGAAGGCCGATGTGGATGCCAGGGGACCATCGGGGCACCCCCAGGGGACCAAGTAAGTATGTTAAAAAAAAAATTCCAAAACCTGGAAAATCCCTTATCCAAAATGCTCATGGTCCTGAGCCTTTCAGATAAGGGATACTCAACCTGTATGACAATAATACACATTAATCATGACACAAACATTAATGCTGATATTAATTAAAATTTGGAATTAATACCTAGGTGATAAAATTATAATTACTAAAAATAAACATATATAACACATTAATATTGAAATACTAATAGTAATACATTGATCACGGTATCACTTTTTTTTTAATAAGCACTAGCAGTAGACTTTACTGCTCATATAACTAAAGGGAAATCATAACTTGTTTATAATTACAGCTGGATTTAAAAAAGTTATTCAAGTAAGCAAAAATATCCCTTAAATAATAACACCTTTACACAAAGTATTTCTTAAAAAGGTGATGTACATTCTCAGTAACATTTGCTTAGTGCATTTCTTAATTTTTCAGATTTGCATCTGTTTTCTTCAGCAATTTCTTTTTAACTCATTAGGCGTAGTATTTTTTTTTATTTCAGCAACTACTGAAGATACATTGAGAAAGCAGCGCTGCTTCAAATCCCAAGGCAACATATGTAAACATACTGTGAACTATATGAAGCTATGGCTGAAGAAATTGGAATGAAGCTAGAAAAAAAAAAAATATATATATATATATATATATATATATATTTAGCAAAAGTTGGAATAAGGCCATTCATTAATTTAAAGAGTAAGAGAAATGTAATTATGCAAAAAAGCAGATGATATATAAGCAGATGGTTGTATAATAATTACTATCTACAGTAGGTCTATTTTAGTAGAATGACTCAGCCCTTTCACCTTTTGGTTTGTTGCCTGTTATGGAGTTGGTTAATTATTGTACATTTAATTTATGTTTCCACATTGTGCATTGCAGTGAAATATATTGGTGTTAGATAATAATGTTAACCCCTTCAGTGGTGGGTTTGTTTTTGGGAGCGCTCCCCACTGGGCAAGTTTTTTATGGGGAGCACTCCCTTAAAAAAAAAACACAAATCCCGGAGGGGAGGGGGAGGGGGGAGGAGGAGGAGGTGCCGCAGAGGGGAGGGAGCTGGGCTGTAAACAGGGGCAATCCCGAGAATTTTCCGGACTGGGCACTGAGGAAAATTCTCGGGATTGTCACTGAAGGGGTTCATTATAATAATAACAACAATATTAGCAAATGTAATAATTCAACAGAAGTTGGGACTTTTTGGAAAATATTGTAATAATTAAGATTTATATTCTGAATTGCTTTTACAGCTAATTTGTCAAAAATAGTTGGAAAAGCATAACATGCTTATCGCAATCTTTACACTGTCCACTAGGCAAGTCAGGCATGTACCAAGGGACTAGCGCATAGCTAACGTAGTACCAATATGGAAGAAAGGGAGCAAAACTAGCTCTGAAAATGCTAGACCGGTCAGCCTTACTACCTCCATTGTTGGGAACATTTTACAAAGAATAATAAGAGATAGTATCAAAATTTCTTAGACCAGGAGAAGGTGATAAGTAAGGCTCAGCATGGGTTCGTCAAAAACAAATCATGTCAGATGAATTTAATTAACTTCTATGAGGATGACTTCCTCATAGAAGTTAATTAAATTCATCTGACATGATTTGTTTTTGACGAACCCATGCTGAGCCTTTCTTATCACCTTCTCCTGGTCTAAGAAATTTTGATACTATCTCTTATTATTCTTTGTAGAGGGTGGACTTAGGGAAATATGTTGATGCAATACTTCTGGATTTCTCTAATGATTTTGACATGGTGCTTCATAAAAAGGTTATTAATAATACTAGGTAACTTAGGGATAGGAAATCAAATGTGTAATTGGATTAGAAACTGGTTGCACAATTGGGGATAGAGAGTGGTGGTAAATGGCATACACTCCAGATGGGGTAAGATCCACCAGTTTGAATATTGAGACCCAAATTGTTTAATATAAATAATAAAATATGTGAAATGTATACATTTCTTAAACAGCCTCATGGGGGCAAACATAATTTGACAAACTCCAATTTGGAGCTTGTGATCTTGCTACAAAACAGGTTGGTTCTTTTGGAAAACAGAACAGACTACTGCCTTGACACATGTTGCAAAAAAAATATTGTAAAATCTTCCTCAATCTTCTTAAAATAACATCCATCCTGCTATATCATTTAACTATAAAGGGATTACTTGAAAATATCCATAATTTTATCAGTGCATCATTCTAATACATTCTATTATTGGTAAAATACAATCTATTCATTTAATGAAGCCAAATGAAGTTACATCAATGCTGAAAATTAATGATAGCATCAAGTCTCCTCTAATATTTTATGTCAAACGTAAACTTGAGCTCTATCTTGCATAGTAATTTCCTATCATTTCAATCAATACACTGAAACATCTTTCCAATATTTTTTTTTTCATCATTTCATACTGTAGCATTTCCTTTCTACATATTACTCACTAATGGACAGCCAATTTTAGACTGTGATGACATTTTCGATTAAAATAAATGATCATTTGTATCAGTCCCTTCAGAATGTGGCCTCATTTTGGATATTTTCGGAAAGACACAGAGGAACATTCATCTAATGATAACAAAAGCGTTTGTTAACAACTAAGGCATAGATACACTGGCCTCCACCTCTCACAGCTACCATTTTCATAAAATAAGGGGAATTACCTTGCACAAGGGCAGATTAACCAAAAGCGGAAAACGTCCTTTTGCTTCACTGAGAAGAGGGCTCATTTTTATGATGTCATCGCCAAGCACCATCAGATGGAAGACCTACTTGCAGTGTTAACATGGTGTCAAGCGACTATGACACAGTTTGAAACAGTGTTCAATTGCCTAGGTTTAGTGCAAAAGTGTTTTAGGTCAGCTTTCAGTCTATACTGTAAGCAATGGATGAAAAATGCTGACTGGCCTTTGAGGGGACAGCCTGGGGTGTTGTGAGGGAAGAATGCACCATATAAAATAACCCATGAGGTGGTATTATAAGTTCCTTTCTCCTAAAATCTGTCTTTTTTTTTTATTTAGCTACAGCACTGTGCTGTGAGGGGACAGAGTTGCTGTGTTTGGTTATTTGGTACTCTTTACTTATCACGGCGGCCATCGCGGGCATTGAATGCACTCAAAAAATTGGGTGCGACGCGACCGACGCGATGACCGCGATTTCCCATAGGGAACAATGTTAAATGTCTCAATTGACCCGATTTTCATGTTCAATGCCTCAATTGACCCGATTTTTCCATAGGAAACAATGTTAAATGGCCCACAGAGGCCAAATAGGCACCCTGAAGTGTGAAATGGCCCCCACAATTGTTAACGCCACCCCACGATCAACGTTAACCCGAAGCGTGGCAAGCGCAGCGAGCCCGCGAGGGGCGGCGGTACGCGTCCTATGACCTTTTCATACCCCCACTATCCACGTCGGCGTGGAGTTGAGAATAGAATAGTGTGGCGAGCGCAGCGAAACCACCCGGAATGCTACCACACGTATTAACATTGAAGGTTGGATCATTGGATCACCAGTGATGCTTATTAGCAATTTAAACGCACCAAAGTTGTGCAACGGAACCAGATTGACCATCAGCACTGTATAAAACTTTGTCACATGACTGCCCCCATCCATCCACCAGAAGTCATCTGGCTATAGATAATTAGTGTTTCCCGTGCAAAGCCAGGGCGGGTCGCTAGTTAACAATAAAAACTCATGTCATGAACCAATATGTTATTTTTGGTGTCCATGTATAAACAGTTGGCGGTGGGACTATCTGCTAGGAGAAATAACAGAAATATTGCCTAGGGCAGTGGTTCCCAAACTGTGTGCCGTGGCTCCCCGGGGTGCCTCGGGACACTTGCAGGGGTGTCATGGGTTGGTGCTCAAGGACAAATTCAAATTGTTTATGATTAATTATTTATGGACAAAACCAGAACTGCTAGCTGCCAATCATAAAATATGTGTAGAATCAGAAGCAAATCATACCCTTTAACAAATAACTAACCCTAAGAAGCACATAGCAATATCATATCAATCTACTTCAGTTTATATATATTTTGGGGGGGCCTAGGGTGCCATGGAAAAATTCTGATAATCTAGGGTGCCATGATTCTAAAAAGATTGGGATCCCCTGGCCTAGGGCATTAAATTGGTTAGGGCCAGCTCTGTACTGTATATCATCATTTCTAGCTGTGTGCATGAGGGACGTGCCGACCACCTATACATTGGCTGCAGATTCTGACATCAGAGCTGGACAGAACTTTGCGCACCCAGTAGTGATTACTGCACAGACATATTGAGCGGCCATTGTAAGTGTTTATGCTTACCAAATAGTCCACTATGTCACTGGAACCATTTGTATAGTGCATAGCCACCTAAAACCTTTGAGTGCCAAGTGAATTTGTGAAAATAGGTGTGGAAAATGCCAAGAAAACTTTTTTGTTACTTGTGTAATAGCACGGCGCCCGTTACGTAGTTAGCGTAGTGGCCCTGTCAGAATCAGCGTAGTGTTCGCGCGGCCAGCATAGTTAGCATAGTCAGTCAGAAGTAGCGTAGTGTTCCTGCTAGCGTAGTAAGCGTCGCTGTCAGAAGTAGAGTAGTTTTCCCGCGGCCAGCGTAGTCAGTGTCCCTGTCAGATATGTGTTCCTGAAACACCCCCACTATCCACGCCAGCCTGAATCGGGGCGAGCGGACATGTTACGCGTCCCCCCTGATCTGTTCATACCCCCACTATCCACGTTGGCGTTGAGTTGATTTTATAAAGTGTGGTGAGCGCAGTGAGCCACCGAGCCCGAAGCGTGGCGAAGTGAGGGGACGCGGAATACATGTAAAGTAATCACACTTTGGGCTCGGGGGCTCACTGCCCTTGCCACACTTTATTGAATGTGTGAGAGGCACTCACTAGGCTTGCCATGGATGCCAGGGAAAGAGCCGGGCTGCCACAGAGTCACTACGCTAACTACGCTAGGCAGCCGTTGGGCTGCCACGGAGTCACTATGTATCACTAGGTACACTATATACACAAGTTCCACATTTTTATTCATCATATGACCTGTAATGTTTACCTTATATAGGAAATATAATCTTTTTTTTTTTTTACACAGCATTTTTATTTGAATTTATATAACAAATTCGAGCAATGTTTGCATTTTTTAGCAGATAGTTTGCACATCTCTCATGTTGGCACTCAAAGGGTTAAGTGTACTATGAATTTTTGCAGCCATCCATATCGGTTGATAATAAATTGCCATCTTCCCTCTGTTGGTATTCCTTTTTTCTTTGATTTGTTAGACTGTTGCAATGTCCTAAGATATACAGAACATGAACGTCGGTATGCTGATTCATACATTATTATATTGAAACCTTAATCAATGTTGATTGCTAAATTTTCTCATAGTAGATTTTCATTCCACAAGAAAAATAGTCATCAAATCATCAGTTTAGTTTTCATTAAATAGAAAAACAAACCAAAACTAGTAAGTAACAGCACTGTCCCTTAAAAGTATGTTAGATTTGATTTTCAAGAATAAGCGTCAAACTCACAAATGGAATGTGTCCCTAAAATGTCTCCTAATATAAATTATTAAAACAAAACAATATTAGGAGTACAACATCATTGTAAATGAACGCATTAATAACAAAAGGAAATGCTGGTCTTTAAGTCTATCCTTCTCTGCCATACAGCTTTCAAGGATGCTAACATAGTAGTGGGCTACCTAATAATATATAGTGTGTGTGGGGGGGATGCATCAGGCATTCTAAAAACTGGAGAATTAGAAATGGAGGGATAAACAATAGCAACCAAACAACATTTATAATTAAATAGATTCTGTAAAAATGATAGGTACGTTCTTAGAAGTTGATTCGTCAAGAGTTTTCACGGCATTGTACATCTTTCTATTGGTCACCTATAAAGGATTTAAAAGTAGGCAGGTACTGATATGAATGATTACATACTACATATTCTGTTTATAGAATTATAAATAAATAAATATAAATAAATTATTGTAACTGTAGTTCAAAATCATAAAAATGATCATCTAAAAGTCCCCAAAAAACTGTAAAAACCATGAAATACTGTAGTAGAGCTGTAGAGACGTTGAAATAGAGTTTTAACTTTAATTCGAAACATATTTATCAATAAGTCTTTTACTAAAATAATTTGATAAATAAAGTTTTCACACTCTTATCACATTATTTTGGTATCTCTTAAACGTATCAAAGGGCTATTGGAGATAGTGGGGGAAATTTACCAATATGAAAAACCTAGTTTTTCGTATTGGTATTTCCCCTACGGCTGCATACGACTGTTTGAGTCGTATGCAAAGTCGTGTTCCGGAGGGGAAATTACAAAGCAGTCAGATACGACTGCTTTGTAACCCTCCGATGGTGTAACAATTCGTATTAGCGGCACATATATACGGCCGCTAATACGAATGTTTCTAGCAGTCTGCACGGATCAGTCAGATCCGTGCAGGCTGCAATGTGTAAAAAAAATTGAAAAATAAATACATTTAAAAAAAAAATCGGCGTGGGGTCCCCCCCACAGCTGTAACCAGCACCAGGCTGAAAGAGCCGGGGCCAGTAATTAAAAATCAGGGAACCCGACAAATAGGGGTTCCCCGATTTTTAACAACCAGCCCCAGGCTCCAGGTCCGGGGCTGGTTCCCAAAATACGGGGGACAAAATGACTAGGGGTCCCCCGTATTTCAAGAACCAGTCCCAGGCACAACCAGCCAGCAGGGTAATGTCACAGCCGGGGGACACTTATTATATAAGGTCCCGCGGCCAAAACATTAACCCTACCGACCGGTCAGCCTGGCCAGGGGCCCTGGGGGAGTGGGGACCCCCCAATGAAGGGGTCCCCCCCCTCCAGGACTTACCTGACCAGGCTGAAGCCTGGTACTGTTCCCGATGCCCCTGGGCGGTGGGCATCGGGCTGATTATGGTGTAAAAAAAAAGATGAAACTATTGTTTTTTTACTGTGGCACTACAAGTGCCAGCAAGCTGGGACTTGGAGAACCACAAGTCCCAGCCTGCTGGGCATTAAAGGGCCCGCTGACACTTGTAGTTCCACAGTTAAAAAAATAGTACACAAAACACACTGACACACTTTTAAAATAAAACTTTAATACATACAAAGCCCACACATACTAATACTTACCTATCTTCTTCCCGTAGGTAGCCCTGGTCCTGATGTCCTGTGTCGTCTCCTGGATCCATGTCGACGTCCTTCTTCAAGTCGACGTCGCTGTCGGCGATGGCGTCCGGATCCGATGAAATCCATGGAGGAAGCTGTGGAAGGAAACCATACTCACCTGTCCCAGCGCGACGTAGTCCAGGTAAGTGTCTTGGCAAAAAAACAAACCGAACACCCTGAAACCAGCCGGACAGAGAGCCGCACGGTGTTTGTTTACATCGTGCGGCTCCGCCTCCCGAATGCCGCTATTGGCCGCCTTGCAGCCTAGCGGCTCCTGATTGGCCGCTAGGCCGCAAGGCGGCCAATAGCGGCATTCGGGAGGCGGAGCCGCACGATGTACACAGAGTACCGTGCGGCTCTCTGTCCGGCTGGTTTCGGGGTGTTCGGTTTGTTTTTTTGCCAAGACACTTACCTGGACTACGTCGCGCTGGGACAGGTGAGTATGGTTTTCTTCCACAGCTTCCTCCATGGATTTCGTCGGATCCGGACGCCATCGCCGACAGCGACGTCGACTTGAAGAAGGACGTTGACATGGATCCAGAAGACGACACAGGACATCAGGACCAGGGCTACCTACGGGAAGAAGATAGGTAAGTATTAGTATGTGTGGGCTTTGTATGTATTAAAGTTTTATTTTAAAAGTGTGTCAGTGCGTTTTGTGTACTATTTTTTTAACTGTGGAACTACAAGTGCCAGCGGGCCCTTTAATGCCCAGCAGGCTGGGACTTGTGGTTCTCCAAGTCCCAGCTTGCTGGGGAGGCTTGCTGGCACTTGTAGTGCCACAGTAAAAAACAATAGTTTCATCTTTTTTTTTTACACCATAATCAGCCCGATGCCCACCGCCCAGGGGCATCGGGGACAGTACCAGGCTTCAGCCTGGTCAGGTAAGTCCTGGAGGGGGGGGACCCCTTCATTGGGGGGGTCCCCACTCCCCCAGGGCCCCTGGCCAGGCTGACTGGTCGGTAGGGTTAATGTTTTGGCCGCGGGACCTTATATCATAAGTGTCCCCCGGCTGTGACATTACCCTGCTGGCTGGTTGTGCCTGGGACTGGTTCTTGAAATACGGGGGACCCCTAGTCATTTTGTCCCCCGTATTTTGGGAACCAGCCCCGGACCTGGAGCCTGGGGCTGGTTGTTAAAAATCGGGGAACCCCTATTTGTCGGGTTCCCTGATTTTTAATTACCGGCCCCGGCTCCTTCAGCCTGGTGCAGGTTTCGGCTGTGGGGGGGACCCCACGCCGTTTTTTTTTTATTTATTTAATTTTTTAATTTTTTGACACTGAAGCCTGCACGAATCTGACTGATCCGTGCAGGCTAAAACGCAAATAGAACAGGAAAATGGTGTTCTATTTTTCTGTCGTATTTGCGTGGGTGTTTCACACCACTTAGCAGCCGTATTATCAGTACGGCTGCTTAGTACATCAGGAACCACCATTCTTTTGAATGGTGATTTCTGTCGTATCCTATCAATGGTGTAGACATTCGTATTTGTAAATACAAATATGAATGTTCCATCTTTAGGACTACGAATTGTTGTATTTTTGGGATTGTAAATCCCGAAAATACAAATTCGTAAAAAAAAGGTGTATTTCTCCCTACGAATACACCTTTTTTCTACGAATCCATTTTGGTAAATGTCCCCCAGTTTGTCAAAAAACTCCTCCACTCACTAAAATTTAGAATCCTGAACGCATTTCCATACATAATGGAAAAGGCAATCCGGTCATATTTATCATTAGTAAACTGTATTTTCTGATTTGAGCGATTAACAATAAATGTGCCACCATTGCTTGCCACTTTGGTCACAGACCACATTTTTTCTCAGTGTGATTGACAGTCAGTGAGCATTTGGGGGATATAACAGGGGAGTGGCAGCAAAAATGCAGACAGGACGGGATGATTTTCGGGGTGAGCCACAGCCTGCATTGTAGAAAAATGCTGTAACATGGCACCATGCCAAGCAGCCATGCAGACTTACGACAGGGCTACTCAGGGTTCCAATTACTCAAGACTCTGTGACCACGGCTGCGAATTTATATGTGAACACTTACATTTGCGTTGTTGCACCGCAATACACATCTAAGCAGCTGTGATATTTGAATATTCTCTTTGAATTAGCCCCAGGGTCGGGATCTCTGCATATCCCTCCTAAGTCTTCTGTCTGTTGTGCCTGCCATAGAGAGAGAGAGAGAGAGAGAGAGATCTTTGCAGATCTTTTCCCCGTTCTCCTGCTCCACCCTGCCTGACAGATCACAGCACATCTGAGTCAACGTCAGGGAGCCGTGAACTGCACTGACCAATCCAACCAGCAGCGCAGAATGGGTACAGTACATTTTGGAGAGAGACGGGTTAGACGGGGAGCCTGTCATTAGTGCTACTGTCCAATTTAGTTTGGATTGAATCGACCCTGCTGTGAAAGTGGAGACTGGTTGGGCACTGGTATGTTCATGCAAGAGTCAAATGGCTATGAATGTAGCTGGGCAGCCTAAAGCCAAAGTCTCCTTCTCACGCCGCAAGCATTAGATCCTACATGCCAGTTGTATAACCTTCATTACATGCACATGGGCAGTATGAACAGTGAGTCCCTGAGCGCCCATTCACGTGTATAGCAGCATTACAAGGGCAGCTACATGTGTATTAGCCTAGGGCACCAGGAACCTTTAGTAAGGCCCTGATACCATGTATCCTAATGTTCAGTCTGATTTGATACCAATTTATTACAACAAAAATACTAATCCATAGGTTCTCAAACTCGGTCCTCAGGACCCCACACAGTTCACTTTTTCCAGGTCAGTCAACAGGTGCACAGGTGCAATCATTACTCATTGACGCTTTATAAAAGATCAACAGGTGGAGTTAATTATTTAACTTGTGATTCTGTGACGAGACCGGCAAAACATGCACCGTGTGTGCTGTCCTGAGGACCAAGTTTGAGAACCTGCGTACTAATCCTAAGTGCCTATTTCTCTGTAAGTGAATTTGTATGTGACTAAGATGCTAAATGTAGCACAATGTACTCAAGCACAAGATTCTCTACTGATGGAGATGTCTGGTCATGCCAAGTCATGTCTGGCATTTTAGGCTGAATGCTGCAAAAAGGACGGGCAAATGAGGGTACAGCTGTACGGTCTATTCAAAGGCAAAAGTTTTGTGTTATGGAATGAGATGTATTTTCCATTTCTGTCACTGTCATATTAAAAATGTATTGCATGTAAAAAAAAATACGTTTAAACAACAAGACGCTATAAAATAAGTGCTTCAATGTTCTTTTTAATGAAAATGTGTGACTGCGGGTCCCAAGGATCGATATACCAATTAAATGACAAGATTACTCTGAAGATTAGTATACGGCTCAATAAAAAGAAAAGGCGCTTCCTTAAGCCTATTAGTAGTAGACAAGCAGCGATTTTTATTTATACTGTTGCTTCCCACTGATCTTCAACTGGATGTGCTATTTAATACTCACTGTGCCTCCAAAAATGTAATGAGTATGTATACCTCACACTGTTCAACTACTAAAATAAAGATACATAGTGATGTTCAGATAACCGGAGAAACACATTAAGAGCAATCTTTAACTCTCCATGTGATTCGCTTGATTGGACTGAAAAAAAAATCTTCTGAATAATATAAATTACTTTCTCTTTTACTTTCTTTTATTTCATTGAGAAGTGAAAACTTGTTGAAAGCACAGATTTGTATAGGGTTAGATTGCTTGTTCTACACAAACCACTACTACAACATACTGTATAGTATGAAGCTAACCATTGTCCTCTCCAGTGACAACAGAAAGAAGGCAAATGCTTTGAATGTCAGTATCATATTTCTAATTTAAAAATAGTTAAAGTTTTGGCCAAGTTGCAGTAATTATATTACTGCTCAGGTTCAGAGTTCCAAATAGCAGCACCAAACCAACGCTGCTGGGTAGCATTGCATAACCAGACACGCTCTGCGAAAATGGGACCGGGAGATGCAGGATTTCCCTGGAAAGGGATGTGGCTGCAGTGCTGGCTCCTACATAGTGACAGGAGATGGGTACTGCATGAAATATTAGAGTGCAGCACCTGGCTCTATGTCATTTTTATTATTATTATGTACTTTGAATTATTTTTGTGACGTTTCAGGGCTAATTCACCCCTTTATCAAGGTGTACATACAATAAATACACACAAGGTGAAAGTTACTAACATGTGTATTCTACTTCACATTTGATCAGAGCCGAATTTCCCATTAGGCACGTGAGGCACGTGCCTAGGGGCGGCACATGTTTGGGGGCGGCACTTGGATGCCTGTGATAGTACTGTCGGCCCAAAATGTACCAATAACTGCAAAATATCCACTGTACTGTACCATATTCCATCTTAAATAGAGTGTAAATGGATAGGACATGCAGATACTGCCCCTGTAAACTGTCCTACTTAGTAAACATTATTGTTGTGCCTAGGGGTGCCCTCATCCCTAAATCTGCCCCTGCATTTGATGTTGCTATGGGCAACCAATCAGAATCTACTTCTCATTTATTCAGCACCCTCTAGAAGATAGCAGTCCGGATCTGATTGGTTGCCCATAGCAACATCACATGTGAAGTAGAATTTACATCTTTCCCTCACAATGGCCCTTATTCTGATCGGTGCGGCCCGATCAGAATATGCGGCCACGACCGTGCAGGCGAATCCCCGCCTTCCATACGGATCGCCACCTGCCGTCCGTACGCGGATATGTGGCGATCCGCATGAAATTGGACGGGGATACGCCTCCTCCGTCTTGGGAGCAGCCCCTGCATTCGATGGTCACCGAACATCGAATGCAGGGCCGCACGCTCCACCAGGTCCCGCCACACAAGACCACACGGACACTTGTCCGTGTGAAATCATGTATGGGGGCGGGCAGCTGACATCCGGCGATGTCAGATGCCCGCCCCGTACCCACGCGTCACGGCCTCATTACCATGCATACGCCCCGCGTTTGCATGGGAACGCCCATGAAACGCGGGGCGTATGCATAGGGTAATGAGGCTAAGTAGCCCCTCACGCCCCTCTACGCCCCCTGTGCGGCGTATAAAGAATCCGTGCGGCGAAATCGCCTGCACATGCGCAGAGTGACCTCTGCACATGCGCAGACGATCAACATCGGCGGTCCGTCCGCATGCGGGAATTTCCGCACCGATCAGAATAAGGGCCCATGTCTTACCTTAATTACATATCTTATTGTTGTCATGATACGGCCACTCGAGCATTTTTGCTGCACCAAATTGAACCCACAGTGCACAATCACTGTGCTATGACATCGGAGCTCAATGCTTTTACTAAGAACCACTCAGGGGAATACCTCCCGGAGGCAATGGAGGCACTAGCCTCCAGGCTCCAAGCTCTGAAGGGGCACCTGCGTGTAAAGCAGCACCTGTGTGGTTCACAGCAGGATCCAAGTGTGACTGCTGCTCTTCCAACACAGCTCTGCAGCGCAGAGTTAAATGGCTCTATCCCTGTAGCCCTGCTAACACCTGCAATAGGAGACAAGATGGCTCTCTTCTGGTACCATTCAGCCTGCTCTGCAGTAAGCAATGATGATCCCACCACTGCTCCTTGACTGTGAGATGGGACCCTCCAGTGAAATGTGATTCTGCATACTGCCACAGAAGGTTAGACATACAGACACACACACATTTTTTAAAAGGGGGGTACAGAGACAGATTTAGACCTCATGGGCCCTAGGCAAGATACTGTTTTGTTGCTGCTGATTGCAGGAAGCATCGATAGAGTACTGTGGCATTTGTACAGTTTATCGATAAATACTCAGCTACGTGAACATTGCATACCCTCCAACATTTGAAGATAAGAAATCGGTACACATTCAGGAAGGGGGTATGGTCACGAACAAAGGGGCATGACCATGGGCAAAAGGGGTGTGACCATGTCCCCTTTCCGAATGTGTACTGTGCACCAACTACTACACGTTTCATGCAGCTCATGTCACATGGTGGCTTGGGGGGCTGCTGGCATATTAAATAAGTATATTTAATATACTTTTTTATTAAATAAGTATAATAAATCATGGTTGCCTACCCTCCCGGAATTTGCGGGAGTCTCCCGGTTTTTGCCCCATTCCCCCGGTCTCACGGAAATACCCAGGATCCTCCCGGGTATTCAGCCTGCAAGCTGAAAAGTCGGACTGCGCATGCGCAAGTCATGATGCGCTGGGTCCTACTAGCGCGATGTCCTGCCCGATTATGTAAATGAAAGCCACAGCGGGCTCTGTGAGTAGCGCTGGATACAGCAGCTACTCATTACACAGTGGCCTGAAGTATGGAGAGCAGGAGCAGCGGCAGCGCGAGAAGTGGCGCAAGCAGCGGTGAGCGTATTTTGCTAAAATGACATGTTTTTTTTTGTTGTTGATGAGATCCGCCTCTGGCTCCGCCCCCTTTTTCGTAATAGCGCTCGGCCCCGCCCCTACCTCCTGCTGCTGGCTGCCCTCTCCCGGAGAGGGCAGCCCAAAAGTCGTCAACGCTGTAATAAATATACTTTTTTAATATGCCAGCAGCCCACCAAGCCACCATGTGACATGAGCTGCAGGCAGCAGGTGCAGCACACGATGGATAGAGTCCTCTGAGGAGATAATTTAGTCAAAATGCAGCCTGGCTAAGCCACCGTGACCTACTTGCTGCACTGTAGAGTCTGATGTGCTGAACACAAGTCAGTGGCAGGCTCCGTCCGATGCTGTCAAGGTCCCTCCGTCATGCGCGCAGAGGCTGGCCACCGCACCCCTCTCCCTGGCCTCAGGCAGATTCGCACCCTCAGTTTTTCAATCTGCGCATGCGCAGACAGTGAGACAATGACTTTCCCCTGAGTGCGCGGTGCCGGCATGTGACGTCATGACGCAAAGGACCGGCCTGCAATGCACTCATGAGAACAGAGGGGGAGAGGAGAGAGCCGGGCACCAGGCACTGCAGCACACGAAGCGGGGCCCGGGGGCTCAGCCAAGAGGAATGATCAGATTTGCGGCGCACAGTGAGTGACAAAAGTGGTACATTCGTTACAAATGATATTTGCCGGTACAGACTGTTAAAAAATGGTACTGTACCGGCAAATTCAGTACAGTTGGAGGGTATGACATTGGCATTACGTACAATCTGCATAAGGCACTACAGTATGTCTTTCAGAAATCGGCCTAATGCCTGTGTCACATGTGGATGAGACTATTTGGTGTGTAGATATAGGTTTTATTCTATCAAAGTACATAAAAGTGACATAGGGAGTGTACACAGGTCAGGACATCATGTGGTAGTCGTGCAATGTTCGTCTGGGAAAGTTTTGAACTGCCAGGATATCTTTTTGGGGCTCCTTGGGACCCGCTGGCCCCTAGGCAGGACGCTCAGTTTGCCTTTTTATTATTATTATTATTATTATATTAATAATCACTAGAAATTATATAAACTATACTATTTTGTACTGTACATACCCAATGTACAGTGATGACAATACTAAAATACAATTTTGGATATTCATTACACCAGGTTCCTTTTTTTTTAAGCACTGATAAAGTGACAACCCAGAGTGTTTACTGCACAAACTTTCCCCGTGGCAGAATTATCTAACAAGAGTATCTTATAAATGCAGAAAAGCAATGTCTTATTTGAAATTGAAAATTTGCCTAAACCTAGATTAAGCTAAATTTGATGCAATAGTCCGGAAGCTAGGCAACATTAACACTACTTAGGTTCAACAGATTCCAAATAAACTGCTCCATATTTCATGTTACAGAAGTTGTCAGATTGTGATTCAGACATCAATGTTCTAGACTCCTGTTATGAGACATGACATGTTAATGAGTCTGCAATACAGCATGTGTGTATGAATACTGGTCCAGTGGGGTTTTTTGTTGCAGAATGGGGGATTTATGCAAACAGATCCAAAGGGGGAAAGTGCTGTTGCTGTATAAGTCAATCAAATGCTGTCATTTTTATAGTGCAAATGAATTCTTGATTGATTGCTTGGGGCAATACAAGCTTCTAATTTGCACTTACTTGGGGCAATACAAGCTTCTAATTTGCACTTACTGTCATACATGTCTCCCACATCTAAACTACAGATACGCTTGTTCTAAGGAGGTCATTCTTGTTGATTCGCCCCATTGCGAATTCGCAGCGGGAACGATGGTGTAGGCCTGCGCATACGCATATTCGCATGTGCAGGCTTTCTGTGCGGGTGCCTTTGGAGACTTGCATAGTCTCTGTAGTGCTCGCACTCGGGGAGGGGGTGAAGGAGCTGTGCTGGTAGTGTTCGCAGGCAAAAGCCTAGTGTTTCCTAGGCGTACCCACGAAAATCCTGGGCATACCCACGAAAACACTGGCTTCCCCATGGGAACGGGGGCAGCTTCTTGCCTACTGTGGGTGGGACTTGCATAGTCTCTGTAGTGCTCGCACTCGGGGAGGGGGGTGAAGGCGCTGTGCTGGTAGTGTTCGCATGCAAACGCCTAGTGTTTCCTAGGCGTACCCACGAAAATGCTGGACGAACCCACGAAAACACTGGCTTCCCCATGGGAACGGGGGAAGCTTCTTGCCTACCGTGGGTGGTCAGCTGACGCTACCTTAGGTCAGCTGCCCACCCTGTTCAGGTAGCAGGGTGCCACAAATCTGAGTCACTGAAGAGGTGTTTTAGATTTATGAGAGTTTATTAAATCATTTGATGGTTGGCGAACATCGAATTCGGTCACGCATGCAAGCCTGCGAATGGATGCTAATGCAAAACATCAATTCGCATGACTGCGGGGACATTCGCTGTCCAGGCTCACAGATATACAGTACTAAGCTTGAAAAGTGATCAAATGGAGAGTGATAAACCACCAGCCAATGAGCACCTAGCTGGTGCTACATAAATAAAAAGAAAAATCTGATTTGCTATCGGCAACATCCCATCTTCAATAGAACTCCAATCTTAGTAAATGAACCCCTATGAGTGCAAATTTTAAAATGCATGGACAGATTCAGATCTGAGGAGGGGATATGCAGTAGCTCAACTGTAAATTGCATTTTGAAAATAGAATTGCTCACTATTTGTGTAAAAACCAGCAATATACTGTATTTAAATTTTTTATTAGACACCCATAAAAGTTACTATGCAGTATATATCCATGGGAAATGCATGGGGTTCAGGCAGCCAGATGCCACTCGCCAAGGGGTGAACCACAGTGCTGATTCCTGCTCAGTAACACGAGTTGGATGCTGCACTATAACACTGTCCAGAATCCGGATCTTGTCCCTGTGTAGGAGTCACCTTTGAGCCAAGGCACTCTCCAGGGCAGACTGATTCTCCTGGATCCCTGAAGTGACAAAAATGGTGTTCGGATCATGCGGCCAGGCCACAACCCCCTTCACAAATCTACACCCCCTTTTCCCAGTGCAGGAGCTTCCTTGCGTGCAGTGAAATTACTGCCGTGGCAGGTGTCGAAACATGTAGGCATTCCACTGAGTATATCTGTTGCCTCCTAGTGTGCAGGGGCGGATCCAGGAGAAAATGACAGGGGGGGCACCATAATAGGGGGAGGGGGGGATGTTAGTGGTGCCCACACCCCGTGTGCCAGTGGAAAGGAGGAGAGCAGAGAGCCCTGGGATATAAAGTACACAGACCCACCTTGGTGTCAAACATGAAGAAGCAGTTTTGCGCGCGCCGAGCGTGTCCTTGAGTGCAGTGTACCACACCATATACCACTTCTACACATTATGCAACAAAATAGTAGACCCCATTATACTTGCCCCTTACACATGATGCCACACTGATTGAGCCAAAATTCACATAATGCCACACGGATTGAGCCAAAATTCACATAATGCCACATGGATTGAGCCAAAATTCACATAATGCCACACAGATTGAGCCAAAATTCACAACATGTTCCACGAATAGCGACATTGCTAAAAAAAAAAAAAATTGCACCATAATTCCCATTACACGTTAAGCCACACACCATAATGTCCATTACAAACTATGCTACATAAGTGCTGCTTACCTACATGCTTGTTGCCAGGGCAGTGGCGTAACTATGAATTGGGTGCCCCCCCGCCCTTACCTGCCTTGCTGGTCCCGTCCCGGCTCCCTTGCTGGCTTCATTCTTCTGCTAGTGAGACGGACCAACACAAAATGTCCGCCCCCATACAGCAGATAGTTTCAGAGAACTGTCTGCTATATAGGGGGGACATTTTATTGTGGTCCGTCTCACTAGCAGAAGAATGAAGCCAGCAAGGGAGCCGGGACGGGACCAGTGAAGTCAGGTAAGGCTGCGGGCGGCGGATTGGCGGGCAGCAGATGGGCGGACGGGAGGGGGCTAACTATAGCACCACAGCCAACTGGTGTGTGTTGAGCAATTAATGACAGCTGGCACAGGGTTTTGTAACAAACCCAAGATTATTAGGCAAAAAAGAAATAGGTTTGTGCCAGCGCCTGCTGTCTCAATAATTCATTACACGGTTCTCTAAAATAATTTTTCAATATAAAATACATACAATTACACATATATGAAAAATAAAATGATAATAAAATATTTATCTTGTATTATGTGAATCATTAGGCTATACTGTAACTCTCATTTTGAGGTATATGTAGCAACAGTCCCGTATGGGGGTAAAGAATTGTGGCTGATGAATATATTATCATCCAGTGGCTCAGGTTGTTTGATGGCCAAAAGAATACTGTGATGGTTGTGGTTCTGATTGCCTTATAATTTCAAATGCTCAAGGGTCCTGGATCGGCAGTCCTCCTCTCTCTCTCCTTGGATAATTAGGGATATTTGTTGAAACCCAAAGATGAAATGTCCAAGTTGTTTTTCAAGGGGACGTCTCGGGATAATATTGAACCAGGTCACTTGTTAGTTGGTGGATGTAGTCAGCAAATAGTGGAAACGCGTTGAGCAATCCACTATTTGCTGACTACATCCACCAACTAACAAGTGACCTGGTTCAATATTATCCCGAGACGTCCCCTTGAAAAACAACTTGGACATTTCAAGGAGAGGAGGACTGCCGATCCGGGACCCTTGAGCCTTTGAAATTATAAGGCAATCAGAACCACAACCGTCACAGTATTCTTTTGGCCATCAAACAACCTGAGCCACTGGATGGTAATATATTCGTCAGCCACAATTCTTTACCCCCATACGGGACTGTTGCTACATATACCTCAAAATAAGAGTTACAGTATAGCCTAATGATTCACATAATACGAGATAAATATTTTATTATCATTTTATTTTTCATATATGTGTAATTGTATGTATTTTATATTTATTTTATATAAAAAAAATATTTTAGAGAACCGTGTAATGAATTATTGAGACAGCAGGCGGTGGCACAAACCTATTTCTTTATAGCACCACAGCCCCCCGGCGCCCACACATGCACAGCGCCCCCCCCCCCCCCCCCCCGTGGCCGCGGGGGCTGCGGTGCTATAGTTACCCCTCTGTGCCAGGGGTTCCATGCTCATTGTCAGGGGTTCCATGCTCATTGCCATGTGGGATTAAATGCTCATTGCCATGTGGGTTCCATGCTAGTTGCCAAGCATTGACAGCTGGGCAGAGAGCGACAAGCTGCCCAGCTGTATTTAGAGGCTGAGCACTGCATTGCAGCATTCTAGGTCCTTTTTCAAATCTTGCTGCCGCCAGGAAGAAAGCTTTGACAGCCGGGCAGAGAGCTGTGAGCTGCCCGGCTGTATTCTGAGTCAGAGGCTGAGCACTGTGACTGCACAGCAGCAGCCTAGGTCCCATTACAGTGGTGTAACTATAAATTTTTCTCCCCCCTGCAAAGAATGTTTGTGCCCCCCCAATGCTATTAATAAAAAAATATATACTGTAAAGTTCATTTTTGTCTGTCACTCTCCTTGTGTGCCAATATCTTCATTCCAGGTAACGCTTTCTGTAACTCCCCACATCCTCTCCTATGTATCTCTGTACCACTCACTTCTTACTTCCCTCCCTCTCTTGCCCCTTGCTACCCGCTCATACTCTGCTTCCCTCATGTTGTCCATCCCTTGCTTCCTTTCTCTTCCTGCTTCCCTCTTATCAGATGCATTTCTCACTCCATCATACAGTTTAAGCACCGCTCATAATCTCCATCCCTTGGACAACCCCTGGATTTCTCACTCCCTGCTACCCTCTCCATGCCTGCTTACCTCTCACCTCTTTGCATTATTCCCTCAGTGGATGAGGAAAAAGTGGCAGCGTGGAAAGCACACTCTCGCTGATCTCCACCTCATCCTCTGCACTGAAGCATGCTGTTTAGTCACAGTGCGTCCTGAGGAACCCAGATTCCCAGATTGATGTGGTGGTATGACATACGGCCCCACTTTGACAAACTCACACACCATCCCACACATATGTATGTGTATATATATATATATATATATATATACATACATACATACATACACACACACACACACATATATCTCCCCACTTTATCAAACACATATTGTATACACACTGCCCCCACTTCAACACACACACATATATGGCTGACCCTAACCCTAATACCATAACCTCCCCACTTTACCGCACACATATATACACACCTTCTAAGTTTATCACACACACACACATATACGGATGACCCTACTACCCCAACCCTAACTTCTAACCCCTAACCCCTTTCCTAATACCCTAACCCAAGTACCCTAATCCTAACACTTACTCTAATACCCTACCCCTAAACCCTAACCCTGTATCTTTAATATTATAGAGCCCCAGCCAGTATTTACCCTGCACAGAAACAAAATAACTCACCTAAATCTCACTCTCTCTGCACATGTTACATCAGCCCCACCTGCAGTGCACACAGTATTGTCCATTAAAGAAGGAGTTTGCTTGTGAAAACCAACCAGAATCAGGCCCTCAGTGGCCTTGACACACTACTTCTACTTACTTATGTCATAATTTATGTAAATATTGCTATTGTGACTGTAGCTTTTACAGTATGTATGGAAGAAACACAGATTATCATTACCAATAGTATAAGATTCCTTTTACAGATCCTGCATCCTTTACAGGTATCTGTGCCCTAGGCCTTTATGCCACATATGAAAGCAATTATCAGGTCTGCACTTTCTTGGTCACACCTGTTTCTTTGCAACATTTTCTCACTTAATAAAGCATTTGACATCTTGGAAATTGATGTTCTGTCTTTTAGTTGGCATGTGCATTACAGAAAAGAGATTGCCTTCCAACCTAGTAACACAGAACACATCCGTTACTGCCCAATTCCACCAGTGGTGATACTACTGCCATCTGCAATATAGGGGCTGATTCAGACTCATTTGTTTGGGTCCGAATTCGCCCTTCTCCCAGATGATCGGGGTTTGCGCATGAGAGAACCCCAGGAGCAAAGGCTTCTGAGAGTTACACACTTGCCGTGCTGTTCACTCGAGGAGGGGAGAAAAGGGGGTGGACAGGGGGCGGCAGCAAGGGGGAGCGCCCAATGTTTTATGTGCATCCCCATAAAAAAGTTGGGAGTTCCCCTGAGAAGGCAGGCATAGCGATGACTGCTCATAGCAGGCGGCTGATGTCATGTCATGTCAGCGCCTGCCCAAATTGCACATATACAGATGGAGCCAAGCTCCCTCTTGCTGGCGAATCGCCAGATTGTCTCCGCTGGCAATCCGCCAGCAGCAAGGCGCTCCATTTGCCTGAGACACGCGCACGCGCGTCTCAGTTTCCGGGTGGCTGGGCGACGGGAACCCTGTCCGTCTCCGCTTCAGGGAGACGGACATTGTTAGGGGAGGCGGCGGGGGGGGGGGGGGGCGGGGAGGTGGTGGGGACCCTGCCGGCGGGGACCTGGGGAAGCATCTCATTCGCGCGTCCCCTTTCGCAGATCAGATGGCGGCTGTCGATTCTGTCGCCATCCCCTGCAAAGACCAGGCCGGCTCCATCTGTAGGGGCTGGAATAAAAGTCAGTCTAGTCGGATTTTTATTACCAAAGGAGAGAAAAATTATTTTATAGTCAAAGATCATCGAATGATTTCTCCACCAGCAGGAACATGTGAGGGGTTGTGTCTTCAGTACACATCCCCTGGCGGCAAGGGGGGGGGGGGGGGGGGGTATATTCCCTGGGGTGGCATCATAAGGACTCAATTAGAGTCAATTAGAATCAGGGCCTACAGGTATATGGGGTACATTTAATAAGTGTAACCCTATGGTATACTTACTTCTATGTTGGTCCACACATCAGACCAACTTTCCTCCAACAATCCAACTAGTTGTTTGGATGGAATATAAACCTGGTACTGGCTGGGAGCAAATGTAATTTGTAATTAAGTCATTTGTTTCCCAAATTGGAAAATGGACAATAACTGTCAATCAGACAATGTACTGTAGTTGGACCTGTTTGATTTGAACAATTTCACTGAATGTTTTTGTCCATTCTCCTGAGTTTGTGAGCAAATTGCTCATTGGCATTTGCCCCCATACAATACCAGTTGGTCTGATGTGTGGCCAGCATTACACATAGGTGTATACAGTATGTACTAAGATAGGTATTATTTTGTAGATTGGATGTTGCCCATAGCAAATATTCAGATTCTATTTGTTATCTTCTAGAAGAGCCTAAATAAATAAGAAAATAATCTGATTGGTTGCCACGGGCAACATCCCATCTTTAATAGAACTCCCGTCTTAGTAAATGTTCTCCTATGTGTAAGGTAGACTGCAGAAGTAAGTATACTATGGGTTTACACTCTGGGGGATATCCAACTAATCATTCCATTACCTACTCAATTACAGATGTGTCTGATTACGTTGTTGCTGTGGTGCATGGCCATGCAGTGAACCATTTGCAGCATAACACAGTGCGTGCATACACATGCTCCTGCTATACATACACTGCAATGGAGGCCAGCTGCAAAGCAGACCAGCGCAGCATGCCACGATCCATAGGCATCATGATCCCGCGGCCATAAGCTACTTTACACAGCAAAGCTGTAGCAGGATACCTCTGTAGAGTTTGTATTCCAGCCAGTAATAAGGATATTTCCATTCAGCATCTTTAGCAGTTACTCTAGCACTGAATATAAATCTGCGGTGAATGCACCCTTTGGGGATTAATGCATGGGGAAACCTATAGATGTCAGAATTTTACATGGAATATATGGGTTACCTTGTGGGGAAAATGCAGAATTATTAAATTACTTATTAGGAATGTCTTTAAAATATGCTGACTCCAACATCACACACAGTTCTAGGGTAGTTAATAAAATAATATTGCTTATAATGAATCTGTCACCAGGATGATTTTCTACTGATGAGAATGAATAATTACTTTTGTACATATCTTGGAAATGTGATTTGAAGGCAACCGGTAGATCTACTCTATTCAACAGACACTGACCTAACTAACGGTGGCCATACACACGCATATTTATCTGCAGATCTGTCTGGTTGGAACAAAAACATGGTTATGGATTAGAGCAAATGACAGTTGACCATTTGCTTGGAAATGCTGGAAAACTGACAAACTGTCACTCATCCATAACCATGTTTTTGTTTCAACCAGCCAGATCTGAAGATAAATCTCACTAGTGTATGGGCACCTTTACTTTAATCTAATCACAGCCGAGTGCATCAAAGAGCATTACTATGGCTCCCACAGCAGCAGCAACTCTACCTGTATGGAGGAGGGTGGTTGCCACAGACCATGCTGTCTGGACCCTGCCACCTGCTCGCCACCACCAGCTGGGTCCCAATACCTGCACAATGTAGATGACAGGCACCAGGACCGGTGCGAAACCCCATCTTCAGCCCATAGAAGATGGTTAGGGCTGCACAGTAAGGCAGAGAGAAGCTTCCTACCGAAACAGCCCAGGCTGGCAGTTCCATAAGGAGGAACACCTCACATTGGGATTGGTGTGTGTGTGTGTGTGTGTGTGTGTGTGTGTGTGTGTGTGTAAGAGGGAGGAGGGCTGCGATCTACCACTGAGCCAGAGTAATATCCATAGTGGATTTTGTGTTTTCTAGATATACTGTGGGGCATGAGTGTGGCAACTGTATGTTTATTACTTCCTTTACTACTGCTAACCAGTTGGGTCACTCAACTGACATTCGCATTAAGTAATTACTGTTGATTAAGTATATTTGTCACAGAGTAGGAATTAATATGCAGTGTCTGATCTGTCAGTGGGGCATGTGGTTAGCATGACTTCAGATGGGACGTTGGCAGTCAGAATACCGACATTGATGAGAATACTTACACCATAATCCCGTCTGCTGACATGCCGATCATAAATATTCGGCATACTGTAAGTATTCGGCCAGAGTGGGGGAGGGTTATCAATATAGATGGGGACAGGTCAGGGGAGGATAGTTAGAGCTGAGTATCAGCATACAGAGGATACTGACATCTATCTATCTATCTATCTATCTATCTATCTATATATATATATATATATATATATATATATATATATATATATAAAACCTCTGTGATGCGATCTAGATAGTTCTAGATGAACATCGCAAACATTGGTTGTGATGTACATATGCTACTGCAGCCTGATTGAGTCTGACCTTACTCAGGCTTGCACTCACAGAGGGCCTTGTAAAACTGTACTGACTGCACAGTCCTTAGCCTCACTATGCCAGGGAAATAAGACGGCACGCACTCATTTTCCCAAATGCCGTCTGCCTCTACGCCCCTCCCTTCCCTGCGAATAGAAAGCTGCAGCAAAAATCAGAGCCACTTATTTGACTTAAACCAGTAAAGCTCCTATTAAAATGTATATGGGTCAAGCAAAGATCAATAAAGTTCATCATACATACGACTTGGTCCAGTAGGGCTACCATAATCTGACCACATTCTTACTAAATCTGGCACCTCATAACCGTGATATTCTAGTTTAAGACAATGGTACTTGTTTCCTAGCACGGCCACAATCGCGGGCATTGTGTGCCTTAACTTTAAGGCACACGATGCCCGCGATTTCCCCATAGGCTTCAATGTTAAAATATTTTAACATTGAAGCCTATGCGCGTCCGACGCGATGCCCCCGATTTGTCCATAGGCTTCAATGTTAAAATATTTTAACATTGAAAATGAGTGCATTTAACATAGGAAAAAATGGGAAATGGCCCAATATGGGCCATTTCTCATTGGGTATGGCCCCGGCATATGTGTGTAAAAAATAATGGCCCCCCATTGTGACCGCCACCCTCACGATTGACGCGAACCCGAAGCGTGGGGAGCGCCGCGAGCCCGCGAGGGGCGGCGGTGCGCGTCCTCCGACCTTTTCATTCCCCTACTATCCACGTCGGCGTGGAGCTGAGAATATATAGTGTGGCGAGTGTAGCGAGCCAGCGAGCCCGAAGCGTGGCGAGCCCCGCGAGGGGACGCGGATACCTGTCAAGCCCACGAGGGGCGTCCCTCGCGGGCTTGACAGGTATCCGCGTCCCCTCGCGGGGCTCGCTGCGCTGGCCACACTATATATTCTCAACTCCGCGCCGACGTGGATAGTAGGGGAATGAAAAGGTCGGAGGACGCGCACCGACGCCCCTCGCGGGCTCGCTGCGCTCGCCACGCTTCGGGTTCGCGTCAATCGTGGGGGTGGCGGCCACAATGGGGGGCCATTATTTTTTACACACATGCCGGGGCCATACCCAATGAGAAATGGCCCATATTGGGCCATTTACCTTTTTTTTTCTATGTTAAATGTACTCAGTTTCAATGTTAAAATAATTTAACATCGAAGCCTATGGAGAAATCGGGTCCATCGCGTCCGCACACCATGGACGCGATGGACCCGATTTCTCCATAGGCTTTAATGTTAAATTATTTTAACATTGAAGCCTATGGAGAAATCGGGTACATCGCGTCGTGTGCGTTTTGGTATGCACCCGACGCGATTTTTTTTTCGACACGACCACCACGATAGAAATCGTGGTGGCCGTGCTAGGAAACAAGTACCAAGACAATTAAAATAAATGAAAAGAAAAATATGAATAAGTAGTGATTTACATGCTGTTAAAGTATAATAAAGTATAGTTGACCTGAGCAGTAATAGCAAGCTGCAAATATGTATTATCTGGATCAGGCGCATGTTTTATATGCTTATGTATTCATATTATAATTTCAATGATAAATCAGGGTTTAAATAGACATTTATTCCAGCTCTCCTGCAGAATGAAGAAGTCATTCTTTCTCAGTCACATTATCAATGACACTGTCACAATGAACAAGCTTGTCTTGACCAAGGTTAAACAGCATGTGAAAGAATTACATTAGAGGATCCTGGCATATCCAGTAACAGATGCTCCCTGTAATTCTGATATACAGGAGGAAGACATTTCAACTATTTTATCAAGAATATATGAAGTGTAAAGCTCAGCTATAACATATACAGAATTATATTACAGGTAACCTTTATCCTAATATCCATTATCCAAATTATTCCGAAAACTATAGTTTGCAGAATACAGTTTTTTGTTGTTGCTAAAAACCTACTGGAGACATCTGTAACTGGCACTACTGGGGACATTATATGTAACAGCCACTATTGGGGACATTATATGTACTGTAACTGGTACTATTGGGGACATGATGTGTACCTGGCACTACTGGGGACATCTGTAACTGGCACTACTGGGGACATGATATGTAACTGGCACTACTGGGGACATGATATGTAACTGGCACTACTAGGGACATGATGTGTACCTGGCACTACTGGGGACATCTGTAACTGGCACTACTGGGGACATGATATGTAACTGGCACTATTGGGGACATGATGTGTAACTGGCACTACTGGGGACATGAAATGTAACTGGCACTACTGGGGACATGATTTGTACCTGGCACTACTGGGGACATCTGTAACTGGCACTACTGGGGACATGATTTGTACCTGGCACTACTGGGGACATCTGTAACTGGCACTACTGGGGACATGATATGTAACTGGCACTACTGGGGACATGATGTGTAAGAAACCTAAGACACCCACACCCAACCTGTTTATCCAATCTGAACCCTGTGACCGGACCAGCCTCTGAAATCTATCCCGCAGCCTGTAACTCTGGGACATTACTCCCCACCACCAGGTAGAGCACCAACAACATCCGGCGCTCCCTGGCTCTCGACAACATCACCCCAGGTAGAGCACCCACCAACAGCAGGAGCTCGCTGGATTGGAGATTCCATCTCTCCCATCATGGCAACCATTATCGGGACTTGAATACAGAGGCAACCTAGGAACAGACTCAGAACTGTACAGTACTACTGTGGGTGATTATGCATACTCTCACATAAACGCATTGTGGTATCAATGTTTTTATTGGATACGTGATCCATCAATTTTATATCTTTATTTTTATTCATATTAAATACTTGTTCACTTTTACCAACACCTGTTGCATGTTGTTTAGGTAAGCGCGGTTCCACCCTTCTTTTTTCTTGTTGTATATTGTTTGGGACTGACATCCCACTATGGAAACCGCTGCTTCGGCTTAACATACTCCTTCCAGGGGCTCTCCAAGGTCACATTGGTGGCCTAACCTTTCTCCAATGATGTGTAACTGGCACTACTGGGGACATGATATGTAACTGGCACTATTGGGGACATGATGTGTAACTGGCACTACTGGGGACATGATGTGTAACTGGCACTACTGGGGACATGATATGTAATTGGCACTATTGGGGACATGATGTGTAACTGGCACTACTAGGGACATGATTTGTACCTGACACTACTGGGGGCATCTGTAACTGGCACTACTGGGGACATGATTTGTACCTGACACTACTGGGGGCATCTGTAACTGGCACTACTGGGGACATGATATGTAACTGGCACTATTGGGAACATGATGTGTAACTGGCACTACTGGGGACATGATATGTAACTGGCACTAAATATGTGAAAAAAAAATGATTGCTCTGCATTCAAATTCAATGCCTGCTATAAAACACAAACTTTTTGTTTCATGTTTCAAAAACTTGTTTCATTCACAAATAAAATATATTTGTGTGTATGTCATGTATTTGATGAGCTTATACAACATAAATGCAAGATACTTTAAGATACCTAATTCAAATATAAAAATATTCCAAAATAGGGAATAATCCGTTATGCAAAATGGTTCTGGTCCCGAGCATTTTGGACAAGGGATGCTTAACCTATACTAATTAGTTACCAGCCTGTCAAAATGAAGGAACCTCATAACAGTAGTGTCAACTGCTGGGCATGCCTGTATTGAGCAACATTTGAATTGCTGTATATGTTCCATCTTTTCACTGCCGCTGCGCAAAACACCCCCCCCCCCATAGAATGGAGGAACAGTTTTACATTTTTATTATATAACATTGTATTAGTATTGTTAGTGTTTTTCATGTGTATTAATTCAAATCTGAGCTCCCATTATAAAAGTTACAATAAAAAAACATTATGCTTTGATTACTTATACAGTGCTTCTTATCAGTGGGGTTTAAAGATAGGAAGAGGTCCATGTGTTGCCCCCTCTGACTGGCCCCCCTCCTCTCTGACGAGAGCAGCACAGTGTGCAGTCAGGTCTGATCAATGGAGCGCTAAGACCTTACCGGCCATGCTCGTACAGTATATACGGAATAATAGTGCAGTGGCCATTTTTCAGGTGATTTTAGCATTGCAGAGCACTGGGCACTCCCCCCCCAAAAAAAATCATGCTGCACTGCCCCATCCCCTCTGCACGAGGACCTGCCTCCTTTACATAAAGCCCTGCCCCTTTTTTTGGCCACAAACCAATCCCTCTTGGCAGGCAAAATTTTGGGACGTATTCATAAAAACTTCTAAAATATTCAAACATTTACAGTTGACAATACATATACAAGGTTATATTTTTATTTAAGTCTTAATTTAATAAAGACAACTACCTTAAGTGAGATTAACATATTATAAAATAATTAACCTTGATTATTTTTTTTCCATAATTATACCAAATATTTGCAATGCATATGCCTAGTTTTACAATGTAATTTTTACAGCCTCTGAGAAAACTCTCACTTTTCCATCCTCCTGACCCCTAGCCAACAATGCTGGGTCACTGTATAATACAGCCCACCATGAACCTTTATAAAGTGAATCCCGAAAGATCATCATTGGATCATTATGGAACCAAAGGCCTCTTCTCTATCCTCATCCAGCTTGATCTGTCGGCTGCCTTTGACACTGTTGACCACCCTCTACTGCTCAACACCCTCCGCTCCTTTGGCATCACTGGCACGGTCTTCTCCTGGTTCACCTCATACCTCTCTGATCGCTCCTTCTCCGTCTCCACTCCGAGCTCCTCCTCTCCTACTACCCCGCAGCCAGTCGGTGTTCCCCAAGGGTCAGTCCTTGGCCCTCTCCTCTTCTACCTCTACACCACCTCTCTGGGCACCCTCATCAGCTCCTATGGTTTTCATTACCAACTTTATGCTGATGATACCCTAATCTATCTCTCCTCCCCCGACCTATCCCCATCACTCCTATCCAAGGTCTCCGAATGCCTCACGGCCATCTCAGCCTGGATGACCCAACACTTCCTGAAACTAAACATGGCTAAAACTGAACTTCTAATCTTCCATCCCCTGAACAACCCCTCTTCTTCCACTATCTCCATCAGCATTGGTGAAACCGAGATCACCTCCACCGACCAAACGCGCTGCCTCGGTGTCATCATTGACTCCTCCCTCTCTTTCACCCCCCACATTCGTGCTCTCTCACAGTCTTGCCGCTTTCACCTACGCAACATCTCACGCATCAGACCATTCCTCTCCACTGACGCGACCAAAATTCTCATTCATTCTCTTGTCATCTCCCGCCTTGACTACTGCAACATCCTTCTCTCTGGGCTACCTCTCACCCGCCTCGCACCTCTCCAATCCATTCTTAACGCTGCTGCTAGGCTCATCTTCCTCTCCCACCGCTCTACCTCCGCCTCCCCCCTCTGTCTATCTCTTCATTCGCTCCCCATTCCTTTCGAGTTCTCTTTAAACTCCTCACCACCACCTACAAGGCTCTCTCCTCCTCCACTGCTCCTTACCTCTCTTCACTGATCTCTATCCACACTCCCTCCCGTCCTCTTCGCTCCATCGCTGACCGCCGACTGACCTCTCACCTAATCACCTCCTCCCACTCCCGTGTCCAAGTCTTCTCTCGCGCTGCCCCCCTGCACTGGAACAACCTCCCGCCACCCATCAGGCTTTCTGATTCCCTTACCTTCAAGCACTCCCTCAAAACCCACTTTTTTCGACTAGCCTATCCCTCCTCCTAACCTCTTTTGATCCTCCTATCCTGCCTCTGTTCCCCTCCGTTCCTACTTATCCTATTGTTTTTCGTTGGTCCACCCACCTATTTTTAGTATGTTAACTCTTATGAGTAGGGTCCTCCTTCCTCACGTACTCACCCTACCTCTTTACCTCACCTGTGCTCCTGTCCTGTTCTTCCCTTCCTCTACTTCCTCTTCAGTCTCCTCGACAATTTTGACACCTACTTCTGAACTGATGCTGATTTTAGTTCTACCAGCTATACCCCTATTCATACTGTATTTTTCAACACACCCTGTACGTTACCTTGTAATTTGTTTTTTGTTTGCTATGTACGGCGCTGCGGACACTTATAAATAAACGTACTACTACCACTACTACTACTATGGAACAGATAAAACCTATCCTTGTGAATCAATGCCCACAGTATTTCCCTATAAACTGTAAGTTTGCGAGCAGGGCCTTCCTACTGTTTTGATTGTCTGTAACTACCCAATTTGTTTTATCCATGTTTCCAATTGTAAAGCGCAACAGAACTTGCTGTGCTATACAAGAACCATGTAAACAAAGACATAATAATAAATAAAATCTAAGGAGCTGTGTCTATTTCCCACTTTACCTCTGCTTTTAAATGTCATTCTTTCAAACCAAATCTAACCACTACTGAGGTGGGAGAATTTGATATGTCATGCTGCCTACTTGTTTTATTTTTTACAATGTTATCACAAATCATTAGGACAATAAAAAGAGGCAATAGAAATAGATAAGTGTAATAATAAAAACAAGGACATTATTCAGAAAAAAAAATTGTAACTTAGTACTTGATTGAGACCTGTTGGGTATGTTCGCAGCCATTTTCCCATACTAAGGGGAAAATGCATTTTCCTATGTATTAAAACCCAGCCACCATGTTACCGCAGTGTAGGGTATCGCCACCTTTGGGTGGTGATACCCTATAGAAGCCCATGGGCTTCTTTTCGCCGCCCGACACCTTCGCTGCAAACCCCCTCTCCCCCTCCCTCTGGCTTACCTTAATCCAGCTCCTCCTGGACCTGGAAGGTAAGCCCTTCCTCCCCCTAGTAATGCAGCCGGACGTCCATCCGGCTGCAGGGGGGAGGAGGAGGTGCCGGGGACAGCCTGCTTAGCTGTCCCCAGCGTGAGGGGAGAGGCAGGTGGCAGGGAGATGACGGAGACGTACACCACAGTACAGGTATCGCGGGGGGTCTCCATCACCGCACCGCGATGCCAGCCGCATATGTTAGTACATATGCGCTGGCATCGTGGCGGGCAGGTGGCGATGGCCGGCGATGTATTTTAATACATCCCACCCTAAGGAACAAGTAAATGCCACCAGTCACTCGCAACTGTTGTGACACTGCAATAGGTGAATAATAATAACCAACGGGTTTTGAAAACTTACAACACCTGAAATATTTCATTTTTCACCAACATTCAACATGATTCAAGTGCTCACTGTTAGGGAGTTCTATGGTGTCCTGATATACTTCACAATATACTATGCTTTCACAAATTCTTTAAATCAGAGAAAATATTACCCTAACACTTTCTTACATTTGAGAGGTCTAAACTAACATGCAACACATTGAGGTTTTTATGGACACAAACAACGAAACAATACCAACAATTCTTAAGTACAGTACAAACACATAAATAGACATAATAAATAAGCATTATAAATAAAATACAGCAGATACAAATTGCATAAATTTTTGTTCAAATAATAAAGATATAAAACAGAAAGTAACGGGGCGGCAACCAGTTTTTATCTGCCAATGTGCGGAAGCAAGTGTGCTGGGCCCTAGCAGTATGGGGGCATATCTGGCACTATGGGGGCATATGTATATCTGACCCTGTGGGGGCATATGTGTATCTGGCACTGTGGGGGCATATGTGTATCTGGCACTATTGGGGACATATGTGTTTCTTGCACTATTGGGGGCATATGTGTATCTGGCATTATTGGGGGCATATGTGTATCTGGCACTATTGGGGGCATATGTGTATCTGGCACTATTGGGGGCATATGTGTACCTGGAACTGCACTATTGGGGGCATATGTGTATTGTAACCCCATTTTCATTGGCCACACCCATTTTTTTGGCACACAGCTTTGGTGCATGCACACAGAGCCACTACGTATTTTATTAGACTTGCACCACTGCTGGGGGGCATTGTGTATCTGACATTGCTGCAGGTATTGGAGGCACTATGTAACTGACACTGGTGAGCGCATTATGTGCTAACAAAAAAGTTTATGCAAAAATTGATGCCCTGCCCATTTGTTAGCTCCACCAACATCACCATCCTCTCCTGCCCCGCCCACAGTTTCTGATCCTATTTTCCTACAAAAATAGCACTGCCCGGGAGCCATAGAAGCCGGAGCACTGGGTCAGCATGGGGAGGGAGACACTCAACTCCACCAGAGTACCCCACCCTATACCATGTATCATTGACAGCCGCCTGTCACAGCCCCCCACCAGCGCTGCTGGTACAGGCTACGGGAGCCGTGACTGGCTGATGAGCAGGCAGCAGAGGAATATGCTAGTTTTTTTTTTATTTGAGGGGCGTGCACACAGTGCGCCAATGAGATCCCCCTAGGCAATGAGCATGTAATTACCCCATGGCAACCAGCAGGAAATTCCCCATGGCAACGAGCATGTAACTCCTGCATGCAGCATGGATGTTGTAATGGTTAGCATTACCGCCTCACACCCTGAGGTCATGGGGTTGAACCCCACCATGGCCCTATCAGTGCAGATTTTGTATATTCTCTCCGTGCTTGCATGGGTTTACGGGTACTCTGGTTTCCTCCCACAATCCAAAAATATACAGGTAGGTTATTTGGCTTCCACGAAAATGACCCCAGAATGTCTGTGTGAATATACATGTGGTAGGGAATATAGATTGTAAGCTCCACTGGGGCAGGGACTGATTTGAAAGTTCAAATATTCTCTGTAAAGCGTTGCATAATATGTGTGCGCTATATAAGAAACTGTTAATAAATAAACTCCTGGCAATTACCATGTAGGTAAGTTGCACTTATGTGACATAATGTATAATTATTATGGTGTGGGTCATATTGTGTAATGGGCTTTATGCTGTGGAGCATAATTTGTAATGGGCATTACGCTGTGGGGCATATGTGTAATGGGCACAGCCAAACAGGGCTGAGCGGGGTCCCCAGCACCCCACTCCCCCAGGCATCACATCCAGGGCTGACCAGCCAGGATGAGCATGGGTTGGCCGGAAGACCTTGTATAAAAAGGAGCCCGGTACAAGACCGGCTAAATAAGCTTGGGGCTAGTGTGGGGTGTAATGGGAATCACGGTGTGCGATGTATTGTGTAATTAGCATCACAGTGTGGGGCATAATGTGTAATTGGCATCACTGTGTGCCTTTTTTGCGGCAAACGCAATTTCATCACTAGGACATTGTGTTGGGGGGCATTTTTATTGTCTAGAAACAGCTCTGCCTATACCTCTTACTCTCTACATCCTTCTTTCACTCCATAGTCCTCTCCGCCCCTGCATCATAAGTCACTCAGCCCCTGCACCTCTCACTCTCTCAATCCCTCTCTCTCTCTTGCCTACGATGGTAAGTACCTTAGTTCTCCTTCCCTCGCACCCCCTGCATTTTTAAATCCATGCTACCATTACTCAGCCCCTGCACCTCTCACCTTCTCCATCCCTCTCTCACTCCCTACATTATTAATTTAAGTTTTCTTACTAGAACTCCCATTTTGGTGCATTCCTGTTCTGATATCCTCGCAGATATTTGAAGAACCTGTACACCTTTATGTTTGTATACACAACCTTGAAAATGCAATTTCACTCAATGCCAGAGAAACCATCTAAATCTAAAAAATAATCACTGTTACAGCATCTCTAGAACATATGATATACAATAGTAACACCTATCGCATAATACTGTATGATGTATTACGGTGATATGACACTTTTTCAGCAGTGACTTTTCAATTAAACATAGGTCACCACATTGATGCCACTTCAGGCAAGGAATACAAAAATAATCTGACACTTTTTCATTGTTTTACAATAAAAGCAAATAATTCCCAGTACAGATTTGTTTCTATATTACTTAACCCAGTGGCATAAGTTCATCCCAGTTGCCCGGAGGCAAGATAAGCATTGGTGCCCCCCCACATACATACACACATACACACGCACACACACACACAGCACCTTATACTGTATAAATATGTGTATGCATGTATGTATGATATCTATATTATGTTTAAAATAAAGAGAGCGTGACGTCTATGGCCCTGCTAGAAGGGGGAGGCAGCCACAGAAACGATAGCGACAGCTCTCAATGAAATGACTCAAACTTGCAGGTTAGCAGAGGTGCCCCCTTGGGAGCAGGAGCCCAGCGGCAGATGATTCCTTTGCCTCCCACAGTTACGCCTCTGACTCAACCTCAAATAACTGAATTTCTATATACCGATCCTTTAAATCAATTAACGCATGGGTCACCTTTAAGTCCTTTATTGCCAACTTACTGTATATAGCAGCTCCCTTAACAGATGGATTAAAGTATTAAGCAGTGGAAACAGTAGACCAGTGAAGATGCCCATAGCAACCAATGAACTTTAAGGTAGCATTTATCAAGTACATTATATCAAATAATAGGTAGAAGCTGATTGGTTCCTATAGTCACCTGATTTACAGCTTCATACTGTACATAAACCACATAATAAAAGGCCTAAATGATCTAAGGGTGAGATTTATCAAGTCCCGGAGAGGCACAGGGCAGGATGTAATGCCACCATAGTTTAGTGGCAGTGCGGGATGCCGACTGATCTACAGTATGATTTTTTTTAAAGGGGCAAAAACTTATAAGGTAAAACCATAAGTGATTACTCCTTTAAAAAACATTTGAGTTTGGCTGGCATCCCGCACTACCATCAAACCCGGACAGCATTACATCCTGCCCATAGTGTGGAGACCAATAGAGGGTGACATGTACTAAGCACTAGACAGAAAGAGCAATAATGTACAAGTCAATCAGTTTCTAACAGCAATGTCACAGGATGTTTTTAAAAACTGAGTTACAGAAGGAGCTAATTGGCTTGTTTTTATCACTCTCCATGGTTCACTACAATTGCCCCAAAATCTGGGTACATACTAGAGAACATATTGCCCAAGAATTGGAATAATATATCAACAGATCTGTGCGCCCTCGTCATCGTTATCAATGTCTTCTGGCCTGCTGCAGGGTCAGTCAGAAGTCATCACTTGTGATACCATGCTGCTGAATGCGGTTTGGCATCTGCTGCCACTCAGTCGCCCCCTGCATTGGCAAGGGTGTATGAACTTGCCAATGTAGGGTCTCGTTGCCCAAAATGTGATAGTGTTCATTC
Organism: Crinia signifera; assembly: GCF_055691185.1. Classification (NCBI taxonomy): domain Eukaryota; kingdom Metazoa; phylum Chordata; class Amphibia; order Anura; family Myobatrachidae; genus Crinia; species Crinia signifera. The sequence continues at coordinate 232,242,439 of NC_139222.1, forward strand.
TCGCATCCTGCATCTTTCAAAACCCATGCAGTTCTTCTTTACTGCCTGGGGTGCCTCTCTCTGGTTAGGTGCTTCTAGCACAGTATGGTCTGTAGTTCAGCACTGATATGCAGACTAGACCTGTACTAGAAGCACCACATCAGACAGTGACACCCCAGGCAGGGAAGATGAACTGCATGGGTTTTGAAAGATGCAGGATACTTGAGTGAACACTTTTCGATGTCCACGTTGCTCTAGTCTGTTTCCGCCTATAGTACCAACTATTTATCTTCTACATGCCATTTTAAAAGGCAGGGTTCACAAAAAATTGCAAAAGCTGATTGGTTGGAATTTTTTCTTGCTCCAAGATTTGATAAAACTCCCCCTTAGTTACAGTTTTTTTTTATCTCTTTAAAAATAAAACTCCTACATTAGTAAAGCAGAAAATGTGGACATCCATATGACATTGAAATGAAATGCACATAAACCATGATGAAATATCCCTTTGTTGTAACATTTCGGGTGTACCGTATGTGTAGATTGTTCGGTCTAACGAGTAGGATTCTGCCTCCTGCTGTCTTCTCATTTCACCTATGCACCTCTGTGTTACAGTACGCCTCTTTCATATTCTGAACTGAACTTTATATTTGTTCTTTATCTTGCCTAGATCTCAGGTATTAATTTCACCTTTATTCCCTTGAATAACTGCAGCCATGTGTGTTTAATGTTCTATATTTTGATTTTGTGTATATACTATGCTCTATTTCATACATAACTACATATATTTTCTTTCTACACAACAATACTGTGTGACTGGATCATACAACCCACTTAGAAACTTCTGCAATCTGGATGGACTGATATACAATATGTAGTACTTATCCCATGCATCAGTGCCTATTCAGCTATAGATTGTAGGCTTTTGAGCAGTTAATGTTATGTTATGGCCCAGACGTATTTTATTATGGTTTTGTATTTAATTTATGTGCAACAGAATATGCTGGCATTATATAAGTACCGTGAATGCTAAGAAAGCAATAACAATAAGTGATAATAGTAAGTACAACCACATAAGGCGCATCCATTTCTTAATAGATTACAGCCATAATACTGTACTTTTAATTAATCAAAAACAAAATGAAATACCTAATCTTCATAGGATTCTTATCAAACCTCCTGAGCTCTACTTTATGAACTTATTTGATTACCAATAACAATGCAGATCCTGGGTTGGGGGCACTTTCGTGCACCAAAATAATGTGTTGCCTCACAGAAAGAGGTGTGGCCTTATGGAAGCACCCAATCGCATCATTCCTGTAGATTCTGTACTGCCCCGCATACTCTGCCTGGCTCCTCCTCAGTGACAGGATGACACCCAGGTGCAGTCTGCACCCCCTTAGTTAAGCATCTGGCCAATAATTATTGTTTCTGACAATAAAAGCAACAATTTGTATATTTAAATAAATTGTTTTTATTTAGTGGCATATATAGAAGGCAATGGAAGGTGGTCATCTCCAATTAGGACCAATCCCTCTACCATCTCGGCACCCCTGGAGTCTCTGTGCTGCTGGAACAGGGTGTTGGCATTGAATATGAGCAGAGATTGGGGCAAAAACAACTATCTCGACTCTTAGCTCTAAATATGAACTTACAGCCCTGTGCCTAATAAAAATACAAAAACTCTCTTGCACGTCACATAAAGCATAATCAACACGGAATGTTGATGAATTTAGTAAAGTACCAAACATTTTATATACAGTACTAAATCATCCATGCACACTTTTTTGAACATATATAAAAATCCCTTTAAAGCTTATGAGCAATCAACAGAATGTTCATACAGTACATTTCCATTGAATAAAATAAGACCTATAGAAAAGAAAATTAAATATAATACTGTAGCTGGTATGAAAAGTATCATAAATAATCATATTTATAAATCATGTTTAATAACAAACAGTAAAGGCAAAGTAAAAACTTAATAAAAATGAACAGAATAGTTTAATAATAAGGGCGGGATGTATTAAAATACATCACCGCCCTTCGCGCACCCCCCCCCCCCCCGCCGCGATGCCGCCGCATATGTACTAACATGCGATGCGGTGACAGAGGCCCCCCACGATACCTGTACTGTGGTTTGCGGGGGGTCTCCATCACCTCCCAGCCGGCTTCTGCTGCTTTCACGCCGGGGACAGCTAAGCAGGCTGTCCCCGGCGCTTCCTCCTCCCCCCTGCAGCCGGAAGGACGTCCGGCTGCGTTGCTAGGGAGAGGAAGGGCTTACCTTCCGCGGTCCAGGAGGACCTGCAAGAAGGTAAGCCCAAGGGAGGGGGGAAAGGGGGGGGGGGTCGGCGAGGCGGCGGGGTTGCGGCGACGCGGCGGGCGGCGAAAAGAAGCCCATAGGCTTCTATAGAGTATCGCCACCCAAAGGTGGCGATACCCTGCCCTGCGATATCACTGCGAACGGGTTTTAGTACATAGGAAAATGCGGTAAAATGGGGGTTTTACCGCATTTTCACTTTAGTACATCTCGCCCTAAATGCTCACTAAAAAGGCAAATTTACGACAAAAAATGATCTTAAGATAAAACTCTTGAGATATGATATTGTGCATCTGTTAGCAAATAAGAGGCCAGTTACAACAAGTATGTAGAACAAAAACAACCCTCCTGGCCAGCTTCTTATAAGGTACCTAGCCAAACAATAGCACAAAGCGTACCCAGCGCCAATATTTTATTTTTTAGATAATAGCATGCTAAATTATGCCCGGTTCTGGTATTTGGTCACGCCCCTTTAGAGGTCTGCGATGCAAGAAGGGGGGCTAATTTATTTGATGCACTGATGCCCCTCCCCAGTCACTCTTTCTGGGCCTGGTTGGTCTATTGTTTCTGCTGCTGTGCTTCACCAGTCGATGCTGCACCTAAGGCACAACTGCTGCTGGTAATGCATGTGTGCATATCTATGCGTGTTTTGTATGGTGTGGTTATGTGGGTGTTGGTGTGGTGTATGTGTGTTTTATTGGATATTGCATGTCAATATCAGTATAATCAAGTACTGTATATGTACATGTCAAACTACCAAAAAACAACATTTATTGCAGTGTTTATTTATATATTTATTTATTGGCTTCAAATGTTATTCTTATTTTCTATAGTCTACTGTAATCTTTAGCCATTTTATCTACATCTTAAATGATTTAGTGAAAATGGCTACTTACGACATTGGCAATTGCCTTTGAGGTACATATTACTTTTATGAGTGTTTTTGTTGTTAGAGCAACCAACCAGATTTTAGATGTAGTTTTCCAGTACATATTATATACAAAACCCTGTATATCGTTGGAAAAGTGATAGGATAATGGAAGCATATTACTAGTATAGCCAAATTATGTATTTTGTTATTTGCAAGTAAAAACATGTATAAACTGCTTTAATTAACTGAAAACCAGACCCCCAAAAAGTAAGCAAATCAGTGGTTATCATTACTGCCTCACAGCGCTAGGGTCATGGGTTCGATACCCTCCATGGCCTTAACTGTGCGGAGTTTGTATATTCTCCCCGTGCTTATGTGGATTTACTCTGGGTACTTCGGTTTCCTCACACAATCCAAAAATATACTGGCAGGTTAATTGACTCCCAACAAAAATTAACCCTATAATGAATGTGTGTGCGTGTACATGTGGTAGGGAATATAAATTGTAAGATCCACTGGGACAGTAATGTTCAAATAATCGCTCTGTAAAGTGATGCGGAATATGTGTGTGCTATATAATTAATGGTTAATAAATAGTGTATGGTAGCGGCTAGTTACTATCTTATAAATGTAGTTTGGACCATATGACTGAAGAAACATACCATGTGGCAGGGTAGCGCACGCAGGGGGGGTTTCTGAGTACCCAGAAACCCCCCCCCCCAGGAGTGTAAGGGTCCTAGGCTGAAAGCTGAGGGTCCCCTCTTTCCATGGGTACAAGAATTTTAAAAATCGGCCCTTGGGAACCGGAGATATCTGACTTCAAAGCAGTGGTCCCCATCCAAGCCTGTTAATTGCTCTTCCTAGTCAGATATTTCAGGTTCTGTCTGACTTAGAGTTTTTCTGAGGGTATATTCCAAAAGCTGAGACTCTCCCCCTTGGACGGACACTAGTAGCTTGTCTCTACTATTCCCAAAACCAGAGATATCAGCCTTCCAGCAGATGGTTACTGCTCCAGCTACACACACCTGGTATGTAGTTTTATATACTAGTTGGCAGATTGCTCTGCCTCCTGAAGTCTGATCCCCTAGTCCCTAATACCATTTGGTAGGTGGGATTCTCTAGCTTTTAATTCCATTAAAATCTAAGAAATCTATTTCTGGGAACTGGAGATATCTGCAGTCAAGCAAGCTGTCCTTCCAATAGAAAATTATGAATAATAAGCCCACTCCACTATACACCCTTCCTCTGCATATTAAACATCCTCCACCACCCTGGAAGTTATGTATCAGGGCTCCGTCATTCAGCCCAATGCCCCTTCTCCCACCATATGTGCAGTGAAGGGGTAATTAGTGGAAATTACTGATCCAGGCCCTACATGCTGAGCGGTTGATATAATACCCCCTACCACTCGCGGGACATCAAAGCTTCCCCCACCCCTACCGCTGGAGGATCGGTAGGTGCCCCAATACATTGCTATGCCCAGGGGTCTACACTGCTGTTGACGCCCCTGTATGTATATATATATATATATATATATATATATAATATATATATATATTTTTTTTTTTATTATTATTATTATTATTTATATACATTTGGTCTATCTATAATACTTTAACTGACCCGGAATATACTGGGCCACCTAAGTGTCCATCTCCGTGCTTTGCTCCGCCCCTCTGGAAACCCCCTTCTGAAAATCCTGCGTTTGCCCCAGTAGCACCTAGACCCCTTTGCCAGGAGGACTTTCCCCATCAATCACTGGGTCCATGTATACCTTGTGGGGGAATACAAACCTGTGCACGAACCGTGGCGAGTGAAAATAGCCCACGAGGGTACACTTTATATCTATTTGTCCTTCCCCTGCCCTCCTAGCTCACATGGTACAGTATGTCTCATTAGCCACAACATTTACCCGAGAGGATATAGTGTACTAAGGAGCAGCAGCCATTTTCTTGTAGCACACATCCTCCTTTTCTCCCCACTACTTTCATCATGATAAGAAAAAAGTGATGGCATCATCACTGTTTTTCACCCCCAGTCTGGCCTTAGAGAGATTACTAGACTCTTCAGGTATTCAGGAATTAGATAACCAATATTTTAAAGAGTCTCCTTATCAACCAGGGAGAAGTTATAACAAAATAAGAAGTAAAAACAGGACTGTGTCATTTATTTAAGATTATACCTACGGTCTTTAGCAATTGATTTTATATAATTTACTTTCAGTTTATTAGAAAATAGATTTATTAGAATTTTTGCCTGCCTCAGTACATTTAGAAAATTATTGCCTAAAATGCGTGCTTAGAAGGAATCAAAGACAGGTTGGAAAATGGATGTGCTGTGTATCTGTGATATTTCCTGTATGCACCTAGGGTTCCTCCAGGCTCCTTACAGCTACAGAACGTACTGTCTTTGCTGGTGAAATGCAATGCAGATTCATTCAAGCCCCTGGAGATTCCCCTGTGATTCTGACACATGCAGCACAGTTCTCCCAAAAAGATAGAGGTGAACACAGATCAGCTCATAAATTGTGTTGAACAGATCTATGGTTACATAATTAACATTTCGACACCCACTGTGTAATGCTACAAAAATCGAGCAACTCAATGCATTTGGTTACACATATTAGTGTTTGCTTATTTATGACTTTAAATAAAGATTAGTCTCTTCCACAATATCATTTATCGCCTGAACTTAATATTGCACTGAAAGAGTAATTATAATTTTTGCCACTGTATCATAATTTGTTCGCATATGTAAATGATAAAACGAGGCTTATGTTATCAATTGACCTGCATTTTAGATGTAACAGAATTTGCACATTAATGGTCTGCATTTACAGCCTGATAGACAAATTAACATTTCTAATTAAGAGCTATATATAATAATAAAAAAAAAAAGGATTTCCGAATGTGCTTACCGTTTCTACTTTCTTCATCTATAGCAACTATAGTAGCTGGTGGACCAGACCTGGCAAGTTCACAATCTACAAGCAGTGGGAAAAAAGAGAGAGAAAAAAATTAATTAGCTTAATGTCTGTCTCATTATGTTAAGTAGTTAAGGAATGTTGCTGGCATGGCTTTTTTTTAAATAAAGATGGTATTGTTGAGATTCAGACGGAACTGAATACAGCAATGTAATTTGAATGGCTGCACAGAATGGTTTCACAAAGTCTGCTTGTACTGCTACAGAGCTGCACTGAACATAGCACACCTGCGCACCTAAAGATGCACACAACAAGCAACTGCCACATCACAACACAGAACTGGTCACATGTAACACCAAAAGCTATTGATGCACAGCAACAGTACGCCTTTCTCTCATTTCAAAAAAGTGTTTGTTCCTTCTTATGTCAATAGAACTTTGGAAAACATGTACTAAACCTCTCTGAAGTCTGAGACAGGCATAGTTGTGAAGTTGAAGTCCTTCAGGACTAGAAGGATATTATGGTAATTCAATACGAAATAAAGAACACAAAAAGATGACTAAAAGAGTACCATTGTAATTAAAGCTTTGCAACAAAAACAAATATAATTGGAATTTAATTGTGATCAAAAGGATCTAATTGAAGCGAGTGAGCAGAATTTGAAGAATGTTATAAGTAACAATGAATATGAACAACAGACAAGCAATGTTTAGGACTTCAGCTTTTGGAGATCTTACCCTCATATTGCCAATCTGCAGTCAAAAGTATATTCATCAAAGGAAGCAGAGAAGAATTATGAAAGAAAAGAAATGAGAACACAATCATTCTTTTATAGATTTCACATGCAAACAGCAAAGAGTATAGGGATTAGCAGAGAATTGTTAGAGGGGAATACAAGGCATACAGTGGTTAAATCCTATCACGTTATTCATCCAATCAGAATGACATCCTCATACAATCTTAAGATATGTTGAAAAAACATCTGGATCCCTAGCTATGGTAGAAGTGCAAATACAAACATGCTCTCAGTCACAACTTGTACAAACAAATAATATTTCTGTTTATTAAAACGCGCTGTAAACAATTGCAGCCAATTGGATATCAGCTTTCATTGATCAGCTCAAAAGCAAATATGTGTTTGGTTTCTATGAGCCTATCAATGCCACAAAGTGTTTAGTTGTAATAGGATTTAAATTGATGAATACAAGTATCAATATGATTACCAATAAGCTTTGATAATAAGCCTACCTATGTTTCCCTGAAGTGGGATTGTGTAAAGGGAAACTTTGCAAATCAAGGAATTTATTAACTGTGAATTAAGATGTTACTATTGTCATCAGACCAGAAATAATATAATAACTATAGAAAGTTTAACAGAGCTTAGTAAAAAGTCCATATAATAAGATAAAATACAGTACAGAACAGAAGCAAACCAATTTCACTGGTATAAAATAGAAAAATAAAGGGGCATACACACGGGCGATTTAAGCAGTTTTCTTATACTGCTTTCAGACAGCAAATGCAGGTTCGCACTTTGAAATATTTCAGTCCAGGTGTGACCCTGCATGTGCAGTCTGTTCAGATCGCAATATTGACGGTTCGCTGTTGTCATGTGGGGGCGCGGCGGAGCGTCATCGAGGGCAGAGGAGGAGGCTGCGCTTAGAGCTGGCGCTGCTTTAAGCACTGCCGCCTTGATAGTGTGAAAGGGAAACGGGTTGATCGACCCAATTAACCCATTCACACTGCACGGCAACGAACCGGTAAGAACCCTTCTTTTTACACGGTTCATATTGCCGTGTTGCTACCGGTTAGCTAACATCACACCAATTACAGGGTCAAACTGGCAAGATAACCGGCAGTAATTTTGTGCTATAGGAAAGGAGTATAAGCAACCTGATTAGATTGCTTAGAAATTAAGCAGGTATCACTCCTTGTGTATACCCCCGAGCGATGGTGAAGCACGGAGTATACACACACACACACAATATTATTTCATCGTGCTTCTTAAATTTTGCTTACCAAGTTGGAAAAACATACAAAATGAACAATACATCATAAAAAAAAAATTATATGTAGTTGCTGTGTTAAAAAAGGAAAGTACAGAACAGATAAGTGTACATCAGGGCAGTATGGATGGTGTAATGGTTAGCTTTACTGCCTCACAGTGCTGAGGTCATGGGTTCAATTCCCACCGTGGCTCAAACTGTGCGGAATTTGTATATTCTCCCCGTACTTGCGTGGGTTTCCTCCGGGTACTCCGGTTTCCTCCCACAATCCAAAAATATACTGGTAGGCTAATTGGCTCCCAACAAATTAACCCTAGCATGTCTGTGTATGCGTGTACATGTGGTAGGGGATATAAGATAAGATATAAGCTCCACTGTGGCAGGGACTGATGTGAATGTTTAAATATTCTCTGTAAAGCGCTGCGGAATATGTATGCGTTATATAAGAAACTGTTAATAAATAAATAATACTAATGGCATTAGGTGGCATTAGGTGCAAGAGTAGCATACTTGTCTACACTCCTATCGGGAGACTTACAATTTTTCGGCAAGTCCCTCACACTCACGGAAAACTGGCCTGGTCTCCCACATCACACTCAGTTTTTAGTGGAGCTGGAAGAATGAGATCATGCAGGAAACTATGCTGTTTGGAAAGGGGGGGGGGGGGTAATGAATTTGCACAATTTACCTATTCTGTGCAATGGTATTTTGGGGGGGGGAGTCTAGGGACAAGTAGTCCGGGCTACCGCCTAACATAGTGCCAGAGTCTTTGCACTCACTAGAAAGATGGAGCCAGCCTAGTAAGGTGGAACTCCCTTCCTAGGGCAAAATGAGGTACATTTCTGATGCCCCTCCTCTTTAAGTGGCACAATTAATTTCTTGTGAGGAGATGTAATTTAAGTCAATCCCCCCTATAGTACATGGGCTCAGCGCTGTTCTTTATAGCCACTTTGCTGCTGCAAAGCACTTCTGTGATGTATGTACAGCGATGGGTACACCAGAGACACCAACTTTCAACCTCTTATGATGTTTAAAGATTAAACCACTTGGTCTGTCTTTAGAAGCACACCATAGAAATATGCACTAGACCTGTGGTACCCAACCTTAATTGTGCATGAGATACCAGAGCCAAATTAAACCTCCAGAAGAGCTACAAAATGGAAAAAAAGATTGTCTAATAACCGTAAAATGCCCCTTACACATTATGCCGCACATCATAATGCCCCTGACACATTGTTCCACCCACTACAATGACTCATCACAATATGCTACAGACTGCAATGCCCCATACACATAATGTCACACACCATAATGCCCCTGACACATTATGCCGCACACTGTAATGACCCTGCGCAATATGCCGCACACAGCAATGCCAATAACACAATATTCTCCACACACCGCAATGCCCCTGTTACGATATGCAAATCATTATGCCCCTGCAGTAAGGTTTGATATTAACCTGATTGTTGCACATGATGTCAGTGGTCGCCCCCATTTCGGCCATCTCCGTCAGAAATAAAAGTCCGTTCAGACTGACTTATTTGCGAACATGAAAAAAAAAAATTTGATGGTCAGTGACCATCAAACGACTTTTCACTCGTGTGGCCACATGCGAGGAGATGTGTAAGTGTACATATTCCCTCGCATGCAATTGCGGGTATTTGCATTGTGGGGGGCGGGGGGGCAGACGTTTGTCTGGAGGGTGGGGTGGTGTTTACCTGTTCGCTAGGCTGTGAATAGGACTAAACAGGCTCTATATAAGAAACTGTTAACATCTGCTTTGTGTGTATATGGTATATTACACCTCTGAAATATATAACATATTCCTGCTGGATGCATATATGTTTGTGTGTGTGTGTGTGAATGTTGTGAATGTGTGTGTGGGGGGGGGGGGGTCTTCACTGTCTCTCTGCTGGAAGGAGGTGTGTGTTACACACACACACACACAAAATAGGGGTTATTTTGGTTCACTCTTTCTGACAAATTCCTTCTTAGATGTATAAAACCATGTGCACTGCAGGTGGGGCAGATGTTACATGTGCAGAGGGAATTAGATTTCAGTGGGGTTTTACTTCAAAGTGAGATCTATATTGCAGTGTAAAAATAAAGCAGCCAGTATTTACCCTGCACAGAAACAAAATAACTCACCCAAATCTAATTCTTTCTGCACCTGTTATATCTGCCCCCCTGCAGTGCACATGGCTTTGTCCATCTAAAAAAAAGATTTTGTCAGAAAGAGTGAACTAGAATAAGGCCCATTATTCCTCTAGCGGCATATAGAACTATAAAAACAACCATGTGTGTGTCATTTAATAAAAATAAACAAATTACATTTGAAGAGATACTTTCAATTTATTAGTAATATGTTTTTTTTTTTGATTAATTATACAGTGTCAACTGAGCATAAAAAAAGTCTGGCCTTAATTTACAGCAGGCTCAAATATTTTGTACTTTTATTGCATTAAAAGAACATATCTAGAGTAGATTTGAGCCTATAAATCAGTTGATGTACTGTATGCTTTACATTATTTATGAACCCAACATTACAAATCAAATATTGAAAGTTTCAACATAACTTGCTTTTTCCCACTCGCCAAATCTAATCCGTAGAAACAGATTACAAATACATTAGGTGTCATTTTTCCTGAATAATGTGAGAAAATGAGCTGACTTCCATGTAGTTTAAAAGAACATTGTGGATAAAATAAGTAAATATATTTTCATTTTATAAACAGGATAATCAGATGCACGCAAGACGAAGACAATATAAATATTTTATTCTGATTTGGTGTGTAAAATAAAAACACAGGAGATTTTTACACAGGAGTATAAATAAAATGAAGCGTTACAAAAACAAAAATGTAAGCCAGGTTAGAAAAGTCCTTTAAGGGATTGAAGATTTTTTCAGTATCTATTGTTTAATATGTGACAGCTAAGTAAGTTTTTACTCTACTTCCTAGGTTGTTATACAGTATATTGCTTTATGGTTTTTAATAGCTGTCAGATCTTAAAGTTTGAGTGTAACACACTACTTTCTAAATCCTGACAAATTATTACCCAATCATTTCTAAAGTCTACAGACCCCTAAACTATTGATCATGTCAAATACACAAGACATGGACATTGGTTTAAGTGTAGTATCTGTGTTTCGCTTTTCAAACCTTTGAAAAAGCCGGGAGCCACCCAGCGAAACGCGTCAGCTACAGCACCCCCACTCCTTCCCTCCATTGTGGACTGTGGACTACAAATACCTACCAAACCAGGACCCAAAAGTAGACATCATTATCAACTGGGGTTATCCAAAGCTGATTTGAGGACAGCACGCCAACTTCACGGGGACCGCTTCAATTGCAGCTAGCAGCAGTGGCAACTATCCCTGATACGTGTGTGACATTGACTGTCCCCTCCCCCCCCAAAAAACATTTGTCCACACACAAAAAAAGGATCAGTGTGGTGCCTTTCCCAAAACCCACTTTTATTCAAAGTGGAGTTTTTTATTCACCAAGGCTTCCACCAATACATGTTATTTTTAAGTGTATGTATTCATGAATGATGTTTTATAGCAATGTTTTATTATGATTTTTATTAATTAATAAATTGTTAAAAATTTATTGTGTCATTTCCTTCCTCAAAAAGCGCAGTTACAAACTCTTTTTCTCTTTGGTCTATGTCTTAGGTACTGACTATCCCTTAACCTAACTGCTGCTTGATTTGATAAAAGCCCGGTGCAGCGCCTGGTAATACCCTAGTGGTATTATACAACTGTTTAATTTTTCTGTAGTAGAGTAAAGCTTTGCCTAGGGCAGTAAGAAACCTAGCACCAGCCAAGGCTCTTATAGTGAGGAAGAGTCTCCCTGACTGGGAAATGGCCATCAATGCATGAGGTGCTTAGATACAGTAACTGTTAAAATTAACCCACACCATCAGCACTGGAGGCTGTGCTACACCATTTAACCGGAGATTAATTGGACCCCGCAACCTTTGCCTAGGATGAATGACAGGCAGGGAGCTGTGGGGTAGTCAGAGAAAGGGAGGAAGATACTGTCCACAATAGGGGATTGAGCCAGCCGCTGAGCCCCTTTTGAGCTGGGAATAGTGACTTTGAGGAGAGGAGGCAGTCCCTCATGCTGAAACACATCTAGCAGGCCTCACTAAATGGGTCAGATATTCTGTTACCTGTAAAATTGGACATCCTGGATGACATAATAAAGTTAATCTCCACTTATAGTACATATAGTAATAACTGATATGCAGTCTGGACTACAGCCCTCATTAGCAGGTAAACATTTAGGGCCAAATATAAATAGCATGTGAGAATCAGAAAGTGAGAGATTTGGGGAGAGTTTTCCCGATTTTTTTAAAGCGGCAATCAATTACATGCCAAAATCAAACTGTTTTTTCAGTGTAAATGATTGCTGCTTTAAAAAGATCTGAAAATCTGAAGATCGTCCAAAACCTTTCACTTCCTATTACATTTGATCCCTAGCCATACAGTATTTTATAAGATTCTTTCAATTAGGCAATGCCACATTATCATATATCTCGGCATTAATTGGATATTGCTCTAAAGCAGGGCTGGGCAACACTGGCCCTCCAGATGTTAATGAACTACACATCCCAGGATGCTTTGCATTAGTTTTGCTATGTGGCCATGCTGAAACTGATGCAAGGCATGCTGGGATGTATAGTTCATCAACATATGGAGGGCCGGTGATGCCCAGCCCTGCTCTAAAGGGTTCAGGAAAAAAAGTCTAGGGCAGAAACAAGTACAAAATGTCGGGTAATAAACAACAATGTGTTCTGTGATACTTTCTATAAAAAGTTTACCAAAGGGTCTCAATGAGCATTTGGGTTTGGTAAACTTTTTATAGTAAAGGGGAGGTTGGGCCAGAGAGGGGTGACAGGGTCCCCATGACATCATATGGATGGGTTCCACGCATTTCTTTTGGGGTTAATCCAGCAAGATAAATGCAAAGTCGACACAGTGTCAACCGCGATGTAGGACATGCAGGACCCGGCAGCATTCAGGGTGGCATGGATACAACAACAGAGTTAAGGTTTTAATAGACAGACTAAAAGTAACCTCCAGTAGCACCCTCCACTGATTTTTAATCAGTTTTTTAAGAAAACCATTTCGGCTACAGCAGCCGTCTAACAGGAGACAAGTCTGAGCACTGATTCACTGCACCACACTCTGTTTTTAACCATTTTAAGGTGAAATCGCACAAATGGAGTTCACTTTGTATTGTAATACTTTTATTGTGTTGTTTTGAAGGTATTATTCACGTTTTGTATTTGCCCCATACAGACTGTGAGCCCGTAGCGTCACCAAGGCAACTGGTGGATGCCTCAGGATGGTCTTCCAGAGGAAGGAGGGGTCAGTGACCCAGGAAGCAGTCAGGGGAGGGGACCAGCTGCCGGAGTGGACGCCCGGGACAGAGGGAGGAGGGGTAAGTTCTCTTATAAATTATTTGCACTTGTTTCACAATTTTCATCCTGACGAAGGGGACAAGAGCCCCGAAACGTAGATGTTGTTCAATAAACACGCTTGATTACACCTAACAAGCCTCCGAGTGCCGCTTGACTCCTGCCGCTATATATATATATATATATATATATATATACACAGGTAATCCTGGCACTCAATCCAAATAATCAAAGACTTGGGTGTCCCTCAGTCCTTGCACGGCGGCAGGAAATGTAGGTAATATACAGTAGAGGTGCTAGTAGTACATGCTAGAGGATTGACAGCCACCTATGAACTTCTTCTGAACAGTCCAGTATATAAAGGACCCGATCTACATCTGTTCATGTCTCTTCTAGAACTCACGCTCACCCGCAATTATTTTCTCTTCAATGGAGAAATGTTTAATCAGAAAAAGGGGTGTGCGATGGGTTCTTGCGTGGCACCAAGCTACGCGAATGCATATATGTTTAGCGTTGAAAAGGCCATCTTTTTCTCAGACCCAGAAATATCAAAAAATCTGGCGAAGTTCTGTCGATACATTGACGATATTTGCATCATTTGGTCTGGGGATCAAGCCTCTCTTGTCAACCTGTTGTCTAATCTGAATGATAGAGACTTGGACACTAAATTTACCTATGAGTACAGCAACAGCCAAGTCCATTTTCTGGACGTTCAGATCTCCCTGATAAATGACACTATTGTCACAGCCTTACATCACAAGCCTGTAGAACGAAACACCCTTCTACAGGGTGGTAGCCATCATCCCCCAGCCCTTAAAAAAGGCCTCCCTTTCTCCCAGTACCTGAGGATCTGTCGCATCTGCTCAGACCCTGTAGTGGCCAATAGGGAATTAGATATCCTGACGGATACATTTTTGGCTAGAGGGTACAACAAAATTTGCCTGGATCAAGCCAGGCAACGGGCTTGGAATTTGGTCTCAAATAACTCACAGACCATTCCCAATTCCAAAAATATTCTTGATAAAGTCATCTTTCCACTAAATTTCTCTACAAATTCCCAACCACTGGTTAACAAAGCCAAAATGCTATGGCCAGTTGTTAGTTCTGATTCTTCCCTTAAAATGTTTAAGGATAAATCCATCATGCCAGGTTATCACAGAGGTAAAAACCTCAAACAGTGGTTGGTCCACAATGACATCAGTGATTTCAATAAAAAAACGCCCTCCCATTTTTTATCCCGCAAACCTGGCAATTTTCGTTGTCTAGGTTGCACAACCTGCAGTGCAATGGAAGTGGGTGACACTTTCTGCCACCCCCATTCTGGCAAAAAATATTGCATAAGATACCCTTTAACCTGCACTAGCGCTTTTGTTGTGTACTATATCAAATGCCCATGTGGCAAGCTTTATGTGGGTAAAACGATCCGTCCCTTTAAGGAAGGGTTTGCCTTGCACCGCTCCAACATCAGAAAGGCGTTGGAGGGTACCCATAATGATCAGCCGGTTGCCCGTCACTGCAGAGAGTATAACCATCCTATATCTTCTCTAAGATTTAAAATAATAGATTGGATCCCCCCCTCCAGTAGAGGCGGAGACCGCAATAAAATACTCCTGCAAAGAGAAGCACAATGGATTGACAGGCTTCAAACTGTCTTTCCAGGTGGCATGAATGAAATCCTTAGCCTTAGATGCTTCTTGTAATACTGATTATGTGCTTCTAAAGTCTTAGCATGTCCAGTTCTCCTGTAGTTTCATTTTTTCATAGATGTATGGTTGTACCCTTAGCCTGTATGCGTATTATGTACTGATCCTGTGTTCTAATTACTGTATCCTTTCTTTTTCGTTTTTCTTTTTCTAAGGTGTTATTTGTGTATAGGTTGCCATGGCAACCGTTATGAGCGACTCCACGCCCCCTGGGCGAGTCAGCTGGATGCTCTGCAGTGTGCAGCCCTGCGATGACGTCAGCAGACCAGCGCCAGGCCGGACATGGACGCTGTGGGGAGGTGATCTTAGGTTTGGGTAAGCTATTTATTCTTGTATCTTGCATGTACTGCTTTGTATGTCCTGACGAAAGAGGCTAATTAAAGCCTCAGAAACGTTGACCACACCGACTGGGGTGTAGCGTTTTTATTTCTATAACAAGTCTCCTGAGTGCCGGCCCAGGCACTGCCAAGTGTCTCCCCGTTACTTACATATCCATATGGCAAGGACACCAGGAGCTGTTGTCACCCATCCAGAGTGCCGGACACAAAGAGCCTAGGTTTTTATAATAAAATCTGCAATGAACACGCCCTCTCATACTGTATTGTTAGTATCCCATTATACAAGGAAAATCCCAATAAATAGATAATTGGAGCGAAAAAATCTGCAATTAAAAATGATACTGCTTT
This sequence comes from Crinia signifera, assembly GCF_055691185.1. Lineage (NCBI taxonomy): Eukaryota > Metazoa > Chordata > Amphibia > Anura > Myobatrachidae > Crinia > Crinia signifera. Next base: position 232,258,354 of record NC_139222.1, read on the forward strand.
TAGTTTGTGTTAGTTTTTGTTATCTTCGTGGAATTTTCGATGTCGTAATAAAATGCATAGAAAATGTAGTATACAGTATATTTATTACCAGCTATTTATATGGCACACACATCATACTTGCCTACTTTCGAAAAGTAGTTTTAGGGAGATTATAGATCACAATGTAGGAGGCATATCACATTCTACCCAAGGGGCATGTCTATCTCCACCCATGGGTGTGTCTACTATCACTCAAGGGTGTGTCCTGCAGTGGTAGGTAAAAACAGAAGTACAAAGTGCAGTACTGCCTATACACTGATATCTCGCCTACATTACACAGAGCTATACACAGCTCCCCCACTATGTTGCACACACCATACACATGTTCTCCCCCCTATTACACCCACGATACATACATATTACAAACACCCCCACTTTTCTCCCCCCCACACACACACATAATATGCATAGCTGACATTAACTCAGCACACACAGCACTCACGTTTCTGTGCTATTGATTCCAGGGATGTAAAGGGAGCCAGCAGAATGGTGGAGGAAGCAGCACAGTACAGGCAGAGGAGTAAGAAGAGCTGAAGGGAGCAGGAAGAGATACACAGAGCCCACAGTCAGTGTGGTGGGCAGGACAGATCTCTGCTCCTGATGCACAGACTTCTGGTCTGTGCACACAGCAGCTTGGCCACTGCTAAACCCCAACCCTGCAGTGGATGGCTGTAACTTTCCCCGTACAAGCTCTGCCCTCCGCCAGTTCAGGGTGCGTGCATGTGCAGTCTGATTTCAACTGAACGAGTCCCAAAAACCGTGAGGTAGAAGTGGGGTTTACAGGGCAGCGGGAGCCTCAGGCAAAAGGAGGGAGCCTGCCGCTATATGCAGAAGAGTAGGCAAGCCTGGCACACATATTCGGCAGCACTTTACAGAGTACATATGTAATGTATACATTACCACAGCAAGGAACACATGCATGTCTCTGGAAAATGTAATGTTTTCTGTATTGTATGGTGTGTCTGGTGAACACATGCACCAAGTTTTTAGAATCCTGTGTCCGTCTCGGCATAGCCGTTCCGTAACTCACTATTATGGCAGATATTTCCTGAAGAGTTACTATTACATACAGATGAAGTACATATTTCTCTATATAGCTCATAAAGGGTCTACACACAGAGCAATGTACTTTCTATTCAATTAATCAGGATCGAAACGTATGGCAACGTGTACACATTTGATTTATAGGGCCCACACACGATTCAATGTCTATTTTTCTATTTGATTTTGCTTATACTATATAAGCAAAATCGAACCAAAATTGAGCAGAAATCGAACGCATTTGATTTGATCCCGATGCATGCCTCGCGGCATTGAAATCGAATAGTAAAATCGACTGTGCAGGCAAGATTGTAATAAAGATCTGAACTATATAGTCTAAATCGAATGTGTACACAGTGCAATGCGATTTGATCGTGTTTGATTGGAAAGTACTATACAATGCACCATGTGTTACACTCCTTTAGACTATTTAGTACAGATCTGTACGACATAGTCTTGCCTGCGCATTTAATTTCCATTCAATTTTGCTTATATAAATCAAATAGAAAAATAGACACACAATGGGTGGAGGCATGTCAGACTAATTACCGCTATTCCTATATACTGTAGGCCTAGGGGAGATAGCACTATCCATCACAAATAGTTTAAGACTAAAGTGGTATTGGGAGATTCAAGCAACCAATGGAGACTAAAATAGACTTTTATTCTAGCAAAGGGTACAGCAAGTCCAATAGCTTCTTACACACAGTACATACAGCAACTGAGGAATATACTGTATCAAAATATCATCACAGCAGAACAGTAATATTGTCAGTCAAAGTTGGCAATATATTGTACAATATGCAGAGAGGTGCCAAAGGTGTGACTCATACTTGTCTACTCTACAAGAATGTCCCATAAGTTGCCTTTGTCTGGCTGCCACCTGCAAACACTCACCCACTTTCTGAGCAAAAGTGGGTTGTTCATTCAGCTGATGATACAGTTTGCACTGAAACAAATAATTGTACCCCACCTCCCTTTTACAATGCAGATAAATGCGGCATTTTGACCTGGGGGTGGGGCCACAATCATGCAATCATGTTACTAAGTCCTCCGGCCTGCCCACTTTAATGTGTCACATCCCCCAGCAGAATCAACCTGACTGTCCTTTCCCCAGAGGAGGTAGCCAAGAAGTCGGCGAGTGTGATGCACATCCTCCTATCTCTCACCTCAAATGATGAACAAAATCTGGTTTAAATACCTTGACCATCACCCCACACTTGTTAATATAGTATGCTGTCAGATAATACAGTAACACTAGTGACGGGTGAAATGATTTAGCAAGTTTCAGGATTTATCAATATTTTTCTGGTACAGGGTAATCATGGAAGTTGCCCATAGCAATCAAATAAATACTTCTAGTTAACCAATGTCTAATACATTCTATAAAATTATAACTAGAATCTGATTGGGTGCTATGGCAACACTCAACTTCAGGGGTGCTTAAGAAAGGAGGAGGCTCCTACGGCCGGAGCCCCATCCTCTCTGCTGGTAGCAGCACCCGCCCGCCACATAGTGCAGTAGAATCTGAGCACTATAACACTCAGACTCTACTAGGCATGCGTGAACCACCAGAGAAATGGTACGGCGTCCATTTTTCTGGTGATTCCAGCAGTGCTGCTGCCTTAATCAAGGGACTCCAGATGGTAGTAAATATTAAAGAATGGGTGCAGTGTATGTGGTGTGGGCCCCCCTGGGACTCAGGAACTTCTGTGCACCATGCATGTTGCATCCATTGTAAACACGCCACTTCTCAACTTGCGCTGTATATTTTAGAAGCTTTGACACATCTTTCCCGCGGCAGTTGCTGAGGTTAACTAAAAAACTCCAGTGTATTAGAGAGCATATTATTGAAATAATTTGGTACTTATTACAAACAACAGGTATAAGTATTACAAATATTTTAACGCTAATTGAGCAGCAGGAACATAAATTAATCCATGTAAACAAATTAGCAGATTTAAATTACCAAAAATATCATTGTTCTTGTGTTTTCAACATCTGCATGGTATCAGAACTTACTGAAATAAATCCGATTTTTCCAACCAAGAACAATCATGGTTCTTATTTTTTTAATATGCAAAGTACAAATAGTCCAGCAATTACTACTGCCATCCATGGATATAATTGACACCTAATTATATACTGAAGTAACTTCACATTATTTATTCTTTGTAGATTACATGGTAATTAAACTAAAATTATCATGTACCTTACATGGCCAAGTGGCAGCTAAATGGAATTTGAATTATTCACATTAAATTCATGCATTTGCTAAAAGCTGCTTTATCAACCTAAACGTCTTATGCAAATGTAAATCCAACTATTTTGGTGAATCACATATTATGTCTGCCCAATGTTGAGTAAATATACAAAACATCCTATTGTGGTTTTAATTCCAGATGATCTGTCTCTACAGCTATCAATTGAAGTTCAAATGGAAGTTCCCCCTTTTAAGATAATGATGTTATTTTATGCATTAAACAGGCCTGATCACAACAAATTGCAGGGATGATCAAATGGATACAGTACATACTGTAGCCATATTTAATGCTGACATGAGCCCTCATTTGGGTTGGATCTTATATGCTAAAATGCTCGCAGCAGATTAGCGTATGCAGTCCACACCCTGCAAAAGCAGGAGGAGGTGTACAGTACACCACCCATTTCCTGCATTTGCAATTGAAATAAACATTGTGCCCATTGATCCCTTAAGGGTCATATTCAGTTAGCCAAAGGGTTTAAAATGCAGCTAATTTTTGGTGCTGCCTGGTTTATTTTGCAGTGGGAACCCAAAATCTAATTACCAGGATTGCATTGAAGTGCAGAGTTTGCATTTAAATTTACAGGAAAACCAATTTATTCTGCAATGTACATGGAATCAATGGGTTAATGCACATTTACCCAGTGAGTACCACACAGTAGAAAGGCTAATTAAACAGATTTTCTCTGTGCTGTGGGATTGGTACTTGTGTAGTTTCATGGCGCCGTGCGTCTGAGTCCCCTTGCGGGGCTCGCTTCGCTCGCCCACGCTGTGGGCTCGGTGGCTCGCTACGCTCCCCACGCTATCTAAAATCAACTCAATGCCAACATGGATAGTGGGGGTATGAACTATCCACGTTGGCATGGAGTTGAGTTACTTTATTTTAGATAGTTTGGCGAGTGTACGCCATGCTGGCGTCGTGAAACTACACAAGAACCGTGGGATCAAGTACAAATTAATCCTACAGTAGATCATCTTTGCAACTAGCTGCGGCTATTGCAAGTTGATTGCCGCAACTAATGTGCCCACCGCAATGCAGGTACACTGTGCACACACCTGGGATCCATAGGATTGCATGGATGCACATGCTCTTTAAATGGTTCAAACTTGTACAACTAGCCACAGTTATTGCTAGTACAACCATTTGGCCCAATCACAGAAATGGTGACTGCAGACACAATTATCTGTTTATGACCCTTTTACATTGTGTTTTAGAACACCATCAGCTCGATAATCAAGTAGCAGATAAGAACGACAATTAGGAAAAAAGTTTTCCCAAAAGTAACAATTAAATCTACAGTCATATAAAAAGCTCTTCTAAATTGTATGTTATTCATAAGTTTTTATGTTTTGGTATTGAAGTCCACATATAGTATGCTTACAATGGACATGACCCTTCAGAAACTCCTAACAGATTGAAGAAACTCCAAGTTTGAGGAGGAGTGCTGTTTAAAAGCACCTACACTTCATACTTCTTAAACTCCTTACCTTTTGCACTATAGACTTGTATTCTTGACCATTTTGACATAGTAGTTATTGCTGATCTATGTTCCTGATTAATAATATCGAAAAGCCTATCATTTAGGATAACCAATCTAAACCACTTTCATCTATAGTGTAATTCAACTAGTGATAAATTGTTTAAAAAAAATACAAATAAAAAAGACCCTGCACTAAATAACATTAAAATAATGACAAGAAGATGTGATTGAATTATTTTTATTAAGTGGGCAAGAATGTTTTGCAGCCAACCTGCTCCATCCAATTAAACCATAACCCAATAGGTGTGGCCTTACAACCTCAGTTTTCATTACTTGAAATAGTACTGGACCTTAGTGTAAGTAACATGGGTAGTGATAAGCTCGCTCCTGCCATCGTCAAACAAACACCTACAACAAACTCTTACACAGACTGTAGCTACTCAAAAACAAGGCTTGCTCACCAAGAAAATGTTAGAACACCAATACTTCCATTAACAATACATTGAAAATAAAGTAAAAACAGGGCAAGTGGGTATCGAAACTGTACAAGAAGAACGTTCCCTGCCCAACCAATTTATAACATCAAGGAAATACATCATATGGGACACTTACCACCGATCAGAATGTCAGTCCCCTTAAAGTAGTACACCTATCCAATGCCAAATAATAAAATTGGTGTTATGGAACTTCAGCACAATTGTATGAGACCCCTAGAGGCAACAGAAGGGACTTTTATTTACAGCTGCTCATTGTTCCCTTAGTGAATTATGTACACATCGGTACTTAGGATGCTGCCCGTTCTTAAAGCTGGAAACTGTATGATAAATGACTGGATAAATATACAACAGACTGATTGCCCTCCAGGAATGGTACAGAGTTAATTGTAAGTTCACAGTCTAGGTATTAGCAGCAGCAGATGATGCACCCTGCATATTGGTACAGCAGAACACAGTGCTGCATTAGATGAACTTGCAAACTGAGCTGAGGGAGAAAAAAAAACATGCTAGGAAATAACCAATGATGATATTAATGGCAAGTTAAGGTGCAGGCATGACAGATCCCCAATGTTCAAATGCACAGTGTATCAATAGGAAAAAGTATAGAGAACTATAGATGTAGATTTAGGTTTCAGTTTGTCATGGGTGCTCCTTTTGCGGCATGTGCAAGTATTAAGCTGCAGCCTAGTTGCCTGAGTCACAGGTGTGAGAAGATGCACTAAACTGGCATCCACGACCAATTTATTCATGTTGACCGTGACTACATCTGTATCATCTGTAACCAACAGAGCTGGGTCTAATTCGCTGTAATAGCAAGCTGGGCCAATAAGCGAGGTGGAATGGGTGGTACTTGTGTAATAACTGGGCGCCCGATTTTGAGATCGGGTTGGAAAAATCGCATCGCATGCAACAAAATCACATGCGATGCGATGGACGCGATTCAATAGGATTTAATGATAAAATGGTCCTGTTCATTTCCACACTATCCAAGTGGGCATAGAGTTGATTTAATATAGCGTGGCGAACGCAGCGAGTCACTGAGCCCATTTGCAATTTATTAGAAACACACATGAGTGTATGCATGCAGCCTGGCATTTACTAAAGGTGCTGTGATGCACATGCCCATTCGTATGATTTGCGGCAAAATTGTAAATGCACACATCTGTAATATGTAATACCCAAAAAAATCATAATAAATATGATGCACTCAGAGCTGCAAATAAGTCCACCGTTTGAGAATATATGTCACTTTATCATTGTAAATTGTCAATGATTCAGGAAGGAAAGACAACCCCAGTGGCATCCTGCCAACCCTATTATAGAAACAATGGTATAGCCATTAAAAGCTACTATACAACAGGCATCTACTTCTGAGCACTGGCAGGAGGCAGGTGTAGTCATTCTAAAGCCATTCAGATTTAGATTTGTTTGCCAAAGGCATAGCCTTCCTTTAAACGTAACCTGAGGTGGGAATTGTGACGAACACAGTAAGAAAATCTAAAGTATATCTTTTTGTTTCTTGATTTTTCTATCTTGGCACTTTTGTTCCTGTGTCATTCTTCCCTGTTGACTATTCTCTCACATACTATACTGCAGGTTAGAGGCAGATAAAATAAAATAACTTTTGTTCCCACTTCACAGTTTAAGGACGGTGCCGCTTCCTGCGGGTGAGCACATGAAAACTAATTGGATATCACAACTGGACAATGGATTTTTTAATGCAATATAAACTTTCTGTAAAGCTCTGTTTAACTCATACTGAGAACCTAAAACATAGTTTTCTTAAGACTTATCTACACAGTCTTGATCCTCAATGTGCAGCAACAGCTCAGCAACAGCCTGAACAGTGCATTCTTTTAACAGCAGAGATAACCTCACCATGAGCTCACGTAACAATGTTCCTTATTCTGAGATGGAAGCAGGAAGCACAGCCACTTTGGCTTGGTACATAGGAATAGTGTTAAAATTTGGAAAAAAGCTGCAGGAAGTGTCACGATTTAAAAGACACCCGCTTTTGGCTTCTCTGATCCACTGCTGCCTCTGACAATGCAGGACCATTGAACATCTGATTAGACCACAGGTTAATCAGGATGTCTGGTTAAATCAGTGAAGCTGCATCCAAGGGCACAGTAACTGGCTTTGCCGCACACAGAAAATCGCACTCTTCCTGTCATTCTCCCCTAAATGCCAACAACACATGGGTCATTCTACGGCTGGGGTAACCAAACCGTTCCACAAGATCTACATGTTCATGTCTGCCAGACCATCTAGCTGGTGCACCGGTGTAGTCGTTACTAACTCATTCATTCTACAAATCCATAGGTGGTCTGGAAACTATGAGCTGTTTTCCAGTTCATAGTTTTGTATGTGAGGCGTGACACCGGAGAGAAAAGAAGATACAAAATAAATATTCTTTCGTGACAGCATGAACCGCTTGTTTCTTAGTATTGAGACACCTATATCATCTTACACCATTCACACCTTATGGATGACAGAACATGAATATTTTATGATGAAAGTTAGTTGACCTTCAACATGTTTGACCAACTGTTGCTTGGATAATGTCTAAATGTAGTTATATAACACTGGGCAAGGTCATTCTCAGTACTCTGCTAGTCTGACTGCTGTAAGCGATACACAGCTCTACAATGTCAACCTGATGCTTGTTGCTAATATTGTATCCTATCCAAATAATATTACCTTTAAAGTTTTTTTTTTTTTAATATGTACACTTTGATGTCAGTTTTTTTTTCAAATACAAAAGGGATGTATTTGCTGGCAGTCTACTATGCCAGATTTACTTCCATACACTAATGCAAGATGCCATTCAGTTAATGTGTCTATCCATGTACCTGCAAGCGGAAGCTGTGCCAGCCACTTATTTGATACCAACTGCTTAAACCAGCCCTAAGCTAGGTGCAGTAGAACCATAAACAAGCTTTCCATCTCCCTGTGTGCGAATCATATTGAGATTTAGCTACATGCTGGCTGCATATCGTGGAAAAATCATTCGATGAGGAGCATCTTGCATATGAATTTGCTGCTAATTGCGATTGGTGTAACTTTGTCAAGCCATTTACAAGCTTTTCGCATCGATTCGCAGGCTTGTTAAGGGCGGGATTTTATTCTGGAAGGGTGTCAGTTACCTGATAAGCAGGTCTGAATAACCACCTAAATTCTCTTGTGTTGTATGAAATTTATTCCGCACTAGATATATTAGTACATATACAACATACTGTATCTTCTACACGTTCTTCAATAATATGAATGCTATCATTTACAGTATAAGTATGTAAAAACAGTAATATATAATAACAAAACCAATAACATTGGGTAGATGTGCTGTAGGAAAGGGTAAATTGCATTATATTATCGGAACCAATGTAGATAATATAGGAGTAGCTTTGAACACTTTCACATGTAATCTGTAGATGAACGAACATTTTGCCCATTGAATAAAGGTGCCCATACACGTTACAATTATTGTATACACTATCGCATCTCATCGAATCTCAGTTTTGCGATAAGATGAGATCTAATACAAAAAGTATGTGCTGCACATACTTTTTGTACTAGATCTCATCTCATCTGATCTCATCGCAAAACTGATATGCAATGAGATGCAATATTGTATACAATAATTGTAACGTGTATGGGCACCTTTAGCAGCGGTAAATTAACTCAGCTAATAAGTGCTGCAACCATAGTGTGTAACTACCAAAGCCACGCCTTATCTGCCATTCCACTCTTAATTGGAGTTGATATACTGTATAAGTTTCAGTATATTTATTTATTTATTTATTGTATTTCTTTACAGTTTCTTATATAGTGCAACATATTCCGTTGTGCTTTGCAATTGGAAACAACAGTGATAAATCAAACTGGGTAGTAACAGACTGATATGGAGGTCGGGGGGGGGGGGAGCGGCTGATCACAAGCCTATAATATACTGTATGGATATGTTTCCGTCCTGACGAAGCTACAGTGAAAAGTTGTTGAGTAGTTAATGTTAACATACCGAAAACGCAAAATGAGCCATCAGTGAGACCTTGGCTTTTTATTTTGTTCATATTGTATAGATAGATGTACTGTATATATTGAATCAAACCATTGTCAATAGATGTAGTCTTTCTATTAAAACAACATTGGAAAGATGTCCCGTTAGCCATTGACATCGACCACGGTCAAATAGATTTATTGGCTAACTTTTTAGTTTTACTATGCCGGCTAAAGACACAACATAGTTTATTGTCAAACACAATACAATCTAGTTGTGAAAATGCACTTACAGTAGTAATCACCTAACTGGCTAATATTTGATTAAATAAGGTTAAGGACATGTTTTTAAAACATTCTTATATGATGTGGTTAAAATAAATTCATATTTTCTCAAAATTCAGTACTTTTTTAATTTAAATTGTATATATCAGGAAATTGATAATCAGACATTGTGAAACACTTTCAGTGATAATGCTTCCCCATAGATCCCTATGAGAGTGTCCAGGAATGACAATTACACACTAATACAGTATGGGGTGTACATTACTTCCATTCTTGGCTTGTGTTTTGCATTTTTTTGTGTAGACCAGTGGACTACTACTGTACATGGACCTACTAGAATACGATCAATGGGTTGATGAGTATAATTTTTTTTTAAATAAAGGACTTCCACGGTTTGTAATTACCATATTTAATTCTAATAAACATCCACTTAAAATAATGGAAAAACAATAATGTCAGCACCACCTGCCATAGTAATGTCAGGTGCTGTCTAGTGGCCGCTGGCATGCAAAACACTGTAATCCTCCCCTCTAGAGGTGAGGATGGTCTTTTATTATAATGGGTCTCTAATTTCCAGGCAAATGGTAGCATCTGTTGTACCACAAGTGGGGTAGGCTTGGTGTGACTTTTGTTCCCGCTGTAAAGAACAAAATTATTTTTTTATTTCTCAACATTAACTCTGCACCCATCCTCTCCAAGGGTGCAGGCAGGAGATATACACAGGCTTTAAGCCAATCGTTAAAAGTTCCACAGGAAGAGGGACCTCTTTTTTGGAGTAGTCCTCACTTTCCATGGGCTGACTAATTTAGGTCTAGCTTTTATGGTAGACCTGGTGCTGGATATTGGAAAATTGGGATTGGTGGTGATGGGGGTAACTGGTTATTACCCTGATGTTTTTGTACCAGACAAGGCTGAGAGGTTATGCTTTTTTCTTCTTGCAGGTGGTGGTCATCATACATATATAGACACATACACACATACTTTTCTTTTGAAGTATCAATTTAAGTGTATTCCCACACAGTTTACTTTCTCTTCTGGTGTAACACCTAAATTGTATTTGACTCTTGTGGGCACCAATAACTAGCAAAACAAGTCACACATACCTGCAATATTTAAGGTGTCATTTTGGTTTAAAGGAAAGCTCTGACTCTGATTGCACAGTTCATTTTATTGAGATACTCTTTGAGTTGATTCTATTATTAATTTTGTCTCCCATTCCCTGTGCAGCCTTTTCATTTCTCCTAGCATTTCTTAACTTGCTTAGGATCTGATTTGTATCTGTTTTGTTGTTTGATGGGATTTTGCCAATCTTTTGCGATAACACCAGTATTAGTCTTCATTCTAGCACCCTGCTCCTTGAACAATCCTTGCAGTTCCTCCTTCCTGTCTGGGGTGTCACTTTCTGCTGTGGTGTTTCTACAACAGTCTGGTTTTTATCTCAACAATGAGATACTGTACAAACTATACTGTTCTTGAAGTACCACAGCAGACAACAACAACAACCCAGGCAGGAAGGAGGAACCACAAGGATTTTACAATTAGCAGGGTGCTAGAATGAACACTAAGTATGTTTATTGATTATCTTTGTTGAACTTAGATAAATGACTTATCTGCCTTTTAGGTTCAGTTACCCGGTGATTCAAGTATTCTTCAGTGTATATCATATGTATCCACCAACTTAGCAATGTAAACCTATGCTACTGAATAAAAATTGTGAGCAAACTAGTGCCTGAAATGTGTATGTTTAGTTCTAAGGTAAAAAAGGGAGCTTCTATGGGTAAATACCTTAAGATCTATAGGTGTTATTAAATAACAAAGTATAAAAGTTAAGGGTGAAATGTAATAGGGTGAGAGAATCAGAAAGTGAGATATTTGGTAAGAAATCTCCAGGTTTTTTTAAAGCGGCAATCATTTACACTGAAAACCAGTTTGATTACATTTCAAAGTATCAAAATGTAACCACCATAAAAATAACACATGATATTTTCAAATAATACCACAAAACAACTACAAATTCACAATAGCAGAGTGATAAACAAAACACATTTGTATCAATCAATAACTCAACTGGCAAAAACATGGTCAATAAAGATTAATTTTATCTCCACTCAATTCAAAAGCAATCAAATAAGGAATTCGTGTTAAGAGTTTCATCACAACTGAAGAACTGAAATAAAATAAAATTTAGAGAGTCATAATTTTAAAAAGGCAGGTTAGCTGTAAATATACTTCAATCATCATAATCTAGATTGGAAGTTTCTTCATGTTTAAAGAAGAACGCCACTGAAACCTAAGGTGGGCCATACATCAGAGCCGCAATTCTCTGATCCGATGATCCAAGAACAAAGTTTGACGGGTGTCCATGTATGAGGACCCTTAAGAGATTGGGGGAAATTGTGCACTTTAAAATTTCCAGAATTGCCGATACTGATAATTTTATTGCAATCAGTAAATTGAAAAATCCAATAAACTGGAGTTTCACCCTTCTAACCAAGTCATCAGGGGATCTGAGAATTTCCGCAATCATTGACAGATGTACATTCCCCTTAACACTGAGAGATAGAAGATGCAGCATGGGACATTGTAATAATATAATTGGACATTGTATTAACAAAGTGCATGGAATTACGGGTTACTTTTTTTATTTGACCTATTTCATCGCCGTCCTAACTATAAAATTATATTCTGATTATTATCATGTTGCTATTCAACACTTTTAATCATCAAAATCAAGATAGGCAGGAAACAACTTGTAACACATACAGAACTCGCTTCTCCCTAGAGATCCACTCATTTATTTAAATAGCCTTTTAACAGTAATGACTCAACTTGGTGCTTACAGACCTGGCTGTGCTCGAGCCTCATTCAGTTGACACATCATTCTTGTTTAATTTAAGTTAAAATAAAACCATACACAGATATTGGAATTTTCATCCTTAAGCTAGTGATCCAGATGCTGCAAAAACCAATACAAAAGAGGTAATTGTCATATGCATTGATATAATCTATACATTGCATCTATTGCATTTTGAAGAGAACGGTTAAACAATGTATAGTACTAAGGGGTGAGGGTTGCAAGGAGCATTTTTTAGATAGTTTTTATTTAAATTAGCAGAAGGAGAATGCAAGTCATAAAAGTCATCAGACCAAAATAGGATGAACAAAAAATAACAAGCACGCTATAGTTTGAGAACTTTTAGCGCTAGGAATGGATTTTTTGGAATGGAGGGAAAAAGACAGGAGGGCAGGGTGGAGCAAACATACAGATGGAGCCGCTCTCATTAGAGTGTCTCCTGGCGATTCTATTGCCAATCATCGTCCTGTGCGAGCCCAGAGAATGGGGCTGACGCGCATGCATGCCCCGTTCTACTGGAAGTCCTGCAGCCGTCACCTGCTCCCTGTCTGTCTCCCCGCTCTGCCCCCGCTCATTTCCCTCAAGTGGAGACAGGCAGGATAGCACCCGGTCCTCGCCGCCTTGCTGACGGGGACACACAAGCTAGTGAGCCGTCCTCCACCTTGATGATGGCTCCATCTGTAGCAACACTAGGGGTTAAATTTACTAAAGCTTCTAAAAATGAAAATGGTGATGTTGCCCATAGCAACCAATCAGATTCTATATTTTTCTTGGATGCAATAGGGAAATTAAAGAATCTGTTTTGTTATCATGGGCAACATCAAATCTTTTCTATTTTAGAAGTTTAAGCAAATGTACCCTAAGACTCAAAAAGCATAAAAATTAAAGAGACAGGTAGGAGAACCAAAAAAATCATGAGACACATAAATGGGTTATATTGTATTGGGTGGATTACTATTGTTATGGGCATATGATGGATTCCACATTGCATGGAAGACAGAGACAATGGGCCTTATTCTAGTTCACTCTTTCTGACAAAAATCCTTCTTAGATGGACAAAACCATGTGCACTGCAGGTGGGGCATATGTTACTTGTGCAGAGAGAATTAGATTTGGGTGGGGTTTTACTTCAAAGTGAAATCTATATTGCAGTGTAAAAATAAAGCACTCAGTATTTACTCTGCACAGAAACAAAATAACTCACCCAAATCTAATGCTCTCTGCATATTTCACATCTGCCTCCCTGCAGTGCACATGGTTTTGTCAATCTAAGAAGGATTTTGTCAGAAAGATTGAACTAGAATAAGGCCCAATGTCACAACGGAAGTCCTTCATGTAATGACATGCTAAAGAAAATTTTGGTTTTTGTAGGTAAAAATGCATGAAAATAAGCTCTTCTCTGAATATACCTAATGTCCATCATTCCATCCAATCAAAAAAATTGATTCCATACTTGTAACTTAAAAGTAAACCTACTGTATACAAAAAAAAGGTAATTGATTTAGAGCTTATAGGTCTACAATATGTTAAGATTAATTAAAAATTTAAATTTCACAAGCCTACGTATATTAAAGTGTATGTATTGCAAAATACTGTTTTTTTTTTATATATGGGGCAAGTCATGGGTTCTCAATCACAGTACAGGTTTGAAGTAAAGCCATACTTTAGCACAGGTGACTTAATTAGCACCTCAGTTATTTTTGTTTTAACCAACTGTGCTCAAGCATGGAAATCATTAAACCTTGGACTGTGAGTGTGCCTTGAGTACCGACATTGGGAAGGACTCATATTAATAATATTAATATTTTCAAAAAGCTGTATAACAGTATTTTATTATTTAACATTATAGAAATTAATTTATTTAGCAATGATCAGCTAGGAATAAACTGTCCAGGACAAAACACAGCGTATATATATTAAAATATATGGTTGAAATCATATAAGAGTAACCTTTATAATGCCCCAACCCCTAAAAAGAAAACAAACCCACATTCACACCGCACCAGCCTGAAAAACATAAAATATAATAATGATCTTTCATTTCTAGAATGTGAAAAAAAAACATATGCAAGGGTATTTTCTGATATTGCCTTACTCTGTCAAACACAATGGTATATACATTCTTGCAAACTTCTGGGGTTCCTCTTTGGGGACAGTCAGGTAGGTGATACTCAAGGCATGGTTAAAATAGTACAATTTGAACTGCCTCAGAAGCTTGAGCAGTTGTCAAACAAAATCTCCGTCTGCCACTACATAGCACATAGACTTACACCTATGGAACATAGCCTACTGCCCCAGTATATAGACTTCTGATACCACCACCCTGGTGCCAATAGGATGGTGCCGTGGGTACAGCTGTCATGGGCCCCGGGCTCTGGAAGGGCCCAGGAAGCTCATTTTGCCCACCACAACCTCGGCCCCCCAAACTGCCTCCGCTGTGATGCACTCAGTGCGCTAAAAAAAGCAGGTACTGGAGAGCAGGCCAATTAAAATGCTGCATCAGCTTTTGAGCCAATCAGAGCTCTCAAACTGGCAGCCAATCAGAGTGCTGCATTTTAATTGGCCGCCGCCATCCTGAGTTGAAGAAGACTGCGCTCTGGGACATGCTTCCTTCAGCACACTGAGCGCAATGCAGGCAGCTCAGCGGAAGAGGAGATGGGGGAGCTGGAGCCGGGTTACAGTAAGTAAAGTGAGGAAGGGGGGAGGGGGTTGATGGCAGCCCTCGATGCCAAACATGGAAATAAACTGGTTCCCACTCCCAGGACACAACCTGTGGTTTATACTACAATTGTTTTTATACAACAATTTACAATATACTTAATAAAGACAATCTACAAGATACAGTAAAATGCAATAAAGAAATTGAACCCATGTTTACTTTGAATCAAACATTTGACAACGGCACAACGGGTTCAGCACTAATTGTCCTGTATTATAACAGTTAGCTTTAGTCATAATTTACAATAACTCCTATTTCCTGACACTTCTCTGTGACCATTTTATGGGCTGCTCATTATAAACACAAATGGTATTTTATGTTGTTGGTTTTTTTTTTCTGTCGCATATGACAATTTTTTTTTCTGCCACAAGAGTGATAGATTTTAAGTGAAGCTGAACTTTAAAAACACAGATTCCCCATAACTGGGCATGCAAAATTATGGCTTTTTAGTTGGAAAAATATAATTTAAAACCATTACTATTTTTTTTTTTTCAATTCCAAATGTCTGTAAAGTAAAAGCAGGCAAAACTTATAGCACACTATTAACAAATAAAAGCCTTCTAGATCCTTATGACTGAAGTGCTATATGAAAATGCATTTTTTTGCTACAAGACCAACCAAGTGCAAATCTCCAGAAAGAAAAAGCTCTTTCTCCTCCTACAGTATGTTTCATCCTGAGGACGTATCCAACAATACAGTAACCTTAATTCAACCTTTAAGGTCAGCCACTTCATGTGCCTAATTCAAAGCTAATTTATTTCTGGCTGTCTCTTCAAGTTTGTTTCTTTATCTCCTTCTTTTGAAGACCTAATGCACAACTTGCCGATATTTTCGGTAATGGAAAACTAGTTTGAAAATATAGGAATTCATATTCTTCCTCTGACACTCACATTTCGTAATAGTTGCTGAAGATCTTGATATAATCAGGAAACATATTACACTTTTGGTAGGATCATCATTTATAGAAAATAAAAGAAACAATGAAGCCAATTCTAACATGTATAATTATACGTGTCTTCAACCCTGAAGACCATTGCAATGTTTTTTGTTTTTTTTTGTAGTGTAAGGTACAGATACCGAAGCTAGATTATTACAGTTTGGAGAAGCCTATTTTTTCATAACATAGGTTTCCATGGGATATGAACAGCCTGTCATGCACAGAGCTCCTCTGGAGCTCACACCTGATTGGATGAGGGGAGTTCAATGATCAGTGGGATTCCCCTTCAGTTTCAAGGAGGAGCTGCATGTTTAAAACACACATGCTGCTCCTTGGTCCACTGGTTTGCGTTACTCATTTTGTTTTGTTTTAAGATTTTTTTTTTCACAGGTACTGTACCTAGTGGGTTATTCTACACAAGGGGATTCATCTAGGTGGCAAGATAAGTGAGTGTATGTATGTATGTATGTTGTGTGTGTGCATGTATGTAATTAAAGTTCTATTTTCTACAGGGTGTGTGTTTTTATTTTAGTTTTGGTCCTACTGTGTAACTACTGTGTAAGTGTCAGCGGGCCCTTTAATGCCCTGCATGCAGGTATATGTGGTTTTCCAGGTACCTGTTTGCGAGGGAGGCTTGCTGGGACTTATTCTACCATAACAGAATCCAATGTTATATTTCTTTTTTACACCACCTCTCGCCCGCCTTGCCCCTCTCCAATCCATTCTTAATGCCGCTGCTAGGCTGATATTCCTCTCCCGCCGCTCTACCCCCCCCCTCTGTCTATCACTTCACTGGCTCCCCATTCCTTTCCGAGTTCTCTTTAAACTCCTCACCACCACCTACAAGGCTCTCTCATCCTCCACCGCTCCTTACCTCTCTTCACTGATCTCTTTTCACACTCCCTCCCATCCTCTTCGCTCCACCGCCGACCGCCGCTTGACCTATCACCTAATCACCTCCTCCCACTCCCATGCCCAAGACTTCTCTTGCGCTGCTCCCCTGCACTGGAACAACCTCTCGCAACCCATCAGGCTTTCTGATTCCCTTACCTCCTTCAAGCGCTCCCTCAAAATCCACTTCTTCCGACTAGCCTATCCCTCCTCCTCCTAACCTCGTTTGCTCCTCTTATCCTGCCTACCCTACCCCTCCATCCGTTCTTACTTATCCTATTGTTTTTCGTTAATCCACCCACCTCCTTTTAGTATGTTAACTCTTATGAGTAGGGCCCTCCTTCCTCACATACTCACCCTACCTCTTTACCTCACCAGTGCTCCTGCCCTGTTCTTCCCTTCCTCTACTTCATCTTCAGTCTCCTCGACAATTTTGACACCTACTTCAGAACTGATGCTGATTTTAGTTCTACCAGGTATACCCCTATTTATGCTGTATTTTATCAACACACCCTGTAAGTTTCCTGGTAATTAGTTTTTTGTTTGCTATGTACGGTGCTGCGGACACTTTGTGGTGCCTTATAAATAAACAAACTACTACTACCAAAAAAACTATCAAACCAGCATACACTACTGAGGGGTGTCGGGGATAGCCCCAGGCTTCAGCCCTGGCCTTGGGTTGCCTGGAGGATGACCCCCTTTATAGGGGGGATCCCCTATGCTTTTTCCAGGGGACCTTGTATAAAAGTGTCCCTAAGCTGTGGCATTACCCTGCTGGCTGTTGCAAAAATACCCCTACCGCTTTTTGTCCACCGTATTTTTGGAACCAAGACCTGTTAAAGAGCCTGGTGCAGGTTTTGGAAATACAGGGGAACCCCAGCCATTTCCCCCATATCAACCAGGACTGGCTCAATGAGGTCAGGACTGGTTATGCTCATGGGGAGGGAACCCACACCATTTTTATTAAGTTATAAAAAAAGCCTGCATATTCCCTTTAATAAAAAAAAAATCCCATTTCTGAAAATGTGCCAAAAATCGCAAACAATTTCTGGTTTGTTCTAAAAATTGCACCCTACTACATATGCAATTTTTGACATGTGAGATTTGGTGTGATTTTATTTGGGCGACTAAAAAAAAAATCGCACCTCAGTAATTTTGTCCCTATATATTAGGTTGCTACTTTCATATAGAGTAAATGCCTCAAACTGAAAGTGAGCCCCACTGTGAAAAAAACTGGTATACAACTTACTGACAGATATTTAGGTAATTGAAAGGAAACGGGTGATTTGAGCACTCATCATGGCAGCTTCCAGTCATGTAAACACAGACAAAAATGTAATGTGATTTTATGTGTATTTATTTGAAAGGTGACTAAAAAAACACATAAGAAGTAGTAGTGGGATAGACTAATGTATTTCTTAAAAATAATATAAAAGCCCCTTTTTGTTTCCTTTTTTGGACAATATAAGCGAATGATTGACAATTTAGCTTGGTTCTTTTAGTGATTTTTTTTAAGAATGGAGAAGGAAATATTAGTTCTACTGTATAAATAATGAATAATTGAAATACAGATGTAAAAATCAACTCTACAAAAAGAATAACCCCTCCTTCTCCCATCCCTCCTACCCAAAGCTACTTCAGTTCTCACACACTCAAACCACATTCTCTTGTCATAGGTTACAAGTTGGTTTTTGGCATTATAAGCATATCAGTATTAAAGGATCATGTTTTTCAGTGACGATTACAATGTTCAATCTGATATTGCAACCACAACCTCATTAGACACAATTCAGCTAAGGTCCTGTTAGGACAACACAATACACTTAGGCAGTTTCAGTAGTACAGTGGTTTGGCTGCTGACCAAATTGTGCTGTTTTAATTTTTTTTTTTTTTTTGCAGGCCTAGCAAGCTTTATAGAATAGAATAGAATCAACTTTATGTATCTTTTTAATACATTTAAATCCCTTCTCAGCCCTCCCTCACCGAAGCCACCAACCACTATCCATGCACAAGATCTTGCTTCCTACTTCAGGGATAAGATTGACAAATCAGAGATGAATTGCTATGCTACGCAGATTTTCATGTGCACACCTCCTTTATCTGTGGGAACCTCCCCCAGCATTTTATGGTCGCCAACCATCGAATGCTGGACCGAGTGGTCAGGCAGCACCGAATGCTCCAAACCACTTGGGCATTTCTCCGTGCAAAAGCAGGGATATGGGCGGGCAGCTGGCATCCGTGTATGTCATATGTCCGCCCCCCACACGTGCGTCACGGCCGCATTACCATACGTACGCAAAGCGTTTTCATGGGAACGCCCATGAAACGTGGGGAGTACACATATGGTAATGAGCCCAAATAGCCCTTCAAGCCCCTCTCCACCCCCTGTTCGGATTGCTACAACTGATCATTTTCTGCACAGAATTCACACTGTATTCGGACGTGCGTGGCGTTCGCACATGCGCAGATAAGCCTCTGCACATGCACAAACACCAACCATCGGCCATCCGTCCGCAATCGGAACCATCTGACTCAACCAGAATAAGGCCCTTGGTCACAGTTGCTGCATGGAATCACTTCTTATACAGATTCATATTCATTTACATACATATGTACAAATGTCAGTGCCATCTAGCAATAAAGTTATGTCGCTTCCAGTTGTTTTATTTATGCAAATCAGATGCACATGTTTAGCAATAAAAATTCTCAGCACATCTGAGTCACCTGAGACCTTGCGCACAGCGAGGATTGCTTGATGTGACTGAAGCCACAGTGTATAAGGACACATCTGTATGTACAGTACAGTATATGCTACACATAACAATGAAGATATCCCACGTTGTAAGTATTAGGTGGGAGGTAAGAAACAGGGAAAGTTTCAATTAACATTAGCTAAATTTACATCAGTACAATATTTTGCTTCAACCTACGATGACAACTGTGCGTGGGATGAACTGTAATGAAATAACGTGTGTATAGGCAGCATTTAATGAGATTATCAAGCATGTCTGGGAGCAACCAGCTCTCATGGCACTGAAACTCAACCTTTTTTGGAAGGCTTAATTAGGCAAATATAACAGCAACATATTTAGAGGCTTAGACGCTGAATGCTGGCTACAGTTAGAAAAAAAAAAAGTGGAATTAGAAATGCCGCCAAGGACAAAACGCATATTTTCCTTTTGCCCAGTCTTTCCATTTTTCATTTTGCTTCGAGTCATTTTGCTCAGATATAAAGAACATGACATACTGTACTTATCTCAAGTTTAGCTGCGACAAAAGACCATGATAACCAGCATATCTTAAGTATCATCAAGTGACGTTAAGCATAAAAACAGATAAGAAAAAGTAGGCATTGTGCCTAGAGAGAAATAAAACGTTAGGTTTTTGTCTTGTTGTTCCTTTTCTATTGTAGACATCCTTAGCCCATTTACAAGCAAATTCACAAAGCTCCTGATGATTCCAGACATAGTTTGCCGGAGGACGGAAACTGAACTACAAAGAGTATGCGGAAAGCTTGCAATCTCTTCTAAGCTGCTCTGGCATATTTGCTTCTGGCACTTGGCACAAACTCAGCAGCAGATTTATTTAAAGCTTTAAACTTCCAAAAGTTGATTTCGAGAAATTACCAGATATGAGGCGGCACCATAAAAAGGCATCTACTCTCCAAGAACAATATACAGAGAAGCACACATCTTTTCCAAAATACCGAACTTAATACAGATTAAGGGCAGCATTCAATTAGCTGCGATAGTTTACTGCGAGCTAATTAATCTCCCTTGGCAATTCCTTTGGCCCCAAAGCAGCGCGTTATCTGGGAATTTTTTTCACCGGTCTCCATGGCTAAAAATAAATCTCTGGTAATTAAGGCATTAACGAGTGCCATGACCCTGATAATACACAAATTGGTGGTCTCATCATGGATTCTGCATGTTAATGCCAGTTAACACTACTGTAATAAGCATTAACAAGGCTATCCATAGAAACTAGGAGGTCAATTGAATAGCTGAAACATCTCCATTTTTCATCAGCAGTAATTCACCACGAGTGATTGTATTACCCACTAATTCTCTTAAAGATGAGTACACTTATCTTTGAGATATATTGACCTGAGAGAGGCCCTCAGGCGTACCCAGTCATTACATGAGCCTTGCAGAGCAGCTAGATCCCCTTGCTGAAGACAGTGAAGGAACAGTGGTTGCAGAAGTCAATCACGGGGCTTGTGACTCCATTGTTCTGCAATGCCCATTGTCCTTCTATATTGCAACTTTGTTGCCAAGTTAGCCTCATCCACCAATGCTTATTGCTGGCTACACAATGTTCATTTTCTCTATAACGTCCCTTGTCCAGGCTAATAGTCATTCTGTGATACTTTCTCATGCTCTAAATCCAGGGCTGGCAACAGAAATATTGGGGCCCGCACACTGGTATCTCTGGGCCCCCCATTCCCCAACATCTTTCTCCCCCTGGAGCAGTGAATTTTTATGACATTGCATATTGAATGTGTTTTTTATTATTATGAGTAAAAAAAAAAAGATAATTAATATTTACTATGCAATGTAATTAGGGAGGGGCAGATGCAGTAGGAGCCGTAACATTGTGCGTCGTGTGGATCAGTGCATTGCATAATGTCTCTTAACTCATTAGTCGGGGTAGCCGGAGAGGTGACCAGGCCCAAGGGAGGTTACCAGAGGTCTGAAAAATTCCTTTCCAGGAATCCAGTTGGGCAGGTGGCTGTCCGAAGACTTTATAATTCATTGCTAGGCACTGCACAGCTGCAGCCATGCGTACAGCCCCATAGCCCCTCAGAAGCTTGGGGCCACTCACAAGGTTGGGGCCCAGTACAGGTTTTCCCCTTTGACCCCCCTGTCAACTGCCCTTTCTAAATCCTCTGACAGGAGAATGAGATGTAGAAGGAGCAGAGCATAGGGCCTGATTCAGAGTTGATTGCTATTGTGCAAATTCACAATCTGTTTGAATACGTGAATGACTGCGGTTGTGTATGGATTATATAGGGCATGCATGAGTCAAATAGCAACACAAACAGCAAAAAATCTATAATCACAATCACTTTGCAATTTGACCGACAGGAATGGGGTTACTAACCGGCTGCTTTCAGGGAGTGTCCCAAAAAACGCATGTATGTGCAGGTGCTTTAAGGGAGGGCATGTGCTATCAGCGCTGGACTCTATCAGACTATCTCTGTCCCAGAGTTGTGGGAGGGTCAGATCACTATCAAGCATTGTAAAAGTTTGCAGGCAATAAGTATATGCTGCTACAGTGACATTGCACTGTGTATGGACAGTAGTACTCTTGTAGTTACATCAGAAATATCCTTCTTGCTCTATTTTGTCGTTTCATTTCAATTCAATTGTATTCGAATACTGATTAATTAAGTCAATGAAAATGAACTGCCTGAGGACATAAAGTATAGGCAATATCAAAAAGCAAACCAAGAACAAACATTTATTAACGCATATAAACAAGTCGTTATTTCAACAAAATTGCATAATACTTCACAAAAGTATGAAAACACTAAAAATAAACATGTTATGATGAATAATCCAAGTGTGGCACATTAGTGCAGGCTAATGCTTTCTACACAAAAGCACTGAAAAAATATAAGTGGTCTATTCATATGAAGTAAAATAACCCCAAATGCAACATACTAGAACATTTTTTTTGCACTTTATGTCCACTTACCATAACGGTCATTCACAAATCTGTACATTGCAACAAAACAGCACATTTACAGTAGCCTTGAGTAGTACTGTACCTGAAAATGCCCTTTCAGGCTTAGTCATATGAACCAGCTTTGCGAGTACACAACACAATACAAGGCATGTTCAAGTCATTAGGCGGTACAATATAACTACCCACTTTTTATAATACAAAATTGGCACATGTCCTCTTACAATATGTAGAATGAAACAAAAAAAATTAAAATTTAATTTTAATATTTCCAGCAAATCCTAAATTTGCTAAATTGAAATCTGAATTTTAGTTAGTATTTTTTACATTATGCAAAGGTCGTTTCTCTCCAATATCACATTCCAATTGTTTTGTACAAAGTCAGTTTTCAATAACCAGAAATGTACACAATTATAGAAACTAGATCACTTATTTAATATATTTATAATAATTCTGAAAAGTGCTCATTAAATACAAATAGATATTATGGGATTTCTTTTCAACACAAAAGGGCAGAATTCAACTAACCACAGTAATTTAACATGGGAGAAAAAGGTTGGTAGCCTCAAACTTTTACAACTGGTGCTATTTAATTATAGACTCTTTTCCTTGCATGGTAAATTAGCCGCTAATGTGCGTTAACCCTTAGAACCTGGAATAAGAACCTAGAGCTACAGCTGGAGTGAGCTCAATCTTTGCAAGGGCCCAGATGCTGAGAGACTGGTATGCGCGTGCGCATGATATGCATGTGCATCTCAGTCTGATGGGAGTTCCTCTCTGCCAGCTCTCGCCAGCGAGGATGGTCTGGCGAGAGCCGAGCAAAGAAGAGAGGGTCTCTATCTGTATGGATTTAACCATTCATTGAACCCTGGGGGTTATTCAGACATGATCGCTGGGCTTCGAATTCATAGCCTGGCCGATTCTCGATGAACTGCAAATGCGAAGGGATCACGCGCGAGACCATTCTGCAATAAAATCCAGAATGTTTTTTTAATCGCACGCCATTCACAAACCGGCATCTGGGGGTGGTAACCAGCTGTTTTCCTGGAGTGTCATGGAAAACACAGGCATGCCCAAGCGTTATCAGGAAGGGTGTCTGACGTCAGGTCCGGCCCCCAATCAGCCTGTTTTTAATCGCACTGGGCGAGTAGGTTCTTGGTTCCGCACAGATTGCACACTGGGGAAATCATTCAGTGGTGAGTTGTGAATAGATTTGCATCTAATCCCTCTGCAAACTTTTTTCAAGTCTTTTGCAGACTTGCATAAGGTGGAATTTCACTCAGGTGGGGCAGTGGCTATCTGATCGCAAGGCTCTGCAAATTAGTAGAGAAGTGATCAGGTCTGAATAACCCCCTCTATCTCAGGCTCATAAATAAATCTGTGTTAATGCACCCTGAGGGCATATCACTGGCTGTCACAAGTTGTAACTGAATAGCCCCAGTCAAACATTTAGCCTGCGGTTAATTACTAAACCTAGTTCATCCCATACGGTAAACTGAAAGCAAATATAATGAACATGTTGTTTCTGACATATTAGAAATGTAATTTAAGACATGGTGAACCTAAACAGTTGTCCAGACTCCACTGATCGGGGTTCTCTTAAAACACTAATCAGGTGACATATTGTAATGTAATGTATGGTAGTAGCAGTAGCGCACGCATAGGGGGGGGGGGGTTCTGAGTACCCAGAAACCCCCGCAGGAGTCTAAGGGCCCTATCATGAAAGCTGAGGGTCCCCTCTTTCCATGGGTACAAGAAATTTAAAAATCGGCCCTTGGGAACCAGAGATATCTGACTTCAAAGCAGTGGTCCCCATCCAAGCCTGTTAATTGCTCTTCCCAGTCAAATATTTCTGGTTCTGTCTGACGTAGAGTTTTTCTGAGGGTATATTCCAAAATCTGGGATTCTCCCCCTTTGATGGACACTAGCAGCTTGTCTCTTTTTTTCCCAGAACCAGAGATATCAGCCTTCAAGCAGCTGGTTACTGCTCCAGCTCTACACACCTGGTATGTCGTTTTATATACTCATTGGCAGATTGCTCTGCCTCCTGAACTCTGATCCCCAAGTCCCCAATACCATTTGGTAGGTGGGATTCTCTAGTTTTTTTAATTCCATTAAAATCTATGAAATCTATTTCTGGGAACGGGAGATATCTGCAATCAAGCAAGCTGTCCTCCCACCAGAAATTTATGAATAATAAGCCCACTCCACTATACACAACTCTGCTGCGTATTAAACATCCTCTACCACCCTGGAAGTTATGTAACAGGGCCCCTTCATTCAGCCCAATGCCCCCTTCTCCCACCAACTGTGCAGTAAAGGTGTAATTAGTGGAAATTACTGATCCAGGCCCTACATGCTGAGCGGTTGATATAATACTCCCTACCACCCGCGGGACATCAAAGCTTCCCCCACCCCTACCACTGGAGGATCGGTAGGGGCCCCAATACATTGCTATGCCCAGGGGTCTACACTGCTGTTGACGCCCCTGTATGATATGTATATATATATATATATATATATATATATATATATATTTTATATACATTTGGTCTATCTATAATACTTTAACTGACCTGGCATATACTGGGTCACCTAAGTGTCCATCTCCGTGCTTTGCTCCGCCCCTCTGGAAACCCCCTTCTGAAAATCCTGCGTTTGCCACTGAGTAGCCAACAGCTTCTTACCAGCTCCTCTATGTCAGTGATGTGTTATCTTAAGTGAGCAGAAGAACTAAGTACCAATACCAGTGGCATATTTATAATGGGTGCAGTGCACATGGGCCCCTGAGTCCCAGGGGTCCCACACTGCACTCATTTTCAATACCCTCTGGAGTCGTGTGATGAAGACTTTAACGCTGTCGGAATCGCAGAAAAAATGGTCGAGATCTGCGCATGAGCAGTAGAGTCTGCGCCCTCTACTGCGCTGTTCACTATAGCAGCGCTGGCCAGGAGAGAGGAAGGGGCCTGAATGAAGGAGGCTGCACATGGGCCTCCACCTTTCTTAAGGTGCCTCTGACCACTACTATCCATCTACAAAATAGGAAGCAATGGGGGGCAAGGGCTTATTTATGATGATATGTTTCTAATGGGAGAGAGCGCACAGCCAATTCTGATAAGTTAAATAAACAATAATAAAATGCAATATATAATACTGTAATATAAAAGCCATATATTTAATTAAGCAAAAATCATCCAGCTTAGCATAATTGCCGATTTTGCACGGCAGCCAGCAGCAAGGTGTCCCGGAGGGAGGGAACACCTCCAAATGGGACTGCCTTGATGACTGGCAAGTCGGACTTCCAATAGGAAGTCACTGCCTTTTACAGTGAAGCCAGTGCAGTCTCACAGACTGCATCTGGCTTCGCTACAGTGGTGGATTTTACCAGGGGGGACTGCAGCCCCTGCATTCGAATGAATGCAGGCAATTGGGTTCCATGGGGTTCCACTTTCTTATCCATCTGTTCTGGAGAAATCATCATTCTCCTGAAGATATGTCATGTATGGTAGAGCAAACACTGGGAAATTATCATGAGCACCATGTCCATGGAGATCTGCACATGTATTCTGGCACGGTGCTTGAGTCTACTCTGTGCATAGGCCAATTGAGGGGAGGAACTGGATGGAGGCTACACATGGAGCCATATTCGGACATGATAGGTCAGGTCTTAATTCAGATGCTGACCAGTGATCTGGCAACTGTGCATGCGCATTTGCTGAAATGCTCATCTGCAGGGCCTGGCTGCAAGCGCCTTCAGCCATTTCCCCTTTGGCAAGGCCCTCGCAGACAGGGAGGCATGCCAGGGTGGACCCCGTGCATTTCTATGGGCATGCCCACAAAAATAGTGGACACGCCCATAGAAATGCTAGGAGTTGCCGAGCGAGCGCAAGCATTTGCACAACACAACATCCATCCAGTGACTCGTGGGTAACATGGCGGCTGCGTGTGCTGGGGAGAGGAGAAATCCTTCGATGGTAAGTAACCATCAAAGGATTTGTCCTCTATGTGGGCACTAGTGAAAGCACGTGAACACTAGTGAACAGCAGGTGGGCATGCGTTTGGGGGGGCGCCATCAACCTGCCTGCTGGGCTCCGAACACATGCAGCCCAACAAGCAGATCTGAAACAGTTCCATGGGCTCTTTCCCCTCTTAAACTATACCTGGAGTAAGTAAGCATCCCACAGTTCTTCTATCAGCCCTGTTCATGCCTTTATAATAAAATAGCTATTCACATATTGCGTTCCCATGAACGTATATTTGTAACATAATGAAAAAATAGCACCAAAAAAGCACCAAGAGACAACGCTTCACCTTTTTGTTGCTATTTGTCAACATATATTTCACCACCATTTGAATTATAGGACCATGAGATGTTTTAATAAAATATGTAATAAAGCCAATGTACGGAAAGCCTTTCTATCTTTGTTGTTGAATTTGAATCACGGTAATGGTTTTGTGGCTTTTTGTCTTTTCATGCGTTGAGATATTGTACAGCTCCAGCTATTTACTGCAGATATCCATCCATGAGCACTGAGCAGTTTCCTTCTCTCCTGTGTCACATCAACACCAAGCTGTCTGCAGCCTGGTTGCATCAGTAGGAATTTTGATGCCTACTGTACACTGTGCAAACAGTTGTTAGAAAAGTTTATTCCAGCAGCAGTATAGTGTCATCCAAGCTAAAGCTCACAGCATACGAACATACTCTGCTGGAATGACCAGGAGTCTCCTGAAATTCAGGGATCCTACCCAGACTCCCAGGAGAGTGGTTCATGCTTCCGCATTTCTTCCACTTTCCTAGCAAATTGGGCAGGACAAAGGAGTCTTGGTGTAAGAGCTGAAAAGGAAACTAAAAGGACCAATTCAGCACCATTGTGGGCCTATTTAAGCATGCGCAGACCCTGGCAATGAAAGGCTTTGGTGAGTTACACACTCGCCGGGATATTCGTTGTGGGGAGGGAGGGCCTTGGGCGGTGACGGTAGTGGAACATGGAACAGCCAGCATTTTATGGGCATCCCCATAAAAATGCTGGGCGTTCCCATGGGTACACGAGCGGCCCGATGCCTGCCAGGGATGGGCAACTGACATCACAAGATGTCAGCCACCTGCCCCGTCTTCATCGTACCGATCACAAATAAAAGTCAGATTTCAGAGACTTCTATTTACAAAGTCGGCGACCATAGAATGATTTATCCTGCTAGCGGAGGCATACCAGAGGATGTTCTCATTACACAACCCCTCGCATGTTACTAAAGGGAATCAGTGTGGGGGGGGGGGGGGTGTTTGGACGGGCGGCGTGCCGTGTCTCAAGCGCTCGGTAAGCAGCGATGTTCGCAGCTTGCTGAGCCAATGTGAATTAAGCCCCTGTAGGCAAGAAATATTATTTAATTGGCAATGTATATATGTCTGTCAATATATTTCCTATAAATAACTTAAATGACATTTAAAAAGTTCTGTAAGTGTCTCAAAGGTAAATATGGCTACTCACACTGCTCTTGATAGAAAAGAGATGGCCATATGACACTTAGCATCCTGTTGAGCGTATTGCAAGTAATCAGATAAGACATCTAAATGTAATGCTAAAAAAGGTTGAAGAATGCTTTTGGACAAGTGATGTAAGTGTAATAACAGCACTAAAACCACTAGAGGGCACTAAGAGGGGGTCTTAATGTCTTGCCAGCTGCACATTGCACTCACGGACAGCACAGTTGCTCTTCTAGGTATGTAAAAGTTATGAGAACCCATGAATGATAAAATGCCCACACAAGATTGCAATAAGCCACACATAAAAATATACAAGGTTTATAAGCAAAAAAGACATACTGAACAACAGCAATAAATACAGAAGAGGTACAGTAGTTTGCATAAGTTAATTGGAAGCTATCAATAGCCCTTCTGTGGCTGACTCCCCCTCCTAGCAGGACCATAGATTACACACTTTCTGTATTTTAAACATAATATGCATAACATACATACATACATACAAGCATACACAAATGCATACTTATATTGATATAAGGTGGTGTGTTTGTGTACATTTTCCTCTAAATAGAAAATGGGTAGGTTGGCGCTAAAATTACCCTTGTACGAAGGGGCTGCAGGACCAGAGTGGTCCAGACTCTGAAAGCAATATGAATATAGAAATGAGGTACTGCGTTCACCTTCTTGGATGCTTGATATGGCTGGTGCCAGTATCTAGTGTCCCGTGCATTTCACGGGACACTAGATACTGGCACCAGCCATATCAAGCGTCCAAGAAGGTGAGCGCAGTACCTCTTTTCTATATTCACATTTTCCTCTGGTCAACTGGGATGAACTTACATCACTGACCCCCAACTGTTAGGCTAGTTTCACACACTCCGGTTTTGACCGGACGGCAAAAAACCGGACACACTTTGTCCGGCTTTTTGCCTGACAGTTGTCCCTTTCACATGCTCCGGTTCCGTGAGCCAGTGCTGTGAAAATTTGAGGGTGGAAACTGAAGTGATGTCTGTTTGGTGGGTGTGGAGAGCTAAAACCGGACACCAAATGACCGGAGTGTGTGAAAGGCCCCCATCGCCCTCAGCACACACTGACCTGTGAGGACGGGACAGCCACGGCACGGCAGCCGGACACTGCAGTCGTAAGATCCGGCTGCTATCCGGCAGCCGTGCCGTGACCGTCATGTGTGAATGGACACATAGCAGTCCACTAAACACTGCAGGGACGGCACGGCTTTTAAGTCGTCCGGGATTTTGCCATCCGGCAGGAGCCGGACAGTGTGAAATAGCCCTTAGGCATATATTGCAATCCTCTGGCCACTGAGCCAGCACATAAGCCATGAAACCACCACTTCACAGTGATGTGCCTTTAAGGTAACTCGATTCTAAAGAGATAAAACAAATATAGAATCATGTAAGACCTGCTCAAAGCACTATACCAGCATCTTGAGAAAGTAATTTGGGCAAAATAAACTACGCCTATTTTTATGACAGATTCTTACTGGTGGGTAATCTATGCCCACCAGAACACTTACAAATGGAACATTTGATGCACAATGATACATTCTTTCCAGTCTACTTTGATATAACATGTTCCCGAAATAAATGTTTCTGAGTGTTACTAATAGCTCTGGGTTACATAGTACAATTCATACTCTTATTCTGTAATGATAGGATGATTTAACCATCTGAAATCAATATCCGTTTATTTTTCTGCCTGGAGAACGACTTCAGTGCTTTACTCTTTTTTTTTTTTTTTACTCCTTTAATACCTTATGCTCTGATAATTAATAATAGGAGAAAATCTAGCAGCTAAATCTATTACACTGTGTCTCTAACAACTCTGCCACTGAAAGTTCTGAAGCTTGAAAGAAAACGATTAGTTTTGTAGCAGATTGAATTGGGATTCACGCCTACTAGTAAAAGTAGCTGTGAAAATAGCCAAGTAGTGTTAGAACATCAAATCCAAATTAACTTTTTAGAAATAGCGCAATGTAATACAGCTGTACTTACTTATTCTGCTGAAGAATGGAACAACTAAAAGTTGATTGTATTTTTTATGGGCTTTAGAAATATGGAATAGTGGGGCAGATGTATGACTGGGCATTATGGGGGAGAAGGGGTATCAGCGCACGTTATGTGCACTGATACCGCTTCTCCCCCATGTATTAAGGAGCCGAGATGCAGTAAAGGACAGGGGCGCTATGCGCCCCTGTCCATATCGGCGCTGCTATCTAAATGATAGCAGGCCGAATGTATGAACGGTCAGCATCACTGACCGTTCCGCCCGCCGCTGGTTTTGGCTTCGCCAGCATCAGGCTGGCGAAGCCCTATCTCTACAGCAGGGACAGCGCTGTCCCTGCTGTTAGGTCTGGGCTGCGCTGGGGATCTCGCGTGAGTAGCGAGATCCCGCGCATGCCCAGTGCAGCCGGCCGGGGGACAGGAGACAGCGCATCAGTGTAAACTGATGCGCTATCTCCAGGAGGGGACATCGCCGGAGGGGGGAGTTAGCACTCCCCCGCTTCGGCAGACAAGATGTTAATACATCTTGTCGATGTCCCTTCCTGCTTCGCCTCGTTAATGAGGCGAAGCAGGAAGTATTATAACGGCAGTGATACTTTATGTTGTGGAATAGGCAGGGATGTATTTAATTTTATTTTTTTATCAATTTATTTTAATTTAGTAGGGTATGGGTCACAGGGTCCACAGTAATTAGGTCAACAGTCAGTAGGGCTGGTGCCAGTATCTAGTGTCCCGTGCATTTCACGGGACACTAGATACTAGCACCAGCCATATCAAGCGTCCAAGAAGGTGAGCGCAGTACATATATTGCAATCCTCTGGCCACTGAGCCAGCACATATGCCATGAAACCACCATTTCACAGTGATGTGCCTTTAAGGAAGTATTATAGCGGCGCGATAAGCGCTGCTATAATACATCTGCCCCAGTGATACTATATGTTGTGGAATAGGCAGGGATGTATTTAATTTTATTTTTTTATAAATTTATTTTAATTTAGTAGGGTATGGGTCACAGGGTCCACAGTAATTAGGTCAACAGTCAGTAGGTCTTTCACTATTGGTCGACAGTCAAAGGTCAAAACGTGACACTTATATGGTGCCCATGTTGACTTATGTTGACACAGATGCCAAAAACCTATTAAAAACGCATGTCAACCTTTTTTCATGTCATCCTTTCCAGGTGAACTTAGTGCGTGAGTCGACATTTTGACCATATGCATGTTGACCTTTTCATGTGTTGACAGTGTCTGTCGACCTATTGACTGTCGACCTAATTACTGTCGACCTATAGAACGCATCACATTTAGTGTAGCCATCTTAAAAGAAAACCACACAATCATGCTAGAGTATGCATTATAAATATAAAATGTGTATTCTAGTATTATAGATATTCTTGGACCTTATGCTGTATACAAGTGGTAGCCAACTCCAGTCCTCGAGAGCTACCAACAGTTCACATTTTCCAGACAACCTAGCTGCTGCAAAGGTGAATTCATTAATTGCTGACACATTTTCAAAGATCCACAGGTGGAGCTAATTACTTTACTTGTGTTTCTGTGAGGAGATCTGGAAAACATTAACTGTTGGTACTGTAGCTCTTGAGGACTGGAGTTGGCTACCGCAGCTGTATACTATAGATCAATTACAGATTGGCATGGTGTACTAAAGATTCACATGGACATAACCACTGAATTTTAGCACTAATGCTTCAAAAATATAATGTAGACAAATAATGTACAGTATAAACAATTCCATCACAATAGCAGCAAGTACGTATTTTTAACCTGCTTCTATGATGTAGTTGGTAAAAACACGCATGATTGTAGATTAGAGGTAAGAAGATTTTGTACACTTAGAAGGAAAACATTTTTTTACGGTCAGGCAGCCAAACTATGGAACTCTCTTCCTGGTGAGGTGGTGTCGGCAGACACAATAAATACGTTTAAAATAAAGTTGAACAAACATCTATTGGTTAAAAACATCCAGGGGTACAAACAATAATCATAATCTGTCTATAAAGATAACAGAATACACTACTTATAACAAGGGATGAAATGAATAGATCATACTCGCTAAAACCAAGGTTGAACTCGATGGAGGCAAGTCTTTACTCAGCCTTAACTACTATGTAACTATATAATAAACTAAATGCTAAAGAAATAATTTATATCTAGTTATCAAAATTAAATCCCAGGTATAACTCGTTTCATTATGCTCGAGAGATGACACACAAAATAAAGGAATAAGTGTAACAATAAATAAGATGATAGAACAATAACAGTAGGAAATGCAACAATGCACAAGATGACTCCGGAAAGATATCAATAATACACAAGATAGGTTACGCTGACTTATCTGAAAGATGACTAAGGGATAAGATCAGGTACACTGACGCTGACAGACAGGAACTGACAGGCTGACGGACAGACAGACAGGGACCAGTAACCAGGAACACGCTGACAGAGAACACTCTCAGGATGCTATACCTGGCGCAAAGTAATGGCCGCCGCTGGTTTATATTTTCAAAACCCCGCCTACTGGGTGGGCGGCCATGGCGCCTAACAGATCAACAGTATTTAGCCTATAATAATATAATGCACAACCTATCCATGTGATTGGAAACCTCTTAAGACAGGCACTTTTACATTCTTTGTTAATGATGTAAATTTTATATCTAATACAGCCCAGAATACATAGCTTTAGGTAATAAGTGCTATTTAATAAAGACATCCATCAAACATTTAAAAATGTGATTACCCTAAACACATCCATTGGATCTGATGAGAGCACAATCCTTTTGTATTTCATCAAGTCAATTTCAATAAAATGTCAACTCTACAACATATAGAATAAGAACTGACACCAATACACTTATACAGCATAATAACAATACAACTTCCAATTGATTTCATTTGGAGTTTAACATTCATACCCAGAATGACTTGGGTGTACAGTATGTTGAGATGAGCCAAAATATAGGCACGTCCAACTCAAATGCAACAGAATTTCTAAATGAGACATGATAACTATATATTTCTGCTCATCAAAGCACAGAGATATGGGTTATAGTCTTAGTAATACCTGGCAGAGCCACCTATATACATAGGTGTGCACACATTGAGTGTTAGGGGTGCACAGGCAGCCCCTAATGCTGTGCCTACCCTTATGAACACCTCTGCCGCTAGCAATACCTTTAACCAAAGACTTTTGCTTTTTAGAACTGTATTCCATTTAAAGAAGTGCCCATCAATCAATGTTTTCATTGTTAATTGTACTAGACTATTGTCATATCACTACATACCTGCGTCATCCATATATGTTTATGACTGTATTTGCATGTACTGTTACACAGAGTAATTCAATTAAAACTTAAATAGGCAGGAGATTATGGTGTTGCTAAGAGACTTTTTATATTGTAGCGAGTGCCAATAGTTGACGGAAGACACACCTGATTGGCGGTGTTAGACACGCCCAATAGGTGGAGCTCCACACACCCCTTTGACAGTGCACCCCCTAATAAAATGTGTTGCGCACGCCTATGCCTATATATCTGAATGAATTGTCATATACACAAGATAGAAAAGTATATTGTCAGCGTTACTTATAGAATTGAAAAGCATGTTCCCATCATGCATATGCTATTTACTGCTTAGAAAATCCAATCGGAAGCTTCTTTCATGCTGTTGTCCATACTGGAGGGGTCAAAATGCAAACAATTAAAACTAGTTGGTAGACAGTACTGCTGGCAGAATCATCCTTTAAGGTGCCCATACACATTGCGATATGTGTGCTGTGCTCTTTGAACTTCATTTGTGGCATGCGATTTTGGCACTTGTAGGGGGATGCGATGCGATCTACTGTACTGTGCGGGTGCGATGCGATTTGAGCCTGTTTTTTTTTTAGTTTAGTTACCTAATCGCATTGCATCACATACACATGAGTTATTTTGTTTTTGTGCAGAGTAAATCCTGTCTGCTTTATTTTTACACTGCAATTTAGATTTCAGTTTGACACACCTTACCCAAATGAAACTCTCTCTGCACATGTTACATCTGCCCCACCTGCAGTGCACATGGTTTTGTACATTAAAGAAGGAGTTTGCTTTTGCAAACCAACCAGAATCAGGCCCCAAATGTGCTCCCATGTTTGTTCTGGCTAGTATGATGGAAATAAAGCACCACGTGAACCCAAATCTATGGAATGCAATTGTAACACAGGGGTAGATGTATGAAGTAGTGATAAGGGAGAAAAAGTGATAAAGTGCCTGGTAATTAATCAATCACAGTCCAATCAGCTCCTAACTGTCCCTTTTAAAACCCAGCCTGTAACATAACAATTAGGAGCTGATTGGCTGGTGATAAAGTACCAGGCACTTTATCACTTCTCCTCCCATATCATTGCTTCATACATAAACCCCACAGGGTGATATTGTCAGGTGACCCACAAAATATCTTCAAAGAGGCTGCAAGATTTGAAAGAGGGGAGTCACCTTATCAAAAAGGAGTGCCTTCATATATGCAGGTGATAATATAGGTGACAGTATATAGTATACTCTCCAACATCTGGACATGATTTTTTGTACTACTACAGTATATAGGGGATATTGCCTAGTGATCATACGGATTTATTGGGAGCATCTACCTTCAAACAACAGTGTCCCCATCTTTGTATCATTGTGTTTCCTGCATTCACCAGGGCGAAACGTATTTGTTTTTACACCCACTACCAAAGGTAAAAAGCGGTGAAAAGTTCATTGAAGCAAACCTTTGCCAGGTTGAATCCTGGCACATCAGCTAGTATATTTCTCACCGTTACTGAAGCCTACTTCAGTGATGCCCACCAATTACATCATTTGCAGATCAGTATCTAGTGTTGCGCATCTCTTTTGACCACTTCCAGGTGGAATAAAAGAAGATGTGCTTTAGGTCAGAGGTTCTCAGGCTTCCCAATGGTCTAGGTCTTAAGTATATGGTTGGTCATAGGTGATCTTCAGATGGAGCCATTTTCCTTCATCCCGTCAGCGCGCCATGTCTACCAGTCTCGGTTCGTCATTCGCAGATAATGAAATGCGAATGCCTGTGAGACGGTCGCATGCTCCATTCACGGTAATGGAATGTGTGAGCATGGAAAATGCTTGCGCGTCCCCGTCTCGAGGCGAATGGTGTGCCAAGTTGGGTAGATCCCATGTGTTGTCGAGATGAATGAAAACGTCTCAATCTGTCATTAGAACCTCCTGGATTTATCCATCTGTGCTGAGCCATAGATATGCTTAAAACCTGGACCGTTGGGATGTCTTGATGACTGTGTTTGAAAACTTCAGCATTGGGCAACTAAGTCTATGGAGGTAACTCAAAGATATCCAGACTAGAAGTATCTAAAATGTAGCATGCCAACCCAAGAAGAGGCCTCATTTGTTTACGTATTTTTAATGTACGCAACAGAATGCTATGTTCTGGAACTAGATACTGTACAGCTCTCTTATTGTAACTGGAGAGGAGCCTTCTAACAACACATTAATGGTGGTAGATAATTAAAAAGGGAAGGCTTGTCTGCATCACGTCATAATTATTCCCATCATCATAGAGCAGGTACTCTTATAAATGTTTAATGCAGTCATTTGAATTGATTCTTAGGATTCCTTACTCATGCAGTATATCAGCTAATAAACATTCATGTATGCTGGCAAGCATCTGATCAATTTGCTCCAACCAAAAAGACTGAAGTATTAAATGACGGATATATTTTAGCACTTGAGTAAGGATTGCTAGATCATTACATTATTTTATTTGTACTGTGTATACATTACTGGATGTGTAAATTGCATAGCCAACACCACTTGTTTACATTACATGCTTGTTTTATCTTTACCCAACTGCTCTATTTTTATGCAATCACCAATACAATTGTGGATAAGCATACCGCAACAATATTTCAAATTCAATACACAGCAGACATACAGTAAAACGAGCACTGGTAATGGTGAATGATATGTTTAGAGTAATGTAAGATGAGGACCTTTACTCCAAGAGCTCTTTAAATGCTGCTTGAAAAAAGCTAATTTATCCCAAATTTGTTTTATATAAATATAAGTGAGGCAAGTGGGAATAGTTTTATAGTTGATACACATACATAAGGCTCTGGGGGAGATGTATCAAACCTTTTGGAATATACAGTGGAGAGAGATAATGCATCAATTAGGTTTCTTTCATTTTCCAAGCAGCCTTTAAAATGATCATAATGCTGCATACACAATACGCATTATACGGCACCACCAATATCCTTATCATCACTGTAACCCTCACCAAACTTACTGTTGCTGATAATGTAATCTAATTTGACTGCATGTTCAGACTACGGTGGGGATTTTTAACAACCCGCAAGAGCATCCATCATTAACAATATAATGGGTACACACAACAATATTGTTATCGTGCCTATTGTGTATAAGAAAGTCATGTTGGCTCAATAATTAGTGTTTTACAAAGACGTGTCTTAAAAAAAATAAGCATTTTACATTGTAAGGTGAACATCTACTTTCAAGTTGAAATGTTTACCTGTCATAGATGGATGTTTTACAACCAGCATATTTACAAAATTCAGATTGTCATGCCTGCGTGCAAGGGAGCGGATAGTAAACCCCTAAAAAATAAAGCTTTTATTTACATACTTCTCAACTTGGGGGAGTTTGAAATTGTGACCTGCTGCACTGAAGGCCAGCATAAAAAGGGGCGGAGCTACTGGGTGGGTGGATGGGTGGGTGTGGTGTCTGTCAGAGGCCGCAACACAGTTTCAGCACCTAGGAGGCACCATTCCCCTAGCAGCAGGGCAGTCCCCGGCCCTTCCTGCACTGAAGAGGTGCCATGCGCTGCAATCAGGACAGTTCGGAGGTACGTATTTGCTACTAGGATTTGTACAATATATTGCTTTAGATAAGAATACAAAATAAGAAACAAACTCATCCCAGATTTCAAATGTAAAAATGAATGTGCTGGTTGCATTAATGACAGATGTGGTTTTTATTTTTCCAATAGAAATGTTGGCAAAAGAACAGTGATACTGAACAGATCAAGCTAGCATATTTTTTCCCCAAAAGTAGTCTCTAGAGTAACACAATTACTATGGTGTGTCACCACAGCCATTGCTACTATTAGTTTAATGGATAAAATTACAGATAAGAGTTGCAATTGACTTTAGCAGGATCCCGGAGGCAAACTCCTGCTTCTTGCTGATTAGATTCATTCAATTATCCCTTAATTGTTTATGCACTGAAGCTCATTAAAAATATCATTGTGTATGTCTGAAATGTTTTTTTAAACACTTATATATTTTTAAATTCTATTGCCATCCATAAACAAATACATTTAATTTTTTTTTACTATTAAAAAAAATAATTGTATGTGCCACTGAGTTGAGCTGTATTAGGATGTATATCATATTAGATTAGAAATAGTTTATATTAGAAATTTCAAATTAGTATTTGATGGATGGATTCCATGCAGTGTGATCTTGCTGCTAATATCTTGTAATTGCTCTGAAATCTCAAAGTATAAATCCAAATTGCTTAGGATTCCAGAAAATATGTTTCGGGGTAACCAAAATCAGTGTGCTTTTTTTATTATTTTTTTCACAATGAGCCAGAAGTCAAAAGTTACTAAATGTCAAATAATCTGTCCAAACTGAAGCATCTCAGATTTCAGGTTGATTGGCAGAATAAATTAGTAAAATCAACATGTAGTTGATCCTTAAGGGGCCTACACATGTAGAGATTAAGGGGTATTTTACGAAGTGATCTCACTATATCGCTTAGAAATGCCCCTACATCGCTCCATGAGTAGGGGCCATAGATAGTTATGTAAGAACAAAAGGGTATTTGGGCAGCCCCATTCCAGGAAATATTTCACAGTACACCCTGCCCGTGTGGTTGGCATGAACATGTACATCGAAATATCCTGGCAGCCATTCTCCTGATTAATACAACAAATATCTAAGGGGGTTATTCTGATTCACTCGCAAAGTCACAATCACTCTCTAATGGACAAAACCATATGCATTGCAGGTGGGTCTGATGTAACATGTGCAGAGAGAGTTAGATTTGGGTGGGGGTGTACTTCAAACTGATATCTATATTGCAGTGTAAAAATAAAGCAGCCAGTATTTACCCTGCACAGAAACAATAAAACACTGAAATCTAACTCTCTCTGCACGTGTTACATCAGCCCCACCTGCAGTGCACATGGTTTTGTCTATTAGAGAGTGATTGTGCCTTTACAAGTGAATCAGAATAACCCCCTAAGTGACAGAAATCACTGGACTGAAGATAAACACCGTAGATAGAATGAAAGCATCTTATCTAAAGTTTTAGATCTACACCTTTCTATCTAGATCTTAAATATCTATCTAGGGACACACATGGTGGAATTGTGAATGATGTTTTTTGTTTCTAATTTGTTGTTACTGGGGTTGATGTACTGTAACAAGCGGTAGAGTGAAGTGGAGAAGTTGCCAATAACAACCAACCAAGTGCCTACCATTTTATAGAATGTATGTTATCTATACTACCTGGATGCTGACTGGACCATTGGAGAACGTGCCACTAGCACACAATCAATAAACAGGTAGCATGCTGTAAAATGATAGATACTGTACAAGCTGATTGGTTGTTGTGAGCAACTTCTCCACTTCTGGTCCACTACTCCACTCTTTTCACTGCTTGACAAATCAAACCCACTTTGCCTAATCAGATTTATTGACAGTGCTTTTGATTGCAAAATCAATTGTTCACAAACAGCCATCCGTAAAACCATAAATACATGATAGGGATGATACAACTGTGTTAGCAAGTCATACTTTGTCATGCTGAAAGCTGTACTTGTGTATTATCAGGGTGCCCAATTAGCATATGTATGCTAGCGTACTGAAATCGCGTTGCATGTCCCGTTTTAGTGCCGTGCGATGCGATCTCAGTAGTTAATATGGTACTTGTATATTGGTGGCCGTTACGCAGTTAGCGCAACTGTGCTGTCAGAATCAGCATAGGCAACGTAAATTGCGTAGTCAGTCAGAAGTAGTGTTCCTGCTCCCTGTCAGATTCAGTCTGAGGTGAATTACTGACAGGAATGGCTGCATCACTGAGAGGTGCAGGAGAAGTGCCAAAAATGGTGGCTAATTCAACAACATACTTCCTGATATGCAGATAAAAAATAAGATTGCTCTGCACAGTGTCCCACGACATTTTATGCAGTGGTGTAATTCAGATTTAGCTCATTTTAAATTCAAAGGTATTGAGCAAGTGACGCTAGATAATCGAGGTGGAGATCTAATGAATAAGTTAAGCAAAAGGGAGACTTATTGGATCTACACTTTGGGGACGTTATCTTCCAATGGGTTGAATGAGGGATGCGATATCACTCCGTTTCTGCACTAAAATCATTTCGGCTGCGGGTCTGGCACTGGACTAGCAGACGCTGTTGAGCTGTGCTCCGTTTGTGTGTCCTATAGTGCTATGCCCTGCGCGTTATGAGGTGCAGTAGTGGTCTCGCAGTCCTTTATTATACGTCCACCTAGTGTGGATCCTCTAGGAATGAAAAGAAAATAAATATAATTCCACCTTTAATGCTGTCTTATAAACGTCAGGTTCAGTGGCGTAAGTTCGTTCCAGTTGCCCGGAGGCAAGATATATATTGGTGCCCCCCCCCCCCCCTCCCTCACATACAACCCTATATAACCTTATATAAAATATATATTTCTGTTAAGATAGATATAGAAATAGAGCACATATATATTTCAGAACTCTGCCACAGAAGCAATATAGTTGGCTTTTAAATAACTGATTTAAATTTCCAGGGGGAGGAGAGGTGCCCCCTTGGGAGCAGGAGCCCGGCGGCAGATGACTCCATTGCCTCCCAGAGTTCTGCCTCTGGTCAGGTTAGCTTTTATTAAGGGGTATTTTGGTTTATACTGTATTTCTTAATGCATATATTTTTTGGTGTACATGTTGGAATTATTGTATTTATATTTTATATATTTTATGTATATTTGTACCGTGTATAATATTGTCTTTATCTCTCCAAAACAGGATATGGCTGCTCGCCTTAAACATTCTTCTCTTTTTCTTGTTTTAGATATACACATTATATATATATATATATATATATATATATATATATATATATATATATATATATATATATATATATATATATAGAGGTCTTGGGGTGGTGGCGGCACTCTCAGGTAATAAAAATAACGACACTACACTTGGTAGGCTTAACGTTTCAATTCCTGTTATGGAATTTTCATCAGAAGCATGAATACAAAATGACAAAAACATACCTTTATAGATCCCACCACCATCACCCGTACGTGCGTCTAGCGCGTCTTTTCCCGCTGTGTGCGTGCAGCTCGGTCTAGCCGCACGCACACAGCGGGAAAAGACGCGCTAGACGCACGTACGGGTGATGGTGGTGGGATCTATAAAGGTATGTTTTTGTCATTTTGTATTCATGCTTCTGATGAAAATTCCATAACAGGAATTGAAACGTTAAGCCTACCAAGTGTAGTGTCGTTATTTTTATTACCTGAGAGTGCCGCCACCACCCCAAGACCTCTATATTATTCATACCCAGGAGGGCACCCGGGGCTACCTAATCACGAGATTTGTGGAGTGCCGACATCCACCCTGTCGACTATATATATATATATATATATATATATATTTTAAATCTCTTTTTCTCCTGTTTTTTCCGTTTTGCAACAAAATAAAAATACACATTTTTAATAAACTTAAAAGTTTTTTAAATACTTTTTTTATGATATAATAAATATGTAGATGTTTTTTGAGCTATGTGGCCATGTCTATTTTTGGATGATATGTGATTTGTATCTGTATCTGTGTGAACTACTGATGTCAATTGCCGGCACCTGTGAAGGGCTTGCTAATGTGTATAAAGATCAGTGGTGGATTATGAGAGACACACCCCCTGAAGAAGTCCATCCGATGACGAAACTAGTTGGGCGTGCCAGAATCCTGACAAGTGTGGCTGTCCTGTCGGAGGCTATCCAGCGTATCCTGAGTATCCTGCGTGTGGTCCGTGTTGGAGGTTGAGATCTACTCGGCGTGGGCGCCGTATACAGCGGTGTCCTCCTCGCAGTGTCCATCCATTCACCACGCTGATGTGCCGAATTACTTTTATTGCTGGCAAGCTGACAATTCCTTTACTCGATGTATGTGAGCATATATATTTTTCAGTAAAGTGTTACTTTTAAAATACTCACTGGTGCGCTTTTTCTCCTTTCTCTCTTGCATATCTCTTATATATTTAGCCAGATCTGTCACTCACAATTAGTCTAGCAAACGGTGGGCGGGCTTCCACGGGTGATTGACAGGCCCATAGTCACTGTCCGCCACAATGCAAAACATGCCAACTTCCGTCTTACACAACCCTCCGCTCTCCACAGCAGCTATCCGCCCCCTCCTCGCCCGACACTCCCCATCATCGCAGCCACGCAACAAGCCCGCCCCACGGCTACACGCCGCGCCCCCCCTCTGCCTCCAGCTTGCACAGCTATCCGCCCCCTCCTCGCCCGCCACTCCCCATCGCCGCCCAGCCACACAACAAGCCCGCCCCACGGCTACATGCCACGTCCCCCCCCCCTCAGCCTCCAGCTTGCACAGCTATCCGCCCCCTCCTCGCCCGCCACTCCCCATCGCCGCCCAGCCACACAACAAGCCCGCCCCACGGCTAGACGCCGCGCCCCCCCCCCCCCCCGACCTCGCACCAGCTGAAGTATGCACAGTCCTGCGCACAACCCCCCACACCCGCACGGAGCAGCAGCAAACACCCAGAAGACGCTGCCTACCAACCCCAGCTGCCACTCCCGTGCCCACCGTCACCGTCCAGCAGAGCCTACACGCCGCACCCCCCCCCCCCCCCTGCCTCGCTCCCTGGACACATTAGACCAGGTTAGTATGCCCCAATCAGCGCACAACCCCCCACAGGAGACTCTGCCTGCCGCCCCAGCTGCCACTCCTGTGCCCACTTTCACCCTGTAGCAGAGCCTACACGCTGCGCCCCCCCCCCCCCCCCAGCCACGCTCCCTGGACACATTACACACTGAGAGACGCTGCCTGCCGCCCCCAACTGCCACTCCCATGCCCACCTTCACCCTCTAGCACAGCCTACACGCCGCACCCCCCCCAACCTTGCTCCCTGGACACATTACACACCGGGAGACGCTGCCTGCCGCCCCCAACTGCCACTCCCGTGCCCACCTTCACCCTCTAGCAGAGCCTACACGCCGCACCCCCCCCCCCCCACAGCCTCGCTCCCTGGACACATTGCACCAGGTTAGTATGTTTGCCCACTGACACACATCCATACTTCCAATACACAAAACAAACACACCCCTCCATTCCTCCAATCATCACAACCACACATACACACATCCATGCCTCCAATACTCACAACTACAAACACACAACCATCCATCACTCCAATAATCACTACGAAACACACATATACACACACAAACACACACACACACCAATCCATGCTCACAACTACCCACACACACACACAAACATCCAAGTACACACACCCACCCACCCATTCCAGCATCCAATACTCACAACTACACACACACACACCCACCCACCCACCCATGCCACCAATACTCACAACTACACACACACCCATCCATGCTTCCCATAATCACAACAAAACACACACACACACAGCTATGGCTACAATAATAATACACACACACACACAATACTCACAACGACCCCATACCACTACACTACCAACACCTCTTCTAACACACTATTTTGTGTACCTTCCCATCTCAGGTCGGTACATGCTACATTTCGGACTTCAGC
This sequence comes from Crinia signifera, assembly GCF_055691185.1. NCBI lineage: Eukaryota > Metazoa > Chordata > Amphibia > Anura > Myobatrachidae > Crinia > Crinia signifera. The sequence goes on from NC_139222.1 coordinate 232,301,422, forward strand.
ACACCTCATTCAACTTTAGCACACCTCATTATATGTCTTATGACACACAACAGACCATACCACAAAACCACCAACGCCTCTCCTCTCTTCAACATTTAGTCTCACACTATATTGTGTGCCTTTCCATCTCAAGTCACAAGCTAACGCCTTTACAACTTTAACACACTACATTTTAGGTTTTATTACACACAACACCACACACACACATCCATGCCTCCAACAACTACACACACCCATCCATGCCTCCTATACTCACAACTACACACACACACATCCTTGCCTACCATACTCACAACCACCACACACACCTCCTTACCTGCAATACTCACAACTACACAGACACCATCCATGCCTCCAATACTCACAAATACACACGCACACACATATCCATAACTCCAATACTCACAACTACACACACGCACACACACACACACATATCCATGCCGACAATACTCGCAACTACAACACACATACACACACATCCATGGCTGTAATACACACACAATCACACATTGCACACACACACACACACACACACATCTATGCCTCCAATACTTACAAGTACACACATCCATACTTTCAATACTCACAACTACACAAACACACACACCCATCCATCCATGCCTCCAATACTCACAAATACACACGCACACACATATCCATGCCTCCAATACTCACAAATACACACACACACACACACACATATCCATGACTCCAATACTCACAACTACACACACACACACATATCCATGCCGACAATACTCGCAACTACACACACATACACACACACATCCATGCCTGTAATACACACACAATCACACATTGCACACACACACACACACACATCTATGCCTCTAATACTTACAAGTACACACATCCATGCTTTCAATACTCACAACTACACAAACACACACACCCATCCATCCATGCCACCAATACTCACAAATACACACGCACACACATATCCATGCCTCCAATACTCACAAGTACACACACACACACATCCATTCCTCCAATGCTAACTACACACACCCATGCATGCCTCCTATACTCACAACTACACACACCCATCCATGCCTCCAATACTCACAACCACACACACATCCTTGCCTCCCATACTCACAACTACACACACACCTCCTTACCTGCAATACTCACAACTACACAAATACTATCCATGCCTCAAATACTCACAACTACACACACACACACACACATGCCTCTAATACTCACAACTACAGATGCGCACGCACATACACAAACACATCCATCCCTAAAATACTCACAAGTACACACAAACAATGCCTGTAATACACACACCCAGCCATACCACACACACACACACACACACACACATCTATGCCTCCAATACTCACAACTACACACACACACACATCCATGCCTACAATACTCACAACTACACACACACACATCCATCCATGCCTCCAATGCTCACAACTACACACACACCCATCCATGCTTCCCATAATCACAACAAAACACACACACACACACACAGCCATGGCTACAATAATAATACACACACACACAGACACACACACACACACACACCTATCCATGACTCCAATACTCACAACGACCCCATACCACTACACTACCAACACCTCTTCTAACACACTATTTTGTGTACCTTTCCATCTCAAGTCACAAGCTAACGCCTTTACAACTTTTACACACTACATTTTAGGTTTTATTACATACAACACCACACACACACATCCATGCCTCCAACAACTACACACACCCATCCATGCCTCCTATACTCACAACTACACACACATCCTTGCCTACCATACTCACAACCACACACACACACCTCCTTACCTGCAATACTCACAACTACACAAACACCATCCATGCCTCAAATACTCACAACTACACACACACACATGCCTCTAATACTCACAACTACAGATGCGCGCGCACATACACAAACACATCCATCCCTAAAATACTCACAAGTACACACACACAAACAATGCCTGTAATACACACACCCAGCCATACCACACACACACACACACACACACACACACACACACACACACACACACATCTATGCCTCCAATACCCACAAGTACACACTCACATCCATGCTTTCAATACTCACAACTACACACACACACACATCCATGCCTACAATACTCACAACTACACACACACACATCAATCCATGCCTCCAATGCTCACAACTACACACACCCATCTATGCCTCCTATACTCACAACTACACACACACCCATCCATGCCTCCTATACTCACAACGACACATACACACACACCCATCCATGCTTCTCACGGCCGTAGATGCAGGGTTTAGGACTTAAGCACACTTAATTTTATCTATTATAATTTTTCCTTTCACTTTAAGGTCCCTTCAAACATCACTGTGTGCCACTGTACACTTTACTATGTTTGCCCACTAACACACCAACATCATTGTCAAACACACACACACACATCCATACTTCCAATACTCACACTAAACAAACACACCACTCCATTCCAATCATGACAACTACACACACACACACACACACATCCATGCCTCCAATACTTACAACTACACACACACACAACCATCCATCCCTCCAATACTCACAACTAAACACACCCACACAAACACACACCCATCCATAGCTCTAATACTCACAACCACACACAAACATCCAAGTACACACACCCAGCCAACCATCCCAGCATCACAACTACACACACACACATCCTTGCCTACCATACTCACAACCACACACACACACCTCCTTACCTGCAATACTCACAACTACACAAACACCATCCATGCCTCCAATACTCACAAATACACACACACACACACACACATATCCATGACTCCAATACTCACAACTACACACACGCACACACACACATATCCATGCCGACAATACTCGCAACTACACACACATACACACACATCCATACCTGTAATACACACACAACCACCCATTGCACACACACACATTTATGCCTCCAATACTTACAAGTACACACATCCATGCTTTCAATACTCACAACTACACACACACCCATGCCTCCAATACTCACAAGTACACACACACACACATCCATTCCTCCAATACTCACAACTACACACACCCATGCATGCCTCCAATACTCACTACCACACACACACATCCTTGCCTCCCATACTCACAACTACAAACACCCCTCCTTACCTGCAATACTCACAACTACACAAATACCATCCATGCCTCAAATACTCACAACTACACACACATGTCTCCAATACTCACAACTACAGATACGCGCGCACATACACACACACACACATACATTCCTAAAATACTCACAAGTACACACACACAAACAATGCCTGTAATACACACACCCAGCCATACCCCACACACATCTATACAAACAATGCCTGTAATACACACACACACACACACACACACACACATCTATGCCTCCAATACCCACAAGTACACACTCACATCCATGCTTTCAATACTCACAACAACACACACACATCCATGCCTACAATACTCACAACTACACACACACACACACACACACACATCCATCCATGCCTCCAATGCTCACAACTACACACACATCCATCCATGCCTCCAATGCTCACAACTACACACACACCCATCCATGTCTCCAATACTCACAAACACACACAAACACATCCTTGCCTCCAATACTCACAACGGTGTGAAGAGCGCCCGGAGGGCGCGATGAATCACCTAGTATATATATATATATATATATATATATATATATACATACAAGAGAGGAATCTGCGCAATGTTAACACATAATTGACTGGATCAGTCTCTCCAAAATGTGGTGCTGCTCACTCTCAATAGGCTATGTCACGGCCTCAGTATTGTCACTGATGACGAAGTCATCAGTGACGAAACACGTTGGGGCGTGGTCACCTGACGTATCGGATCTCTGCTACTGTGGTTCCCGTCTGCTTGCAGTCCTCGTGTCTAGAATGCCGTTTTCGCCGCCGCTGGTACCATCTGCAGGTTCCCTGGATGTTCTCCGGAGTCCGCGCTATGAGCTTGCGTGCCTATGGTGATTTCTACACATGCCGATTACTGCTTATTTAATTGTATGTGAGCCTACACTTTTTTCAGTAAACGCTGTTCAATTGTGCTTACCTGTGCGCTCCTCCTTTCTTTCGTTTCATATATATATATATATATATATATATATATACCATGGGAAGAAGGCGGCACTCTCACAGGCTTGATTCAAGATTTAAAAGTCCTTTATTGCAGCGGTCCTACGCCGTTACGGAGTTACCTCCGTCATCAGGGACACAATAGCATGCACAGAATTCAAACAATAAATACAGAAAAGCAAACATTTACCCCACCCCCCATGTCACCACCGATTGGCCACACACTCACCCTCCCCCGTCAGCATCCCGCCGCACACCTGTCAGCCCTTGTCGCGATCAGCCCGCAGTAACACACCGGGCGGGGAGCACGTCACTCTCACTGACCTGCTCTTCCGCACCACGTGATCGGACAGGCTGCATCGCGCCATTGGACAATCCACGTGCGCGTCATCAACACTAGACGGAGAATGGACGGGCGCAGAGCGTGACCCAATCGGTCGCTATGGAAACAATAAACAAACATAAAAAACAGAGTAAAATAACGATCTACAGCGATCTCCAATATAAAAAGCATAAAAACTGGTACTAACATTTGCACAGCAGTGTGTTCAATATAAAGACATCCTTACATTTATAGGATTCAGCATGTTATGCAGATATTTGCGTATAATTTATACTATGAAACATAAGCCCGCATAATGGAAGGGCATTAATTGAACAACATGACTATAATGATTCTATATATTACTGAAACGTTACAACGGCGTAGGACCGCTGCAATAAAGGACTTTTAAATCTTGAATCAAGCCTGTGAGAGTGCCGCCTTCTTCCCATGGTACATTGGATCTTCTATGCTCCTTGGATGGCACCGCAGCAAGTTATTTGAATACACAAGCAGAGTGCCGGGTAGATATGTTCCTGTATGACTATTGTGGCTCCTTTATGCTGTATTAGTCTTTCCATGGCACCTATACCTGAAGCCTTGTGTGGAGAAAATTTCCCCTTGTATGTCCGGGACTGTTTTATGGAAATTTGAAGTGAGTGTTTTCCCATATAAAACACCTTCTTGTTTCTTGTCTGGAATATCGTTTGCACGCAACAATGGCTGCAAGTCAGCTTCTGGATGAGGCTTTGGACTTCATGAGATTAGACCTGAGTGAAGCTGTGAGTTTAAGTGATGCTGACGCTGAAGCTATATTATCAAAGCAGCAGTTTGAGGATGTTTCTTTACCCTTAACCCCTGAAGTTCTGTACAATCAGTTACTGCGTTTGAAACAAAGGGAGTGTGACTTTATGTGCCACAGTGTCAGCTTGTCTGACTACTATCGCAGAAAACAGATTCCCAGGGGATTTAGGGTTAAAAACACACCAACGATTGGCAGGTATAACATCGCCTTCTGCCGACGTTGGATTGGTGTTTTGAATAAATGTTCCCAAGATTTGCTCCTGCTGGTTATTGAAGAAGCCACTAGGGAGCAAAAAGACTTGCAGCAACAAATCACCACATTCGAGACAGCTCACTCTATTACACTCACTCAGGATAGCCACACCAATTGGCTTGATAAACTTCAAATCCAGATGGACAAATACAGGCATGACCTTATAGCCTTTAAAAAAGAAAAGGTAAAAAAAGTTCAGCTTGATTATGATCAACGGAGGGTGTATCCGTGGCTTAATGCTGGCAACTTCCAAGAGGGCGGACGCCCGAATTATGGCCGACGCAAGCCCCAGAGATTCCAGCACTCTAATCAAGGATCGAGTACCTCCCAGAGTGAAAGTGAGTCCTCTTGTTCCATCTCCAATGCTGCGGGTGTCCCTTTAGGGGTGCCAATTGGGACTGCAGCAACTGGTCGCAAAGGAAGAGGACGAGGAGGGCAGGGCAAAACCGCCGTCAGAGTAAGCACTCGTCCACCGAGGAAAGTCAGAATCTAGTTTTTAACCTGTCCAAAGTGCCACTAACCACAACAGAGATTGAAGTCTTGGCTAAAGGTTTAGCCTTTGTCCCCACCGTCAAAGCAGATGCATTCCAGTGGAAGGTGGATACGTATAAACTCCATCGGACATTACGTTTAAAAGAACATTTCGGCAAAACCACTTCTGCCGTACCTACTGTGGATAAAGTGATCTTACCTGAACAATTAAAAAAGATCGCCCCTCGGTCGAGGTTCGACCCACCTTCAATTAATCCCTCGGTGAGGACTTTTACCAGGATGATGGACCAGCTGGGTGCGGTGGAGTCGGTCCGCACACATACCAGGTATAATTTGTCCATGCCACAACAACTGGCTTTAAATAATTTGGCTAAAAGGAGGGATATAATTGTGCGTAATGCAGACAAGGGGGGTGCTGTAATTGTTCAGGACTTCCAGGACTATAAGTCTGAGTGCCTCAGACAATTGGGTGATACCAAGACTTATAAGTTTCTTGCCAAAAATCCTACTGTTGTATTTAAACAGGAGTTAGATTTAATTCTGAATACTGCTGTTAGAGATGGGTACCTTGATGTGGAATTTAAACAAGCTCTGTCGGTTGAGTACCCTGTGGTACCTTTGTTTTACACCCTGCCGAAGGTGCACAAGGACCCTCTGCATCCTCCAGGACGACCTATTATTTCGTCCAGGGGGTCCTTGACGCACCCGGTAGCTGTGTATCTGGATACAATTTTGAATCCTTGTGTCCAGAGGTTAAAATCTTATTTAAGAGATACGACTGCCCTTTTATCGATCCTCGATAATCTTTCAGGATTAAATGTACTGGAAAATGAATGTATCATGTGTACGGCGGACGTTACCAGCCTCTACACCTGTATCCCCCATGATGCAGGTGTGGAGGCGGTGCGGTCGCTGATTTCTAGTGATACAGAATACATGGGTCCCCCCATTGAGTTTTTCATGATTTTGTTGACTTTTGTATTAACAAGGAATTATTTCCTCTTTGAAGGTAAATTTTATCTACAGGTGGCAGGCTGTGCCATGGGGTCAGCAGTGGCCCCGGCATATGCCAATGCCTTCATGCATCACGTTGAACAGAACATGTTTTTTAGGGATGGCATTTTGAGATCTGAAGTGTTGTTGTACAAACGTTACATTGACGATCTCTTGATTTTTTGGAATCAAGACAAAGAAAGTTTGGAGCAGGTGTTTGTGGACCACGCCCACAGTGGCAGTGTGGTCGGGTTTACTTATACCATGAATACTGATAATGTACAATTTCTGGACGTCGCAATATCGAAGAGGGATGCTGTTATTAGTACTTCCTTATTCGTGAAAGCGACCGACAGAAACACATTATTAAGAAATGAAAGTTTCCATCCTACCCCCCTCCGTAAAGGGCTCCCTTATTCACAGTTATTACGTGTTAAAAGGATAACATCGAACCCTGAAGAGGTCCCCATTGCATTACAAGCCATGGTGGAAAAATTTATACTAAGAGGGTATTCTAGATGTGAATTAAACATTTTGAAAGAAAAAGTACTTGCTATGCCCCGTGAACAACTTTTACAATCCAAATCAGGTCCGCCCGCAGATAACATGGCTAAACGTGTTCCCTGGGTTAATCGATATTCTATTGGTTCAGAGCACAAAACCAAAAAGGTCAAGCAGCTATGGCCAATGCTCGCCACTGATAGAGATTTACCACTTTTACATAATTCCAGGGTGCTCCCCAGTTACACTAGGGGGAGCAGCATCAAGGATAGAATTGTTAAATATGACATCACAGGTTGGGAGAAGAAAAATCCAGGTCAGCATTTTTTGTCCCGAAAAAATGGATGCTTCCGGTGCCTTGGGTGTACCACGTGTAGGTCGATGGCAGTGGGGAGCTTTTTTACACACCCCCATAAAGGGTATAAAATCTATATTAAGTTTCCCTTGACCTGTTCTTCATCGTATATTATTTACACCTTGACCTGCCCGTGTGGTTTGACCTATGTGGGGAAAACCCAGCGCACATTTAAGGAGCGCATGGCCCTGCATAGGTCTTCTATCCACCAAGCCCAATCCAGTGGACACAGTGACCAACCTGTGGCTCGCCACTGTTTATTATTTAAACACAGTGTGGCCTCTATACGCACTATGATCATTGATCACGTGCCCCTGTCCATCAGAGGGGGGAATAGGAATAAAGTTCTTCTCCAGAGAGAGAGTCGTTGGATTTTCTCTCTGGGGACAATGTCCCCTGGTGGTTTGAATGAGACTCTGGGGCTCCAGTGTTTCATTTAGGTGCCACCTCGCTGTACTGTATACTTGTATTTGTAACGTTTCAGTAATATATAGAATCATTATAGTCATGTTGTTCAATTAATGCCCTTCCATTATGCGGGCTTATGTTTCATAGTATAAATTATACGCAAATATCTGCATAACATGCTGAATCCTATAAATGTAAGGATGTCTTTATATTGAACACACTGCTGTGCAAATGTTAGTACCAGTTTTTATGCTTTTTATATTGGAGATCGCTGTAGATCGTTATTTTACTCTGTTTTTTATGTTTGTTTATTGTTTCCATAGCGACCGATTGGGTCACGCTCTGCGCCCGTCCATTCTCCGTCTAGTGTTGATGACGCGCACGTGGATTGTCCAATGGCGCGATGCAGCCTGTCCGATCACGTGGTGCGGAAGAGCAGGTCAGTGAGAGTGACGTGCTCCCCGCCCGGTGTGTTACTGCGGGCTGATCGCGACAAGGGCTGACAGGTGTGCGGCGGGATGCTGACGGGGGAGGGTGAGTGTGTGGCCAATCGGTGGTGACATGGGGGGTGGGGTAAATGTTTGCTTTTCTGTATTTATTGTTTGAATTCTGTGCATGCTATTGTGTCCCTGATGACGGAGGTAACTCCGTAACGGCGTAGGACCGCTGCAATAAAGGACTTTTAAATCTTGAATCAAGCCTGTGAGAGTGCCGCCTTCTTCCCATGGTACATTGGATCTTCTATGCTCCTTGGATGGCACCGCAGCAAGTTATTTGAATACACAAGCAGAGTGCCGGGTAGATATGTTCCTATATATATATATATATATATATATATATATATAGCGTTGGAGGTAGTCAATGACCAATTCTTCACCACATGTAGAGACTTATGATGACCTCATAATGTCGATTTGTGAAATGTCAACATTGTCAGAATTACGAAATGACGGTAAGGCCGTGAGTGGGCAGGAGTGTTGTGATTATAATTATTAGAATTTTTTTCACATGTAATGAGAGAGGATCCATATCAAACAGTGTGTATTGAAGGGTCAAACATTTTTTTGGGCTTCAGCCCCATCATCAGGATAACACACCACATACAAGAAACAATAAATTAAAATGCAGAGTAAATGCATAGGACTATGTTATGGTGTCTGTGGAGAAATCTCTAGTTAGTTTATATTCCACACATTATGCATGCAGGAAGATTGCTCAGTTACACAGAGTGCAAGATTATTAATGAATGTCCTAAAGCTAAAATACTTATTTCAAATAAATGACTGGACGATCTGACCTAAAAGTGAAATTCTAGATAAAATACAAATTGCTCCTACTGAACATTTTGTAACATCAGAAATACAATGTATATGTTAATGTTTCCATTCCTAAGCAGCACATTATTTTTAAATCTCGTGTACAAAATGACAATTTTTTGTCCAATTTGTAACATGCAGTAGCTCCGTCACATCAAAAAGGAGGATGAGTGTGAATCATGTTTTTGATCTTTTAAAATAATGAAGAGGGTGAGTAAGATTTTGTATCCAATTCAGGGTGTTTGTGAAGGCTACGTTCTTACACTGTTATATATTCAGAGAGCAAAGGCAATTACATACAAATAACAACTGTGAGATAGTTTTTCTCTCTTTATTAATATAGGATAAAAAATTAAATTGGAAAAGATTATTAAGTTAATTTCATTGAGTGGGTATGGTTTACATTTTGTCTTGGGAATGTAAGATTTTAGGCCATACTGCAAATGTTATAGTTTTATTTTTACTTTTTCTGTAGTTTGGTGTATGAAGCTAGTATTTGAGAGCAACCACTTGCATATGATAACTCATTGGATATCTGAGCAACCCTACAGATGACTAGAACAGTTGTTCTCAACGTTGGTCCTCAAGGACCCCCCCCCCCCCAACAGCTCACGTTTCCAGGTCTCCACACAGAATCACAAGTTAAGTAAATTAGCTCCACTTGTGGATCTTTTAAAACGAGTCTGTGAATAATGAGTGCACCTGTGCACCTGTAGGGTGACCTGGAATACATGAACTGTTGGGGGTACTTGAGGACTGAGATTGAGAACCACTGTCCTACAATAACCATCACAACTGAGACACTGCAGTCATAAACTCTACTTCACACCGCAGTCACAATTCACCATCATTTAAGTCTCTACTTCAGTGGTTCCCAACCCTGGTCCTCAAGTATCCCCAACAGTGCACATTTTCCAGGTCACCCAGCAGGTGCACTCATTATTCAGACACTTTTTAAAAGATCTACAGGTGGAGCTAAGTATGTCACATAATGTCAGGAGCGCACACTGCACAGTGCAGCCTGCAGAGCGCCGAGCCCCTCTGTATCCTAGGCTCGGCGCTCTGCAGGCTGCACTGTGTATAGGGTGTGCCTGGCTGGGGGGCCACCGGGTGAGGGAGTCATTGTGCGTGTACGGGTAGCTGTGCCACTGTGGGCAGCTTCCTGGGGCCCCTCCAGAGGCCGAGGCCCGGGACAGCTGTACCCACGGCACCCCCCTGTCGGGGCCCTGACTGTATCTTTATTATGTGAAATTAATAATTAAAATGCAGAGACTCTGAATATGTAACATCATGTTTACTTGGCACTGTGACCTTGTCTCCAAGTCTAAAGTGTACCTTATAGATTACAGCACACTTTGATCAACTTGGTAACTCACAAACACACCAGATTTATTTTCCAAACAGCATATATTATATGCATGACTGGTTACAGCATGTATTGCAGTTGTGTATGTGTCAATTACTACACAGAGAATACCCCCCCCCCCCCTCAATATGCTGACATTTTAATACAGCATGGATCCACCTCATGGATTTGTCCTTTTCTCGGCTGTTCTACTGTGCTTTTATATCCTTTACAATGTTAATAGTGCACATCATTTATGCATTAAAGTCGATGACCTAGATATATCACAAGTCTCCAAAAACAATGAAAAAGCATCTATTGAACAACTTACAAATAATTGTATTTTTAAACAGAAATGTTCAGTCATTCAGTGCCCATTCAGATATGTGCTGTGACAATGGGTACAAATATGATGGACTATTTTTAAGCAGTATGCCTTTTCCCAACAAAATGCACATGTACTATAATAAGAGGTGGATTTGCCACAAGTCAATCTAAGTTTCTGCCTAGGGCCCAACAGGTCCCAAGGTGCTCCATAAAGATATCATGGCCATACAAAACCTTACCAGAGGAGCATTTTGTGACTTCCGCATGAAGCTATGACATGATGGTTAGCATTACTGCCTCACAGCGCTGAGGACATGGGTTCGATTCCCACCATGGCCATAACTGTGCGGAGTTTGTATATTCTCCCCGTACTTGTGTGGGTTTCCTCCGGGTACTCTGGTTTCCACCCACAATCCAAAAATATACTGGTAGGCTAATTGGCTTCTAACAAAAAATAACCCTAGAATGTCTGTGTCTGTCTGCGTGTACATGTGGTAGGGAATATAGGGGCAGATGTATCATAGCGGCGCGATAAACGCCGCTATAATACTTCCTGCTTCGCCTCAATAGCGAGGCAAAGCAGGAAGGGACATCGACAAGATGTATTAACATCTTGTCTGCCGAAGCGGGGGAGCGTTAACTCCCCCCTCCGGCGATGTCCCTTTCTGGAGATAGCGCATCAGTTAATACTGATGCGCTATCTCCTGTCCCCCGGCCGGCCGCACTGGGCATGCGCGGAATCTCACTGTTCACGCGAGATCCCCAGCGCAGCCCAGACTAAACAGCAGGGACAGTGCTGTCCCTGCTGTTTAGATAGGGCTTCGCCAGCCTGATGCTGGCGAAGCCAAAGCAGGCTTCGTGCGGAATGGTCAGTGATGCTGACCGTTCATACATTCGGCCTGCTATCATTTTGATAGCAGCGCCGATATGGACAGGGGGAGCATAGCGCCCCTGTCCATTACCACATCCCGGCTCTATCATACATGGGGGAGAAGCGATATCACTGCACATAACGTGCGCTGATACCCTTCTCCCCCATAACGACGGATAATACATCTGCCCCATAGATTGTAAACTCCACTGGGGCAGGGACTGATGTGAATGGTCAAATATTCTCTGTATATAAGATATACAGTATAAAATAATGTTTGGACACCCAATGGTTTTATCCAATGTATGCAGTCAGTATATATTTTAATGTGACACATGTATTGAGCCTACTTCCAAAAGACCTGGAGCCTAATTCAGATTTTTACACAATGCTGATGGTCATGCAGCTGAGCATTTATTGGTAGACTTTGCGTGCACAATGGTACTCTATCGATATCACCTGCAATGGGCAGCAAAAATGGAGTGCTATATGACGAACTTACGCCACTGCCCCACACTATGAAAACAGAGTCTACTCTCTAGGCACACACAAGGTAATTAACTTGGAGGGAGGAGGGTCCCAAACCAGTATCCTGCTAAGGGCCCCATTTAGGTCTAAAGCATATTTGCCTACCTGACCCTCTCCATGCGGTAGAACATGCTCTGTTCCTGGGCTTCCCTGATAAGGTATGATTGTCATCACCTGTGGTGAAACACCTTTACCTAGCTGCCCACAGGTGATGGCAATCATACATTACCAGGGAAGTCCAGAAACAGAGCATTTTCTCCCGCATGGAGAGGGTCAGGTAGGCAAGTATGGTCTAAAGCAATGGTAGCCAACTCCAGTCCCTCGAGAGCTACCAACCATTCACATTTTCCAGACAATCTAGCTGCTGCAAAGGTGCACTCATTACTCACTAACACATTTTAAACGATCCACAGGTGGAGCTAATTACTTCAATGATTCTGTGATGAGATCTAGAAAACATGAACTGTTAGTAGCTCTCGAGGACTGGAGTTGGCTACCCCAGGTCTAAAGCTTCCTCTACTGTAATTCCACTCTATAAGTAATAGACTGTGCCATTAATATAATGATCCACACTTCAATGAGACTATATATTTTTCAAATTATATCTGAAAAAGAAAAAAATATATCTAAACGTGTAGTTTTATCTGTTTTTACATGCATTCATTCTTAAAGTATATAGTTATTGATGCTGATAATGTACCTGAACAGAGTGCAAATTGTTCTTCCCTACTTCATTACAAAAGATAAAAATAACTCATCCTTGTCTGATTAATACCTACAGTACAAGTCATTTAATAATATCTTGGAGGTAAGAACATACATTGATGCTCTGATCCGCCCATATAATTGTATAATATTCAGAAACACAGCATTGTTTTCAGCATATGTGCCGTCTATTTTTACAGATATATATGAAAATGTAAAATGTAATAACAAATAAAAACAAAGAAAATCCATCTGTCTTTGATACTTTTAAACTTATAGTTTACGCACGTGGTTCTGAATTATTTCAAATCTTTAATATTTCCTTTTAGTCTCGTCTTTGTTCTTTGTATGTTTTATTCATCTTTGAAAGTGGCAGGAGCTACTGTATAGGAAATCATATCAGTACTGGAAAAAAAGACCATCAGTAGGAAATAGGTTGTGAGTGACCTTTCTGGGAATAGCATTTAAGTCCTTTATCAATATACAGTACAAGAATTGCACAAACCTTTCAAACCATTATATTGCAGAAAAAGGAGACTAAGTATAATAGCTAAACAAAATGTAGAGAATTTATCACAAAAGCACAATATTTTGAGCTATAGTGAAATTCAGCACCTCTCTCCATGATAAAGAACACTTTAAGAGTCATTTATTATATTGTATGCTTTAACCAATTACCAGGAGACCATGCAAAAGTTAAAACTCAGGTAGCACCATTTCTTCCCTGGTAAGGCAAAGATAAAAATAATATTTGTTGAATTTAACCAAACATACAGATGGAGCGCTTCTCTTCTTTGCAGGGGCTGGCAATTCTATCGCCAGCCCCCACCAGCCATCGGAAGGGGGCGTCCGCGCTTGAGACGCTTGCACGACCTGTTATGACGGAGCTCCCCCCAGGTCCCCACCGCCTCGCCGCCCCGTACTGACAGCTGCCCCATCTCCCCACACCCCCCTAACCCTGCGTGTCCCAGTCTGATGCAGTCCCTCTCCGCCGGCGCTCTCCAGTGGGGACATTCTGGCGAGCGCCAGGCAAAGAAGAGATGGGCTCCATCTGTATGCTGGGTACCGGGTTCCGGACAGTGTCTAGACAGACATTTAATAGGTCAACACCAAAAGTTAGACATGTATTAATATTGACAAAAGTAAGACATGCATTAGGAACAGGGGTAATGTATGGTCTATATGCATACCTGGCTGTGTCTGGACCGTCCACTACCCCCAGGAATTTAATTGTATTGCATAAGGAATATACAGTACAGTATAGATTCTATATGCATACCCGACTGTGTGTGTTGCAGTACTGTAGTGTACAAGGACCTGATGCAATGCAGTGCATCAGGCCCTTCTGTTTAACACACTTTCCTGCATGATGCCCTAGGGCCCCGCCTCCAATCTGACCGCTTCTTCAGTAGAGTTAACTAGTTGCTGCACTATCATGGCAGCATGCAGTATGTACTGCCACTGCGGCGCCAAATTTCTGCCATGGTATACAGTGCCATCTTTCCCATTGGGCACGATGGGCAAATACCCAGGGGCCAAATGATTCTAGGGGCCCACACCCACCCCAATCGGAAAGATGGCACGGTGGTGGGCAGAGGGGGTTGAGAAATTGTAGCGCCGGGGGGGAGGAGGGGGGGCAGGAAGTACTACTGAATTTTAAAAGACTGGCTGGATGCTGATTCCCACCCCGCCGCCCGGCGGCACATAGCGCTACAGGCTGCTGCCAGTATCAGGGGCACCGGAGCTGCCTTTCTCACGTGAGACATGGGGCTGCCAGACCCAGGCTCGCAGCCGGCTGCCACCATTGGAGGGAGAAGGTTGCTCGGGAACACCCCTCACCTCCTGGGGGTGGGCAGAGAGTCGCGCCGCACAGCCTGATTTCCCCAGTGATCCTGTGCTGCTGCTGGAAATAATGATGAGAAAGTTGACAACAGTGTAGTGGCTTTTCGCGCCAGGAGCCTGGCAGCGGCAGCAGCTCTTTGTCCCCGCTGGCTCCTCGTCCCCCAGCTGCTGAGAGTGCTGCTCCTGTGTGGACAGACAGTCACATCCAGGCACCATGGCAAAGCTCAGGGTGGCTTATGAGTACTCAGAAGCTGAAGACAAAAGCATCCGGCTGGGTTTGTTTCTGATCATCTGCACATAGGCATAGAGGGTGGTTATGTGCGTGTGTGCGGGGCGGGGCGGGGGGGGGGGGTGCGGTGGTTATGAATGTGTGTTTGTGTGGGGGGGTTGGTTATGCATGTGTGTGGTGGGGGGGGCAGTAAATTATTTTGCCCAGGGGCCCTCACTGATGTTGAGACGGCCCTGATGGTATACCCATCTCTAGTCTAGGGGAAAAATGTGCACAGACTGTCACGACATTATCTTGAAATACTGACACTAATAGTTGCCTGGACGTATCATTACCAATGGCCATACCACACACAGCCTGGCAGCCATTGATGATGATTATCATGTACAAATCAAGGTGGGTAAAAGGTAAAAAAGTTTCCTGACCCCTGCATTAGGATAACAGTGACAAAAGTTAGACATAAATTAGTTAAACATTGACAAAAATTAGATATACATTAA
This sequence comes from Crinia signifera, assembly GCF_055691185.1. Taxonomy (NCBI): domain Eukaryota; kingdom Metazoa; phylum Chordata; class Amphibia; order Anura; family Myobatrachidae; genus Crinia; species Crinia signifera. The sequence continues at coordinate 232,317,411 of NC_139222.1, forward strand.
TTAGACATTGACAAAAGTGAGGCAGCTCCCGTACACACAGTATCATATATGGAAACACTTTCTTGCGTTGATCCTGTAATAACGATAAAACCAGCACTATATTGTCTAACGAGGTACCATTATAAGGTTTTGCATTTATGCTGAGCATAACTCTGTATTATTTATCTATGACAACAATAATTTGACTAATATAACTACCATAGAAAACATCCTAATATTACTTATATAATGTAGTTGCATTGTAGGTCTTAATGCGCATTATAATGAACTTTAAAATTGCTTGTTTTGCATATTTTTATCTGATGATGATAAAGGGAATGCAATTTAAACAAAAATGAAGAGAAACTTTTGAGATGTCAAGAGGTCAGTGCCTCATTTATAAAAGCACAGACCTGTGAGTATACATCCAATTAGGACCAAATTGCTGCCTCTGAGGATCAATGCAGTATCGATCAACACTTTGCTATATGTGTTTTGGGAGATACTTGACATCTCATTTAACGTTACAGATGAGAGAAGGATCATCATAAAGTTTAGTTATTTAATATAATTATGGACATTTAAAGGGGCATTAGAGATTATATTTTTAAGAAAGTTCAGCTATAACAATTTCCTTTTTAAGCCTTGGCTAATTCTGAAAACAAAACATTAGATATGAATTCATTCTTTACTGTGCTAATAACCTTTTAAATAGATAAAAAAAAAAAAAAAAGTTTCTTATTCCTTCAGTGTTTGGTTTAGAGTAAGTCTGGAAAGATTACTTATGCTGCACACAACTGCTTCTTAGTTTTTTGTCAATCTCTTTCCTTCATGTCAGCACTAAGAACTTGCTAGACCACCAAGGAGCCCTTATAGTGCTGATGTAGAGGAGAGAATGAGGCAGTAGAGAGGTCGAGCCCTGCGGAAGTTTCAGTATTTAGCATATAGAAGTTTCTTTATCTTCCATATCTGGCACCTGAAGCAGCATGACAGCTGTCTGTCAGTAGGCTGTCAGATAACGGAGCCTGGATTTTAGAGACTAGAAGAGAGATTTATATTTTGGCCCATGTGTGCCAAATAGGAGACTTCTTTTTTCCAAGCCTCGTAAGCACAAATTACATTCTAAATGAAGGTCTCATTTTGGGATCTGCGACGGCGTTTGCGTCTCTTACACGTGCGCTGGTGCATCCTGCGATGCAAGTCCCTGTTCAGCGCTGTCATTCTGCATGAAAAGATGTGCATGACAATTCCCTGGGGCCTAATCAGCATCTCACGCTGATCCCAAGCCTGTCCCATGACACTTGCAGTCACATATCAGATTACTCCAATGATTTCCCTGTGACCTTGCTACTCTGACCTGTGCACTTGATCATGTGATCAGGGTGTGTACGTGTACTTCCTGGGGTTAATTGATTCTGCGACTTGCAGCCATTCACAGACAGGCAGGGGGAATACAGGTCAGGCCATTGGCACTTCCTCCTTGCCTTGAACAACTTATCTGATCCCTGAGTATTCCCAAGAAGTCAGCATTCTAGGCTCCAGGTTCCCTGTCCCAGAGTGACCTGTGAATTGCACCTGTGACCTGCTGCTGCTGATGATTATACAAGAGCTGCCTGGTTAACCATTCAGCTGTCAGTTAACCAAAGCTCCATATACTGTAAGAGAATATTCATTTCAGACAATTTTAATGTAATATACAGTAAGTATGCGATGTGTACAATTGCAATATATGAATAAACATGGCTAGAATGTCGAGATTGACACTGTTATGTCAACATAGTGTTTGAAGTGGACTTGCATCCATAACCCTAACCAAAATGTTAGCGTTATATCAATGTTGACATTTTGTAGATATTAATATTAATGATTCTGATATTTTAATGATGTCAATATTCTGAATGTTGACATTATTAATGTTGTCATTGTAAACAGAGACATCCTAACTTCATACCAGAAAAACAATTCTACAGTACTTATATGATCATACCAGAATCAAAATGTTTCTTTATGCAAAAAGAACCAAGATCCTAATTCATCTAATTTATGTATTTATTTGGGAATATTTGCATGGAACATATTGCTCCCATCCTATGGAATGCCCTTCCACGCACAATAAGACTCTCCACTAGCCTCCAAACTTTCAAGTGTTCCCTGAAAACTCACCTCTTCAGGCACATCTATCATATTTAAGTTCTACACGCATAACCCTCTGAGGCACTTATGTATTATATAGCTTCCCTTCTGGACTTGTAACTTGGTGGGACTGCTATGCTATTACTGGTGCCTGTCCTTGTGTTTCCCTCCTATATCCCTATAGATTGTAGGCTTGCAGCAGGGCCCTCTAACCCCCAAGTCTGTTGTTACCCAGTTTGTTTGATCACTGTCTACTATTGTAAAGCAGAACGCAATCTGCTGCGCTATATAAGAAACTGTAAATAAATAAATAAACATTTACAGAAAAGGAGAGGGCAGTAATGTTTTTGTCTTGAGAAAAAGTTGTGTTTGCTATTTCTCCTGAACTTATTCAAAGTTGATGGTCTCAGTTTAAGCCATTGCCACAACTATTATCGAATAAATGTATAGTTTCTATATAAACAATGATAAGTGACTACATACATAAAGTACCAAAAACCAGAAGAGAGTTAGTGACCCTAGGGCCACTCTGTAGCGCTAGTCGTGCTAGATCTGTATTTGCAGACAGAGTTAAAGGACAGTTTTCTCCAAAATAACAGCAGCAAAAAGAAAACAATATAAAGAAAAATATATATAAAGAATTATTCTCAGTTAGCTGTGCAGGAGTAACGCTGCTTCTTACACAGGGAGTGCTGATCCCTTTTAAGAGACAATATGGAAATTAAGTGGCAGACACCAAAAAGGTAACTGTCACTTTAAGAAGCGCGATCCTGCTCAGTAATTCAATGTCCATACGTTTATAATGAAAAAGTATAAATCAATTAAAACAATATAATAAATAATATTATTATCCCCCAAAAACACAATTCATGAATTGCAATTACACAAAACAGATAGGACAAGGACAGACAACACATAACATATAGTATAAAAGCTGGGTAATAGCTGGGATTGGCCGATTGGTTCAGTCACTGGATAAATGAGGCTTTATGTAGAATATATCTAGAGGCAATTTTAGAACTTTCAATATAGTTACCAGTCCTGTATATTTGGTTCCAAGGCAATGCGCTGATAGTAGTGGTGTTTAACCCTCAGGTCAGTCTCTCCATCTGTTTATTTACCAGAGATTGATCCGGAATTGCTGCAATGGGGACCTTTCCTGCTGGACCGGCCAGCTGGGTGGTTAAGATATTTGTAATCCACATATACTTGCGCTGAACAGGAACACTGTACATATACGACCAGCGGTGGGTATGGGCTCAAAAACGCGTTTCTCCGCCTGTCACTGGAGTCGGCGGCTTCCTCAGTCTGACTCAGACTGAGGAAGCCGCCGACTCCAGTGACAGGCGGAGAAACGCGTTTTTGAGCCCATACCCACCGCTGGTCGTATATGTACAGTGTTCCTGTTCAGCGCAAGTATATGTGGATTACAAATATCTTAACCACCCAGCTGGCCGGTCCAGCAGGAAAGGTCCCCATTGCAGCAATTCCGGATCAATCTCTGGTAAATAAACAGATGGAGAGACTGACCTGAGGGTTAAACACCACTACTATCAGCGCATTGCCTTGGAACCAAATATACAGGACTGGTAACTATATTGAAAGTTCTAAAATTGCCTCTAGATATATTCTACATAAAGCCTCATTTATCCAGTGACTGAACCAATCGGCCAATCCCAGCTATTACCCAGCTTTTATACTATATGTTATGTGTTGTCTGTCCTTGTCCTATCTGTTTTGTGTAATTGCAATTCATGAATTGTGTTTTTGGGGGATAATAATATTATTTATTATATTGTTTTAATAAATTGATTTATACTTTTTCATTATAAACGTATGGACATTGAATTACTGAGCAGGATCGCGCTTCTTAAAGTGACAGTTACCTTTTTGGTGTCTGCCACTTAATTTCCATACATACATAAAGTAGACAGCTTTGGCTACAGTATATAAAAAAAACATATCTAATATCATACATGTGAATCTACCCAAGCTATATGTTTATAATGCGGACACAGTACCTATTGCAGAATAACTTGAGTTCTTAATGTTGATGGTGAGCAGGGCCGGCGCCACCACTAGGCAGCTCTAGGCATTTGCCTAGGGCGCCGGCACCTGGAGGGCGGCAGTTCGCCCCTCACCCCCAGCACTGTGGTACCTGTGAAGAATCTTGCGTCCCCGGCGTCCCTGCTGAGTGCTGGTGAGTGCAGGGGTGTCCGTGCCGCCGGGGTAACCTGCGGCGCTGTTATTGTGTATAAGCTTGTCGCGGCCGGCGGGGTCCCTACAGTTAATAGAAAATAACTAGCGCTATGCGCGCGGCGGCGCGGGAAGCGCTAGTTATTTTCTATTCACTGTAGGGACCCCGCCGGCCGCGGCCAGCTTATACACAATAACAGCGCCGCAGGCTCCCCCAGCGGCACGGACACCCCTGCACGCCCAGCAACAAAAATAATGACATCTTTAAAACAACTGATTGAGTTTTAAGTATTAGGCAGAGATTTATAAGTGCTCAATCTACAGATGTGTCCTTTTAGATTGTTGCTGTGTGATGCAGCGTACCCTGGCGCTGTACTGAGGCATCTTTGGGGTCCTGTAGCTGCTAACTCTACATTCGGAGCTGTGAGTTGCAGGAGCGTGCAAACTCATGCTCCCCTCTACCTCCGCATCACTTACCGATACCTTCACTACTCTGCTTAAGCCATCTAGAACAGTGGTTCCTGACCTGGGGTACTCTGCAGACCAGATGGTGGTACTTGAAAATAATATTATTAATGGCGGAAGAAAAAGAAGTCTCCCGATGATGGACTATGTTGCATCTCCTTGTGCTTTTGCCCAACCAGCAATCCACTGGCAGCTACCAGCGCTGCCCTCAGACATCAATGATCATCTGCCCTGCACTGAAACAGGTGGAGGAAGCAGCAGCATTAATCATACAGGCATTAGCAAGAACCCCAGAGACTGTACACAACCAGCAACCAGACATAGAGGGACCCAATTCCTGACAGCACACTAGTCCTCCGCTACACAATTTTAAATGATACCTAACATTGGGGCAGATGTATTATCCGACGTTATGGGGGAGAAGGGTATCAGCGCACGTTATGTGCACTGATACCGCTTCTCCCCCATGTATGATGGAGCTAGCGTGCGGTATTGGACAGGGGCGCTATGCGCCCCTGTCCATATCGGCGCTGCTATCAAAATGATAGCAGGCCGAATGTATGAACGGTCAGCATCGCTGACCGTTCCGCACGAAGCCGGATTTGGCTTCGCCAGCCTCAGGCTGGCGAAGCCCTATCTAAACAGCAGGGACAGCGCTGTCCCTGCTGTTAGGTCTGGGCTGCGCTGGGGATCTCGCGTGAACAGCGAGATCCCGCGCATGCCCAGTGCGGCCGGCCGGGGGACAGGAGATAGCGCATCAGTATTAACTGATGCGCTATCTCCAGAAAGGGACATCGCCGAAGGGGGGAGTTAGCGCTCCCCCGCTTCGGCAGACAAGATGTTAATACATCTTGTCGATGTCCCTTCCTGCTTCGCCTCGCTATTGAGGCGAAGCAGGAAGTATCATAGCTGCGCTTATCGCGCAGCTATGATACATCTGCCCCAGTATTCTAGATCAGGGGTGGGCAATAACTGGCCCTCCAGCTGTTGATAAACTACACATCCCACCATGGCTTGCACCAGTTTCAACATGGACAAATACCAAAATGAAGGCAAGGCATGCTGGGATGTGTAGTTCTAGATCCTCAGAACCTGTGTCTGGCAAGCTCTTATCTTGCCTCACAAAGCTTTATAGATGTAAATGTCATTGTTTGTATAAATGGGAGAAGAGCATACTTACCTAGTTACTGATCTTTTGAGAAACTTTGACAGTCTACTTGTAAGATACAGTCACATTGCCCTGTGCTTTCTAATGACAAAACAACCCTGAATGTAAGGTGAAAGAGTGGAGAAATATAGCATACAAGTTTCATAGATCTGAGTGACTAATATGAAGCTTTCTGCTGTACACGTATGAATAATGGGCAGTACGGATGGTGTAAGGGTGCATCACAACACTGTAGTCATGAGTTTGAGTCTCACTATAATCCTAACTGTAAACAAAATCCAAAAATATACGGGTAGGTTAATTGGCACCCTGCAAAATAAAGCCTAGCAAGGGTTCCGGTTTGGGATTCCGGCTGTCAAAATACAGACGCCGGGATCCCGATTGCCACAATCCAGACAGGGGGCGAGAGCAACACCGCCCCTTGAGGGATCACCGCCAAGCTATGGGCCCTACGCTCAGCACACTAATTTATTCTCCCTCTATGGCTGTCGTGGACATAGTATTAAATATCATCACTGCAATTAAACTTTATCAGGAAAAAGTAACAACATGGAACAAACTTCCCCTCACTGTGACAGGCAGAATAAACCTTATAAAAATGGTGGTATTATCAAAATGATTGTACATATTTTTACAGTCGCCTTGGTATATACCAGGAAAGGTATTCAAGCAACTGGATAGTATTACAACCTCCTTTATATGGGGGGGGGGGGGGGAAGAGCAAGGATAAAACTAGATAAACAAGAACAAAAAAGCAAGGTGGGTTGGGACTCCCCCATTTTCGATTATACTATGTGGCAGTGCAATTAACTCAGTTACAGTCATGGGTGGTAGGGGAGGCTGAGGGCTATGTTAACAGATTAATCACACAAACTCAAGGTAATTATACCTCGAAGCAAATACTTCTATCTAGCAATAAAATCAAGGTGAGGAACCCATTACTAAACCAAGCAACGAGGATATGGATATAAGTTACTAACATTATGGGGAATGAAAGTTTGGATCCAGAGATCCCAGTATGGGTAGGATAAGGAGGGGGGAAAGAAGAGCAAAAGGAAAAGGTAAAAGGAATCAAGGAACAATGGGGGAGTGTTGGGATCCAAAACATAGGACAGGTATATCAAGACGGTGTATTCAAGACTTATAAACAGCTGGAGAAGGAATATAAGATCCCAAAAGCCTTTTTCTTCCGGTACCTGCTGCTTAGGAGTAGATTGGGTAAGGTGATGGGGGGGGGGGGGGGGGGGGGGGGGAGTACGATAAATATCCAGGACTCCCTGATAAAAAAAATATTAATGCAGGAAAAAATGTTTGGGTATCGGGGATATATAAAATCTTGTTAAAAGAACTTAAGACTCCCCAAATTGAGAAAACGAGACACAAATGGGAGGAGGACATTGGGTATATGTCAGATACCCAGGCAATAGCATCACATACTCGAGCTACGGAATCGATCAGATTCCAACAAATCCAATATTACATACTCTACAGAGCATATATTACGCCAGAAAGGCTGAGACAGTTTGATGGGAACAAAAATAATCTGTGCCCAAAATGCAGCCACGTGCAAGGTACTTTCTTTCATATGGTATGGCAATGTAAAAAAAATGAGAGTATTCTGTGAGAACGCGGGGAATACAATGGTGGAAATTGGGATCACAAGGGAATGTGTACATGTAAAAACCTGTATACTGGGCATTAATACCGAGCTGGGTAGGATAGGGTCGGATAATAAAATAGTAGAGAGATTGGTAACACTGGCCAAAGTGTTAATTGCAAGAAGGTGGATGTCACATGCGTGCCCGAAGTTAGTAGAGTGGGCGAATCTGGTCAATATGACTGTAGCTCATGATAAATATATATCTATTAGAAAAATGCACAAAGCAAGTAAGCACATAAAAATTTGGGATAAATGGATTAAATCAAAATACTTTAAATAATGCAACAACACATGTGAGTAGTAAAACACTAGAATGCAACCTATTGGTTGCATACATAAGCATAGCATAGATAACACAATTTAATGTACCACATATGTATCACAAACACCAATAAGCAAATTCAATATGAATATGGTGAACACGATAATTGTTATCTTCAACACAGGCGTAGGAAACAAAGTAATAAATGTTCCAGATTGGATTTGGAGTAAATAATGTAAGACGTATTCGGGTGGAGGGTGGGAGGGGTTCGTGGGATATGTATAAAGTGAGTTTGGTTATTATATGATTATGGTATGGTATAAGCAAAATGAGGAGTAATGGCCGTCATATCCAATATGTTGCATGTATGTTGTTGTACTGTAAAGTCTTTTTTATACACTGTATGTGAAAACTGGATAAAGAAAACTGAATTTAAAAAAAAATATATAATGCACATTGTACAGTGTGTACCCATACGGTGCTCTCCTGCTTGTCAGCATCGGGAGTGATGGGGCGACACAACACCTGATACCATGCTGCTGAATTTGGCTGATGAATTATATATTGTGCACTATATAATTCAGTGTGTATGTCTCACAGAACATGACGTCTGTCAAAAAACGTATAGTTCTAGTGGTGTATGGGTCATAGGGCAGACAATGTGAAGGTTGACATATATTAGCTCTACATTAACTCTACCACTAAAGGTCAACAAGGCTTAAGTCGACACATAAAATAGTTTGATAGGCCTAAGGTCAACCGGGTCAGAAGGTCAATAAAAGCATTAAGTCGACGATGGGAAGGTCGACAGTCAAAATGTCGACATGAGTTTTTCACGTTTTTGTTCTGAAAGTAGTCATAAATTGACATGGTCACCGAATCAATGTACTGTGGCATTCATGTGGCTCGCTGCACACTATTATGTTATCCCTCCACACCCTAGTGCAGGCATTCCCAACCACGGTCCTCAAGGCACACCAACAGTGCAGGTTTTGTAGATATCCAGGCTTGAGCACAGGTGACTTAATTAGTACCTGAGTGGTTCTGATTAAACCATCTGTGCTGAAGCCTGGATATCACTAAAACCTGCACTGTTGGTGTGCCTTGAGGACCGTGGTTGGGAATGCCTGCCCTAGTGGATGGTAGTGTATGAATTTTTTTTAAAATATGAAAAACCCATGTTGACCCTTTGACTGTCGACCATCCCATTGGTGGCCTAATGCTCGTGTGGACCTTCCCATCCTATCGACCTTTAGTGGTCAACTTAATGTATGTTGACCTTCATACTGTCGACATTGCGACCATAGTCCACTCCCCAACGTACCAAAGCTCTCATCATTTTGGGGAGAGCTGGGACCCCGAGCCGCAAGGCAGATGTAAGCCTACTGAGGGTCTCTCCAAACTTCGGTGCAGAGGACCCACCATCCTAACCCTTCCGGGAGTTGAGGCAAGAGGGTCTTTTTGAGCTTCGGCAAAGAGGACCCACCGATCCCTTTTCCCCCTTCTTCGGCCTTATGGCTGAGAGGGGTTAGGGGAGCAACGGGGCCCTTCTCCTTTGGGAGAGGCTCCATAAGTACGTACGGCCCCCTATGCACAATTTAGGTCACTGCACTGGGTGTTGGAAGCACACCTCGGGCTCCCTGAGTTTCTTCAAACTTATAAATACTATCCAGTTACTGTAACAGATTTCAATTTTGGTTAAAAAATGATAACACTTTTCCATTGTTGATGGTAGAGGGGAGCTGACACTGTGAAAGGGGAAGACATCAGTTTGTAAAGTCAAGTTGATATCAGATGTTTATAAGAAGTGCTTTAATATACAAGTATATCAAAGTGCATTTATATCTGTCTCTAGAACAGATTTTCTTTAAAGTCTAATAAAAGGTGAAAAATTCCACCCCAAAATCTTCTGGCTTTAGTGTATCGTTGCTCCAGGCTTCCCAACACCCAGATTTAGATGATACTGATATAGTCCTAGCTTCAAGATGACTTTAATCCATGGAGTTAAAACTGTAAATGTCACCCTAGATTGATTTAATCCACTTATTGGAACTTCTATCTTTACCAAGATCTATAGTAAATGTAAAATACGACACACATCTCTATCTACAAGAATATCTTTGAAAGTGTGTAGTTTTATGGCTTCCAAGTTATAAAACATTTGAATGTAACAATTCTAGATTAAATTGTAACTACTATTTCAAGCACTTTGTTCTACGAGGCTCACTGCAGTGCAAACACTTCCTTTGTCTTTTTCTTGTTCTACATATTGGTTCTCACAGCAGGAGAAGAATTAGTGGTTTTTGTTAGTGCAGAGTTACTGAATTGGACTAAGCAAGTTTTCATCATAGACATGGTTATTATGTGAATAAATCAGGTCAGCTACGTAAACCCTGTCTGTTTCCTCTGCTTATATGATCAACACCTTTGCTTTGGTGACTTACCCAAAATATCCCTGCATTTATGAAGGCAAACTGTAGCATTGTACAAAGGCAAATGTACTACTTGTTTCAACACAGATTAAGAAATGTTCCTAGACGATATAGCATTTCAAAAAGAAATATGCAAAAATGTGAATTTGCATTTGTACATCTCAATATTGGCCAATGAAAGGTTGTGGCCACATCATGGTGCCATATCGCTGGTTTTTCTTCTTCATGTAAATGCTTATATTGAAGATATCTGTAAATAAACCCTAACCTACTACAGGAAAACAGGAGAGCCCCCTGATATATGAACAGTTGCACGAAAGTCTGGGAGATATGATTAATCCAATGTGGCAATTATAATGGTTTAACCCCTTCAGTGGTGTTTTTCTTTTTAAAGTAGCACTCTCCACTTGGTGAGTTTTTTAGGGGGAGCGCTCCTGTGTCTAAATTTATTGAGAGGACGGTTTACAAAACAATCAATTAATTTAAGCTGGCCATAGAATTTAAAACTGTCTAACCAACCAACCAATTTTCTGCTTAGAAAATCTTGAAAATGTATTGCAGCAAATGGCAAAGAATGGACAAAAATGGTCATTCAGAAAATTGGTTAATTCAAACATACTTTTTGCCATTTTATTTCCGTTCCAACAAGTGAATTGGTTGGCTGGTTGGACATATAATCTTAAAGTGTATGGCCAGTTTAAAGTGAAAATTGCCAGTACAAAAAAGTTTAAATATTCTAGTAGCTTTCGTTATTCTCCTCATTACAAGTACAGTATATGGGGGCTTATTCTGGTTCATTTGAATTGAACCGAAATCGGCTCCTTCCCCTATGATCGGGGTTTGCCCATGTGCAAACTCAGACTGCAGATGGCCTTGATTTACACTGTCACTGGGCCTTTCGCAGCAGGGAGGGAAGGGGGTGGTGGTGGCGCTGCATAATGCAGGCCGGACGAAGAGATCCACCCTGTCTTCGTCCCGCGCCAACAAATATAAGTCGGTCACCACTGACTTATATTTGCAAACCCAGCAGAAATCATTCGATGGTCACCAATTATCGAATGACGATAGGGTATGTGGTGCGGGGGGGCGGTTTTCGACAGGGCAGGCACTCTGGGACTTGGTAAGCTGCAATCTTCACAGCTTGCGGAGTCAACCAGAATCAGGGTTGGTAGGACCAGGGTTAATCCCAATAGGACTGGACTTTGGGTGCTAGGGCAAGAAATATTGTTAAATGTTGGAAAATATTATTTTACTGTCACACAACAGAAACAAACTCCACCATCAGCAATATAGCGCCACATTTTTGTAGTTAGATCACCTGTTTGGAAACCGAAGGCTCGGTTTAGGCTGTGGTTTCCAGCTGAAATCCACATATGAATCATGAAGGATCAACCCAGAGAAACAGGTCATCCAGTGATAATGTATCATCAAGCTACCAGCATTCAGTATTTTCCTAGGTGATCACATGAAATGGTGTGATGCGATATTAAAGAAAAAAGATATATAAATCATGTCTAAGGCATACTTGTCTAGAGCTACTTGTGTCTAACTCTGCCTATGGAACCCATCTAGGGCCACTTATGGGGACATGTCAGCATCACTCATACCTCACTGCAAGTGCCCCCTCCATTCCCCCACACTCACACTTAAACAACAATTTACTATTGTATCTTATACAGTCAAATTGTTTACTACATTACATTGGAACTCATACCTTGAATACAGACAATGACCTCCCAAGATATATAGACCGTTTTTAAATAATGCAATTTTTTTTTAGAAAAGCAAAGCTTCAAAAGAATGAAACGAAAAAAAAAAGAGAAACCGTCTCTACTTGTAACCCAGCTGTGTACACAGTCCACAGTCCTGAAATTGTCCAATGTGTATCCCTGGATACACATTGACTAATCCCCCTTGAAAATGGGGGGTTACTTATTATTTTAAGTAGTCTCCTTAGCACTGCAAGATGGTTGGAAAATATTGTCTAAGGTAATTGAGCCATAGGTAAAGGTGGGCATTCACAACACAGTTTCCACAAGGATGGCACATGAAATAATACCAGTACATTGCAATGGCTTGCTGTTCTGCTGCATGAGGCATACAGTACATTCTAATATGAGAAATCAATTCTGTTTAAGTCTTGAGAAGCAACAGTTTTTGTAGACATTTTGCTTTTTTAAATAGATCAGAATCCTTTCTTATTTGATTATGAATTATTCCAAGCTTCATTACTGCTAAATCCATGAATCTGTAATACAAATATAAAATAGGACAGTTTCAGTGGGAGCTCTGCGCCAGGTGAATTATTCATCTATATCCCCCTGAGTACCTCTCTATTCTCTGTATACAATTTACTGGCGGGAGACCTCCAGGAATTTTCCTGCCACTATGATCATTTTACCGCCATGGACCATGAGATATAAAATTTACATATTAAAAGAGAAGAGAATTTCAGATTTTGTACATTATTAAAATAACCAGATAACAAGGTCTTATCCTATGGGGCATATGTACTAAGCATTGGAAAGAGATAACGTGGAGAGAGATAATCTACCAACCAGTAGTCATTTTTCAGACACTGCCTGTGACCACCTAATTGGCAGGCTTTTTTTTAGGTCTCTCCACTTTATCCCTCTTCAAAGCTTAGTACATATGCCCCCATAACATTGAATGACTATGATCTCTATTACAAGTGTAATTTGAAAAAAATAAAATAAATAGAAGCTAAATCCATGTATCAGCTATGAATACTTGATTTTTGTATTATCATCAGACACAGCAAAAGATTTTAAGTGCGTCTCTGTTTGTAAAAAACTACTACAGGTTGAGGATCCCTTATCCTGATATCTGTTATCCAAATTATTCCAAAAACCATAGTTTCTGGAATGTTCTTTTTTGTTGTTGCTAAAAGCACTACTGGTGACATCTGTAACTGGCACTACTGGTGACATATGTAACTGGCACTACTGGTGACATCTGTATCTGGCACTACTGGTAACATCTGTATCTGGCACTACTGGTGACATCTGTATCTGGCTCTACTGGTGACATCTGTAACTGGCACTACTGGTGACATCTGTAACTGGCACTACTGGTGACATCTGTATCTGGCACTACTGGTGACATCTGTATCTGGCACAACTGGTGACATCTGTATCTGGCACAACTGGTGACATCTGTAACTGGCACTACTGGTGACATCTGTAACTGGCACTACTGGTGACATCTGTAACTGGCACTACTGGTGACATCTGTAACTGGCACTACTGGTGACATCTGTATCTGGCACTACTGGTGACATCTGTAACTGGCACTACTGGTGACATCTGTAACTGGCACTACTGGTGACATCTGTAACTGGCACAACTGGAGACATCTGTATCTGGCACAACTGGTGACATCTGTAACTGGCACTACTGGTGACATCTTTAACTGGCACTACTGGTGACATCTGTAACTGGCACTACTGGTGACATCTGTAACTGGCACTACTGGTGACATCTGTAACTGGCACTACTGGTGATATGATCTGTAACTGACATTACTGGTGATATGATCTGTAACTGACATTACTGGTGACATGTGTAACTGACACTACTGGTGACATCTGTAACTGGCACTACTGGTGACATCTGTAACTGGCACTACTGGTGACATCTGTAACTGGCACTACTGGTGATATGATCTGTAACTGACATTACTGGTGACATCTGTAACTGACATTACTGGTGACATCTGTAACTGACATTACTGGTGACATCTGTAACTGGTACTACTGGTGATATGATATGTACAGTAAGTAGCATTAAATATGTGCAAGAAAATGATTGCTTAGCATTCAAATTCAGTGCGTGAGATAGTATGCAAACTTTTTTTCATGTTTTCAAATACATATTTGTGTGTATTTCATGTAATTAATGTGTTTATGCAACATAAATGCATTTTGTGTTTACACATGGGTCCCGTCCTCAAGATACATTATTGAAATATAAAAGTATTCCTAAAAAGGGAATACTGTAATCCTTTATCCAAAACGGACCCGGGTCGACTCGGGATTGCAATGTGCGATGTGAAAGCAGCATTATTTGCATCACTTACATGACAGAAGAAAAATTCGGACAGGCGGCATCTCATTTGCTCGGTAAACTGCAATTTTTGCAGCTTACCAAGCCAACCTGAATTGACTTCTAAGTGACTAAGGATGCAGCAAAATACTAAATTCAGAAAAAAAGCACAGTACGACAGCCCAGTACTTGATATATATGACTTGCTATAAAGGCGCTAAACGGAAAGGAAGCATGAGGAAAAATCTGTATATATGGAGTAGGGGCAGTATGGATAATTTAGTGGCCGGCATGGGTTTAATTTCTACCAATGGCGTAACTGTGCGGAGTTATTTATTTTATTTATTAACAGATTCTTATATAGCGCACACATATACCGCAGCACTTTACAGAGAATATTTGAACATTCACATCAGTCCCTGCCCCAATAGAGTTTACAATCTTTGTTCCCTACCACATGTACACGTACACACAGACATTCTAGGGTTAATTTGTTAGGAGCCAATTAGCCTACCAGTATATTTTTGGATTGTGGGAGGAAACCGGAGTACCCGGAGGAAACCCACGGAAGTACGGAGAGAACATACAAACAGTTAGAACCATGGTGGGAATCAAACCCATATCCTCTGTGCTGTGAATCATAAATGGTCGAGTTTGTATATTCTCCCCGCGCTTGCTTGTGTTTCCGCTGTGTACTCCCGTTTCCTCCCATATTCCAAAAATATACTAATAGGTTCATAAACGCCCAAAATAAATTAACCCTAGCATGTTGTGTGTATGTACGTGGGCAGGCTACATAGGCCAAGTGTTTCCCATCTGCTGTCAAAATTCTATGTTTGTTTAAGTCATTGTTCCAATGGTGCAAAGATTTGGGAATAAGATTTGCCCTAAAGTGTTTAGTTCATTTAATAACAAGCAATACATTTACTGTATGTGATCAGTTACTGGAATTAAAAAAGGTTTCCTCAGAATCTGCAGAGCAGAAAGGCCGCACATTTTCTAGTCTGTTAGTTATATCCTATTTTTTGTTCTGCCTGAGATTATTATTCAGATGGTTTGCTCAACCCCTTGAGATCGGCAAGGCCAGAAAATGGTGTGAATAACATTAGATTTTAACAGAACAAGATGCAAAAGCTTTCAGTAGCTCACAGACATTACAGCCCAAATCTGATAGTCTGAGTCCTCCTACCTCATACAAAAAAATGTGATCAAATTAATTTAGCAATGGAATGTAGATTTGTTTTGCAGATCTGATGTTTTCACCCTATCTGGAATACAAAGTGTGCTGCACTCGACTGTTCTGTTTGCATGTCACTCATGCTGCATACTCTGCTACAAGGGCCCTTCTCAAATGGACAAAACCATGTGCACTGCAGGTGGGGCAGATGTAACTGACTGCTTTATTTTTACACTGCAATATAGATCTCACTTTAAAGTAAAATCCCACCCAAATCTAATTATCTCTGCACATGTTACATCTGCCCCCCTGCAGTGCACATGGTATTGTCCATTTGAGAAGGAATTTGCCTTTGCGAGGGCCAGGATAATGGCCAAGGTCTTCAGCTACTTTGTGCAGTGACGTAAATGAGCTGTAATTATACGTCATGAGCTTGAAATATACAGGTCTTATACATACTTGCCTACTTCTGAAAACTAGTTTCAGGGAGATTATAGTTGGTAATAGAATTTTGCACAGTGCCCCATTGAGGGGGCATGTCATGCTCCACCTAAAGGGTGTATCTAGTTCCATATATGGAGATTGTGAAAAGAGATTTTGATTGTGGAATCTACAATCATTGGCGTGCACTGCTACATCTGAGAGGAATCATTTAAAATGACTGATATCCAAATGTAGATGAGCCCCAAAGCAGTAAGAGTGAGCTACTATACTTGGTAACGTGCTGGGAAATGGTACTGATGATTCAATGTAAATTATATATATATATATATATATATATATATATATATATATATATATATATATATCTCATTCCTTTTTCCCCCCAAAATGTAAAAGTGTAATATGGGCTACAGGGGCAAACGCAGGATTTTCAGAAGGGGGTTTCCAGAGGGGCGGAGCAAAGCACGGAGGTGGGCAGTTAGGTGACCCATTATATGCCGGGTCAGTTAAAGTATTATACATAGACCAAATGTATATAAATAATAATAATAATAATAATAATAATAATAATAAATATAACAGCGGTGTAGACCCCTGGGCATAGCAATGTATTGGGGCCCTACCAATCCTCCAGCGGTAGGGGTGGGGGAAGCTGGTAGGGGGTATTATATCAACCGCTCAGCATGTAGGGCCTGGATCAGTAATTTCCACTAATTACCCCTTTACTGCACAGATGGTGGGAGATGGGGTGGGAGAAGGGGACATTCTGCTGAATAAAGGGGCCCTGATACATAACTTCCAGGGTGGTAGAGGATGTTTAATATGCAGAGGAGGAGTATATAGTGGAGTGGGCTTATTATTCATAATTTTCTTAGTGGGAGGACATCTTGCTTGACTGTAGATATCTCCAGTTCCCGGAAATAGATTTCTTAAATTTTAATGGAATTAAAAACTAGAGAATTCCACCTACCAAATGGTATTGGGGACTAGGGGATCAGAGTTCAGGAGGCAGAGCAATCTGCCAACGAGTATATAAAACTACTTACCAGGTGTGTGGAGCTGGAGCAGTAACCAGCAGCTGGAAGGCTGATATCTCTGGTTCTGGGAAGAGTAGAGACAGGCTACTAGTGTCCATCAAAGGGGGAGAGTTCCAGCTTTTGGAATATACCCTCAGAAAAACTCTAAGTCAGACAGAACCTGAAATATCTGACTGGGAAGAGCAATTAACAGGCTTGGATGGGGACCACTACTTTGAAGTCCGATATCTCCTGTTCCCAAGGGCCAATTTTTAAAATTCTTGTACCCATGGAAAGAGGGGACCCTCAGCTTTCAGCTAGACTCCTGGGGGGGGGGGGTTTGGGTACTCAGAAACCCCCCCTGCGTGCGCTACTGGGCTAGGTGAAATGAGGGAGAGAGGGAGATTACTGCTATTTCAGGGAGTCTCCTGCAGAATGTCTTATATAACCAACTACCCAGAGCTGTTCATTTCTGCTTTGCTACATAAGTGGACATGAATAGAGTTTGGCACTGGAGTTGATGTGTGCCGTATAGCCACATACACACTACACTAAGGAATATTTTAAACAACATAGCTCATTTTGGCCTTATCACCCTTTGTAATATTGCTTAGTGCGTACGCTCAATCTCGCCATCAATGAGATTATGTCTATCATTTCTCAATTGCATCCTAGAAAATGAAAGAAGGAATGTTATTGGTTGTTATGGGCAATATCACCACTTTTCATTTTTCGAAGCTGTAGAGTATGTACCCCTATGAAAGGGCACCTCCAGGAGGTACAGGCTACATGTTGCAGTCCAACACCCTATTAAGTATCTTAATACTGAAAATGTTATTGACTTTTTTTCAGTTAATTCTATATAGTTATGTAAAAACATTTTATTAATGGAAGGTTCATTCTATAATTATGGGGGTTATTCAGTCAAAATAAAGCAGCCAGAATTTTCCCTGTACAGAAACAAGATAACTCACCCAAATCTATCTCTCTCTATGCGTTACATGTGCCTCACCTACAGTGAAACATGGTTTTGCAGATCCAAACTAAACCGAATTTCAGCAGTATGGAATTCAGATTTTAATTCAAAAATTTGGATTGCCAAAATTACATAATTTTATCTGTTTGTGTCCATTTTGAAGAAACCCAAAACCCAAGAGTTGGAATTCTATATCAAAACATTTGAAATCGGTTAATCAAAAAATAAACATGACGATGAAATGAAAACCAAAACCAGATTGGTAGACTCTGTGAACAATCAGAATAATCTTTCAGAAATGTAACATGTGATTCGTACACAAAGACAGAAGTAGTGATATCACACAATTAAAATGGCTTCCAAATCAGCCGTTGACTTGCATCAAATCACATGAGAAATTAGTCTAAAATAGAAGAAGGACTTTGGCAGCATACACCAATGTTGGGGCACTGACCACCCCTTCTTCTTTGAGACCCAGCGTATATTATACATCAAACTAAAGAACACAATGCAGGTACACTTAGGGGGGTATTCAATCTCCTGTCGCTATTCCCGATGGTGGAAATAGTTGTGGGGCCTTATTCAATGCTGTGTTTCCCGACAGCATTGGACAAGGATCTCGGCAAAACGGGTCCGACCTTAGAAGCAGTCAGGCATGTTCTGCTGAGAACGGCCGTGGATTGTCGAGCTCCCGGAGGCAGCTTGACGAGCCCGACAGTCGTGACCCAGGATTGAATAACCCCATTAGTATACTAACTTGTATATTTAATTTTTCTAGCTGCTGGATTTCTCCTTAAGCAAAAATGAAAAACAAATACATGATACACAAGGTTAAAATTATTCTGCAGTTTCTATCAAAATAAAAACAACACTGAGTAAAATAAGAAATGAGACAATGAGATTGCTTCATTTAATTCACAAAGAATAACAAATGATACACAGAGGAAGAATCTGAATAATAAAGAGCTCAGAGAGAATGTACATAATAGAACCTAGTTAGTCAACTGTCAAAGGGGCCTTTAGGATGGAAAAAAAAACAAAGTTATTGATTATCTTTGTGGTGATAATTGGATTGTGTCCACATTTTGGTACATTTATTTCTCTTTAATAATTTATATTTCAATTATTATTATTTCATTGTATCTGCTACATTACCATGACACATTTTTTAGCTTACTAATGCTCTCCCCCCCCCCCCCTCAGAACCACAATACACTGAATGGTAGTTGCTTAAATGCACCTAAAATGGACCAATACATTCATTTTTAACAACTACCATCACTACTCTGAGGCTGTGTACACACAGTACAATTTGACATTTGATTTTGACTATATAGTCAAAATCGGATCGGGATCGCATAGACATCGAATGGAGATAGAACACGTTTTTAAGCTTTCTATCCCGATTCGATGCCCATGCGCGCTCCCGTTCAGCTGAAATCGAAAAGCCAAATAGACAGTGCAGCAATGACTATATAGTGCAGATTGAATGTAGATAGTAAGAATTGTATGTCAAATAGCACATGAGTTAGCAAAGATTGCATAGCAATTGAATCTTATGGGTACACACGGCTTATAGAAGCAAAATCGAACAGAAAATCGAATGGGCATCGAATGTTTTTTCTACATTCAATGCAGATTCAAGCCCTATGCGTGCTCCCGTGTAGTGTAAATCGAATAGAAAAATAGTCTTGTCAGGCACGATTATATAGTACAGAACTGTACTATATAGTCAAATCAAATGCATTTTGCATACCATTTGATTCGATCTCAATCGAATGGGGATTGAATCGCCAGCAGAATCGCACCATGTGTACATACTATTAGTCTAATAGCGAAGGGATCTCACCATGTGCACAAAGCATGAGAGGCATGGATGGGATCAGTAGTTAGAGGGTATGCCAGCACCACGTGTTCCTGGACAGCACTTGTGAGACTCTACATCCTGTACTTACAGACTGCATACAATGCAGAGAGGCTCCCTCGTCCCCTAGTGTCACGTGGCACATATCTTCTATGTCTGTAGACAATGGGACTCGGGAGCCCCTGCTCTGCCCTGCATTGACATGCCAGTACAGAGCTGTAAGTATATTCACAAGGGAGTAGAGTACTCAGGGGACAAGGGATGGGGAGGTGTACTGTGCAGCATAGGGAAGGGGTGACTGAGGTCTTAAAGGGGAGGCAAGGGTCCCTCTTATTGGAGGGTTCCCTCACAATTAAAATGCCCCAGGCCCCCACAAACATTATTCTGGCACTTGCCAAGAGTGCACCTTGTCTCCAATTCCTCACTAGTAAATCACAACCTGCGTGCCCTGCCCACTTGTTGGGTACAGCATTATTTACCACTCCTAATTATTTTCATTATTTATTTTGGTCGTAATGAGTCATTCCACCCTTCACCTCTATTCAAAAAGGTCAACATGCATTAGGTCAACACAGACAAGAGGTCATCGTTATGCAATATGTCGACATGGTCAAAACGTCAACACAAGTAAGAGGTCTTATTTTGCACTGGCATTACATCTGCTTCATTACAATCACATAAAATACATGACATATTACAATTTTGTATTGCGTGTATCTCTACACTCCAGACACTTGTTCATTTAATTTACTAACTGTCTGTTCTATTATGGATGATTGGAGCTTGACAGCATAGGATTGTATTGTAGCAACACCCAGACCATGACCTTAAAGAATTTCTGTGTTTAATACCACCCATAATTACAATATAGTATCGGAAATAACAGATATATACAATAGCAAAAAAGTAAAACAACTGAAAATAATCAAGTAACATTACACTGATCAGCCCTCACCCCTTTTTTTTCTAAGGACCCGGCTTTCCTAAATTAGGCCACATCCCAAAATGTTCCCAAGCCAGGTACAGCTCTCTGTATCACTGACTGTTCTTTGGAGCCTTGTGCATTATGAAGCAAGGGGCTTTTGTATGAAAGTACAGATATTATGTAAAATTAGGACATACCCGCCGATCCCAGTACATGCTCTGTTCCAACAAGATCATACGGTACTTATATGTTAGTTGGGCGCCCAACTAAGCTATTTGCTTAGTTTTCCGAGTCCGCTCACCACGCTTCGGGCTCGGTGGCTCACTGCGCTCGCCACACTATATAAAATCATCTCCATGCCGACATGGATAGTGGGGGTATGAGCGTACTAACTACAGTGGGCGCCCAACTAACATCTAAGTACCGATCATACATATCTTTGGCAAAATGATGCCACTTTCATGCCTCTCATTTTTTGTTTATTATATTTAATTCAAAAGCATTGAGATTTCATACAACCAATTCACATAAATATACAATCTTCTGATCTTTATTTAAAATAGTTCAAAATAAATATACGAAAATTGCATTATTTAAAATATGTGGGATTTTTAATGACTTCATATAGTTACTTTATGCACTGTATGGTGATAACAGTATTTTTTATGCATAACTGCTTCATGAAAGAGAAACATCTAAAAGCTGGAATTACTTTAAAACACTCCCATTATGAGCTGCACACTGATATGACCTTTTTATGGTCTGCGTCCGGATGCTGAGATGTTCCAGTTGATTTACTTCTATCTAGTGGCTTTTATTCCTACCCTTAAATGATTTTTTCCCCCCACTGAGTTTATAATGAAACTTATTTTATGATTTAAGTAAAACCACAAAAGGAAACGTTTCTCTTAAGTATTTTTTGGGGGAATGTCCTGCTGATTTTAAGCATAACATTTTTCAAAAAATTTAATTAAACAGTATGACAAGCACTTCTATAGGTGAAAACATACATTATAAGCAAAGGACTTGCATCTAAACCAAAAAGGGTTAACAGACTTATCCTAGGCTCCACATGGATTGCCACAGAGATAGCAGCCACAGGCCCAAATTACATTTTGAATGAGTTTGTTCTCTTAATAAAAGGATACTATGGTTCTGTCACTTTCCGTGCACCAGCGGTTCATTTGTAGTAAACTGTCTGTTGCTTGGTAGCTATTTAACTTCCATGTTAATCTACTGTATTTTTCTGAAGACACACCAAAGTTCTAAAAATGTCACTTGCATCTGCAGGATGCAATTTGCCCCATGTTGTAGAGTATTATGGCATGGTGTGCAATCAATACAACATATATGAGATGAGGCAGTATCGATAAGCATTTTAATGATCATCGTACAAAGTCTTTAAATTTTATGAAGACAAGTCCTACAGCCAAACATTCTGATTTTATTTTATGAAGTTAGTTAGTTATTTGCAAACAAAATGAGGGGCTTAATTATTGTTATTATTATTTATTAAGTGATTTCTGTCACTTTAAATATTTGGTAAAATTGTAATTTCAGGAAAAACTAATTCATTTGCATGCATGGAGGTGCTTGCATTAGTTTCCTCCGGGTACCCTGGTTTCCTCCCTCAATACTAAAATATACTGGTAGGTTAACTTGCACCCAAAAGAAACCCTAGTGTGTAAATAAGCCAAGTGGTTCTTATCTGCCATCAAATTCTATGTTTCTAACTTGGCTATTTAGAATCATATAACAATCTAACAAGCAAAACTTTCCTCTACTGCTTGTTTATTGCAGTTGTGAAGGAATTGTTTGTATTGGGAAAGGGAACATTGCTCACTGGTGATATTTTAGCCAACAGTGGCTTACACTGTACGAAGAAGGTGTAATAGTGCTTGAGCTCAGTAAAAGTGGTAGGTCCAGAGTTGGGACTGAAGCATAGTCCAAAATTCAAATAGTGGCACAACACCAACTGCCAGTGTGTCCTGGCCAGAGAGGATTGACAATGTTTGTAGTGGCAGCTAGTGTGGCTCCCTTATTTGAACTGTACTACAGCCCCAACTCTGGAACCGCCAATGTTCATAACTGTGGCTTGCCAATTACAAATAGAATAGAATAGTTCCTCATGGGAGATACTGGAAATATTGCCAGCATTCAGCTTTCGTTAAATAGCATCATTACTTAGGTTACACAGAAATTAAATGATTAAATAGGTCATGAAGATTCAAGACAAATCATGAACAATTATTTTATATTAAATATATAAATAATATTTGTTTATTGTGAATAAAATGTATAGTACACCAACATTATAATATACCAACAGATCAAAAATGTATAAAAAAAACCACATACTGCACTTAAACTGAGTGCTTATAGACTGAAACAAATGTCAACTGTAACCAATATGATACTTTCGCTATATATTTATAAATGTAATGCAGTTAAATATTATTGTAATTTAATGTAGTTAATTAATATTATTAAGTCATGATTACATTAATACAAACTGATATATTATCAACACCTAAGGTTCAATTTTAGTGGAGAACCTTTGTAAATACTGTAAGCTTTCAGAACGTCAATGCATATGTAAGAAAAGGTAAAACTACAGGAAGTCCAAAATGAAATAACAATGGGAACATTACCTCATAATAAAAAAATATTCACAAAATTAGCCGCAGCAATTCTGGAATTACATCATATGGATTATAGTATGTAGCTAACAAGGAAAAAATAATACCTTAACAACCAGACCTTTATATATAAAAACTGAACATTAAGATTATACAGACAACATTAAAATCAACACAGATTAATCAAACATTGCTCAGTAATCTAATTCATTGGCATGAAATTTCACAGTCAAAATTTTTCACAAATAGCCCAAGGAGACTATCACCTTTAATTGAAGCTGGACACCAAGTACAGTATATAAGTGAAAAAAAGGAGTATAAAAAAATCCTGCCCTGGTTGCATACATTTTCCCACTTCAAAATCCAATCGCAGTAATATTAATTTTTAGATGTCCCCAGAAAACTCACCTCTTCAGGCTAGCTTATCATATTGCAGAACCCTCACATAACATCCAGTAGCATTCATATCTAATTGCATCCCATCAGAACAGTCTTGTAATTTGGTAGGACTGCCGTTCTATGGAATTCTATCCTCATGTATCCCTCCTATTATCCCTACAGAATTTAAGATTGTGAGCAGTTGTTTCCAATTGCGAAGCGCCAATAGCGTAAATTCGTCCCAGTCCCCCGGAGGCAGATTAAATGTTGGTGCCTTCATCCGATAGATAGTAGATAGAGCAGTGAGGCAGCCCTTACACCAATATTATTAATTTGGCTAGATAGTAAGGCTGCCGAAGGAGAGGAAAGGGGAAAGGTTAAAGTAAGGCTGCCGGAGAAGAGGTTAGGGGAGAGAATAGGATAAGCCTGAAAAAGAGGGCACAGCTGCAGGAGGGGGGGTTGGGGTTAGGGGAAAATTATAAGGTAGGGTTGTGGGAGGGAAGGCTAGGGATAGTGGGGTTAATGTATCAAGCTTCAAAAAGTGATAAAATGTAGAGTGATAAACAACCAGCCGAACAGCTCCCACCTATCATTTTTCAAACCCAGCCTGTAACACTCTAGTTAGTAGCGGATTGGCTGGCTGTTTATCTTTCTACATTTTATCACTTTTTGAAGATCAATACATCTGGCCCAGGGAGAGAATAATGTAAGGCTGTAAGAGGGGAGAGGTTAGGGAAATGCTGCAGGATGGGAGGTTAGGGGATAGGTTAGGGTATTGCTGCACAAGGGGAAAGGTTAGGGAAATTCTGCAGGAGTGGAGGGTTAAAGGAGAGTGTAAGGTAAGGCTGCAGGAGTGGAGAGGTTAGGTAAGGCTGCAGGATGGGAAGCTAGGGTTAGGGGAGAGGTAATGGTAAGACTGCTGTATGGGATCAGTTTGGGTAAGGCTGCAGGAAGGGAGGTTAGGAAAGAGGTTAAGGTAAGGCTGTAGGAGAGTAGCAAGTTAGGGTACGGCTGTAGGAGGGTAGCAGGTTATGTGTCTCTGGCTGTAGCCCACTCCCTGTTCCTCCCCTGCTCTGTATAAGCTCCATTATATGTGTAATCTCATTGACCTGTGTGAGCCATAGGCAGGGGAAGTGATGGGGAAGGAGCTCCTGGCTGTGGCTGGTAGTAGCTGCTCACAGTGTGGGGTCTCCTCTGGTGCCTGCAGTGTGCTGACTGCTGGAAGCTGCATTGGGTGCTGTGTGCTGCCTGGGGGATCCCATTTCCTGCTGCTGCTAAATATCTCCAGAGGTCAGAGGAGCATGTACTGGGCTCTCCTCCAATCAGAGCTCAGCATATGCTCCTCTGACCCCACTTCAGTGCCTTCTGGGATTTTTTACCCAGTAGTGCACTGCACTGCAGATTACTGTATGCTGCTGCCCTGACCACCTGGAGGGTGCAGGCGAGGTAACCACAGGCACAAGATGGCTCCCTCCTGCTCCTCTACTCTGAGAGAGAGGAAAGCAGGGGCCGCTGATGGGCTGGGAGTACAGTGGAGCCGAAGACATTGGAGGAGATATGCCCCCCCCCCCAGGCGCAGGCGCTTGGCGGCAGATGACTCCATTGCTTCCGGCAGTTTCGCCACTGTAAAGCGCAATTATATATGCTGTGCTATATAAGAAAATTTAAATAAATATAGGTAAGTTAAAATGTTTTCAGCAACTTTGCACACCTAGAAGTATATTTACTTAAATACGGGTTTTAAGAAGTGTAGATGTTGCCAATAGCAGCCAATAAAATTCTGATTTTCTTTTATATAGCACTTTCTTACAGATATATATATATATATACACACATATATATATATATTTAAGCAGTGTGGGAGGTTGGCGGCACTCTCAGATTTTTGTAAAAGAAGACACAACGCCTGTTGTATGCAGTCTTAACGTTTCAATTCACCATTGGAATTTTCATCAGAAGCTTCTGATGAAAATTCCAATGGTGAATTGAAACGTTAAGACTGCATACAACAGGCGTTGTGTCTTCTTTTACAAAAACCTGAGAGTGCCGCCAACCTCCCACACTTCTTATTTAATTGTATCCAGGAAGGCACCCGGGACTGAAACATCATTGTAGGAGTGGAGTGCCGACCAAACCCCCATTACCTTATATATATATATATATATATATATATATATATATATATATATATATATATATATACACATATATACATACACACTTTGGAGTGCTACTCATGCGCAGCAAATGGAGTTTTCAAAAAAGATTTATATTAATTAAACATTTGTGATGAAATTCATTAAAAAGTGTCTATTATATCAAGAATTGTAACAGTGCCCTATTTTGATGGGCGATACTTATTCACAATAATCTGATAGTATACATAAAACACTTAAAAATAAATTATAATTAAAAAAGAATTCAATAAATTCATATGAGCACATAAATCAACACTTGAACGAATTTATCTATTAAGCTGATGTTAGCCAGACAATATATCATTTTTGCTTGCATTAAATCGTTTTTCACAAACTTCATTTGAAACAATTATTGGTCATGAAACAAGAGCACTTTAGATGTAGTTTTGAATACAGTCACGGTTTAATTGCTACAATGTTGCATTAGTGAGTAAATAGTTCACTTGATATATAAATGTAGCATTTCTCCTTGCTCATAAAAAAAAGAAAAGTGGTCAGTCAAGCTGTGAAATGTCGATTTAACAAGGTATAATTACCAGATTGGGACCTGAGTCCTGAGCATGATATTTTGACCGTTTGTTCGGAACTACAGCACCGCACACTGGGGCAGATGTATTAAGTCTGGCGAAGAGATAAACTGGAGATAAAGTGGAAGGAGATAATGCACCAGCCAATCAGATCCCAACTGTCATATTTCAAACACAGCTGATTGGCTGGTGTGTTATCTCCTTCCACTTTATCTCCAGTTTATCTCTTCGCCAGGCTTAATACATCTGCCCCACTGTAACCACTCTGCTGGCACCATGCAAGCCCATCAGCTCCAGAGTTTGGGAGTATGAGGTGTGGTGTGGTATTTGCCAGTGGGGTCTGTTTGCAAGCACTGTTACTTGTGTGGTTTGCTATTTGCCTCTCTCCGCTAATTGACATCCAGCTCCTGGTCCTCACTTGTGGGGTGGTTGCAGATATTGTCCACTCAGTGGTCTCTTGATGAAGCAGCCAATGATTGTGGTGGGTTGCGAAATGCGTTATACCACACCCAGAATGAAAACTGGAGCGAGAAGTGTGCATTGTGTGTCAGAGGTGAGCCACACACCCAACAGAGGTGAGCCACACACAGGCCGCACTGAGCGGACAATATCTGCGGCCACTTGCTATCAATGGCTATTCTAGTAAGTTACAGCCAAGAAAACTGCAAGGTTTTGGTATCCTACAAGAATAGTTTATCTATATTTGGGTAAAATTACAAACGTTTCCATTGAGGCAAAGCATACTATAATAACCAATTACATTCAAAATCAAGTTGTTTTCTGAACACCTCTACAGCCCCCATTATGAAAGACGAATATACCTAGTCAACAATTGTCTGTTTACTATTTTATTAATTAATCTATGAAAATTGCTATGTCTTTCACTGGTTGCAGAGACATATTACAAATGTTAAATGGACAGTCATTATTCGTGATATAAGGTTTTACATTGCAAAAGTTGCCTGTTTTTGGGTAGATGTGTGAGTACCAACCAATCAGCAGCTGTTATTTTCAGATGTTATTTTGAAAAACGACAGGAGCTAATTGGTTGGTGCATTATCTGAAACTACTGCAACATGACCCCCCCCCCCCCCAAAAAAAAAACACAAAAAGTATAAACACATTTGCTTATTACATCTCCTATAAATTTAATAAAGTAATATTTAATTAAAATCCAAAAACAGT
Source organism: Crinia signifera (assembly GCF_055691185.1). NCBI lineage: Eukaryota > Metazoa > Chordata > Amphibia > Anura > Myobatrachidae > Crinia > Crinia signifera. Next base: position 232,345,099 of record NC_139222.1, read on the forward strand.
TCAAGTGAGCATAATATTATTTATGACTAATTCCCAGTTGCGAACAGAACAACGTGTAAGCAAGGAGATACTGTGAGATTTTTAAGTAAGCACTTGACATTAATTAGAAAGAAAAAAAATAGATCTCTTGCATTAACTAGACAGCAATTTTCTTCTGTCGTTTTGGCAGATGCATCTCCAATGTGTGCTTGATGGATAATCTACATGGGTTATTAATGTAGAAAACATGAGGATTATTAATTCAGAAAGAAATCTATTTGGAATCTTACAAGTTTTGGTACCATTTGCTGTTGTTGTTTTTTTTTTTACATTATTTTCATGTCTGAACCCATATTTCTGGGTCTATTTATTAAACTGAGGTAAGCCAAGTGTTCCAGCAGTACAGTCTCTACTGCCTGTTTGACACGCTGTAAAAATGTGTTTTACTTTCTATAAACTATTTTTTTTTACATTTATTATTTAAATGTAAAAATTGGATCCAGAATTCAAGAAATGTAAAAAAATAGTGTATATTAAGATTTATTGAGGTACAGATACAGTATTAGCTCATATAAAGAAAGTAGGTACACGCATATGGATCCCAACCAGTGGAAGGGCAGCAGCACAGTTCAAATAAAGTGCTTTTAAAAAGCACAATACTGCTTAAAATGTATATTATCTGTATTAGGACATTTCCATTACCATATTAGTTTGCAGCAAGTTGTTACCAGGTAGCCAACAAAGTCCCAATGTAGATTGTTGAAGTGAAAAATGATGAACCAGTCGATTCATATAAACGGGTACTTTGTAAACCTGGGTGACTGAGCATGTCTGTCATTGCAACCGAATGCTTCCGGATATCAATGGTGAATAATCTTTAGGAGAAGGCAATGTCCATATTGTTCATAAAGATCTTTCTTAGTGGTAATTGGTAATGTATGGAAAACCCAGGCTCTCCAGCTCAATGCGTTTCCCTGGGAACATCCTCCCACCTTCCTCAGGAGCAAAGTGAGCAGTCTGTCCAGCAGAAGCTCCATAAATACTCTAGAGCTAATTATATAATACATCACAGCTGTGCAAGTAGAAATAAAAATAGAAGATATCATCCTAATAATAATAATATATAATTTATAAATGCAAATCTGTATGTCACTTAAAGCGCTGTGGTAGTTCTTAAACTCTTATTAGTATGAAACTATACCTGAATAGGCAGGTGTAAGGTGAATTCATTATAGATCTTATACCACATGACCGGGGCTTTGGTCAGGTAGTATAAGCTTCAGGTCACAGCAGCTGTGCCTGGCATCACACAGTCACCACGGGCCCCTCTTTAGAAGTATAAACGCTCCTTTTTTTCCCAAACCACTTCCATAAAACAGTCAGTCATCGCCCCTGGTCAGGAAAAAAATTGCAATTTCCTGTGTTCGCAGTTTTAGGGCTTGCACTTGTGTGCTCAGGCATGCGTGCATGCACAGAAGTGCTTTGGACACTGCCAAACAAACATACTTCCAATATCTCCTCTCTTCTCATGCCACCAACCCTTAGAGATTTTTTAACATATTTACAGTAAACTTCTTCTGTACTCCCCCTTCCTCAGCTACCATCAGTGCACAATAACTTGCCTCCTACTTTAAGGACAAGATTGATAACATCCAAGATGAAATGGTATGCTCTTCTGCAGCCTCTAATCTACCTACTTCCCCACCTGTACCCTCTGGCACTTTCTCGTCATCCCCTGTGCTTTTCCCAACCTTAACTAAAATCTGCCATCTCTCTCTTGCTACTGGCACTATTCCTTCTCTGTTCAAACATGCAGTTATTACTCCCATTCACTTAAAGCGCTGTAGTAGTTCTTAAACTCTTATTAGTATGAAACTATACCTGAATAGGCAGGTGTAAGGTGAATTCATTATAGATCTTATACCACATGACCGGGGCTTTGGTCAGGTAGTATAAGCTTCAGGTCACAGCAGCTGTGCCTGGCATCACACAGTCACCACGGGCCCCTCTTTAGAAGTATAAACGCTCCTTTTTTTCCCAAACCACTTCCATAAAACAGTCAGTCATCGCCCCTGGTCAGGAAAAAAATTGCAATCTCCTGTGTTCGCAGTTCTAGGGCTTGCACTTGTGTGCTCAGGCATGCGTGCATGCACAGAAGTGCTTTGGACACTGCCAAACAAACAAACTTCCAATATCTCCTCTCTTCTCATGCCACCAACCCTTAGAGATTTTTTAACATATTTACAGTAAACTTCTTCTGTACTCCCCCTTCCTCAGCTACCATCAGTGCACAATAACTTGCCTCCTACTTTAAGGACAAGATTGATAACATCCAAGATGAAATGGTATGCTCTTCTGCAGCCTCTAATCTACCTTCTTCCCCCCCTGTACCCTCTGGCACTTTCTCGTCATCCCCTGTGCTTTTCCCAACCTTAACTAAAATCTGCCATCTCTCTCTTGCTACTGGCACTTTTCCTTCTCTGTTCAAACATGCAGTTATTACTCCCATTCTGAAAAAAAATTCTGACTAACTCTCTAACTACAGTCCTATCTCTTAGCTGCCATGCCTCTCCAAGCTAAATCGAGAGAATTGTCTACTTTTGACTCACACACATTTCCAAAACGGAATTAATTATATTCCCACCAGTCAAGAACAGTTACCATCCTGATATCTCCATAACTCTTGACAACTCAACAATCTAAGCTACCCCAAAAGCTTGTTGCCTAGGGGTCATCTTCAACTCTGAAATGTCCTTTGTTCCCCACATTCAAGCTGTCTCCAAATTATGTTACATGCATCTAAAAAACATATCCAAAACACAACGCTATCTTACAAAAGACACTACTAAATCTCTTATCCATGCACTCATTATATCCCGCATTGATTATTGCAATAGTCTCCTAACTGGTCTTCCTAAGAACAGACTCTCAAAACTGCAAACAATTTTAAATGCTGCTGCTAGGCTGATCTTCCTAGAAATACGTCTGCTGATCTGCTCTGCCAGTCCCTTCATTGATTGCCTGTATTTTACTGTATTCAATATACTTCTATTCACATATAAAGATATTAACCATACTGCACCAGCATAAATCTCTTTAATAATCTTTAAATATCTCCCAACTTGACCACTCCGCTCTGCACAAGATCTGCGTCTCTCTTCTGCACAGATCACTAGCTCCCATTCACTATTACAGGCGGTGGGGACCTCAGGTTACCGCCGACAAGCCGGCGGGGACCCGGGGAGCGGATGGAAGCGCCATCGGAAGGGGATGCGCGTGGCTCTCAGGCGCGCGCTTCCCCTTCTCGCCATCGATATGGTGCTGGCGGGGGATGGTGGCTGGCGTCGCCAGCGCCATCCCCTGCCAGGATGGGACATGCTCCATCTGTATGTATATTTAGAAACCATTACATTTGTATAAACATATTCTGCTTCTGAACAGTTACACTACAGTCAGACCTAGCCAGGGACTTTTGCCAGTAACGTAAAGATAGAAAATTCGTATACTGTAGTATAAAGAACAATAATAAGTGGAAATTATGTACTGTTTAGAAGATATAAATGTTAATAACTAAAGGTGATTAAATCTAAACCGAATACATTTTATAATGGTTCCTTTTTTATTTGCTCTATGCAGACTGAATTTAGGTTTCGAAGAAACACTTGGAACCAACTTTACTGATCACAAATTGCCGGGAAAATTCCTAATATCAGTTACATAATAGTCTCTCTATATAAAAGGCCAGTGGTCAGGGTCAGACAGATCAGGAGGAAAAGATGTTTCTTGCCACACAAAAAGAAATGTAGTATTATGGTGACAAATAACCAGAAACTACTGCCTGCTACCACCATAAACCTTCAAAAGTTTATAAGGTTTGGATGAAACAAAACATTTAAAAAGCAATGTGCTGGGAAAAGGTTTTGGGATGAGCTTAATATTTTGAGCAATTTGTGTTAGAAAGGTCAGAATCTGAAAACATAAAAAGGTTACGAGCACGCCACTTTCAAGTATATTTGTCATTACCTTGCATGAGTACTCTTATAAGTGAATAAAAATGTGATCACTAACTAGCCTTCCTATAATTGCAATCACCACAAGAGCACTGTGAAATATATTACTAATCAGTAGAAAAAAGGCAAATACAAGTATGCTGAAAACAGAGCAGACATTTACTAAATAAATATTCTCTCTGTCTAACCAACTGCTGTATTTAAATGATGCGCTATGTCATACAGGGATCACAAATGGGGTACAATAGATAGTAATGACTAGTAAAGGGTGAGGTGTAGGTATGTGGTAACAGGGGAGGGGGACCTCCTATGGTAAGAGACCCTCTCCTATTTACCACTGTACATATTAAAGTGAATTAAACTTAAACCTGACCTTTAAGGGATTATACATTATAATCCAAAATATGTCTAAATTGCAAAAAAAAAAAACCTACACCATTTAATATTAATTAATAACACATTTATTAGTAACACATTTAGCAATATGTGCATCTAATGTGAAATATAAAAATGGCCACATTCCAGACCATCCGATTTCAGTGAGACTTTATCCCACTGTCATTATCAAGACTGCTTTGTCCTGATGTGCCTGGGAGTTAAGAGGTATAAGCTATCAACACCAGCCGAGCAGCGGTAACACAACTCTCACTGTGGGTGTGGCATAAGAATAGTCAAGGTTAAATTGAAAGTGATCAAGGGCAGTGCAAAATGGCCTACACATTTGCTGAGCGTTCTTAATGATGCAAGATCGCGCAGCACACAGCAATGTGTCAGTGCTGTGTGCTGAGCTATATGTCAGGGCCAGTGTTCTCTGGTGAGCCGGCAATTAACTAGATTTATTCAGCTTGCTTGATATTAATCGCTGGGCGATAGTGATGTGCTGGGCCACACATTGCCATCACTATGGCCTCTACACATGGAGTGCATAGAACCATTTTCTAAGCGATCTACCTGTTACAAAATGCCCTGTAACCGCCCTATGTGTAGGCCCCTTACTACTTTTCAGTGCCTCACTTGACTCGTCTGTGACACAGATACAGTGGCATATATTCAATGCCGTGGGCGAGCGGTGACTGCGAGCAGGACTTTTTGCTCTCAGTCACCGCTCACCCTGTCAGTATTCAACTGACCCCCCTCATACGCAAATTCCCCCTCGCTCCGTTTTTTGAGCGAGGGGGAATTTGCGAATGTGCCTCCAAAAGCTGCGAGAATCGAGGCTAATTACAGCGAGTTTGCTGCACTAGCCTCGGCTCTCGCAGTTTAGGGGAATCCTCGCCGTTCTGTGACTGCGAGGATTCCCCCGGAACGTTGCATAGTGCGAGCGGCCGGCACGGGGGTTAAACTGCGAGAATCACTGGTTTTCTGTGATCCTCGCAGTTTAACCCCCTCGCCGGCCGCTCGCACCGGCATTGAATACCTGCCAGTAAGTCTAATGCTCATCAGCCATGCCGATGTCCCCGATCAGCTTACCTCCCAATGGGGCAGATGTATTAAGCCTGGAGAAGAGATAAACTAGAGATAAAGTGGAAGGAGATAATGCACCAGCCAATCAGCTGTGTTTGAAATATGACAGTTGAGAGTTGATTGGCTGGTGCGTTATCTCCTTCCACTTTATCTCTTCTCCAGGCTTAATACATCTGCCCCAGTGTTGGGTGGTATGAACTGGAAGACTGTTACAGGTCACATAGGGGGAAATTTACTAATATGTGCATTCTATTTCACATGTGATGTTGCTATGGGCAACCAATCAGATCCCGTCTACTATCTTCTAGAGAGTGCTAAATAAATAAGAAGTAGCTTCTGATTGGTTGCCCATAGCAACTTCAAATGTGAAGTAGAATACACATCTTAGTAAATTTTCCCCATAATGTCTTATTTTTAAGTACAGTATTTATTTTGTTATTTACGAAAAAAGTAAAGATGTCACTTGTGTCATGTTACAGGATACTACAAAGAGATGGCCTGGGACTTAGTATAGAACGGTTTGTGTTGTAGGCAGTGTAAAGTTTGGCTGAGATAAATACCTTATGAAAGAAGAAAAATGATTAAGGTCAAGGTGTAAATAGTTCACAAATAATACAATGCATATATGGTGTTTGCCACTTTCTTGTAAGAGGTTTATTGTAACATTGATGCCCTATTCAAAAATATTATTGCCTTTCATTTATTGCGTTTTACAGCCATTTAAAAGGTGATTGACACTACAAATGTATTATAATTCTGTAAAACTGCATTACACAACTATATATGCTAGCTACTGTAAAATAAATCCTTCTAGTTATGGAATAATGATAGTACCACTTATATTTGGAAATATAAATGTCACTCTTCAAAGATACATAATTATATTTGGTGAGCTGTGATGACACTTCTGTTACATGATTTATTTTCAAGGTGTTAATAGATAGAATGTTAACTGTCAGAAATGGCAAAATACACCTGGATTCAAGGAACACCTCACACAAGCATAGTCTCTTAAATGACATGTGTGCAATATATTATGCAGAACGCATTTATTCCTACATTATGTAAAAGATATGTTCACTTCGACTCCCATGACCCATATAAAATATTTGACCTGTGCTTTTATGTAGTTACAGAGCTTTAAAACAGGCATGTCCAACGTTGGCCCTCCAGATGTTTTAAAACTACACATCCCAGCATGCTTTGCAATAGTTTTAGCATTCTCTAATAGCAAAACTGTGGCAAAGCATGCTGGGATGGGTAGTTTCACAACATCTGGAGGGCCAACGTTGGACATGCCTGCTTTAAAATGACTACTGTATTGCTATATATTTTATGACCTACATTACTCTCAAAATTTTATATAGTTTTACCATATTTTTCTATTGGGTTGCAAATTTTTCTGTTTAGACTGTACAGTTAAACCAAGTAATGGCTGAGTTGTGTCTTGTGTGTGTGGTGTGCCCAAGTAAACTGAAACAAGGAATCACATGAAGGAAATAATTGGGAGTTAAAAAAGGTCAGCTTTTTATAGATAATAAGCAAAATGTAGTTTGTTGACAGAAGGGTTGACGCAATCAATACAACTAAACCAGGGGTCTTTAAACATTTTTGCTCTGGGACCCCATCAGACCATAAAATAATTATAGGACCACAGCAAATTACAGCAGAAGGTCATTACATCATATGTGTAGTCACCAAACAGCCCATGCATGGCAGCATTGTGGAGGCACAAAATGATGGCAGGAGTCTAAAACAAAAGACAATTCAACAGATGCTTGAGAGTCCCTGAATCACTGACTGAGATTAGAGAAGTCATCAGCCTGATGGTCAGCAACAAGGAGTCACAACACTATGCTGAGAAGGTTGGGACCCACTTTGGGGTCATGACCCACAGTTTGAGAACCGCTGAACTAAACAATACAAACTCAGAAACAATTACTGCACTGGAGGCAAAGAAACCCCATATAAGTTCTCTTCAGACCAAATCTAGGTTACTTAACTCAATCCATACAGTTCAGTACTGCTCTGGTACAGAGATGGCTGCTCCAAAAACTGCAATCCCTAAAACTGCTGCTGAAGTTACTTACTGATACACAGCCTGGACAGTGCAAATTCGTGATCTGAGGTGGTGCATGGACACGCCACAGGGTCACTATTAAGAGGTGGCAGAGAGATACAGTATGCTCAGATCCCTCTTTGTAACTCTGACATTATCTTGATATGATAAAATATGTCACTGCCAGTATGCCAACAGTCAGTGTGTCCACATAGCATTTTGAATGCATTTAAGTGCCCAAACATAACCTTAACCTAAACCTAACTTCAGTCTTACCTCTAAAAAAGGATTTTCATCAATGCTGCTGTCAGCATTCACAGTGTTGTCATTATGACCATAATAAATGTGAACGTCAACATTTTAATTGGTGAAATAATGTCCACGTCAACATTCTGAATCCTGACATTTTAATATATACCCTTATGATGGTCTAGTCATACAATAATCAACAAAGTATATTTTTGTACAGTAGAATAACTATAAATATGGCATCTCCCCACTGTAAAAAGTTTGTCACTTCCCCACCACTAAAGGTTCCAACCGATGAGTTCTGTTGCATCTGTCCCTATTAACACTGCCCTTCCAAAATGGCCTCACTTTGCATCCATAATAATTGTCTTCTATGTGGCGGGGGCAAGTTTGGGAGGGACATATTCATTGCTGGCAGGCACGATGGGACCCCAGCACCAGTGGTGGATGTAGGTGAGAGGGGGGGTGGGGGAAAGTACCCTGAAAATAATCAGGCAACCATCACCGGTAGTGTTAGCAGTAGCCCCTGCAGACCCCTAGTGCCCAAAAGTCACCCAACGCCTCCAAGCCCCACAGGATTTGTGTGTTTTTTGCTGTATTTTATTCCTGCTTTAAGGGAAACTAAATCCACAATTGTAAAGTATATATTGTTCTTGATGAACCTAAAAAAATCCAATTGTATATTATTTTGCTAATGTAGCACAAATGTGGTATAATTGTACCCTTAAGACCACACGAGAAAGACTTATTATTCCTTAGAAAATGGAAAGTGTTCTCAGTAAGTGATTTGTCAGGCAGTGTAGGGATTGACGTACAGAATATCCTAAAGTGAAGAGTCTGAAAAAAAAAATCATGAAGTAGATCTAAAACTAACGACCTGGAAAATCCCTGCTGAGCTCAACTCATCTATACGCTGTAATTCAGAAAGATGGAAATATTAAATTTTATATTATGGGATATCATGATATACAGTAAATTCAATCTCCATTGATAAATACTTAATAAAGTATGTCACATAGAATATTAGCCATTATTACAGCTAAAAGAATGACGTGGTATAGATATTACGGCAAATGTGATTTCAGTGAAACCAGCAGGAAACTGTCGCTATTCGGAAAAGCCGTAGCTCTTGAGTGGGAGAAACTGCTTTGAATTTCTTTTCTAGTTGTACTTGAAGAAAGAGGACATGAACACAAAACCATGTTCTCCTTCCAGAAGATTGCAGAAATGCCAATTTTTGGACAAAAACAAAATGTTCATGGGCGAAATGTTGTACTTGGAAGTGCCATTTAAACTTTTCTACAATACCTCTCCTAAAAATCCCTTTGCATATTGAAGTATATGATTAGTCTGCAGAAGCTGCTACAAAGTGCATAGAGGAGGCAGCTCATAAATTACCTTCTCTGTGTCACTACGCTATACATAATTGCTTTGAAAGTCTCTTGTGGAATTACCGCAAAAAAGTTCAATTCACTTTTCTTTCTTCGGAGTTTGTGTAATTTTGAAGGTTTTATTTCTTTATTATATTGTTAGAAGCAGTCTTACTTTCTATCACTGTTCTATGGAGTTGTCCTTTTTGTGAATTATACACTAATAATACAAACAAATGCTGACTATGACACCAATAATAATAAAAAGGATCTACATAATTTTAATTGGTGCTTGGTTCTAAATAAATGCAAGATACAGTATTGTAAAGAAAATTAAACAGTAATCATTGGCTTCAAGATCACACTAACGTCTCCATATTAGAGAGATCCAGCTGTTTGAAGATTAGAAAAAAACTAAAAAAATGACTGGGCTTTTTAGATTTGAATACTCTATGGCATTTTGGGACCACTTGGCTAATTCATAAATATTGCAAACATATAAAAGAAAAAGATAGGTGCATAAGTACTTGTAAGCAAAGAATTGTATCTCTGTATCCTTTCTAAACTTTCCCCATTACACATTGGGCCTTATTCTAGTTCACTCTTTCTGCCAAAATCCTTCTTAGATGGACAAAACTATGTGCACTGCAGGGGGGCAGATGTAAAATGTGCAGAGAGAATTAGATTTGGGTGAGTTATTTTGTTTCTGTGCAGGGTAAATATTGGCTGCTTTATTTTTACACTGCAATATAGATCTCACTTTGAAGTAAAACCCCACCCAAGTCTAATTCTCTCTGCATAATGTACATCTGCCCCACCTGCAGTGCACATGGTTTTGTCCATCTAAGAAGGATTTTGTCAGAAAGAGTGAACTAGAATAAGGCCCATTGAGAGGTTTATATGGTTGCAAAACCCATCACTTCTGAGAGTATTTGTGCCTGATGTTTAAAAGGGCAATGCTGTTATTAGCTGTGTTGCTAGTAAAAGCATTGGCCTTTTAATTATCGGCCCTTTTAAATAACAGCTTTTACAAGTCAACTCATCGTAAGTAAACCCCTTGGAGTCATGGTCACATGTTGTCAAAAGAATACTAACAAAATTAACAAAAATTCTCAAATTCTTATTAACATTGTCCAATGGATTCACTGTGCATGTTCCAAGCTTATTGTGGCTATGGATGTACTAGTGGTAAAAGAGTGGTCAGTGGTACTTACCCTTGTATAACAGTTTTTACTTAATACATACTTCTATAAATAGGGGATGCACATGCTAAGCTACAATTCTCATGGTGCCCACACACGCACCGATTTCAGTGCTATGCGTTTTTGGCTGTACAATGGTTCTTTACAATTTTTCTGCCAGAATTAAGCATGACCCGATGTGATGGTTATTTTGCTGTCTGCGATGCGATGCTGTGCGATTTAAGCACATTTTTTCACTGGCTTTTTCTGACCTTTATTTTGTTCGAGTTCACATGTTTTAAACCTGCAATAAAGTTGTTGATAACAATTTGTATGTAATTATTTCCCCAAAAAAAAAAAAAAAACACATCGTATAGCATCGGCTCGTATGCCTGTATAATGCTGAGCCCGATGCTATGCGATAATGTCCAAAAAAGTACCTGCTGCACATACTTTTTTGGACATCTAAAATCGGCCCCCGGGAACGCGCATAGCACAGCATCGCGTCGCACACGCCGCACGAATACACCCCGATAATTGTACGCACGATGCGGTTTGTACTTTAAAAGTACAAAACGCGTTCTAAAATCGGTGCGTGTGTGGGCTGCATCAGGTAGGCTCTGAAATCTATATTCAGTATTTCCCAATTTATTTTATGTGAAGCGAACCGATTTACACATCCTTATGGTATGAGAACTATGGAATTATATTTTCTTTTGCTAGTAAATGCCAAAGCCTTTCTCCCTCTGACAGCAATGTGCACTGCCAGGCTTTATCAATATGACTACAAAAAAATTATTATTGCCTTGTTTGGGATTTACAGAAAGGTAAACGTTCCTTTCACATACCAATAACTTGGTGCCAGCATTTGATTAACAGTGTGCCCTTAAAATCAATCCCGTTGAAGGCAGGGCATGACAGAGATCCCATCTCCTGCTCAAAGTAAATGAAAAGATTCAGGCACACGTTGATTCATCCCACAGTTGACAGGAAGGTTGAAATGAGAAAACTCACAGTTAATGTGAGTTCCACTTCTAATTAATTATGTTGTAAATAACCAAAAGAATGGGAAGATGACAAAAGGCAAACAAACTAAAGTCTCTTAATAAGAGAAGGGGATTTGCTTTTCCTAGAGCTCTTTAGACGTAAAGTGGAGTATAATAAGATGCACTTAAAAGAAGCTCAACCTTCATCAACCTCTTGCCTCGTTCTGACCAATGACTTGTGTATGAAGGAGCAATAGTAACACCACTTTCACCGCTCCAAGACTAACATAGTGAATTCAATCTTTCTGAATCATATTTATACCATTTTACTCAATTTAAATGTAAAACGTAAATAACTTGCCAATAAATATGAACTTACAGTAAATAAAAATGTAATCAACCTTGATACAGCGTGAGGTAGAAAAAACTCCCAGATTTTAAAGCATAATAAAAAAGGCATGTTAAATATTATTCAAATTTTTAGTACATAATCTAGAAATACATGGAATATAGTTAATTTTCCATATGTTTTGAATATTATATCATCCAGATGGTGGCCTTCATTGGTAAAAAACATTTGTAGTCAAATTCTGAAGTTTTGCATCACTCGGCGTGTCATTTCTGGCATTGTTGTTGCAATTTATGGACTAAGCTCATTTGTTAACGAGCAGAACTTTTGTTACTGGGCATAAAAAAATCTTCATCAGCTTTCCGTGAGGCCTCCACGCAGCCAGTGGGGCAATCTGACAGCTGATATCTACACTCATCTATCAAGAACCATTAATGAACTGATGTGAAACCTATAGAATAACAGTCTTAGAATCTGTAGTTCCCTAGAATTTGATATTGCTTTATTAATACAGGATGGAAAAGGATGCATCCATTCTAAGCAAGCTCTGCTACTGGATTTCTTTTCTGGCAGCAAAGAGACACACATAAATTGGTGCTAATAATATACTAATGCTCTCAGAAAGAGGTCACAGCTGGAGGTACAGCAAAACCTCCAAAAAACAAAGCAGAAAAAGAGAAACATTATCCACAAGCACTGACTCTGTTCTGATCTAGACCGTAAAACACAGAGGTATAGCCTCTTTGACAAGGAATATGTGTAAGGTAATGCACTCACATATACTACAACAAGCAATGAAAGGCAACACGCACAGAATTCAATGGTTTGTAGATAGATCTCTCCTTGAAATTACCAATTTCGACACGTTTTGTGAGACTATAAATCACTTCTTCAGGGAAAGTCTTTTTCTGAAGTATGGAGTTGCAGTTTCATGAAATACATTTGTATACTTACTCCATAGCAAAGTGGACATTATACTTATATTGTTCATTTGATATACTGTGGCATTTTATTCTTGAAGGCTCAAAAAGATTAAGGGCCAGATGTATCAAGCTTCAAAACTTGATAAAATGGAGAGTGATAAGCAGCCAGCCAATCAGCTCCTTACTGCCATGTAATCAGCTGGTTTTGATAAATGAGATGTAGGAGCTGATTGGCTGGTTGTTTATTACTCTCCATTTTATCACTTTTTGAAGCTTGATACATCTGGACCTAAGTCTATATAATATTTTTTAGCAATTACACATAGATTTAGATCCAAGTGGAGTGTTTCTTAGCTCAAATCCAATAATCAGTGTAATATAAGGCTGTCCAGGATTTGTGGGCTACACACAAAAGAGTTCACAACGATTTTATTCTCTCCATTTTAACAAACAAAATAAAAATAAAAAGCACAAATTTATAGATTTGATAACCGGTTAGTGATTTGGAACAAAGGGCCTTATTCTAGTTCACTCTTAGAGGCAAATTCCTTCTTAGCTGGACAAAACCATGTGCAGAGAGATTTAGCTTTGGGTAAGTTATTTTGTTTCTGTGCAGGGAAAATACTGACTGCTTTATTTCTACACTGCAATATAGATCTCACTTTGAAGAAAACCCCTACCCAAATCTAACTCTCTGCACATGTTACATCTGCCCCACCTGCAGTGCACATGATTTTGTCCAGCTAAGAAGGAATTTGCATCTAAGAGTGAACTAGAATAAGGCCCAAAGTGCTACAAAGTCTTCTCACCTAGAATTAAGTAAAGGATGTTCAGAAAGCCTTTTATTCAACACTTAATGGGACTATTAAGCAAGCATTTTTCTTAATATTTTGAAGAAAGGGCAGCCTATGCATAATTGTACAAATTGTTGATATGTACTTATAGACAAACTAGTTAAAACCCCTTCAAAATGACGGCTTAGTTTCTATCTGCTGCTCCTACCTCCAATTCCTGTCTCCACAGCTCCCTCTCTCCATATCCAGCAAGTTTGAAACAGATTATTTTGCTTTCATTTTCTGTTAAGGAGTCATTTGGTCTGTTGAGTGGCCTCTAGTGGTCACTGGTGGGAATTCACCTCTGAGTTAAGGAGTAGTTAGCCATATGATCTGAGCCCCTAAGTACCAAACTTTAAAAAAGGGTAGCTTTTTGGAATTTGGCCCCATCTTCAGATGGTGTGAACTGTGTAAGCCAATGGAGGAATACTTTACTATTCTCCTGCAGCCTCTAATTGGAGAATCTGACACTGTGCATGCACACTGTATCAGTTTCTGGAGAGGAGTCTTTTACCATATGGTACCAACTGGTCCTGATTTTCGTGGGACAGTCCTGTTTTTTGGGGACAGTTCCACATACCACCTGTGGCTGGCAGTGTTCCATAATGGAGGGGGGGCAGTTGGGAGCCCTCCTGCCAGCACAGCATATATGCACAGATGCAGGTATATAGGGACATGGCCAGCTGCTCACAGAGCACTGGCCATGTCCCCGAAAGTGCTGAAAATCGCGGTGCCTCATGCCACACCACCTTTCCTCAAGGCCAACTTTTCTTTCTGGTAGCACGCAGTGGGGCCACGCACAAGGGTCCTGCCAACTACGGTTCAAACATTGGGAGGCATTCTTTTGCCAACCTGAAAAAGTCCTCCAATATGCTGAGGATTTAAATCACTGGACACTACCGCTGATCTGTCCCTTTAAGTTATACTTGGTACATAGCAGAGGTATTTCCATATAGATATTAATATATCGGGCACAAAGCAGATTATTAATACATAAGCCCATTGTGGAATTAATTTTATTTGATTAAGAATATTTCGTTGACTGAAACATATTGAATATTTCTACTAATCTAATACTGGGTCCTTTTCTGACAGATTCTTTCAAGCTCTCACATTATATAAATCTATGCAGAATGAAAAGTGTAATAGCCCACAATCCCATTGCCAGCTGGCAACGCAGTCACAGAATAAAGTTAACACTACTCGGTATCTCTCTATATAGGCAGAATGAAACATGTCCCAATTTCTTTACAGATCAATGAGCTGTATTTACATTGTAAAACAATAAATCAGATTATAGAAGCAGGTTCTATATATCCTGATACATTTTTTTCATTACAGAAAGGTCTATCTAGCACAGTGATGGCTAACCTTGACACTGTTGTTGAACTACACATCCCAGCATGCCCTGCATCAATTTTAGCATGGCCAAATAGTAAAACTGTAGCAGGGCATTCTGTGATGTCTAGTGAAACAACAGCTGGATTGTCAAGGTTAGCCATCACTGATCTACCCTGCCTTTCCCTTTTCTCATTCTGCAGTTATTACATACCTCCAAACAGTCCCGATTCCCGTGGGAAGATCTCAGTTTACGGGGACGTTCCCGCATCCCGCCCGGAGGCCGACACAGCCTCTATTCAAACAGCCAGAGGGGCTGGGGGCATGGCTAGAGGCTCACAGAGCCTCTGTTCCATGCCCCCACAGCATCAAAACGGTGGTGTGGCCTCGTGGGAAGATGTGTGTATAGGTCACGCCCCCTTTTCGGCAAGCCTTGCCCCCTAATTTCGGCACAAGCCTATGTCCTGCTTGAAAGACGCTAGAAGTTGGGAGTTATGTTAAAAATAATGCTCACGCTGTAATTACATATGATATGTATCTTGATCTGTAGAATTGACTTTTTGAACCAAACACTTTGTGCAAAATTCTGTAATAGCAAGTACACTGCATTGCTTCTATGGTCATACTGTATCTTTTTGTTTGTTTTTAAAGACTGAGTACAAGTAGTAGAGATACAAGTACTGTTCTAGTAACCAAGACTACACACAATCTCTTTGCAGATCAAAATAAGGCCAATACTTTAGGGAGCCTTGTTTAGTCACCTGTAAAAACTGGTCTAATGAGCCTTAAATGGGCTCTGATGTGTGGCTGGTTAACCTATGGATGACTGCACACCCTGGGGCAGAAAACTAACCTAAACAGTATACATAACATTTTGCCATTTATAACATATTTGTAATTAAATGTGCTACAACCCAAGGGCACTTCTCTCTGATTGTGACATGCTGACAATTCATATTGTGTAAGCAAGAACGTCTCAAAATAAATGAACATCTTTGAACCTCAAACATTTATAAAAAATAATTAAAAGCACACAATACGGTTTGTGTACAGAATACATATTCACAGCTATATTTGCAAAAACTATTGTGTAAAACTCTTGATATTTTAAATGTGTATGTCTGCATGTCTACATAGAAGGTTATCTACAGTATGTTTTTTGTAACAGACATAATAGGGCCAGATGTATCAAGCTTCAAAAAGTGATAAAATGGAGAGTGATAACCAGCCAGCCAATCAGCTCCTACCTGCCATGTTACAGACTGGGTTTTAAAAAAAAAAATAGGTAGGAGCTGATTGGCTGGTTGTTTATCACTCTCCATTTTATCACGTTTGAAGCTTGATACATCTGGCTGCCAAAGAGAAAGAGAAATTTGCTCGGATGCAGACTCGCACCCTTGCGGGTCAACCAGAACCTGTCCGGCAAATGGTGGTACGCCCTCGCAGCGTGTGTTCGCACGCAGAGCCTGCAAATAGATGTTTAACATAAACATCCATTCAAAGCCTGTGGGTGAAGACCCACATCATCCGTTGGTCGCCGACCATCGAATGATGTGGAACATGCATGCATATCTAAGTGACTCTCAGGAAGTGGGTTGGCAGCTGACATATGGTGACCAGAATAAGGTCCAAGGTGTAGTTACAAAAAGGTAATGAATTTCGGGGGATTTATCAAATCATGGCAAGAGATTAAGGGGCTGATTCAGACCTGCAAATTCGTCCCCATCCCTGATGGTGGGTATCTGCGCATGCGCATAGTCGCACATGTACAGATGGGGCAGGTCTCACCCTTGCAGGGGATGGCGATGGCGACGCCAGCCGCCATCCCCCGCCACCTGTAAAGCGAGTAGGGGATGCGCGCGCACGATATGCGTGCGCTTCCCCTTCCGACGGTGCTTCCATCGCTTCCCCCGGGTCACCGCCGGCTTGTCGCGGTCACCCGGGGTCCCCGCCGCCTCCCCGCACCCCCCCTAACCCTGTCCGTCTCCCTGAAGCGGAGACGGACAGGGTTCCCGTCGCCCCACCGATGGAAACTGTGACACGCGTGAGACGCGGTGACGTTCTGGCGATTCGCCAGCAAAGAAGAGCCTGTCCCCATCTGTACATGTGCCTTCGCCAAGCTTTTCACTCGCCGGGGCTTTCGCAACATGATTGCCAGCCAGAGAGCAGCTGACATCACCAGCCAGAGGGCAGCTGACATTTTGTGGGGTGTGCCCACAAAAACTGAAGGTGTGCCCATCTGGGCGTACCCCTGTGAAAACAGGCGTGCCCATGCCTGCTCAGGGCAGACAGATGACGTCTTTGCCCATCACCGTGCAGTATAAAAGTAAGTCCAGGCGACATCATAGCGCAGGGATTCAGGGGGCAGGGAAGGCGCGCATTTGGCAAGGTGGTACCTGCTCGCTAGGCAGCAAATATACACAGCCTAGTGAGCAGTTCTGAATCATGCCCAAAGTACTAACCAATCAGCTTCTATCATTTTACAGTAGGGTATTTATCCCAGCTTGAATAGTGATGAAGCGGAAAGAGATAAAGGGGGAGATTTTCTAAAGGAAAAATTCGGTAAAACCCCCGTTATCGATCGGTGCTGTGCTGCCCGGACCTGTGACCTCCTCCTCCCTGTATTATGATCCTCTTCCGGGTGCAGGGAGGAGGAGGAGAAGCCGCCCGGCAGCAGCATCCAGGCCGGCCAGACCACAAAGGACAGCAAGAACTGTGCTTTTCCATAATTATCGCATATGTTACAGCATAAGCGATCATTATTACCGTGGTAGCCGACGATGTGCGGTGGACGGGGGGCGTGGATGTTACAGCATCCTGCCCAAAGTACCAAACAATAAGCCCATAACTGCCATTTTACAGGATATGTTTGAAAAACAATAGGAGCTGATTGGTTGGTAGTTCATCTCACACCAAGCTTCGATAACACTCCCCCTTTGTGATATACATTATACAAATTTAGGCCAGTGGTATTTTTGGGGTCTAGGTTTTGAGGGCATCCAGATTTGAGCACAGATGACACAGAGTACTTAGCACCTCATTTGATTTCGACCTTGATTAATATATATATATATATATATAAATACTGCACTCTGAAATGATATGTGCAGTCCGGTATATGGTATGGTGTTATTATGCTACACAGAGTATACAGGATACATAATATTAACCCCTTCCCGACATTTGACGTACATTTACGTCATGGCCGGGATGTACTTCCCGACACATGGCGTAAATGTACGTCATGGCTTTAAACTGTCACCGCGTCTATAGACGCGATGACAGATTAAACATGTCTGCTGTCCCTGACAGCAGACATGTCCCTGCATGCCCAGGGATGCCCCCCCGTCGGCGATCGCTGTGATTGGCTGTTCAGTGTGAACAGCCAATTACAGCGTTTTCTGTGTCACCGGCGAATAACGTTCGCCGGTGACACAGGGATCGGTGGTGATTGGTGCTGTAAAGTACAGCACCAATCACCACGGGGTGTAAGGGTGACACTGGTGTCACCCCACCTCACCCAACCCGCCCCCAAAGGCCGTGATTGGTTCGTCGGACCGACGAACCAATCACAGCCATGGAGGGTTATTTAAACTAACGGTGACTGCACTGCAGACGCCATTCCGGTCTGGAATTGCGTGCAGTGCGGTCACCGTGCCTATCTGCCGCGATATACTGACCTGATCCTTGCAAACACTTACCTGATCACTGCTTGTAGCGTTCCTGGATCTTGTTACTTCTTGTGACTTCCTGTGTTGTGCTGTGCTGTGTTGTGCTGCTGTGCTGCTGCAGTGTGTTCGAGTTATAGATAGAGAGAGATAGAGAGAGAGAGATAGAGAGAGATAGAGAGGGCTAGTGACAGAGAGTGCTATATTTTGTGCTGCTGCAGTGTGATAGAGTTATAGATAGAGAGATAGAGAGAGATAGAGAGATAGTGACAGATTGTGCTATATATTTTTTATATATATACAGCTGTACTGCGTGTGCAACTGACTGCTGCCCCCCCCCCCCTTTTGTGCTGATCAGTATAAATTAACTGATCAGCAACTTTTTGGGGGCGCAGGTTTTTTTTTTTTATATATATACCTGTCAGTGCTGCTGCTGCAGTGTCATAGAGTGATAGTGAGAGATAGAGAGATAGAGAGAGATAGTGATAGAAAGTGCTATATTTTGTGTCTGCTGCCCCCCTTTTGTGCACCCCCAGCAACTTTTTGGGGGTGCAGGGGTTATTTTTTATATATATAACTGTCAGTGCTGCTGCTGCAGTGTCATAGAGTGATAGATAGAGAGAGATAGAGAGAGATAGTGACAGAGAGTGATAGAGAGTGCTATATTTTGTGTCGGCTGCCCCCCTTTTGTGCACCCCCAGCAACTTTTTGGGGGTGCAGGTTTTTTTTTTTATATATATATAACTGTCAGTGCTGCTGCTGCAGTGTCATAGAGTGATAGATAGTGAGAGATAGAGAGAGATAGAGAGAGATAGAGAGAGATAGTGACAGAGAGTGATAGAGAGTGCTATATTTTGTGTCTGCTGCCCCCCCCCCTTTTGTGCTGATCACTATATCTGAGGTGATCAGCAACTTTTTGGGGGTGCAGAGGTTTTTTTTTTTATATATACCTGCCAGTTGCACTGTCAGTTGCACCAAAGGTTGTGCACCTGCTGCCCCTCACTGGTAATCAGTGTCGCATCACTGATCACCTTTTTTTTTTTTTGAGGGTGCTGTGGGGTCTTTTTTTAATTTTTTTTGATCAAATTTTTTTGATCAAATTCCTGTTGCCTTTGAGCGCTGTTCAGTGACGGACGTTACTGACCAACATCTGTGCTCAATTTTTGGCGCAGGACCTTTTTTTTTTTTCTGCACTACATACACACTACACACTACATACTACATTGAAATAAAGTTTGTACCCCCCCTACACTATACACGTGTTGAAACATTTCACTACCAGAAACACAAAAATAAAAATGGCATCCCAAATGTCATCCCAAATGTCATCCCAAATGTCATCCCAGTCATCCAGAAGAATGTATTCAGCGGAGGAGGCATATGCCATGCTTGCCTCTGACTCTGACACAGCCAGTGAGGCAAGCAGGGAATTTGAAGGATTCATCTTAAGCTCCTCTTCCTCCTCTAGTGATGAGGGACCCCCTCAAAGACGCCCCCGTAGAGCAGCTGAGACCCCCCCCCCCAATAATTGATCTCGTATGGACCCCACCACCAGACAATTTTGAGCCCCAGGTTCCTGAGTTTTTGGCCATCCCAGGAATCCAATTTGATTCCACAGGTCTCAGAGAAATTGACTTTTTCAAATTATTTTTCTCTGATGATTTTATAAATTTAATGGTGGACCAAACTAATTTATATGCCCAGCAGTTTATTGCTCAAAACCCCACGTCATCATTTGCTAGGTGGACCCCTGTAGATGCAGTAGAGATGATGACGTTTTGGGGTCTGGTGTTTCATATGGGCATAGTAAAAAAGCCAGAAATTAGGCAATATTGGAGTACAGATGTTCTGTACAGCACCCCACTTTACCGTATGGCCATGACCCGGACTCGTTTTGAGTTAATCCTTAAATTTTTGCATTACAACGATAATGCACAGTGCCCACCCAGAGATGATCCCACCTTTGACCGGCTATTCAAAGTCAGGCCGGTCATTGATCATTTCAGTGCCAAATTTGAAGAGATGTACATCCCAGATAAATTCATTTGCATAGACGAGTCCCTTATACATTTTAAAGGAAGGGTTAAATTCCGCCAGTACCTTCCCAGTAAGAGGGCAAGGTATGGCATAAAAATGTATAAGCTGTGTGAAAGCACCTCAGGGTACACCCACAGGTTTAGGGTATATGAAGGGAAGGATTCAAGAATTGAACCGCCAGAATGCCCCCCCTCCCTCGTAGGTGTTAGTGGAAAAATTGTCTGGGATTTAGTGCACCCCTTCCTGGATAAAGGTTATCACCTCTATGTGGATAACTTTTACACCAGCATCCCCCTGTTTAAGGCCCTTGGTTCAAGAGGTACAGCAGCTTGCGGTACTGTGCGCAAGAACCAAAGAGGCCTCCCAAAAACGCACATTGCCCAAGTAATGAGAAGGGGTGAAAGCAGGGGAATATGCACCGAAAATATGTTGTTGGTCAAATATAAGGACAAGAGGGATGTCCTTATACTGACAACAATTCACGGAGACAGTACCACCTCCGTCCCTGTACGAGGTACCAGTACCCACACCTCAAAACCTAATTGTATCCTGGATTACAATAGGTACATGGGCGGAGTGGATCTTTCAGATCAGGTACTGAAGCCGTACAGTGCCCTGCGGAAAAAAAAATCTGGTACAAGAAGCTGGCCGTGTATATCATCCAGATGGCACTGTATAACGCTTACGTGCTATTCCGTTCTACCAGCCAGAGGGGGACATTTATGCACTTTCAAGAGGAAGTCATAAAGGGCCTAATATTTGGGAACCAGCAGGCAGAGGGCCCCAGTACTTCTAGTACTGGCCCCCGTATTGTACCAGGGCAGCATTTTCCTGATGAAATCCCCTCCACTGGAAAAAAGGGCAGGACACAAAAAAGGTGCAAAGTTTGCTATAAAAAGGGAATAAGAAAGCAAACTATTTTCCAGTGTGACACTTGCCCCGACAAACCCGGCCTATGTATAAAGGAGTGTTTTAAAATATACCACACATCTATGGATTATTAGGTTCATAATTTCACCGTGCTTCGGGGGTCTTGCTAATGCCACATAGCACCCACCATTCATTCCACCAGAATCTGAGCCGCAAAATCCAAAAATCACTCCTTCCCTTCTGAGTCCTGCCATGCACCCAACTGGTATTTTTTGGTCACATGTGAGGCATTGCCGTACTCGGGAGAAATTGGGGCACAGATTTTGGGGTGCTTTTTCTCCTTCATACCTTCTGAAAATGAAAAATTTTGAGCCAGAACTGCATTTTTATGTAAAAAAATGTAATTTTTCATTTTCACTGCCCAGTTGTATCAAAATTGGTGAAACCCCTGGGGGTTTGAAATGTACACTATACCCCTAGATGAATTCCCTGAGGGGTGTAGTTTGCAAAATGGGGTCACTTGTGGGGGGTTCCACTGTATTGGTGCTTTGGGGGTCTTGCAAATGCGACATAGCACCCACCAACATTCCACCAGAATCTGTGCTGCAAAATCCAAATATCACTCCTTCCCTTCTGAGTCCTGCCATTTTTTGGTCACACATGAGGCATTGCCGTACTCGGGAGAAATTGGGGCACAGATTTTGGGGTGCTTTGTCTCCTTCATTCCTTGTGAAAATTAAAAATTTTGAGCCAGAACTGCATTTTTGTGTAAAAAATTTAATTTTTCATTTTCACTGCCCAGTTGTACCACAATTGGTGAAACCCCTGGGGGTTTGAAATGTACACTATACCCCTAGTTGAATTCCCTGAGGGGTGTAGTTTGCAAAATGGGGTCACTTGTGGGGGGGTTCCACTGTATTGGTGCTTTGGGGGTCTTGCTAATGCAACATAGCACCCACCAACATTCCACCAGAATCTGTGCTGCAAAATCCAAATATCACTCCTTCCCTTCTGAGTCCTGCCATTTTTTGGTCACACATGAAGCATTGCCGTACTCGGGAGAAATTGGGGCACAGATTTTGGGGTGCTTTGTCTCCTTCATACCTTATGAAAATGAAAAATTTTGAGCCAGAACTGCATTTTTGTGTAAAAAAATGTAATTTTTCATTTTCACTGCCCAGTTGTATCAAAATTGGTGAAACCCCTGGGGGTTTGAAATGTACACTATACCCCTAGATGAATTCCCTGAGGGGTGTAGTTTGCAAAATGGGGTCACTTGTGGGGGGTTCCACTGTATTGGTGCTTTGGGGGTCTTGCTAATGCGACATAGCACCCACCAAAATTCCACCAGAATCTGTGCTGCAAAATCCAAATATCACTCCTTCCCTTCTGAGTCCTGCCATGCACCCAACTGGTATTTTTTGGTCACATGTGAGGCATTGCCATACTCGGGAGAAATTGGGGCACAGATTTTGGGGTGCTTTGTCTCCTTCATACCTTATGAAAATGAAAAATTTTGAGCCAGAACTGCATTTTTGTGTAAAAAAATGTAATTTTTCATTTTCACTGCCCAGTTGTATCAAAATTGGTGAAACCCCTGGGGGTTTGAAATGTACACTATACCCCTAGATGAATTCCCTGAGGGGTGTAGTTTGCAAAATGGGGTCACTTGTGGGGGGGGTCCACTGTATTGGTGCTTTGGGGGTCTTGCTAATGCGACATAGCACCCACCAAAATTCCACCAGAATTTGTGCTGCAAAATCCAAATATCACTCCTTCCCTTCTGAGTCCTGCCATGCACCCAACTGGTATTTTTTGGTCACATGTGAGGCATTGCCATACTCGGGAGAAATTGGGGCACAGATTTTGGGGTGCTTTGTCTCCTTCATTCCTTGTGAAAATGAAAAATTTTGAGCCAGAACTGCATTTTTGTGTAAAAAATTAAATTTTTCATTTTCACTGCCCAGTTGTACCACAATTGGTGAAACCCCTGGGGGTTTGAAATGTACATTATACCCCTAGATAAATTCCCAGAGGGGTGTAGTTTGCAAAATGGGGTCACTTGTGGGGGGCTTCCACTGTATTGGTGCTTCGGGGGTCTTGCTAATGCGACATAGCACCCACCAAAATTCCACCAGAATCTGAGCTGCAAAATCCAAAAATCACTCCTTCCCTTCTGAGTCCTGCCATGCACCCAACTGGTATTTTTTGGTCACATGTGAGGCATTGCCATACTCGGGAGAAATTGGGGCACAGATTTTGGGGTGCTTTGTCTCCTTCATTCCTTGTGAAAATGAAAAATTTTGAGCCAGAACTGCATTTTTGTGTAAAAAATGTAATTTTTCATTTGCACAGCCCAGTTGTATCAAAATTGGTGAAACCCCTGGGGGTTTGAAATGTACACTATACCCCTAGATGAATTCCCTGAGGGGTGTAGTTTGCAAAATGGGGTCACTTGTGGGGGGGTTCCACTGTATTGGTGCTTCGGGGGTCTTGCTAATGCAACATAGCACCTACCAACATTCCACCAGAATCTGAGCTGCAAAATCCAAAAATCACTCCTTCCCTTCTGAGTCCTGCCATGCACCCAAATGGTATTTTTTGGTCACATGTGAGGCATTGCCGTACTCGGGAGAAATTGGGGCACAGATTTTGGGGTGCTTTGTCTCCTTCATTCCTTGTGAAAATGAAAAATTTGGAGCCAGAACTGCATTTTTGTGTAAAAAAATTAATTTTTCATTTTCACTGCCCAGTTGTACCACAATTGGGGAAACCCCTGGGGGTTTGAAATGTACACTATACCCCTAGATGAATTCCCTGAGGGGTGTAGTTTGCAAAATGGGGTCACTTGTGGGGGGGTTCCTAACTTTTAGCATCTTATGGTGCCTAGAAACCTACATGGTGCCTAAAAAATAATCTCATAAAAAGGAGGCTCCAAAATCAAGTAGGTGCTCCTTCTATTATGAAGCCTGTGGTTTGGTCAACGTGCACACTAGGGCCACATATAGGATATTTATGAAAACAAAAGAATTGGGGGAATCAATTTTTAGTCACATTTCTCTAGTAAAATCTACTGTGTTCCTTAGAAAAATGTATTAAAATTGCAAATCTGCAAAAAAAATGAAATTTTGAAATTTCACCTACACTTTGTTTTAATTCCTGTGAAACACCTAAAGGGTTAACAAACTTCCAAAATGCTGTTTTGAATACTGTGAGGGGTGCAGTTTTTGAAATGGCATCATTTATGGGGGTGTCTCACATACAAGTCCCTCAAAGTCATATCAGAACTGAACTGGTCCCTAAAAAAATCAGTGTTTGAAATTTTCTTGAAAATTTGAAAATTTGCTATTCATATTGTAAGCCTCCTAGTGTCCAAAAAAATTAAAAGGAAGTTAAAATAATGATGGAAACATAAAGTAGACATATGGTCTATGTTAGTTATTAACTATTTTGAGTGGTATGATTATTTGTCTCACAAGCAGAAAATTTAACATTTTGCAAATTGCTAAATTTTCCATTTTTTTACGACATTTTGGTATTTTTCACAAAAAAACACAGACTGTATCGACCCAAATTTACCACTAACTTGAAGTACAATGTGTCACGAGAAAACAATCTCAAAATCACTGGGATAAGTAAAAGCAAAAAAAAGTTATCCCCACTTAAGTGATACATGTCAGATTTGAAAAAAAGGGCTCTGTCAGGAAGGCAAAAACATGCTGTGTCAGGAAGGGGTTAAGCAGGGACTGAAAGCATTTGTTTCAATTTACATTTTTGAAATCCTCCTTTGAACATCCTCCATAAATATAATTCAGATACTGTTGATCTCATTAGGCCAAATTGATGAGAGCTGAGAAATTATGCTGATGAATATTGTAGAATTTCCATCCTTAATTGAAAACTGGCCATGATTGCATTTTGGCATATACCTTTTAATTACATCCTGGGTAGATACGCACTATAATAAATCATCTTACAGCCTGTAGTTTATGCTCTGTGCAATAGAGATAGCCTTCAGTTGTTTATCCATTAATGGTCACCATCGATGGTGACATTGATGGATAACCTCAATAGTGTGAAACCACCAGTATGGGATCCAGTAATGGTTTCACCTAACAATAGTCCCTGCAGCTTTAGTGTTCAATTAGCTGTGGTCCAATATAAGCCCATGTGTAGGGTTTGGTGAGTGTCAGGGACAGAGCTACAGTATGCTTGGTGGAAATGCAATAAAAAAATTTGGTACCTTGGTATTATCAATGGTGGGAAACCAACTGGTTCAATGGAAACAGTAGCCACCAGTGGCAGCTTCAGAGGAGGGGTTGCAGCTCAGCCCAAAATTCTAATAGGGGAACCACACCAACTGCAATAATAAATGCCACCAAACATCACCAGCTGGGACTCATTGGCTGTTGGTGTGGCTCCCCTATTTGAATTTTAGATTGTGCTGCATTCCCACCTCTGGGGCTGCCTTTGGTAATTACCATTGGTCATAAACCAAGGATTATTTTAAATCATCGATGGTTGATGACCATCCCTACTGCGCAAGTTCATGTGGTCAACATACCTCCCAACATGAGCTTCTACAGGAGTGACAGAATGCTCCATTCCTAAACTTCCCTCCTAATTTATGAGTGCCATCATCTGTGTTGAAACACCTTCTCTTATCAGCTAACCCACAGGTTCTCAAACTCGGTCCTTAGGACCCCACACAGTGCATGTTTTGCAAGTCTCCTCACAGAATCACAAGTGAAATAATTAGCTTCATCTGTGGATCTTTTCAAATGTGTCAATGGGTAATGAATGCACCTCTGCACTTGCTGGGTGACTTGAAAAAACGGAACTGTGTGGGGTCCTGAGGATCGATGTTGGGAACCCCTGACCTAACCTGTTCAAACTAAGCAGGTGATGGCAATCATAAGTTAAGGGGGAAGTCCAGAGTATTGTGTCTATCCTGGAGAAGGTCATGTTGGCAGGTTTGGGTCAATGTGAATCTAATAACTGTGTTCCATTGCTAGAAATGTGCCCAGTCTGCTTATAAATAAAGCTCTGATCATAAAAAAAAAAGTTCTGTATACGCAAGGGGTTAAAATGAGACATACCTTCATCACTCTGTGCTTGATTGCATTTGAAGTAATTCCCAAATACTATTGCAAAAGTTATCCAGTTCCAGAGCTTCAGTATCATTTTCTGTCAGACTTCACTTGGGGCAAATCTGAAATGAGACAAGAATAGAAAAAAAAATGAAGTAAAGGATATGACATGCTCATTTCTCATTCACTCAGTGGCAGTCATGTCGTGTAAGACTCCATTGAGCTCATCATCAGTCACTTGTATCAATAACAGCGTAAATGCTCTTATCCACTGTGGTGGGCTGAGTGACTTCTTCTTGCCCGCTAGCAATCCCAGATCCACACAGAAGGTTTTCTGATAACAGGTCTGCAGTAAACACAGCACTTTGTTTTCTTTTTTTTACCTCTATTTAACACTAGAAGTGTCCGGAGTTCAAAAAACGATATAAATGTACTAAAATGGACTGAAAATGTTTTGGTAGCTGTAGAGAACATCAATCTAGAAATCAAACCTGTCTCCTAGCATACAGACATCAGCCTGAAATCTCAGATGCAACTTAAAAGCAGCCTACATGAAAGCACTACTGTACCGTGCTAGTAACATTTATGGACTGTATGTAGAATCGTTAATTTCTTCTGATACTATATCAAATAAATGGACTTTGTGATGTGGGAAGAAGACGTTGAATGCACTACTGACTTCCTGTCTTGTATAATTCCCCGTAAGGCTAGAATAAAACAACATGTTTCAAGTGAGATTTGTCAAAGCTTCGAGAGTGGAGAGAGAAAGTATCAGTAAATAAACTGTCAATTTACAGACTGTGGATTATATGTATAATGAGTCAAATGCCCTTATTCAGATCTGATCGCAGCACAAATTAGTTCTCAAAATGGGCAAAACCATGTGCACTGCAGGTGGGGCATACTTGCCTACTTTTGAAAACTAGTTTCAGGGAGATTTTAGTTGGTAATAGAATTTTGCAAGGTGCCCCATTGAGAGGGCGTGTCATGCTCCACCCAAAGAGCGTGTCTAGTTCCATATATGGAGAGATTGTGAAAAGAGATTGTGAACGTGGCACCTAGAAGCGTGGGTGTGTACTGCTACATCTGAGAGGAATCTTTTAAAATGACATATCCAAAAGTAGATGTGCCCCAAAAGCAGTTAGTAAGAGCTACTATACTTGCTAAAGTGCTGGGAAGTGGTGCAAATGATTCAATCATCAAAATGAGGGAGATTGGTAGACTAATCAGGGAGAGAGGGAGATTGCTGCTTCAGGGAGTCTCCTGCAGAATGCAGGAGGGTAGGCAACTATGAGGTGGGGCAAATGTAACATGTGCAGAGAGAGTTACATTTGTGTTGAGTGTGTTGAAACTGAAATCTAAATTGCAGTGTAAAAATAATGCAGCCAGCAGTAGCGGCTCTTACTGTTTTGGAGGAGGGGGGGATGCCGCAATGTGCCCCCCCCTCCACTGCCGCTTTCACCACCGCCACGCTCCATTGCCGCTGGTCCCCCGCACAGGGCCAGCGCATGTGCAGTAGCTTTATACATACTTCGGAAGCCCCCGGAGGCTTAATCAGGTTCCCGGCCGCATGCGCAGTATGGTCCGCTGTACTGCGCATGCGCACAATCCGTATTGGGGGCTACTACGCATTTGCGCACAGAGAGGTATCCTGGAGGGAGGGATCACCTCCCGATGGGCTGCCTTGAGTGACTGTCAGGTCGGACTTCCAATAGGAAGTCACTGTCAGTCACAGTGAAGCTAGTGCAGTCTCACAGACTGCATCTGGCTTCACTTTAGGCAGAGACAGTGGCTGATTTTACCTGGGGGGGGATGCAGACTTGCACCATAGGCAAAAACCACCACTGGCAGCCGGTATTTACCCTGCACAGAAACAAAATAACTCACACAAATCTAACTCTATACATGTTACCTCTGCCCCACCTACAGTGCACATGGTTTTGCCCATTTTGAGAAAAAAATTGTACTGCGATCAGATCTGAATAATGGCCTATGTAATAGACTGTGCAGGCAGCACAATTTTGACTAGAAAATTTACAAACTTTTGTACAATATAGTCAAAAAAAAAAATACTGACCGACTGCCCCCTCCCAGAAAGCAGCTCTTAACTGTCATTTATTGAAATACAGCCTGAAACATGGCAGTTAGAAGCTGATTGACTGGCACTTTATTTCCAGCCATTTTATCTCTCACCAGGCTTAGTACATAGAACCCTTTATCTCTCTCTCGGAGATAAGTCTTCCCCTGAGTACTGTACCTTAACTTTAGTTTCTACAAGCAACCTATAACATGTTGATATAGCAAAATGGTCACACTCTGGACAAGCAATTGTAATGTATTCACTTAAGAGGTCCATACATCACCCATATTAAGGCAATTCCCCATTCTATCAATGCTTTGGTCAAATATCAAGACTGACCACAGTAAATTTCCGCATCGAGTTGTATGCCATGTTTATTACTATACAGCAGCATTATGTTGTCAGAATCTTCTGTTTATTAACTGTTATTCATGTATGGTGCACACATACAGTATTACATAGCTAAGGTTGCCATAACATTCCTTTATTCAGGGACACACAAATCAATTAAACTGGCCATACACCAGACCAACTGGCCATACACCAGACCAATGAAATGTATTGAATGTGGGCAAAGAAATACAATATTCTTTCCTCTTAATTTACCCTCATCTGTGTTGAACAGGTTCATTGATAAGAAAGGGGTTGTAACACAGGTGATAGTAATCATACATTAAGAGGGAAGTCCAGGAATAGAGCATTGTGTCCCTCCTGGATGGGGTCATGTTGGGAGGTATGTTAATATACCTTACAGTATAACCCATTCCATTAGGCTCTGCTCTGGAATTCCCTCTTAATGTATGATTGCCTGTGTTGAACTAGTTCATTGATGAGAAGGGTGTTTCAACACAGGTAACAGTAATTATACATTAATAGGGAGGTCTTTTTAAAATTGCATAAAACAAGGGTTACAGCCGGTGGCAGAGTCCACTTTAAATAGCAGAATTTACCATCTGTGACTGCACTGGCTACACTGTGACTGGCAGTGACTTATTGTTGGAAGTGCTACCTGTCAGAGAGACACAGGTTAGGCAGCCGCAGGGGGAGAATATTTCTACCTCTGGTACTGTACTGCCAGACCAGGATGCTCTTAGCAGAGAGTCTGCTTCCAGTAGGAAGCCACTCCCTGCATTTCAGGCAGCTCTACCCAACTTCTATGGGCTTTAGCCAATGCAGTCAATAGAAGCCAGTGTTTTGTGCATACGCAGACCAGCCTCCACTTGTACACATGTAGAAACCCTGGCCAGGTCCAGGTACTGTGCCCTAATTTCAGAAGGTTTGGCCATGCACCCTTAGGATAAAATAAACAAAAAGTACTTTAAGTCACACTGCTGCCCAGCACACAGCAGAGTGTTCTGGGTTGAGAAGAACTTCTGCTGCAATGTAATGGGTGCCCCAATGGGCCCCTTCATCGGAAGTGAGCCCAGGTAATTATTACCCTCTCCTCTCTCTGCGCCACTGTGCTCCGGTTCTGGGACCTAGCTGGCCAGGGCTGGCTGCCTCCACTCTTCCTCTCTGAGCACAGGTACAGAAGCAGCACCCCCCCCCCCTCCCCTCCTACAAGCTGGTGGTTACATAAATTACTTATCATTATCTACTGCAGTGGTTCCCAACCTGGGGTACTAGTACCCCTGGGGGTACTCTGCATACCAGTTGGGGGTACTTGAAAATAATATTGGTAATGGCGGAAGATGAAAAAAAGTATTTCGATTGCAGAAGAAGACCCATTGCCATGGAGAAGAACCATGTTTTGTCACTTACGGTTCTGTCTTCAGCGTCATCAGCATCATCAGTGTCTCCTGGTGCTTTTGCCTGACCAGCAATCCATGGGGAGCTTCCCATGCTGCCCTCAGACATCAGCAATCACCTGCCCTGTGCTGACACAGGTGGAGGAAGCAGTGGCATTAATCTTACAGGTGTTAGTGGGAACCCTGGAGACAATACACAAACAGCGGCCAGACATGGAAGGGCACGATTCCTGTCCGTTACTCCTTAATATAAGGATAGGCATACCGCTCACTTCCCCTACACTTGTAAGTTCTGTCTATATTTCAAATTGAGAGGGGGTACTCTTCAATAAAAAGCCTAATCAAGGTGTACGGGAGAGAAAAAAGGTTGGGAACCACTGATCTACTGCATACTGTAGCTACAGTACTCTATGCACTCACATTTGAAGAGGATGGGATAGAGAAACCTGTAGTCAATTAGAACATCACTCATAGCAGCAGAGAAAGAAGTGTGATGACCAAGTACATAAGGCATATATTGAAAGGTCATTTCACTTTTATTAAATGCTATGAAGACATATAAAGGTCTTTTAAAAAATATAGACTTTTTATGTGTCCACTGCATTTGAAGAAAGTGTTTTGACCTTTAAATATTTGTCTTATCTGCTAAGTATATTATTATTATGCCAGTTGAACATGAAAAAAAAAAATATTCTGTCTCATCTATTCATTTCACAGCTAGGAATTAGTCTTAAAATTTCACAGCAATGAGCCTGACGAGCCATCATATTTTTATGCTAAATATGAGATAATGTGCTTTTAAAGGTCGCAGATCTTTAACATATTAGCTTTACTAAATGTGATATATTGTGAGAAACAGTGGCGGTTTTTACCTATAGGCTGCGTGGGCAGCAGCCCCCCAGGTAAAATCCACCACAGTGTGACGGCTCAATAATATCAATCGGAGTCCTACCCCCTTTCCAGAGCCTACTAGTTTGGTAGACAATGTGAGCTTACGGGAGAAGGAACACTGGCTCTATGGAAATTCTGTAACAGGTAAGTCCTTGGACTATCCAATACAAGTACACTCGTATGACGTAACACCGAATACAAGAAACTCTAAAATACCATATTACCGTAAAGTACACCAGCACATGATTTTATAAATAAATTAGAATCGTACCAGTGCAAATTGTCTACTGTTTTATAGGTAGATGAGAATAGCATAAATGAAGGGGATATCAACTAAACAGTGGTTCTAAACCTCAGTCCTCAAGTACCCCCAGCAGTTCATGTTTTCCAGGTGCACAGGTGCACTCATTATTCACTGACACATTTTAAAAGATCCACAGGTGGAGATATCTATTTCACTTGTGATTCTATGTGGAGACCTGGAAAACGTGCACTGTTGGGAGTCCTTGAGGACCGAGGTTGAGAACCACTGAACTAAAACATAATACACTATTATGGGGAGGATACAGTCATAGGGTTGACATATGGTCGACATGCATCAATGTCGGCACACCTGAAGGTTGACACAGGCTTAGGTTAACAATTCAATAGGTTGATACCTGCATTAGGTCAACATGGGCTATGTCGACATGGGGGTTTTTCAGGGGGTTTTTTTTACGCCAACAGGCGGTATTTCATGCCCTACCATCCACTAGGGGGTGGTGGGAGAATAGAACAGTGTGCGGAGCATGGTGAGCGCAGGGAGCCAAAGCGAGGGACAAAAACGTGAAAACACAAAGTCAACATTTTGACTGGCAACCTACCCCATGTTGACCTAGTGACCTGTCGACCTACAGGTGTGTTGACATCGATGCATGTCGACCTTCAATGGTCAACCCAATGCATGTCGACCCTATGATCCATACCCATTATGGGCTGTTATTTTTTTTCATGAAATGGATACCATACACCTACAATGTATTACCATATCATTTCCGATAGTCAGTAGTACACCAGTAAACTATTCCTTATGGAATCACACGCGTGACCCCCCGGACGACTACAAATGGACGATTTACATAATCATCTATTTGCAGCCAGGAGAAATAATTTGATAGTCG
The DNA here is from genome assembly GCF_055691185.1 of Crinia signifera. NCBI lineage: Eukaryota > Metazoa > Chordata > Amphibia > Anura > Myobatrachidae > Crinia > Crinia signifera. Next base: position 232,377,384 of record NC_139222.1, read on the forward strand.
TCGACCATCGATTGATTTCTACAAGGCTCGCAGTTCAGAGACACCTATATGGTGACTCTAAACTGGGGGCACCCTGTGTGAGGACAGGGGGAGGAGCTGACATCCTGTGATGTCACTGCCCGCCCCTCTCACCTACCCTCACGGCCACATTAGCATGAGAACGCCCAGCATTCTTATGGGAACACCCATGAAACGCTGGGTGTTCTCATACTCTAATGGGGCTGCCCGGCACCTCCCACTCGCTGTGTAGGGTGCATGCACCCAGAAAACAGAATGATTACCGTGGGTGCAAGCACCCTGTGTCTGCACATGCGCAGACGCAGGGCCGGCGCCACCACTAGGCAGCTCTAGGCATTTGCCTAGGGCGCCGGCACCTGGAGGGCGGCAGTTCGCCCCTCACCCCCAGCGAACTGTGTAAAAAAAATTGCTGCCCCGGCGTCCCTGCAGTGCTGGGGCGGTCAGGGGTGTCCGTGCCGTAGGGGTACCTGCGGCGCCGTCATGTGTATAAACCTGGCTGCGGCCGGCGGGGTCCCTGTAGTGAATAGCAAATAACTAGCGCTATGCGCACGGCTGTGCGGGAAGCGCTAGTTATTTGCTATTCACTACAGGGACCCCGCCGGCCGCAGCCAGCTTTATACACATGACGGCGCCGCAGGTACCCCTACGGCACGGACACCCCTGACCGCCCCAGCATTGCAGGGACGCCGGGGCAGCAGTTTTTTTACACAGGTACCGCCTCCCCCCTCCCTCCCCCCAGCACCGGGGCGCCCCCACCCCGACTCGCCTGGGGCGCTCCGGTGCCTTGCACCGGCCCTGCGCAGACGCACACCAAATCAATCAGAATAAGGTCCTATGTGTACATGCCTTAAAAGGCACATTCATGTAAAATATACCAAGAAGATGCTAAGTGCAACCAGAGTTGCTTGGTACCTGGCATGCCAAGAAGGGATATTTGGCGCGACTGCAGCAGTAGCGTATGAGAACACATCTGCAACATGATTCCATATGAAGCAGAGTTCTGCGTCGTTTAAAGTCATTTTATGAAAAATTAACAGTAGTTAAATGAATTCAATGTGTTCAGCCTCTATCCTCTCGCAACCAGAAGCAAAGTGTTTTACAATATACTACACCTATTACAGATAGAAACTAAAACAGGCTTAAATGTTTATTACACTTGGTGCATTGTAGGCGCTTATCAGGAATATTTATTTTTCAATTACGGTGATAGACATTTTTAATTTATTTAAACTGAAACAATACCACATTGCAGTTGAAGGAGATTAAAACAATACATTTTTTTCTTTTACTGATTCAATTACTTTGTGTCCTGGGAAAAAGCACGTCATCATCAATTGTAACTTGTTTTTGTCTTCATTTTACTTAAATTACACAGAAGCAGGGAGATCATTTAAATAAAACTCCTTTACGAGGGATGACTCACCAAGGAAGGGACGTTTCCAAGGTGAAAAAATGCAAACTATTACAATGAAGGACCTGATATAACCTGCCAATTGCTCAGAGCGATGCTTCTGCTGATAGTTTACAAAGGAATATGCTATTCTAAAATTTACTAGAAAAATATATGTATTCCGCACAGTTCTCCAGGTACTCACAGCACCGAAATGAAAAAAATATTCAATGGCTAGGAATACATTTTATGAAGGACAACAGGCAATGTTTTCAACGCTCATTGTTCAGTCTCAAAAAATGATTTAACAGTATCATTGGTATTGTCATAGTTTTAAGTACATTGTAATTATTGTTAAAAATAATGCATTCTTCTATGTTTCTACCAAGCATTATTGATCTAGTCAACAGCTATTCTTGCCTTTGAGGTGCACTTTATTATCCATGGTAATTTAGGAGTTGCCTTCAGGATGCAAATCATATAGTAAGCCCTTGGTAGCACAATGCACTCTTTCATAACTGATAAAAGCACACTTTGACAACATATTTAACATGTAGAATAATTTTTACACTAATGTACAATTATATGTGTCAACTATAAAAACAATCCCAGATGATTCTGTAATACTCCATTATTTTAAGGTATTGCGCCTGACTGTGGCTCTAATTCAGACCGGTTCGCTAGGCTGTGTATGTTAACGGCCTAGTGAACAGGTAAATGCCACCCACCACCCGACTGAACGACCCCCCCCCCCCCCAGCAGCGTGAATTCCTTAATTTGTATGTGAGGGGGGTGCAGCCATATGGGTGAATAATCATTCAATGGTCGCTGACCATCGAGATATTGTATTCACCTGTTCGCATATAAAAGTGAGTTTGAACTGACTTTTATCTTGGCCAGAGATGGCCGAAATCAGGGCGGGCGCTAAAGTCCTTTGTAGTCAGCTGCCCATCCCAAGCAGGCATCGACACGTTGTCACGATCCTGACTGAGTTTCTCATGTGCTATGGCTTAAAGCCTCCCATACACTACAATGATGTGTCTGACCCTGAATTCGGGAGCGATTCCCCTTGAACCTCCCCTCGGCCTTCCCTGGAGTGATTCCATCCGATTTTGTGCTTTGGCATAATTTTTGCATAAGATATATCTTATGCGATTGATCAAGCCAAGATAAATCTTGTCCTGTGTACACACGGGGGAGATATATTGCTCAGCCATATATTGCTGAGCAATATATGGCTGAGCAATATATTGCTCAGTTTCTCCTGTTCATCAGCGACCAGAGATGGTCGCTGATGAAAAAGAAACTGCCGGGGGGAGCCCGGCAGTGGTAATCAGCTGGTCACAGGAGCATGTTCCTGCGACCAGCGATCACCACAGGGGCAAAAACGGGAGCGCGCACCCGACGATATATCGCCGTGCACACTCCCATTGCGGGCAATATGGTCGCTGAGCGACCATATTTCCCGCGATTTTGGACAAAATCGCCCCCGTGTGTACGCACCTTTATGTGATATATCTTATGGTATGCAATTGTACCATATTGTACCATAAGATATGGGATGGATTAGTCGGCTAGAGGGCCTGGAAACTTCAGTCAAACTTCCTGTAATATATTGCATACGATATATAGCATGCCCAAAAAGCACTCCTTTTTCCATCCCAGGTACTTGTTTCCTAGCACGGCCACAATCTTATGGATCGTGTACCTTTAAGTTAAGGTACACGATCCACACGATGGACCCGATTGCCGGCTAGGACACAATATCGGGGGCATCGCGTCGGTCGGGACCATTAACATTGGTCCCGACGCGACCGACGCGATGCCCCCGATTTTTCCATAGGCTTCAATGTTAAAAAATATTTTAACATTGAAATCGTGTCGGGAAAGGTAAAATATCGGGGGCATTGCGTCCGTCGGGACCATTAACATTGGTCCCGACGCGATGCCCCCGATTTTTCCATAGGCTTCAATGTTAAAATATTTTTTAACATTGAAATCGTGAGAAAATGTGAAATGGGCCAATATGACCCATTTCACATTATAGATGTCCCCGTCGTCACCCCACGATAGACGCCAACCCGAAGCGTGGCGAGCGCAGCTAGCCCGCGATGGGCGGCGGTGCGCGTCCTCCGACCTTTTCATTCCCCTACTATCCACGTCGTCGTGGAGTTGAGAATAGAATAGTGTGGCGAGCGCAGCGAGCCACCGAGCCCGAAGCGCTCGCCACACTATTCTATTCTCAACTCCACGCCGACGTGGATAGTAGGGGAATGAAAAGGTCGGAGGACGCGCACCGCCGCCCCTCGCGGGCTCGCTGCGCTCGCCACGCTTCGGGTTGGCGTCTATCGTGGGGTGGGGTTTACGGCGTTAAATTTGGGGGGGTTGGGAATATTTAACATTGAATCCAATGTAAAATCGGGTCCCAGGGACCCGATTTACATTTCATTCAATCAAAAAATCGGGTCGCAAATCGGTCGGTCGCGTCGATCGCATCGCATGCGACCAAATCGCATGCGATGCGATCGACCCGATTTTTCCGACCTGACCACCCCGATGTAAATCGGTGTGGCCGTGCTAGGAAACAAGTACCCCATCCCATTCCGATAAAACACTGGTGCTGTATGACCGATCTAGGGGCTTCTAACATACCCCTTTCACACTGCAGCTCCTAACTGGTAAATTGCTGTTTTTTAATCTTTTACCGGTATTTGTATTTGTTTTTATGGCAGTGTGAATGGCTCTATTTCTATGGCTTGAAACTTATTTCTTGGGTGTTAAACGGGTTGAATGTGTGAATGGTATTACATGCTATTTAAAACAGTTTGCACCTGCAATGTGAAAGGGGTTTAGTGGCTCAGACCCTTTTTAAATACAGTTTTGAAATACCAGGTCTTAAACGTTTAGGCAATGTGAAAGCAGCATAAGACACTCATGGGGCCACACATCGGATTGGATGGTAAACACAAACAATTTGACACTTTTCAAAACATTGAAATTGAATGAAATCGTGCAAAATAGTTCTAGTGTATGGGGCACTTTACCTCAGCATATCCTGTGATCTGAATTGCTTCAGCTCAGCATGCACTGCAATCTGTGTTGCTTGGTTCTGATTAGCCACCTGAGTGGAGAGCCTCTGAGTAATTTGCAGGATCCTGGGTGCAGCATTCTCTGTGCATGCTTCGGAATTTAGGATTCATTCCAAATCTGAGCATAAAGCTGGCCATACATTGGGCTGCTTGGAACAAAAACCTGGTAATATCTGAATATCACTTTGGCAGTTTTCCAGCATTTTGAGGCTAATGGTCAACTGTCATTGGCTCTCATCCATGACCAGGTTTTTGTTCCAAATAGTCAGATCGGACAATAAATCTGTAGATATATGGCCAGCTTTACCTAGAGTACAGACATGACAGGGTCTGATCATCTGACTTAAGCTGTGTACAATATATTGCTCAGTGTCTCCTGTTCATCAGCGACCAGAGATGGGGAAGAGGCAGGGAAACAGCTAGCTTCTGCAACCAGCGACCATCAGGGAGCGTGCACCTTGCAATTTATCGCCGACAGCACAAACAAATCAGCAACCATATTTCCAGTGATATGTGCTGAAATCGCCCCCGTGTGTACGCACCTTAAAGCTGTGTACACACGGTATTATATATTGCTCAGTTTCTCCTTTTCATCAGCAACCAGAGATGGTCGCTGATTAAAGGGAAGCGATGCCGGGGGAGCCGCAGAGGGAATCAGCTGGTAGGGGCTAAAAAATGATTTATCGCAGGTGCACACTCCAATCGCTGGCAATATGGACGCTCAGCGACCATATTGCCAGCGAATATAGCCCGTGTGTACACACCTTTAGAGATATCCAATCCTGTGGCTGCCTGAGACTCTCTGAACATCTGACTCTAATCAAATACCAAGGTGTACAAGTAGAGTGACCTAAGGTACAGAAGCTGCCAGTTCCTTAAGTCACACAGCCTAGTGTGAGCTTAGCAGCTGAGTTCCCTGGGAGCATAGGCGAATCTAGGGGGTGGTCCGGGGGTGCACAGGACCACCCATTAGCCCATGTTGTAGCTGAGGACCAGGGCTTTCCAACGAGCCCAGCCCCGTGTCTCTAGCCCCCTGGGAACCGGAGATACGGCCAGGCAAAGCTGGAATGTTTTCCCTATAGGATATTATTATTATTATTATAATTTTATTTATAAGGCGCCACAAGTGTTTCGCAGCGCCGTACAAAGGAACAATACAGGGAGACAAAACTTGGCATAACATTGAATAAATAACAAAAATACAGTACAAATAAAGAGCACCACAGTTCAATACACATTACAGCTTAAATGTAAGTAGTGAGGACCCAATCAACATACAACTAGAGGCTTGAGGCCAATGATGGAGATGAGTATGAAGAGGGTCACTGAGTGTTGGAGTAAAGGAGAGCTGTGAGTGAAATGTGAAGAGAAGTGGGCTTTGACAACAGGAGGGAAAAGGGCCCTACTCGGAGGAGCTTACAATCTAGTAGGAAGGGGAGACAGACAGATTACAAGAGGTGCAAGCGAGGGGGTGGTGGTTAGATAGCAGGATGTAAACAGGCAAGGGGTCGGAGAACCAGCTGGTTTATGCAGTGGAAGGGTACGCTTTGATGAATAGGTGAGTTTTCAGTGCCCGTTTGAAGCTTTGCAAGGTCGGGGAGAGTCTAATGGAGCGAGGGAGTGCGTTCCACTGAAGGGGTGCAGCACGGGCAAAGTCCTGTACTCTAGCATGGGAAGCAGTGATCAGGGTGGAGGAGAGACGACAGTCGTCAGCTGACCGTAGAGGGCGGGAGGGTGTATGAATGGAGATGAGGTTAGAGATATATGGAGCAATGGAATTAGAGATTGCCCTGTATGTGAGTGTGAGGTGTTTGAAGAGGATTCTGTAGGGGAATGGAAGCCAGTGCAGATTTTGTTGAAGGGGAGTAGCAGAGTTAGAGTGGCGGGAGAGGAAGATAAGCCTGGCTGCAGCATTGAGGACAGATTGGAGAGGAGCTAGTTGGGATTGAGCGAGGCCAGTGAGAAGAGCATTACAGTAGTCGAGCCGTGAGATGACTAATGAGTGGATGATCAGCTTAGTTGCACTCTGTGAGAGAAAGGGCCTGATGCGAGCAATGTTGCGTAACTGGAACCGGCAAGAATGGGCCAGGGCTTGGATGTGCGGTGCAAAGAAGAGGGAGGAGTCAAGAGTGACACCCAGGCAGCGGAGTTGGGGAACAGGGGAGATGATGGTGTTGTTAACAGTGATAGAGATATTAGTAGGGGGCATAGGTCATTGGTGACTTTCACTAAGGGCAGTCTCAGTGAAGTGAAAAGGGCGAAAGCCAGATTGAAGGGGATCTAGGATGGAGTGGTCAGACAGGTAGCTGGTGAGACGCCTGTAAACCAGCCGTTCTAGTATTTTAGAGGCAAATGGTAGAAGAGAGATAGAGGATAACATGGGACATGCTAATTCCGACCCCCACCCAGTTCAACGGCTACCTGTTCCCCCTTCGGCATCACTGAAGCTCGAGGTTGATCTCAGTCGAACCCAAATCGCTGGGCCTTCAATCTGATGTCAGGCTGGATTCATATGGATTAATTGGTTCCAGGGATATTGAGGTTAAACCGTTTTTTTTTTTCATTTCTTACATGTAATTTCATGGCTGTTTATGTTCTTTGAGGGCAGATTTCTCTGGAACCAAACAGCCCAGTTTCACGGGACCAAAATCATTCGAAGCCAACTTAAAAGTTCTTCAATATGATACTGGTCTCATGTAAATGGGTCAGTTGGTTCCGAAGATATAGCTGGTTGGTTAAAGGGGGGTAGGGAGAGGGGAGTGGTTGTCTCTCCCCCTCACACCAGAAAATGCAGGGACTAGGCTGGTGTATAAGGGGTCAGCGTGGGAATGTCCCTGCATGATCCTGGGACCATATTCCCGGGTAAATCCCTGCATTTTCTGTTGTGAAAGGGGTATTATTTCAAACAGCCGTGACCTGCAGTGCTCTGAATACAGCCGGGCAGCCCCCTGCTCTCTGCCCAACTGTCAATGACTGTCACCCCTGCATCTTCACACACAACAACAGCGCGCACAATATTTAAAATGTCCTCTCGGCTAGAGGGGACACCAGGAGGGGAGTGGGAGCGTGCTCTGCGCTGCGCTCTTGCTCCTCTCCCCATAGAAGTAGCTGCACCACTCTCCATCTCTCCCTGCAGCAGCAGTGAAGGCTCATATAAAAATTTACAGTAAGTGGCACTTTTGGGGGCATTGCTTAAGGGATGCTACAAGTGGCATTATGTGGGGGCATTACGCATAATGTGTGGCTTAATGTGTAAGGGGCATTACGGTGTGCAGCATCATGTGTAAGCGGCATTATGTGTGCAGCATCATGTGTAAGGGACATTATGTGTGCAGCATCATGTGTAATGGTTACTATTGTGCGCGGCATCATGTGTAATGGGTACTATGGTGTGCGTTATCATGTATAATGGGTACTATGGTGTGCGGCATCATGTGTAATGGGTACTATGGTGTGCGGCATCATGTGTAATGGGTACTATAGTGCCATCAAGCAAGAACCCCCTAGCAATGAGCACATAGGTAAGCAGCACTTATGTGGCAAATATGTAATGGGCATTATGGTTTATTATATAGTATGTAATGGGCATCATGATGTGTGGCACAATGTGTAATGGGCATTATGGTGTGTGGCCTTATGTGTAATTGGCATTACGGCGTGTGGCTTTATGTGTAATGGGTATTACGGAGTTTGCTAAAATGTGTAATGGGCATTACTGTGTATGGTCTAAAGTGTAATACCACACCCCTTTTTGTGATGCCACGCCTCCTTCCCATGAGGCCACGCCCCTTTTTGGCGCGCGGCTGCGCCGCGCAAAGGTCCCCCTGCTGTTATATCTAGATCTGGGACCACCCATTACCATAATTCTAGATTCGCCTATGCCTGGGAGGTAATACTTATTACCCTGGTTCCTGTATATCTCTGCTCTTTGCTACTCAGCTGACTTCCATTAATACTGGTGCACAGCCTTCAATTCTCCAGCCTTAAAGCTGAAGTCTTCAATTTGCCAGTCTTACAGCTGCAGTCTTCGATTCGCCAGTCTTAAAGCCACAGTCTTCAATTCTCCAGTTACAATCGCCAACATTCATCCTCATATTCTCTTGCACAGTGCATGCTTTACTCCGTATGGTTTTTCATGGTTCAACTGTATCGTGAAGCCCTTAATTAAATCTTTTAACTGTTTATCAAGTGTCCTCCATCTTTTTCTAGTGATAATTGGGATCCTCCTTTCCACTATCACATGAGAAAGCAATATATGCACCCTCCAGGTTGTAATCCCGTTTAACCTCAGCTTCAGTCACTCCGATGTTCTGTTTCTCATTTACTCGTATAGACCTCACATACAGATGGGGCCAAACTCTGTCAGTCTGCCAGCTCGCCATATCGGAAAAGCTGGCAGAGCTTACGTAAGGCAGAGATGGGTACGCGGGAGCATCTCACAAGCAAGTTTGCGCGTCCCATTTCCAAGAATGGCGAGTGCAAGCGTCTCATGCATGCAGTGGCGTAGCTAAGTTTTGGGCGCCCCCCCGCTGTTAGGGGGGGTGCCCCCCCCGCCGCCGCCCATGCAAACCCCCCGCAGCCTTACCTATCGCGCTGGTCCCGGCGGCTCCGTTCTTCTGCTGAGGACCACCACAAAATGGCCGCCCCCATACAGCAGACAGTTTCAGAGAACAGTTTTTTTTCCTTTGTACGGCGCTGCGAAACACTTGTGGCGCCTTATAAATAAAATTATAATAATAATAATAATAATAATAATAACAGTGTGCTATATGGGGGCGGCCATTTTGTGGTGGTCCTCAGCAGAAGAACGGAGCCGCCGGGACCAGCGAGATAGGTAAGCCTGCGGGGGATGGGGGGGGTGTAACTATAGCACCGCAGCCCCCGGCACCCCCACATGCACAGCGCACCCCCGCGGTGGCGGGGGCTGCGGTGCTATAGTTACGCGCTGCATGCATGGTTGCCCCTTTCTTGGCAGACAACGGACCTATCGCATGGCTATAGTCACACCAGGGGATGCTCCAGAGTGGCTCCATCTGTATTCACCGGGTTCACAAACCCTCGCACATGACACGAGCCTGTGTTCCCTGGGACATCCAACATTTTTATCAGGATGCACATAGAACGCTCAGTGTTCCCCTGCTCTAGCCCCCTTCCCTCATGGTGCAAACGCCTCAGCGAGTGTGATACTCACTACAGTCGTCCACACAGGGGGTTTACACATGTGAATATTCGCACGTGGGTCGACACCCCCCCCCCCCCCCCCCTGTCAAAAATGGGGCCAAATTCAGACCCAAGCGAATTGGTCTAAATCAGCCCCTGTGGATGTTTCAGCACCGCAGCACATCTGGCTACAGGGAAAGGACTCATCAGTGTCAGGTGGCAAAGAGGCACCAACCGAGACCATTTGATGGAAGCAGTTAGGAAAGAGCAGTACGGGGGAAAGGGGTAAAAATAGTAGTGAACAGTGAGAGACAGAAAAGAGAAGCAGAGCAGAAAACAAATGGACAAAGAGAAGTAGATCACATGGTCCAGGGTTAATTTATTGTATGCTGTTAAACCTCAAGCAGTGAATAAACACACACAAACGCGCACACGCACACACGCACGCACACACGCACGCAAATCACTGTAAAAGTGACAGTCTGAACTAAATAATACTGTTTTTTATAATTGCAAGAAAATATGGTATGCGGTCATAAGGCCGTCAGTGTGTAGGTCGACCACTATTGGTCAACACACATTACTGTAGGTCCAAACAAGCAAAATGTCAACATGTAGATAGTCGACATGGACAAAGGTCAACATGAGTTTTTCATGAGTTTTTTTAAAAACAAACTTGTTTTGAAACAACACTTCTCCATCCAAGTGGTCATAGAGGGAGAATATAAAAGTGCGCTGTGCTCGAAGCATGGTGAGCGCAGCAAGCCATGCAAGGGGACGTGGTACCACTCATAAGGAATCCATGTTGACAATTGTCAACACAGACACCAAAAAAAACATGAAAAACTCAACCTTTCCCTGTGTCCTTTCCCTGCCGGCCATTTGACCACGTCAACCTTAGACATGTGAACCTTTTTTTGTTGTGTCGACCAATAGTGGACAACCTATTGACACTGTCCACCTAATGACCTAAACCTGGAAAAATGAATCCTAAATGACACAGCAGGTGATTGACCTACTAATTTGAATAGTTGTGTAATTGAGCAAAACTACCATATTGCATTCCTGCTAGTACAGTTAGACACTTCCCAACACCCGAATAACCAAGCAGTTTATACAACTGTTTGTGCTTTTGTCAAACACAATAGCAACAACATAGCTCCTTATAAGGATCACACTACAACATTTTATGTCTGATGCTGAGATGTGTGTAACATAAACACCCCCACAAGAAAGCTTGACAAGCTCTGTAATACAGTATATTCATGAAAAATATATAAAATAATACTTCACACGAGCCTTTCCCACCCGTTGTTTGTATAAAAGACTGGTCAGTCTTTTGCATCTAAATTCCAGAGTCTATAGACGCTACAAAATGAAGCACATGCACTTCAAAACAGACCAACCGTGTTAAACTGTCAGATGCTGCTCTTGATTTCTGCGATGCCTGAATGAGGCCTGCAATGAAAGAACTGTGCACCACAGCAAGAGATTAAGTATACTATATATTTAATGTTGAGGAATATTTACTGTTACTCGAGTCAGACTATCTGTACAGTAATCATGCAGAAGTAATTCCAATTTACACATGCAAATGTCATCTGTAACCTCATACCCTCCAACATATCTTGGCTAAAACTGGTGCAGATAATGAAAGAGGGTGTGAGGCTGTGTCCCTGCAGCACTTCAATAGAAAGCCATAGGAATCCAGAGACACTGCACGCGGTACCAACCCTGTTTTGGCCGGTACAGACCATTAAAAAAAACAGTACTGTACCGGCTTAAACATAAGAGTTGGAGGGTGTGTAACCTCACCTTTACGGAGTAACCGTACAGGCAGGAGTTGTAGGGGGCTGTGTGGCCCCACTGCACTGTACAGGAGAGAATTGTGTCCTCAAATTCTCAGACCCAGTGGTGCCAAGTGGAGGCATACTAATTACTAAGACTTATTTTAGGGGCAATTTCGCAGTACCACTTGTACAGTGGCAAGTAGGAGAGGATGTCAAGATAAGGGTGTGTACACTGAGGAGGAACGCTCTCCCCATAGGTGATACCTGCCTTGGGCAGGGCTATGTGATTTGCAGGAGACTACATAGCTGTACCCACAATAGCCACCACCTATGGAGAGAGTGTACAGCCCTTCACCCTCATGCCCCCTCTTCCTTGCTGTCCTGTGGGTGCAACAGCTGCTAAAAGGGACAAATGATATCTTGTGCAAATGCTAGTGCCCCATGTTCATGGCAGTGCACATACTCCGTCCCCTTTTGACATGTCGCATGCTCGGGGGGTAATGCAGGATGCACTCCCTGTCACCAAAACATGTATCGCTCCTCGCCCCGCCAATCAGTCCTCGTTCGTATGCCAGACTATGCACATATAACGATGGACAGAGCAACGTTACCCGCACATTAAAACTACATTGTTCTATAATGTTCACTGTATCGTTTCAGGTGGTGCGTCATTGCATTTCAGACAAATTTCAGCACAATCTGCAGCACTTTGATTCTTTCGCACTCCATTGCTCTAAAACTTCAAGTGCCACAGACATGAGTGATAACTCGTTTGAAAGGGCTTAAAAGTGCCCTTCCATTAATGCAAATTTTAGAAGCAGCTGCACTTTGAACTTGTGAAACAGCGTCATGCCACGAAAGAAGAGCAAGGATCCAAGTCGAAATCCACCACAAAATCGACAACCACCATTAACTTCGGCAGAGCGGAGCCACAAGTTTAGAGAGAAGAAAAAATTAAGAGAATCGGATCACCAGGAAAGGAAGTGATGGGGCGTCAAATACTCCGCAGCTGGGTTCCTCAGAAGGGCTACCAAAAGGACCAAGGATGTCGGATATGTATTTGCGAAATCAGGTCGAAGCTGATGAGACCACTCATGACCCAACCTTGGTCACAATGTAACCCAACACAGGCCCTTCAATGCTGTTATTAAAACAACCGGCAGCGTCATCGCACTACTCTTGCGCAGAAAAAGTTTGCCAAACTATTTCTAAACAATTCCTTTGGCCATGTGTGCGGTGTCAGCGATCACCCCTGGTACATGGGTGATCTGCGCAAGTTCACATGGTTGAAATGTGCAACTAACTAAGAGGTATGGTGAGACGGAGTACAGAGCAAATGCGGAGGTTCTGGCATGCGTCAGTAGGTGCCACAAACAGCAATCTGCCAAGGGCCCTTTTTTTTACACCACACCTCCCCCAGATTGAACACACACCCCTCAGTACCGGGGCCCATGGATGCTCCCAATGGCCCTACCTAGACACACTTTATGTGATGGATGAACAATAGATGCCATGAATAAATGGAGATTAACAACTTCATGTTTCCACAGTTGAGCAATTATCAGCTGACTGCATCTATGTCACACTACACATGTGCCACAATGGTCTTGCAGTGGTGTTTACAGAGGATTAGAAAAGCAATTATTAATAGTCAGGAAGCCTTCAGGGGAGGTAACCGCATATAGTGGTAAAAATGCAGGTTTGTGTCTCAGCCTCTATTTTTTTGTCCCTAGAGTAATATTAACCTCAATAACAAGACAATTTTGACCACTTTACAGCTCACAATGTTGTTTTCATTCAATTTAGGCCAAGGTCTGCAGCAAGCTGGCTGGTTATTCACACACAGAACTTCTGACAGTATCAGTATGGTGTATTGGGGTGCAGTACACACAAACAATAAAGAAGAGAAAAATTGATTTTGACTTTTTTAGTTTAATTTCTTAATTCATTTTTAATGCACAGCTTGTATAATGCTGCCTGGACAAAGAACAATACCACACGGACCTTCTGACAGTATACCATGGGTGCAGTACACACAAACAATGACTAAAGAAGAGAAAAATACTGATTTTTACTGTTATTTTTTTGTAATGTGCAGCTTGTATAATGCTGGGTGCAGGCAGAACAATCACACACATAACTAGTTCTTACAGTTGTATATGGTGTACTGGATTGCAGTGCAGCACACCACAAAGAAAAAAAAAAAAATGAAAAGCTGACTGACAGCCTGCCTGTGTACTACTGTACCCGACTACACTGACTGACAGCTTGCCTAACATATGACCAGTACTAATCACTACAATATAATTAAGTATATATGACAGCAGGTAGTGGACCAACGGCGCTGACAGGTGCAACTACTCCAGCCAATTTAGAAGAACTTGGTAATCAGATTGATTTAACAAGTCAGCACTAAATCCAATTTTTAGGCCTGCAGCCTCCTCCAAACTCCCTGGACTCTGGGAGTAAGCTATGGATCTGTCAAAAAAGAGGACAGGAGGGGCGCTCCATAGTGCATAAATGACAGTTTTATTAAAATGATCATAAAACCACTTTCAAAAAAAGAGACAAACAATTGCTTGTACCATAAAAAAGAACGCTGTGGGCTGAGTACCACAAGGCTTTTGTATATACAACACGACCCGGCAAACTCCTACCAGCCATCCGGAGCACTATCGCCAACCAGGATCACCCACTGGGAACACCGATGGTGAGAACAGCGTGTCGTTGGAAGCCGTAGGAACAGAGGCGTGCAGGGGAGCCGGGGACACACACAGCGGACAGGTTTCATAGTAAAACTTCATCAGAGGGTGAATATATATATATATATGTAGTACAAGGTGGGGGTGGCCGGCACTCCGCTGATCACAGGTAAAGGACTGGGTGCCCTCCTGGGAGAAAGAGGACTCCTATGTATCCAGGTGCGTGAGGGTGGCACTCCAGTAAAGAAAAGCTCAGAAACCAAATAGGTGTACCAACGTTTCAAATGTAATTAATATATATATATATATATTATATAACCCAGCACAAACCCAGCACACAAACCCCTCTGCAGTCTGCACAGCGCAAACCCATCTGCACTGCACAAACCCCTCTGCTCTGCACTGCACTGCCACATATCCCTCTGCACAGCAAAAACCCCTCTGGATTCTGCACTGCACAACACCCCTCTGCACTGCACAAACCCCTCTGCTCTGCACTGTACTGCCACATACCTCTCTGCACAGCACAAACCCCTCTGGAGTCTGCACTGCACAACACCCCTCTGCACTGCGCAAACCCCCCTGCACTGTACAAACCCCTTTGAAGTCTGCACTGCACAACACCCCTCAGTCTGCACTACACAGCAACCCTCTGCACTGACTGCACCCCTCTGCGCAACACCCCTCTCCACACTGACAACACCACTCTGCACAACGCCCAGACCCCACTGCAGTTGTGCGCAGCTGTAAGCGTGACTGTGAAATGGTGCTGACCTTTTTAGACTCGGCATCTCGCGAGAATCCGACGCCAGATTTCCATGTTCGCCCGTGCTTGGGTTTCCGAACAAAGCTGGGACGTCGAGCCGGCTGTGTTCAGAACGGTTCGGATTCTGGAGAATCTGGACCATTCATCTCTAATCTTAATACAGGCAGTGGTAGCATTGGCATATATTATTACAATAGTTGTATACAATGTCGTATCAGCGAATGCATTAGTGTACATTTATGAATCAAGCATTAGCACTTCACAACAACACATAGGGAGGGGAGGTGAAATTATGGTGCCTTTTGAACATTTAAAACGTCTTTATTTGTCAGTTTGAAACAGAGGGACCAACAGGTTAATCTCTTAGTGAACCAAACAATGTTAAAGACAAATGCAGTGGACTCTGTATAGGCAGCTGTCTTATTGTTGTAATGTGTACATTCAATCGCACTCACCTAGAACAAGCTGTAATCAATCCTTGGCCAGCATTGCAGTGTCCTAACAATGGTAGACAAGGCAACAATGCGATGACTGTCTTAAATATATGTTCTCTGTTAGATCTCCTGGATATATGAGAGCCTCTTATGACCCAATGAAAAGATACAACGTGCAGACAATAGGGAGCACTGTTTTCCATAGATGTGAACAGCTTTGTGTACTGTTTTGACATTGCACTCACCTATTCAGGACATCAAATGAACTTTGCACATTTATTTAGACACCAGATGTCCTTTGGGTTAGCTCAATAATCAATTATGCGCTAGGATTCCCCAGTGTAAGGTGATTCAGTAGTGCAGTGTACACCTTGTGCATACTAAGTTAGATCATTAGAATGATGGACAAAATAATAAATATATCTACCATGGGAATGCATCAATGTATGCAAAATAAGGAATGAATTGTTTAAATATATATACTCTATACTGTATATATAAAGAACAAATGCATATAGATTTCCCCTTCTCACTCTTTAACATTTTGCTGCTCTGTCTAAGGGCCTAATTCAGACCTGATCGCTGGGCAGCTCATTTTTGGAGCCCGGCAATCGGGTATATGCTGCCCCACCAGAGTGAAATCCAACCCCGTGCAAGCCTGCCAATTGCTTAGCACGGCATGGAAAAATTAGCCGGATCGGCAAATCACGGGAAATCCATTGACAAGCTGCTCACCAGATAATGATTATTCCAGTGTGTGCAGTGTGTGCAGTGTGTGCGTAGCCCGGGAATTACTAAATAGCTCCAATAGAAACAGGCTGCTTGGGGCTGGAGCGGACGTCACATGACTTCACCGAAAAGCCCCGAGCATGCTTACGTATTTCCCGGCACTCCCAAAGAATGGACGGTTACCACCCCAAACTTCCTGTAAATCAAATTGTGTATGGCCAGTAATACAACAAAAGTAGAAGGATTTGGTACTATGGGCCGTACACATGCGCAGTCTATTGATAATCAAATTCACAGGTGTGCAATCTGGTTGGTTCTTCTTCTCTGCTACAACTATCCCTTTGATATCCGTCAGCTCAGCTTCTGCACAAGAGAAAATGCAAGCCTATAAAATGGACTAAGGACCTGATTCAGATTTGTTATCAAAACAAAAAAGCAAGCAACTGGGCAAAACTGATGGGGCAGATGTAACGTGCAGATGATACATTGGATGATTTGTGGGATCTTCTCATCTGCCTGGACACTGAACATATATTGCACAGTCAAATGAACATTTCTCCTATGGACCTTGTTCTGGTCCACAAATGTGTAGACTAAACGCCTCCCGCAGGGACGGCCACCCCCCTTGCAGCCTTGCGTGTGGAGCAGAAATCATTCGATGGTCGGCAACCATCGATTAATTTCTCCAGCGCTCTCAGATCTATGGTGTGTCTGATCTGCGAGCACCCTGTGCAGGAAGCGGGCGAGCAGCTGACGTCAGCTGCCCGCCCATGCACCCATGTCACTGGGCAATTTGCATAAGAACGTCCATCATTTTCATGGAAACGCTCATACAAGGCTGGGCGTTCCTAGGGGCTGTACCCCCGGCTGCTGCCCTACTTCCCCCACCCGCACTGCTAGGTGCGAGCGGGACAGCGAAGATGTAGTTTGCCATGCCCACTCGCACCCTGCATCTGCACATGTGCAGAAATGAATAACCCCCTATGTACTTAAAAACCTTTGCACATTTAACACCTATCAAAACATTCTAAATAATACTAAAATGAATACTACAAAAATCACTGTTTGTTCTGGGCAAATGTAGAATAATTACACGGTTATAGAAATAATCAACTGTCTAATTCAATAATTTGCTCTGAACAACAAAAGCTGGCTTATAGCAACAGTTATAGATTCGTATGCTCAGCGTAAGCACATTACGCTGAATTTGTAGCAGTAATACATTAAAGCATTATTAGCCATTTTATTATCTAGTTGCTGCTAGGCAGAAACATACCAGTCTGCAAACACAAGACATCTGCTTAGTTCTAGCATTCTAACAGCCTGTTTCCCTGTGCAACCACATATTTCCGTTGCGTGACTGCCTGTGCACTGTATCTGTATGAAAGGTGGAAAGGAGCAAGGAGGTTCTTTGTTTTAATAAAACACACTGCAAGGAATACATGTTTTGCTTGGCGGCAATGTCTCTGGGCTCTACATCTTTACGAAGGCCACTGAAATACACACAAATACATTCTCAATGTCAGGTACGGACATCATGTTAGTTTAATGTGACCCTAAAGCATTCTGCAGGAGACTCCCTGAAATAGCAGCAATCTCCCTCTCTCCCTCAATAGTCTAGCAATCTCCCTCATTTCACCTAGCCCACATTACACTGTTATATTTTGGGGGAAAAAAGGAATGAGAGATAGATACATTTACATTGAATCATCAGCACCATTTCCCAGCACTTTACCAAGTGTAGTAGCTCTTACTAGCTGCATTGGGGCTCATCTACATTTGGATATATGTCATTTTAAAAGTTTCCTCTCAGATGTAGCAGGACACAGCCACGCTTCTAGGTACCACGTTCACAATCTTTGCACAATCTCTCCATATATGGAACTAGACACACCCTTTGGGAAGAGCATGACACGCCTCCTCAATGTGCAAAATTCTACTACCAACTATAATCTCCCTGAAAAAGTAGGCAAGTATGCCCTAAAGTGTTCCTGATGATTTTGTTGGTAAAGGAGTCCTGTATTAGCAGATAATAAGCTAGAATCTTCACTTCCAAAAACAAATGCATACCTACCAACTGTCCTGTTTTTCACGGGATGGTCCCACGTCCTGCCCGGCGCCGCCAGTGCCTCTCTGTGTATGCGCACAGCGTCTATTTAGAGAGGCAGAGGGGCTGGGGGCATGGCCAGAAGCTTACACAGCACTGGTCATGAACCCATAGTGATGACAAATGGGGGCATGGCCTGTGGCAGCGACGTTCCTGTGAGACCACACCCCTCTGGAATAGGCCACGCCCCTTTATGGGCACACATGCAGTTCTGATGCGAGCGTCCCAATTTCAATACTGAAAATGTTGGGAGGTTTGCAAATGTGTGGGTGATTTTACTTTTTATATACCTTCATCAAGTTGATCCTTCACTACTTTCCTTAATAGGAACAACAGGCAATGATTATACCATTTTTGACAATTTTCT
Organism: Crinia signifera; assembly: GCF_055691185.1. Lineage (NCBI taxonomy): Eukaryota > Metazoa > Chordata > Amphibia > Anura > Myobatrachidae > Crinia > Crinia signifera. The sequence continues at coordinate 232,395,936 of NC_139222.1, forward strand.
AAATTACAAATAAATACTAGGGGGTTATATCAAACCTTTAGGAGAGATACATTTGAAAGAGATAAAGTATAGCCCAATCAGCTCCTAGCGGGTATTTTTCAATCACAGACTGTGAATTGACAGTTACAAGCATATTGGCTAATCCATTAGGCCTACTTTATGTTTGTTAGCAAGCAAAAAAAACAAAAAAACAAAACAAGAATTTAGGCAAAACCAAGTTGCAGAGCAGGTGGGGGGTAGATGGAATTTGTGCAGATACAGTAGATTTAGATGTGGGTGGGGTGTGTTCAGACTGAAATGTAAACTGCAGTGTACAAATAAAGCTGGATAGAATTTGTAGGCTACATACAAAAGCAGCCAGTATTTACCCTGCACTAAAATAAATATATAAATATATTTGCTGCACTTACTGTACATGACAACCCTCCAAGAAAGCTGTAAGGTAATGGGGAAAGCTGGTGACTTTTTGAAGGATAACATCTCTCCGGCATTAATTGAGGTGAGGACAAAATTCAGGTGCTGGTCTAGACTCCCCCTGTCAGCAGGACCCGTGCAAGGTTCCCCAGCACCCTAGGCAAAGTTTCAGATTAACGCCCGCTTCCCCCCCCCCTACAAGGATGGAGGAGCCAGTTAAATTGTAACACAAGGCTTGGACACATGAGGGGAAAGGGACAACATGGGGATATGAGTGGGGTGGGAGGGGATGAAGGAAAACAGGACATGAGGGAATGTCACAGGACCTTGGCACACGAGGAGGAGAGGCCACAGAACACAAGGAGGGGTAGAGAGTGGGAGGATGGACACAACACCTGGGGACATGAGAAGGGGGGGGGGGGGAGAGGATGGGCACAGGACCTTGTGACATTAGGGGGGGTGGGCACAGCACCTGGATAAATGTGTGGGAAAAATTGGAGAGGAGCGTCACAGGACCTAGGGACAGGTGGGGGTGAGATGGAGATGTGGGACACAGGACCTGTCCTTGAGACATGAGGGGGAATGGGGGCACAAGACCTGGGGACAAGAGGGGTTGGGAGATAAGGGGCAAAGGACCTGGAAATATGAGGGGGGGGAGGTGAATGACACAGGACCTGTGAACTGGAGGTGAGGCTGAGATGAGGTACACATGACCTGGGAATATGAGGGGGGGGGGGAGATGAGGGACACAGGACCTGGGGACAGGATGGTAGAGGAAGATGTTGGACACAGGACCTGGGAAGAGCATGGTAGAGGAAGATGAAAGATACAAGACATAAGTACAGGAGGGGGAGGGAGACGAGGGACACAACACATGACCTGGGGACATGACAGGGAGGTAGAGTAGGGACGTAGGACCTGGGGACAGGAGGGGGTGTGAGGGAGAGGAGGGCTACATGACCAGGAGACATAAGGGGGTGGGGGAGATGAGGGACACAGGACCTGGAGGCAGGAGTTGGGCACAAGACCTGGGGACTTGAGGGGGGGGGGGGAAGGAGAGCCACACGACCTGGAGACATGAAGGTGGGGGGGGGTGAGAGGGAGATGAGGGACACAGGTCCTGGGGACATGAATGGCGGGGGTGAGAGGGAGATGAGGGACACTGGTCCTGGGGACATGAATGGCGGGGGGGGAGAGGAGGGACACAGGTCCTAGTAATTGGACGAGTAAATATTATCAAGATGGTTATTCTACCTAAGGTCCTGTATATACTGTACTCCAGTACTCACCAATATACATTCAAGATGAATTCTTCAGAAGTCTAAACAGTATTATATCATCCTTTATCTGGTGTAACAAGCGCCCTAGAGTTAAATTAGCTACTCTCTGGCGAGATAGAGAAAATGGGGGATTAGCTCTACCAAACTTTAAAATGTATTATTTTGCAGCCCAAATGGTTCAGTACATCTAAGCTCATGGGTCAAAACAGAAGAGCCAACAAATGAACTAATTAGGCTGATAAGAGCAGTTTGTAACCTGGGCAAATATGTGGGGGTTGACCCAGATACATCTTTTCTTTCCTTGCCAATAGCACAGGAGATCAGAAAACAGCAAGCAATTATGTTCACAACACGGCGTATGCTCAGTGGGCCAATTGTATCAGGATAAAACCTTTAAATCTTTTGAACAATTACAGGTAGATTTTACATTGCCTAGATCAATGTTCTATAGATTTTTACAGTTAAGGAGTGCCCTTACTCAGTATAGCAAGGGCAGGGATGGGTGGTTAGCAGAAGCTCCAATTAAACTATTCATTAAAAAACTAACTCCACGGGAATGTATCTCGAAAATCTATGACCATTTGTCTGTAAGTACATATGATGTAGGGCTAGATCAGCTCATGCAGAGATGGGTTAAGGATATCCCTGATATAAATTAGAGCAATTGGTAGTTAGCCTTAGCCATTCCAAAAAAGGCAACAAACTCTATATGAATCCAACAGGTCCAATTCAATATACTGCATAGGACGTACACAACCCCGGTCAAGCTAAAGAAAATTGTTGGTTCAGAAATGGATACATGTCCGAAATGTGGAGAAAATGGGGCCACATTTTGGCATTTAATATGGTCATGAAGTAGGGTATGATGTTTTTGGGATAGGATATGTCAGGTTATTGAGGGACTGGGGGTGCCACGGGATGCCCTTGCTGAAATTAATATAGTAATGGGGATATGGTAAGGGAAGGACATCCCTCGAGAGATGAGTTCTCTGCTATTGAACCTTAATTTTACAGGATAAATGGGTAGATCACAAATTCACATTAAAGATTGGAAATAGTAAGGATTAAAAATCAATATAAGGCATTTCCTATAATTGTATAAGGCGGGAAAGGGGGGGGTTCTTTTTCTTTTAGATTCACAAAAAAGTTTGTTTAGGACCCAGTATACTTTATTAGCACTCTATTAGCACTACTATTAGCCCTCTAATATACTAGAGTGCTGAACCTTAAATGGCCTACCCTACTCCTTTTTCATTTAATTAATATCGCCCAACATGAAGTAGAAGTAAAGGTAATAAAATCTCTCCTATTTAAGTTTAAAATATCATCGATTAAGCATGCAGTAATCACTTTTGGCTCGGCTTGGTTGACTATAGAATGTAATGTTATGCTCAAAAATTATTAGGAATCTCCATGTCTGCACCTATTCCTTGTTGCAGTATATTGAGTATTGAATTGTGATTTTGTTCTACCCTCCATACCTATAAGTATGATGTATTAAGTATCATCTATGAATATTTGGATTATTGTCTCTGAATAAGACTTTTGGCATTAATTAGTGTTTATATGTATGAATGTTTGTTGTTATGTATGAAGCTTTTGTTGTTCTAAAACTATTATAAATAAAGACAATCAATTAAAAAAAGTAAGGTTGTACCACTGGCATGTAGGATTTAATACTTGTGGCAAGTAATGGAGACTTTAGCTTTAAGCTGACGAGCTAGCACTGTGGGCCTTATTCTAGTTCACAAAATCCTTCTTAGATGGACAAAACCATGTGCACTGCAGGTGGGGCAGATGTAAAATGTGCAAAGAGTTAGATTTGGGTGAGTTATTTTGTTTCTGTGCAGGGTAAATATTGACTGATTTATTATTACACTGCAATATAGATCTCACTTTGAAGTAAAACCCCACCCAAATCTGCACAAGTTACATCTGCCCCCCTGCAGTGCACATGGTTTGTGGTTTCTAAGAAGGATTTTGTCAGAAATAGTGAACTAGAATAAAGCCCTGTAGCACAATGTAAATAAAGTAATGGTTCCATTAGTAAGTTACATTGGCACAGTCATTTGCATTCACCTTAGGAACCTTCATCCCGACCGTACATTGGGATAGGTGATAGCTAGAAAGCATGGAATAAATTAGGCCTTCATTTTATTCCTTGACTGTCACCTGCAAGGTGCCCCCCAGGTCCTACTGCCCTAGGGTGCAGCCTAATCAGTTTATTGCTTAATCAGACACTGCTGCAAAGCTCATACTCAATGCTCCTGCTGGTATTGCTGAACATGTTTACTCATTTAGTAAATGACCCCCAACTGCTGCTTAACAAAATGTAACCAAAATGAAATAATAAGAAAAAAAGGTGTTTATAGTTTAGCTATGTCAAATAATAGACACTTGTGCAACACAAGTACTTTCTTTACTTAAACTAACTTTAATGAAGAAACCAGCGCTTTATTATTTACAAAACTCAAGTGTCACCGCTGGGTAGTGAAGTCTTCTGAAGCATTTCTGCGGATCATTCATTGTAAGTACATAAATATCTCCATATGTATCGCTATTTATCTAGCTGGTGAGAGCAATACACTGCCATTACTCTTCATTGCTAGAGTGTGTTTGCAGAATGCAAACTCCTAGGAGTCGGGTTCCTGTGAGCTAATATTTACTTATGTAATGTGAATTGTAGTACATTATTAAGGTCTGTTCAGGTGGCAACTGTGTACGGAAAAAAATACAAATACACTCATGCTCCTAAATACGATGCAACAAAATATACTGACCTTGCAGTGTTTAGCTTTGATGTAAAATGTACTCACTGGTACAGGGTATGTCAGGATTTGTAGCTGCAGGTTTACATATGTTTGATACCAGAATAAAGCAAAGAAAAAAGCCCTCATACAACAAATAAAATAACCTTGCGGCAACGAGCATAGAAGAGACACTTTTGTAGTCAAATTGATTTACTATAAAATGTCAAGTGCATTGGGGTCACAATGTATTGCTTATTTTTGCATGGTGTAAGTACAGTATTAATCTAATAACCAGATGGATATTTCCACGAATGGCTAGAGAGATTACAGTGATATTGCAATGAAAAACTGACACTGCCAGTTCCATGTATACTGTAACATACATGTACCTCTCAACTTTGTCCTGCCCCAAGACACGACTCCTGCCTAAAGGGGGCATGGTGTCAGTGAAAAGGGGTGTGGCTTTGAAGGAATGTCTTCATTCACAAAGCCACGCCCAACTTTCACCGCTGTGTGGGCATGGCCAGCATTATGTGAGATGCTACACATGCCCGCAGCATTGACAGGGGAGACTCCCAACTACCCCCCCTCCCACCACTGAGTGTTAATGCCAGCCAACAAATATGTAATTAGTCAAAGACAAATCCACATTGTGAATGCAAAATTTCAAGTAAAAAAAATAAAAGAATATAGTGACTGGACGCATTATAACTTGCATACATGTGATGCAGTGGTGTCCCTAGCCAGGTACAGGGTTTGCAGCATTCACCCAGGTGTCACCCTCAAAAGAGGTGAAACCAAATTGCCAGCTCAATTAGACCATGCCTTTTTGGGCAAGGGAGTTGTATTAATGCAGAATGCTCGCCGGATGTCACCACACCCAGTGACGCCTCTGTATACTGTACATGCCAAAAGTAAGTTATAATGAATAAAGTGAAATTATTTTTGCAATGGTTTAATGCTTAAAATACTGGAAATAAAATACTTCTTCACTTTGTAAAATCTACAGTAAAGGCCCCCATACACTGGGCGAATCAACTGCAATTTGGGCTCTTTTACTGCAATTGCAGCAATCAATAGCAGGAAAAGAGACCAAATTACAGGTGACTGACAGCGGGTCCAATGCAATGTGTGGTCTCATGCACATAGCATTGGACCCTCTGAGTTGCACCGATAGGAGAAACGATCTGCAGAATTGATTCCAGTTCTGAGCATACAGGTATATTGCATGCAGAAAAACTGCATGCAATATATTATATCCATTCCTGCCAGCCGGGGAGGTCCCGGGTGGCTCAAGGGAGCATTGCGTGTGACTTCTCTGAGGAATGAAGTTGTTGCAGTGTATGGAGGCCCTAATGCCCCATACAGACTAGAAGATAAAGTGAAAGATATCTTTCAGTAAGCCTTTCCTGAAAGTTATCTTTTACTTTATCTTCTAGTGTTTACACTCAATATCGTTAACGATACGCGCTCTCACATATCATCAATGACCCCCACCCTCAACCAGCATGTTCAGATGAGGGAGGTTCTCATTATAGATTGCCATGCACTATCGCTCCCGCACCACCCCACATGCACTTACAAATGCTGGCACCCGCCGCTGGGTCCACACCACCACTGCCGATATTGGCGTCGGCAGGGTCCTCTAATGTGTATCTCTAATTCTCCCTTTACTACTTTTTGTGGTTAGCCTAGTTGTTACTCTACACCAGGAGTTCCCAAACTGTGGGTCCTGACCCCAAAGTGGGTCCCGACCTTCTCAGCATGGGGTCGCAACTCCATGTTGCTGACCGTCAGTCTGATTACTTTTCTAATCTCAGTCAATGGTTCAAGGAATTTTAGACTCCTCCTTATTATGTGCCGCCACACTGCTGCCATGTATGTGTTGTCTGCTGACTGCACATGTGATGTGATGACCTTCTGCAATAACTTGCTGGGGTTCTGTAATTATTTTAAATTGTCTGATGGGCTCCCAGAGCAAAATAGTTTGAGGACCCCCTGCTTTACACTATACTATCCATATACTCCCAGAGTTGCTATGATTTCTTTCCCCTCCCTGATATCTAAAACTATTATTCATTTTTGGGGATAGGTTAGTTTAGAAGTCTCCTTGAAAGTTTCCAACCCAATATTTCAAATAGACCAATTGGAAGGCATTGTAATGTAATTTAAAACCAGGAAGGACATAGTCACCTGAAGCTTTAGATCTGCATAATATGTTAATTTAATTTGTGTCCCTTTTCCCCTAGAGCATAAAGGATATGTATATATTAATGTTCCGGAAAACATGACATTAAATGCAAATTAGAGCATGATATAAAGAATATAAAAATGTGGTTGAATTATCATTTTAATTAAATTAATTCTTCCAGACACTAAGGAGCGAGTTTTTCCCAAGTGGGGATTTTCATTTGCAAGTATTCGATAACTGGATCAGTGCTAAATACTATGAAACTTAAGTACTGTAGGGCCTGGATAACTAATCAAATCTCATCATCTACTGTAAGGAATGTTGTAAGTCTTCCTTACAGTGTATTTCATATTTAATATACAGCTTATTCAGACTTGTCTGGTTTGCTAAGAACATTTCAAAAGTGATATTGACTAAATTGCTGAACTACGCCTAAACTATTTGTGGTACATCCATGGTGAAGAATTTGCTCACATGGATTATAGTGTGAACTTCTTGTAACATTAATGGGGTATGGGTCATTGGGTTGACCAATATTAGGTTGGCATGCATTGTGTCAACAACTGAATTTCTACATGGCTTAGGACGACATGGCTGAGGTGGACATGGATGAAAGTTTCTTATATAGTGCAGCATATTCTGTTGTGCTTTACAATTGGAAACAACAGTGGTTAAACAAACCGACATAGAGAAAGGAGGGCCCTGCTCGCAAGTTTACAATCTATAGGGATAATAGGAGGAAGACATAAGGATAGATTTCCATAGCATGGCTGTCCCATCAGATTACAAGACAGTCCTGATGGGATGCAATTAGATATAAATGCTATTGGAGGTTGTGTGGGGGTCCTGACTATGATAAGCTTGCCTTAAGAGGTGAGTTTTCAGGGAACGCTTGAAAGTTTGGAAGCTAGCTAGTCTTAATGTGAGTGGAAGGGCATTCCATATGGTGGGTGCTGCCTGACAAAAAACCTGCAAGGGTAAGCGGGAGTGAGAAATGAGTGTGGATGAGAGACGCAGATCTTGTGCGGAGTGGAGAGGTCGGGTGGGGATATATTTTGAGATAAGCAAAGAGCTATAAGTCAGTGTAGTCAGAGTAATGGCATTTTATGCAAGTAAAAGTAATTTATATTGAATGCGGTAATATACAGGCAGCCAATGGAGGGACTGGCAGAGCGGATCAGCAGATGATGAACGTCTAGCAAGGAAGATCAGCCTCGTAGCTGCAATAAAAATGGACTGTAGCGGTGATAGTCTTTTCTTAGGAAGACTGGTAAGGAGGCTAGGCAATAATCAATGTGTGATATAATGAGTGCATGGATTCGACTTTTTGCAGTGTCTCGTGTAAAGTATGGACAAATGGTTAGATTTAATGAAGAAGTGGGTCTTGAGATCCTGTTTAAAGTTTTGGATGGAGGTGGCAAGTCTGATAGGGAGGGGTAGAAAGTTCCAGAGATACGGAGCACAATGGCCAAAATCCTGTAAATGGGAATGGAAGTAACCAGTTGGCAGGAGACGTGACGTGCATTTGTGGAGTGGAGAGGGCGGGTGGGGGTGTAAAGAGAGACAAAGTCAGATATGTAGGTGGGAGAAGAATGGGTGATGGCTTTGATAGTGAGTGTAAGGAGCTTGTCATGGAGACAGGTGTTTTACATGGAGGCCAGAAAGTAGGAGATTACAGTGGTCCAATCTGGATATGACTAGTGAGTGGATGAGGGTCTTTGTAGCATCCTGGGTGAGATAGAGTCTTATCCTGGAAATATTTTTGAGGTGGAATTGACAGGACTGTGAGAGATGCTGAATGGTTTAAAGGAGAGAAAGTAATCAAGAGTAACACCATGGCAGAATACATGGTGGCTAGAGGAGATAGTTGTTCCAACAATAGATAGTGAAATTGTGAAAGGTGAGGTTATGTGGGAGGGTGGTAAGATGATCAGCTCAGTCTTAGACATGTTTAGATTAAGAAAGCGTTGGGACATCCAAGAAGAGATAGCAGCGAGACAGTTGGAAATACAAGTGAGGAGATCAAAAGAGTGGTAAGGAGAGGAGAGGTAGATTTGAGTATCATCAGCATAGAGGTGATATTAGAAGTCAAATAATGGAATTAGCTCACCTAGAGATGACGTATAGAGAGAGAAAAGGAGAGGACCAAGAACAGAGCCTTGCTGGACACCTACTGTCAGTGGAAGTACAGAGGAGGTGGCATCATGACAAGAGACAGAGAAGGAGCGGTCAGAGAGGTAGGAAGATAACCAAGAGAGAGCACTATCACACAGACAAGGTAGTGAAGGAGAGGGTGGTCGAGTGTCAAAAGCAGCAGAAAGGTCAAGATGAATAAGTAGAAATTAGTGGCCTTTACATTTGGCAGCATGGAGATCATTGCAGACTTTAGTAAGAGCAGTTTAAGTGTAATGGATGGACGGAATCCAGATTGGAATGGATCGGGCAGGGGGTGGGAGGAAAGAAATGCAATAAGGTGGTTGCAGACAATACGCTCAAGGAGTTTGGATTATTAATATAAGAGGTACTGAAAATCCTTAATCTTTGCGGGTAATGTGCAATATGATCAATTCACCATTCTCCCAGAAAGGAAAGGAGATTATAATCAAGGCTCCAATTAAATCCATATTTCAACTTTGACTTGGCTCCAACATTATTTGGCTTTATTGTACCTGCAAAATAACCCCCTGATACAGTCTGTAGGAGACTTTGTTCTACACTCCGAAAGGGACTGAAGATTTTCCTGCTGTTTGAAAATCAGAGCTTAATTGTACTGTACAGTAGGTCTCTATGTTCACAGACTTTAACAAATATTTTTGGACTTCACAACATTGTTTTATTGGAACTTGGAACTTCAAGCATATATTATTGCATATTGTATTATTTCACTCTCAATCTGAGAGTATTTATATAAGCACCTTTCCATTATTGTGTGTATGTATGTATGTATCTTCATCTATCTATCTATCTATCTATCTATCTATCTATCTATTTATCTATCAACTGACTTTAACCACTTGGCGTACCACTGCAGGTGCAGGAATGTTGATGCCTTCTTGGGGTGGGCAGCTGACATAACATGACATCAGCTCTTGTCCCGAATAAGGCGGATAGGATCCAGGCTGACTTTTTTAGGAGACATCATTCGATGGTGAGCAACTATCGATTTATTTCTCTGCCTTTCAGCCACATGCGAGGGGATGTGTTAGCATACACACCCCTACGATGCTAGGGAGAGAATTCCATCAGCAGGAGAGGTGGTGGTCCTTTAGCTGGGCGGCGGGCGGTGTTTATCTGTTTGCTAGGAAGCAAACATATGCAACCTATCAAAAGGATGAAGCCGCTGACACCTGATAGGAGGTGGAGAAATGCATCATACAGCTTTTAATATCCTCAACATACCTTCTGGAGCTCCAGAATAGGATCCCACATCTGCCTGCCCTAAAAAAGCAAGTACTTTACACCCTCAATATACCACTGCACTAGCAGTAGGTCAGCAGGAGTCCGGGACTCCATTCACCCATTGTATATACTTTTTAATCTTTTTGCTCTTTTTTATTGCATTTTTATGGACCTTTTTTTTTCTTGGTCTGTCAGACATTGGACATTTAGAACGACTCTTGGTGACTAAAAATCCCCGGATATTACTACCATAGAGAGTTCCATATATCGGCTAGAACTCACAACCAACTGTTGGACAGCCAAAAATGTGTTTCCATCAACACTGTAGGTGTGATTTTTAATGTTGAATAGCACTGGCCAGTGCAATCTAAGTGGATAATAAATTCTTAAAAAATTTTTTTTACATACATTGTTTCCAGCGCGTGTATATATACACCTAGCAAAGGGGTTGGAATTAGGCCCCATGTTGTGTTCATAGCCAAACCACCTGATGCGGAGTCCTGACAGCAGGACAGGAAGTAGCAGGAATGCTTTTATTGTGAGAGGCTGTGGATGCCGCTGGCTTTCTTCAGTCTCTGCCAAGCCCCCCCTCTTGCACTGTGCCGGTGAGTGAAGACAACTGCCTCAGCACAGCTGTAGAACGTGGCACAAGAAGAAACTGCCACAGCCAACCAGGTAAAAGTAAATTTAAGTACATTTACTTGGGAGCAATTAATTAAGAGCACATATATTAAACTTGGGAGGGCTGCCGTCCAATATAGAAGATTACCGCAGGCAGCAGACTGATGCCAGCAGACCGTGTACAATGCCAATACTTTTCTGCAACATGTACCTACTGTACATGTTGCAGGAAAGTATTGGCATTGTTGTACACATAAGACTCATTTAACCTATGGATTGTTTGTGACATTTGCCATATATAAAGTATTACATACCTTTTGTATACACCTGCTATCTCCTGAGCTTGGGACTGTGTTACTGCATACTACAGTTTAAAACAACAATCCAGTGCACAGTTATATTGAATATAATTAAGGGAATCCCAGCAGCGGTCAGTTAAATAAACCTACATTTTCCCTTATCCCTACCATTAAATCCTCCCCCCTGTAGCATGACCTATGTCCAGCACAGATTCTAAACCTAACCCTAGCATAACCAACCTCAAATACTTCTTCCCCGGCATCCTCATTGATTTTGGATTTCCTACCCAGGTCTCCTGTCTGGACAATTACATTTATCCCGTAATCTACAACTAGTACGCTTCTAGCTCTTGCTATTATTTATTTCAAAAAAATGATTGAAGCTTTTGCATCAGAATTCGTCATATACATCAGTAAAGTTAACATGAATACATAGTGTGTTACAAGCTGCAGTCACAGCTTGTTCCTGCTTGTTGGTTGATATCCCCATTCCAGGGTTTGGTATTCTCCATGTAGTGGAGAACCTGGTATTGGGGTCCCTTGACCCCTCTTCAAGGGGGGGGGTACTGTTAGGATCCGCCTCCAGCGGATCTGTGTTATGCACAGATTTCCATATTCTGTGTGTAGTTTCATGTTCTCCCTGGATTCTGCTCCCTGGGTTTATCTCAGCCTGTGTGTGTGTTTACTCGCTAGTGGCATCCAGTGGTCAGCCTGGGCCATTGCAGGTTACTTTCAGTACTGTGTGTTCTGGACTCAGGTGTCTTGATTAGGCTCCTAGCCTGCAGTGCACACCTTCAGGCAATGTGTAATCAGCACCACATTGTGCTCACTATATAAACCCTCTGGTTATTCAGGCCCATGCCGGTTATAGCTTTTGTACCTCAGGGTCTCAAGTGTTCCTGGTTCCTGTTCCCTGTCATCCTGCATCCTGTCGTTGATTCCCAGCTGTGTCCTCCGTTCAGTCTCCTGTCCTCCCGGTGTCCGTGTGTCGTCCTTTATCCGTCTCCCGGTCCCTGCAGCTCCTGTTGGTCTTTGTGGGATTCCTTCTCCAGCGTGGTGCTTCCTTCGGCTGGTTCCCTGCCTTGTCCGCAGCATCTCAGCTCCAGCTAAGTTGATATCCCTCGGTGTTCAGATAAGTTGGGAGATTCCCCCTCTTTGTCTCCTTACTAATCATTTGCTTATTGTGTCAGCGTATAGTGTATTGTTACACCTGTCAGCAGTACTTATTGTGTCAGCATATAGTGTATTGTTACACCTGTCAGCAGTACTTATTGTGTCAGCATATAGTGTATTGTTACACCCGTCAGCAGTTTGTAGTGTGTCAGCATATCGTGTATTGATACACCCGTCAGCAGTTCTTAGTGTGTCAGCATACTGTGTATGGTTACACCTGTTAAGCATTAGCACAGCGGGTTCCAGTTTAGAGTGCTATCCACTGGCACCCCTCTCCGCAGGGCAGGGTGGTTCTCGCCTCTTTGTTTGTTAGATAGGTTTCCCCTTGTTCATCACTGGCCTTGGCGTGTGTGTTGTCCTTAACATAAGACCAGGTGGCATCGAGGTGGGAGCCTGACTAACGGGCTCCCACGAACGCGGCTATTATTGGTGAAGCCTAGCACCCCGCACACACACGTCAACTCCATCTGAGTACAACGGAGTCAGGTTGGCGAGGCTGCCCTGGTCCTGTCACTATCTCCTTCCAGCCAGTGTCACGTGGTGTCTCGCCAGACAGCGTGGCACAGGAGATCCTAACATTATAACCGGCCAAAACAGATAACTCTGGAGCTGAGTTCTGCCCTCTCAGTCCTGCAGTTTTCCTGTCTTGTCACAGTATCTGTTTTGTCACTGTCCTTGTCGAGCCACTTTTTGTCGTGTCATTGTTTGTTGTGTCTGGTCTGTAACCTTGCACGGCTATATCATGCAGGCCATGCAAGAAACTTTAGCGGCTCTAAATTTGGCATTTTCTGCCTTTAAACCTGGGCAGTTAGAGGTTTTGCAGCAGTCCTTACTGCAGTTGCAAAAACTCCTCACAGAAATTTTTCTGATCCTCCCAGAGGTCACAGGGGTTCATTCAGCCCCTAATGGGACCCTGCCTAAGGAGGTATTAGGCAGCAAGTCCTCAGACCCAGAGGTTCAGGTAATGCATAGAAGTGTTCTACGGCCGAAGCTCCCATTGGAGGAGCGTCAGCGGCGTAGAGACTTGAATCTATGCTTATACTGTGGAGATTCAGGCCACTTTGTGCAAACTTGTGTTTTGCGCAACTCCAGTGGTGGCAACAGGGTGTTTCCTCTGGCCAAGTCGGGGCAGGTTGTCAGATCTATGCCTGTCTACACTGTGGCAGAGGAGTGCTCTGAGTCTCCCAGTAAAAGCGCTCTGATTAATACGGTTGGTCCAAGTGCTGGGAGTCCCCATTTTGGGTTTAATAATCAGCAGAGGAGGTGCTCCCCGCATGATGGGATTTCTGTTCATATTAAGTCAGAGTTGCAAACCCTTAAGGGGAAAACCCAGGTGATTGACTCAGATGCCGGGGGCCCGCCGAGCCGGTCTGATGCCGGGGGCCCGCCGAGCCGGTCCGATGCCGGGGGCCCGCCGAGCCGGTCCGATGCCGGGGGCCCGCCGAGCCGGTGTCGCCCCAGAGGGGGTTCAAGCCGGTGTCGCCCCAGAGGGGGTTCAAGCCGGTGTCGCCCCAGAGGGGGTTCAAGCCGGTGTCGCCCCAGAGGGGGTTCAAGCCGGTGTCGCCCCAGAGGGGGTTCAAGCCGGTGTCGCCCCAGAGGGGGTTCAAGCCGGTGTCGCCCCAGAGGGGGTTCAAGCCGGTGTCGCCCCAGATGGGGACTCTGTCCATCTAGTCCCTAAGAGGGATTCTAATTGTCCTGTCTCTGAGCAGAGTTCCAGCCATGTCGGTAACATGGAGGGACCATCTGTTGGTCTTTTTGTTGCTGCCCAGCCAGAGTTTCACTATAGTGCTGCCCACTTAGAAGTACGTCACAGTGGTGATCAGCCAGAGACTCATCATAGTGCTGCCCAACCAGAAAGACCATCAGACTTGGAAGAGGTCATAACCTCCAAGGGGGTCCCTAAAGTCTCAGCCTCAAGGGCCATAATTCCAGCTATACAGTCCAGTCAGTTAGCTGATAATGAAGTTACTGTTGATGCTTTGAACGATATCTCTACATCTATAGTTTTTGATGGGGACCTAACCCAATTTGTTGCGCTCACTAACCATTTTGTCACTATTTTGGAGTCCAGACCATTTTTAGGTATCACTTCAGATAATGTGGTGCTCTATTTAATTTACTGCTTCAGAGGTGAACCTTTCGAATGGGCATGCAAATTTTTTCAATCTGAGGATCCCATTCTTAAGAATCTCCCAGCATTCAGTGATGCTGTGGTGAAAAAATTTGGTCGAAATAAAAGTGGTTCAGATGCCTCTGGGCCGACCATCTTGTCTGCAGAGACTCCATCATGTTTAAGAGAGTCAATACAAAGGGCTCAGCCCATAGCTATTACCGCTGGATGTGCTCAACTATCTTCTCCCTGCAGGAACGCTCCTAAGGTTTCATTTCCTATGGGAATGGAACCAATCTATGGTCTTTTCTCAGATTCTGAAACTGAGGAGATTCCGAATGTGCCTAGGCATTCAGGTGGGAAAGGGAAGAATCATCTGGTTGCTCGACCTATATTTTTTGAAGATTATTTTGAACCAGAGATCTCTTCCTTTCCTAGTGTCTCCAAGCAGGCACAGGGGAAAAAGAAGAGGTATAAAAAGAGGCGCTGACAGTTGCCTTGACCCTGCTTGTTTTTTGTCTAGTCTTGTTGTGTCCGAAGGCCACCTTTGAGAGGGGGGCACTGTTACAAGCTGCAGTCACAGCTTGTTCCTGCTTGTTGGTTGATATCCCCATTCCAGGGTTTGGTATTCTCCATGTAGTGGAGAACCTGGTATTGGGGTCCCTTGACCCCTCTTCAAGGGGGGGGGTACTGTTAGGATCCGCCTCCAGCGGATCTGTGTTATGCACAGATTTCCATATTCTGTGTGTAGTTTCATGTTCTCCCTGGATTCTGCTCCCTGGGTTTATCTCAGCCTGTGTGTGTGTTTACTCGCTAGTGGCATCCAGTGGTCAGCCTGGGCCATTGCAGGTTACTTTCAGTACTGTGTGTTCTGGACTCAGGTGTCTTGATTAGGCTCCTAGCCTGCAGTGCACACCTTCAGGCAATGTGTAATCAGCACCACATTGTGCTCACTATATAAACCCTCTGGTTATTCAGGCCCATGCCGGTTATAGCTTTTGTACCTCAGGGTCTCAAGTGATCCTGGTTCCTGTTCCCTGTCATCCTGCATCCTGTCGTTGATTCCCAGCTGTGTCCTCCGTTCAGTCTCCTGTCCTCCCGGTGTCCGTGTGTCGTCCTTTATCCGTCTCCCGGTCCCTGCAGCTCCTGTTGGTCTTTGTGGGATTCCTTCTCCAGCGTGGTGCTTCCTTCGGCTGGTTCCCTGCCTTGTCCGCAGCATCTCAGCTCCAGCTAAGTTGATATCCCTCGGTGTTCAGATAAGTTGGGAGATTCCCCCTCTTTGTCTCCTTACTAATCATTTGCTTATTGTGTCAGCGTATAGTGTATTGTTACACCTGTCAGCAGTACTTATTGTGTCAGCATATAGTGTATTGTTACACCTGTCAGCAGTACTTATTGTGTCAGCATATAGTGTATTGTTACACCCGTCAGCAGTTTGTAGTGTGTCAGCATATCGTGTATTGATACACCCGTCAGCAGTTCTTAGTGTGTCAGCATACTGTGTATGGTTACACCTGTTAAGCATTAGCACAGCGGGTTCCAGTTTAGAGTGCTATCCACTGGCACCCCTCTCCGCAGGGCAGGGTGGTTTTCGCCTCTTTGTTTGTTAGATAGGTTTCCCCTTGTTCATCACTGGCCTTGGCGTGTGTGTTGTCCTTAACATAAGACCAGGTGGCATCGAGGTGGGAGCCTGACTAACGGGCTCCCACGAACGCGGCTATTATTGGTGAAGCCTAGCACCCCGCACACACACGTCAACTCCATCTGAGTACAACGGAGTCAGGTTGGCGAGGCTGCCCTGGTCCTGTCACTATCTCCTTCCAGCCAGTGTCACGTGGTGTCTCGCCAGACAGCGTGGCACAGGAGATCCTAACATAGTGAAGGCATAAACAAGTACTGTATAAGAATTTAAACAATACAATGGCAGTATCTGAAATATAATGAGTCACAAAAATTGCATGGCTTTCAATACAAGTGGTCAGAGTAAAAAAATAAAAAAATAATACAGATACAATGTTTCAGCATATGGAAGTGAAATGATGTACAGCTTCTACACCACATTTTCCAAACCTTAATAAAAGAACAGGAACTGTGTTTCCTACAGTTCATGTTGAATTCTACATTTATTATAATGAAAAATAAAAAACAAACTAAAGAATGTTATACCAGGTGGGGTTGGGAGGGCCATATAAGCCGTTAAAGGTATATGATTCTAGCCATTGTACTTCTATATGCTTATTTCAATATCATGTCATAACAGCTTCCATTTTGTAACATTAGCTTGTTTTCTCTATTTAACTACTCAAATCCAGATGTTCTGTATAACACAACATGATATGTTCCTTCCAGAATAATCTTCACTCCCTTGGAAGTGATCTTTTGCACACATAGCTAAGTCACAAGGCATGCCGTAATATTACCAAATAGACATGATTTGGGCCAACATCACTACGCAGATAGAAATGACTATACATAGACATGGGTATGTCCCAAAATGACGTGTCCTGACGTATTAGTAGGAGTGTCTGCCCAAATCATCATAACTTATAAATATTGAAACAGCCACACCCAGGGGGTGTCGAGCGAGAATAGAAGCAGAGATGAGGGAGCCGAGAGGGGACGATGTCTCTTCATGTGGTATTGTATTATCTTCAATGATGATGAATAAATAATTATGTTTTATAGAATGGTTCTCAGTAATGTCTTTCTTGCATCAGCATTGCAATAGCACTATGGTAATTGTATACCTTCCTCAAAGCGCAAGGTACATAGAAGGCTACATCGAAAGCACATCACTAAGAAAAAATAAGCTTAGCGAGAATTTAAGAATGTGTTATATAACAATGTCCCAAAGTATCTATAGCCTGGGTAATATAGAAATAACATAACTCACTGAAATAAGCGGTAACAGAAGAATCTGGACATCTAGGTAGTCAACATCAAAACTTGTTCATTATAGACATCTAAAATACTAGGAAAGCTGTCATCCAAAATAATATTAACCAAAACATCTTGGCTTCACAGCAAGAATCACAAAAACCTTTCAAAAGGAACTGAACCTTGAAGCTTACGAGTGTCATGTGTGTAAATATATTAGACAATATACCAGGCGTGTTACGGCATTTGAAAGGGATAATAACCAGATAAGCAGTCCTATGTTGAAAAAGAACATAGCATAAACATTGAAGTCACTGGGCCCAAAAGGCCCTTAAATAAGGACAGCAAATAATGAATGAGGCTTGGTGGTGGAGGAAGCCATCCTGGAGCTAGAGGATTGCACAAACACAAATTAATAATAGGTACTATTAAACATGTAGGTATGGCCAGTTGCTCAGGTATTCAAGATCTTCATTGCTAATGGACCGGAGATGTTTACAGCATTAGAGAATTTAGGACAGCATGGAGTACCCCTATCAAGTTGACAGAGTAGTCCAACTTTTTCAATATTTAGGGTATCCCCTAAAATTGACTGAGTGCAGTGGGGAGGTTTTTCGATCAAGGAGTCCAAGATCTCAGTGTTAAAATAAGTCTGGAGATCCTGACTATGGCAAATATCAGCTTCTGTGGACATGGGTAAATATTAAGCCGCTGGTGGGGTATGGTGTAATCCTCTGATTCATCAAAACCAATGGATATTGATTCAATTGTATGGTCGGCAATATGGAGTGATGGGTCTAGCTTTTCCATCCACCTATCTTTGTGCGGCAAAAGGGTCTGTGTTATAGCTTTCGCCAGCTCAGTGGCAAGCCCAGAATCAAAAGAGAGCATTATTAAATCCGTCTCAGTGACATGATGGAGTGTATCAATATTAAACAGTACACAAAGCCAACAATAAAGAGTGCCGCTAGGTGTCTATACAAAGTCAAACAATAGTCCTGAACCAGCGCAAGACAGAGGTGCTGCAATGTTAATGAAACCAATGGTATACTTAACATAGAAACATAGAATTTGACGGCAGATAAGAACCACTTGGCCCATCTAGTCTGCCCCTTTTTTTAAACATGTTACCTCAAACCATATTTGATCCTTATTTTTTTGTAAGGATATCAATATGCTTATCCCAGGCATGTTTAAATTGTACTACTGTATTTGCATCTACCACCTCTGTTGGGAGGCTATTCCACTTATCTACTACTCTTTCTCTGAAGTAGTTCTTCCTCAACTTTCCCCTGAATCTTCCTCCCTCTAGTTTCAGTGCATGTCCTCGTGTTCTGCTGCTCCTCTTCCTGTGAAGAATGTCTCCCACCTGTACCTTGTTAAAGCCCTTGATATATTTGAAAGTTTCTATCATGTCCACCCTTTCCCTTCTCTGCTCTGAAGTATACATATTAAGATCTTTTAGTCTTAAATGATTAGGGTGGAGAAACTACTAGATTGAATGACAGTATTTACAAAGTACCTATCAAGCACACAGATTGAGACTCCGCTAGGCTGCAACAATGGTGTAAGTGTTATAACAACCAATGGATGTCACCCATGTATCACCTCTGCTAAATTTAAACTATAATATTTTCCCTAAAACTACTGAAAACTAACATATCAAACGGGATAATGCAAAGCTAGCAGGTGTTTCAAGCTAGGATCTTCCCAGCTACTAAGTTTAGCATAGAAAAGAAACGTTACAAGCACTGTACAGTAAAATAATAATACACAGGATACATACAGATGCAGCGCCCCTCGCTCTTGCAGGGGATGGCGGAAGATTCGCTAGCCGCCCTCCCCCGCCAGCCGCCGTAAGGGGACACACGCACATGAGATGCGAGCGCGTCGCCTTACAACGGGGCTCCCCCCGGGTCCCCGCCGCCTCGCTGAGGGTCGCCCTGGGTCCTTGCCGCCCCCCCCCTAACCATGTCCGTCTCCCTGAAGCAGACACAGACAGGGTTCCAGTCCCCCCGCCGACGGGAAACTCAGTCAGATGGGGCGCCTCTCCGCCTGCGATCGCCAGTGGCCAGATTCTGGCGCTGTTGAAGCAATAGTGAGAGGCGCTCCATCTGTATACGAACAATTAAGCAAAGTGATTGTAAGGAAAGTCCCATAAATCTATAATGTAATTTACAGATGTGTCCACATACAACTTGGCTTTTTTTTCTCAAAGCAATAGATTAGAAAAGTAGAGTCCAAGGTGTGCCAAATCCAAGGTGTATGTGGACACATCTGTATATAGCAAAGACCATTGATCATAATCAGCGAACACATAAAGATCCCAGGACGAGAAAAAAGAAAAGGGGGTGACCCAACAGCAAACCGCTGGTGTTGTGTGGAGAAAGGTTGTCCAGCAAATACCACTGGAATAGAATGTGCAGTCCTGCTCATCCTCAGTCCAAGAAGAAGGGGTAACTGTTGCCCAAAAGTACTATTTGGGAATAGTACAACTGAGAGTTATGTTCCAATAGTTAACTGTAGCCCAGCGGTGTCTCAATTAAGCGTTTGTGCACCACTTCGCTACCACACACTATTACCTCTCTGCACTGATCCACTCTGCCCCTTCCAACTGCCAGTGTCAAGCGCTTACCAATCTAAATGTGTAGACATCAGTGGTCATTTCTATAAAAGAAAAGCATACTGTCAAGGCCGTAGAAAGATTTCCTGGGTGAGAGGGGATGTATAGTTAATATGGCTACACCTCCTTGTTTAGACCACACCGGTATAAACAAGGAGGTGTGGCCATCTCCCTTTTACAAAATACTTTTGAAATTACATAAATACTTGGTTCAGATATAGGTGGGGAATATTCTTTACAGCACACATACAGTATATTACAATTATGTTAAAAATATGAACAATGGTAATTCTTAAAATTGATTGATTTGCTGCTGTGCATAGTAGGTACAGTACTTTCACAGAAAGTACTGACAACCTTTCTGCACAAAGCTTTAGATAAATATATTCCTTTACAACTACAGTGAAGAAAAAAAAATCTTGTCTGAAGTCAAGTACACCCAAGTGAGCTTCTATGAGTCAAAGTGAAGTTTTAAATGTAAAAGTGGAATTCTATGCAGAACTACTGTTATTCAAGAGCAGTGGCTGCAGTGCTATTTTCATTAAATATCTGAGCTGATTCTGAGTCTCATGGATCTCTCGTCATTAACGCAATAGGCGAGTTTATGCATTTAACATATGCACAGATGTGAATTTATACATTTCTGAATACAGTAGTCTGTTTAGAGGAGTCACAAAGTTTGATGTTCCCCATGAACCAGAGATGTCTAAAGCATGGTTAAATGGCATAACATATAAGCAGTGTTGTCTCACTGGGAATCTAATTACATCACTCTGGGGGTAGCAGATGCTGGGCTGCCACATAGACTAATGGTTGCTCCGTCTGCTCATTCTCTGTGACAGGAGCCGAATGCACTAGTCGTCACACTGCAGCAACTGGCTCTTGTCTCTGTGGAGGAGCTGGCCTTTTGGTGTCACCCCCTTCAAATGTAATGCCCAGGCGTGGCCTGCACACGGATAGCGATGCCACTGTGTTTACCTATTCCAATTCACATCCATGTGTTTCTGTATGCAGTGTGGCCTATCACAGTGCCGGGAGGCAAATCTGCTTGGCCGTTCTTGTTTATGTGACATTCACTGGATGCATAGAGTACTCAGCCAGCCTCGGTGGCTCTTCATGGCTGTCCCAGCCCATCAGGCCATTGCATCTTCTGGCATTTACCAGGACTGCTAAATGGACAATCCGGCCCTGCTTAAGCATGTATTAAAATCTCGGAGAGATTAGGAGATGTGGGTATGGGATAGGGAAGCCCATACACAGTATCCTTTGCATCTAGCATCGGACTGGTGTAAGAACTGGATGAATGAAGAATGTTCCAGTAAAATCAACGGGCAGCATTGGTTTCCACTTGCACAAACCCCTGTATTAGTTGAATAGATATTTGCATAAGCTTAACATAGTAAATCAGGTATCAATGGCTGCCCACAAGTATAGTCATGTAGCATGCTACTAAGAATTAGCCCCATAATATTTAATTGGAAAATGAAAAAAAAAAACTTTTTCCCTTTAAATTGTTTATGGAACAGAAATTGATAAATTTCACACTATAAAAAAATTTAAGTAAAATACAAAGGCAAATATAGTAACATATTCTAACACTTAAAGAATAAATTATAACTGCAATTAATTATAAGAACATACTATTTCATGAACCTACTGTAGATTGTTTAGGACTTCAATTTACAGAAATCCATTTACAAACCAAGATAACCTCTTTTGATTCCTATGTAAGATTTTCTTTTTACTTCTGACTGTTCGTGAAAATGTCATGGTAAGAATGAATTCAACTTTCATCTTATCCGTACAGAGGGAAAAAATATATCAAAAGCTTCTGCATCTAGTGAAACTAATTTCTCTTGGTCTCCTCATCTCCGATATCTTATGGCAAAAATACTATTTAAAAGAAAACAAGAAAATAAGAACAAACGAGCCATAAAGCATCAACTAAAATGGGTGACATTTTACTGCTATGAATTAGTGTGAAAAGAATATTGTACTTTAATACAATGTGACATTGTTTTATCTTTTAAATCAAGCAAATCTTACAATGCCTAATGTACGAATCAACTAGATCTCATCAACCAAATTTAATATTACATTAAACATTTTCAGGTATATCCATTGCTTATTCTAAATTCAGTTTGGATATATGGGATTTGATCATGGTTCTTGTCTTCTTTCCTACAAGTACATGACATACAGATGAAGCGCCTCTCTTTGTCATCAGACGGAAAGGGGCACATGCGCATGAGATGCTCTGAGCCCACTGGCATCCTCCGCTGCCTCCCCACAGCTCCCCCATTGGTGCCCGCAACCCCACAAGCACCCCCCCTTAACCCTGCCCATCTCCCTGAAGCGGAGGCAGTCAGGGATTCTGCTCCCAGCCACGAGTCACAGTTATATACAGTGGCGGCTCTTACCCTTTTGGAGGAGGGGGACTGCCGCAATGCAGGAACCCCCTCCTCTGCCACTGCCGCGCTCCCCGCCACGACCCCGCATCTCCATGTCCCAGCCGCCAGTCCCCTACATGGGGCCAGCGCATGGGCAGTAACTTCATACATACTGCGCATGCGCTAGCCCAAGCCTCCATGGGATGCCTTTTGCAGCAGCCCCTGAGGCTTAATCAGGTTCCCAGGTCCGGGGCATGCGCAATATAGTCTGAGGTACTGCGCATGTTCAGAACCTGTTTTGGGGGCTGCTGCGCTTTTGCGCACAGAGAGGCATCCCAGAGGGAGGGAACACCTCCCAATGGGATTGCCTTGAGTGACTGGCAGGTCGGACTTCCAATAGGAAGTCACTTTCATTCACATTGAAGCCAGAGCAGTCTCACATACTGCATCTGGCTTCACTTTTGGCAGAGACAGTGGCAGATTTTACCTTGGGGGGCTGCAGCCCTGCAGCCCATAGTTAAAAACCGTCACTGGTGAGAAGCTTACTCGTCCCCGTCAGATGGAGCTTCTCCTCCGGCTCCCGCCAGTGCAGGGAATCTGGCCAGACCTGGCGCTGAATGACAGGTGCTCCATCTGTATAGATCTTTGCATCTCAACTTTTTTTTTTTACCTTGGCTCTGCCTTGGGTGACATTTTGCATGAAAATTTTTGACATAATGTTATTTTGACCTACGCAACATGGGTGTGCCAAGACTAGACATGTCTCACTGAATTGCACAGACAAATGTATAGAGTGGCAGGGTGAATATAAGAGATGAACAGGCACATTCAAAAAGGGCACAGAGTTACAGTCATGGTTTTGCTGTTCCGTTCTACAGAATTGCAAAATGTATTTATTCATTTGCATTTTACGGGTTTTAGAAACAAAGCTACAGTAGAAAATCGTTTTAGTCACTTTATTGTTTTATGTGGTGTGGGAATTGAGGTAGGACCAGCAAATTGTTTTAAGAATAGAAAATAAAATCATTGAAACACACACAATTGAATAGATTTGGTTGTAGCAAAGCCAATACTAATATTTAGTAGATAATAACCATTAAAGGGTCACTTCCTCTGTTTGAAGTAGGAATAATTCTGAGCTCAATGAAGCCAGGATGGCTTATCCTCATAATAACTGGACAGTTTAATGATTACTACTGTGTAGGTGAAATCCTCTTGAACTTGTTTGGAGGTTCTAGCAGAGGAGCGCGGCTATTCATATACCCTTGACCGAAGATCAGTGCTTCTCTCCTGGGGAAGACCATCCTCTTCCTCTGAGCACGCAGCTTCAGGAGGGATGCATGTGAAGCAGTAAGGGAGGAAGGTGGCACCCACCTAGCCAGCCAGATCAGCCAAATCAACCCTAGTGATCAATGGGATGACAGATGTCAATGCAAGATCGCCGTCACATCCAGGTGCTATCCTCTTATGAGAATACATGATAATCAACAAATTACTTCTCAGATTTGACTCTCCTGAGTCTCCAGGGGCCACTACTTGGAAAAGAGAGCTTACAGTGCAGTGTAGTCTTAAGGTCAACATTAAAAAATGTTGACACCACAATGGTTACAGTTATGATGGCAAAATGTTTATTTGCAGTATGTCGACATTCTCATACTATCAACATATGACTGTCAACCTTGTCAAAATGTCAACATCAGGATTGGAATGAGGAAAAGGAGGGTTAGGCACTAGGGGCAGGATAGGGTTAGGTTGAGCTGCCAATGCTCAGCGAGTGGTGTAGAATCATCCCACTAACATAAACAGTAATCTGGGATGGAACACTTACTGCCATTAACAAAAGGGAGATACCAATCCCTTTTTAAAATAAGCCTCAAACTCAGTTATTAAAAAAAAAATATTTAATAAACAAAAATATACAAATACCTATAAAAAAGAAAACACTCCAGGGAGTAATAAATCAATTGAATACAATCACAATGAGCCCAAAAAATAATAATAAAAACTATCAAACTAGATACATTTTCAGTATTCATTCATTAACTGGCTCTTGCTCCTTTGACACTGCAGGCTTTCCAGGGATAAATAGCACTACTGGGGTCTGTTGTGCAACAGAGCTTGCACAGTGTCTTCCTGTACGCTTTGTGATTGCCAATGCAGACATTGCAGGCTTTCAGAGGTTACATAGCACTGCTGGGGTGTGTTGTGCCGCAGTGCTTGCACACTGTCTTCCTACAGCTGTGTGATGCCGCTAAGCGTCTCTGGAAATCCACAACAACAGGAAATTGCCCTGTATAGCCAATCGGCAGAGGCAACACGGTGAGGAGGGACATGTCCCTGCACCTTTCATACCAGCCAGTAACCCTGGAAGGTCCCTTTACCAACCAGGAAGCTAGCAGAGTCTAAATACTGGAGCATCGGTCCCTGGATTTTGACCCTGGACCCTTTCACACCAGCACTAGTCCAGGGTTGTTCCAGGGACCAACCCTGGAATTTTGGCTGGTGTGAAAGGGGTATAAATAGACATTCTTGAGATTTTGATTTTTTTCATGTGCATTTAGGTATTTATCTTAAAGAAAAATTAACAATTAAATAATTCACTCACACTACATTCTAACAGCTTTGAACCAAATGACAAAATTCCTCAATATGCAAAAAAAAAAAAAAAAAAGATTATTAATGTATCATAAACATGTAATTTCATTAATTATTATGGACAAATTGTTTACAGATTTTGATTAGGGATTGAAAAGCAAACAGTGTTAAGTAATTCACACATGCGAGCATTGAGCCTAAGCAAATTAATTCCAGTTATATTTCTTGCCTTGTTAGGCATAATGCAGGGAAGTATTCATTATGACGTGATTAAACATTAATGAAGCAATTCCAAAAATTTCCTTCTATTATTAATAAAAAGTACAATGACTGCTAATAAGATTTTTTTTTGTTTAGGGGGGGGGGGGGGGGGCAGGGGGATTCTTTAGACTGCTAATTTGTTGGCTTAGCCTGGATGAACCTGGAAGAGACTACATCACGTGGAAATCACCTCTGACCATTCTGTTAATTTGAACAGCTCATTTTTTCATGGATATGAATTTTTAGAAAACGATCTCCAGTAAAGGTCTACATTTGGTGCTTAAATCTTATGCAAGGAAACCAAAAGCTAGCTAGAATATAAAGGAAAAAACTCTGATACACCTTTGGATTCAGAGATTCAATCTTTTGTTATTGGGCTTACTCTTAAACATATTGTAGCTGCATACTTTTAAGGTCTACTCTCCAGGAGAAGGAAATTTGGGGAAGGAGTTAGGCCCACCACCAAATTGCCATGCGTTGTGGACCCACTGATAGGGGGTGGGGCTACATGATGTAATTTTGCAACATATAGTCCTGATCCTGACTGATGAGATACAGGAAATCTAGCCTCTCTCCTGTGTGTGCAGGGATCCCTCCTTCCAAAATGAAATAAAAAATAATAATGATCTTAATACAATTTGCATGTGATTAGGCAGGTATGCACAGAGAAGACCTGCATGAAAAATACCTATTAAATGTCACCCAAGGGCATCGAGGACCGCCCCAGGATTCACCATGGTCAGGTAAGTTCTGGAGGGGGGGGGTCCCCACTTCCCCAGGACCCCATGCTGACTGGTCAGGGGGAGAGAATGCTTTGGCCGAGGGCACTTGTATAAAAAGTCTCCCCCCGGGTGTGACATTACCCTGCTGACTGGTTGGACCCGGTGCTGGTTCTTGAAATACGGGGGACCCCTATTCTTTTCATCCCCCATATTTTAGGAACCAGAACCGGCCCTTGAGCCTGGTGCTGGTTTTATAAAATTCTGGGGACCCCTATTTGTTTTGCCCTATGATTTTATGAAACCAGGACCGGCTCTTTGAGCCCGGGGCTGGTTATGCTCAGGAGGGGGTCTCCATGCCGTTTTTAATTTAAAAAAAAAAATGTTTTAAATCTTTTTTTACACCAGAACCATGCACAGATCACAATGATCTGTGCATGTTTAGTACAAATTCGCCAGTCAGAACATGGTCTATTTGTTTACTAAAAATCACATCCCATTAAATAGCCGATTTGTCTACTTTGTAATGGGAAAACATCTGGATGTGATTTTTAGTTTTACCCCCAAAAATATGCGATTTTCGGAAAATGTGCGAAAACTGACGTTTTTGCGAAAAAAAATCGCCTTTGCATAAACCACGACCACAAACAAAAAAATTAAATAAAGTTTCAAGCAGAAGCCAAAGTTTCAGTGTATCTCTGTATATTGAACACTGCATAAACCAAGATTATTTTTAATCACTTAGGTAAATAATTTGTCCAAATCATCATTGTTCCCTTTGTCACGTCATTTGCATATCCCAGAAGTGTTTCACACCAGTAAACAAATGAATGGAAAATTTGTCAGTAATCTCTGTTCTCCTGACTCAATAAAACAGAGTTCCCTCATGAATGTAGCATACATAATAACTATTTTTTCAATGCTTATGGATTTTAATGATGTCTGCAATCCACCATGCCTTTTCTGGGAGCTTATTTGGGCTTTATCTACAATAATGTGTTGAGGAGTCTGAGGTAAACATGTCTCAGGGTACTTTTACCTCAATACATTTCCTTATGAGAAAACAAATAATAAATTCACATTTGAAGTATAAAGATAAAATATACTGTTCAGTCTGATCCTGCGTTCCACTGCAGATTTTATAGCAATTGGTAATATACAACCTTACACCTGAAAATGTGAAATCTGTACTAAAAACCCTTCCTCGATCCACCCAAACACTCTGCTACTCTGAACATATTTATCCTCTTTTTGGCAAAATGCCACAAATTGACTGAAAAAGAGTCCTGCGTAGGCAGCAGCAATGCAGCACATCACCTAATAAATGGCGCAGTGGCACATTGAACACACGCACAGAAAGAAAATCACTGGGAAAATGCCCACCATACAATGTTCCCAGAGACCTATGCATGTGCACAAGATTCCAACAAAGCACTATTGTATTTTAGTGACTCTAGTACTCAGAAACAACTGTTCGGCTGAGAAGAGAAGAGGGGGCCCTGTCAGAGACTGCACACAAGTTCCCACTTGTCATAATATGCACCTGGTTGTGAGGTGGGCAATGGTGGTGCAGCACCGGCCAATTCCCCCTCTATTATATATGAGACCAGTAGCCAAGGTATGTACCTACAAAGCCATTAGCCAACCTAAGCATCTCAGTCAGCTACCAGGGAGACAGTATATTTTCTAATTAAGGCCATTATAAAAAGCACTCTTTCTGGATAGATCATACTTGCCTACTCTTCTGGAATGGTGAGAAGGCTCCCAAATATCTGGTAGTACTCCTGGCCACCCAGAAGAGAAATCAAGTCACCCTGAGCTGGTCAGCTACCTTCATACCTAACAGTTTGTGCTACAAGCACCACAGCAAACCGTGACACCTCAGGCAGGAAGGAGAAACTGCACGGGCTTTGAAAGATGCAGGGTGCTAGAATGAACACATGCTGGCAGGAGGTGTCTTTTTCCTATAGATGCCTCCTGAAGGCATTAACATATTTGTATGCCTATCTCTGGATCAAGCCCATCTATTGTAAGATATAAAATATCACCCTAAAAAGCACATTTTAACAGTAACAGTAGCAGAGGGATAGGACATAAAGCATGTTATACGAATTATACACGGTCTCCCAGTATTCCCGATTCGTAAATTGTGATAGTTGTTGGACTATTCCCCACACAATAAAAGTGAAAAACAAGTCTGTCGGGCATGTAAACCATATAGTTATGTTATAAGCAGATTTACTAGTTTAATAAGCAACTGCAATCTGGATGACCTATTGCTTACTTTGAAGGTTGTAATTCAAAGTAAGAAAAATAATGGAAAGTACAGTATAATAATGCAACTTTGTTTTTTTTTTACATGGAAATGCAGCACTTCATTTTGTAGACACATTAAATCGGCAAAGAGCAATCCAAACTTTTGCAATTATTTTAAGTTAAAGTGTATCCTTGTACCCATGTAGAATTGAAAGATAAATTTGACTGCTGATTTTACACAAATAATACAATTCATGAAAGCAGAGACTAGCGACAAGCAAATGAGGCAACTCAATGTAAGCATCAACAGGCTATGTAGTTGAATAAAAAAATGATTTGTTTTTATTTATTAAAAGTTATTTAGATAGTGCTCCAAATTTACCTACTTTTCAATTCTCTCCAGGAGAAGCCCAGAGAGAAGATACTGCATGGAACTTCAGTGGGGTGAGGGGGTGCGGTGACACTGGGTGAAATTTAATAGGATGAGAGATTCAGAGAGAGATTTGGTAACGGATCTCCATTTTTTTTTAAGGTGGCAATCATTTACACTCCAAAACCAGTTTGAAGTGTAAATGATTGCCGCTTTCAAAAAATCTAGAGATTTCTTACCAAATATCTCACTTTCTGAATCTCTCATCCTATTAATTTCCTCCCTTTATATCACACCATATCACATTTTTCAGCCGGAAATTTGCATCCCATAAAATTTTCCATTTTTTTAAAAAAAATTGACGATTTCAGAAAATGCGATAAGGTGCGGTTTTGAAACCTTATTAAAAATCGCAATCTATTACATGTCACCAAAAAAATACAAACCAAGCAGTTCAACAGCCTGTAACATGGCAGCTAGGAGCTGATTGACTGGTTATTTATCTCAAACTACTTCAGCTCTTTCCAAGGC
Organism: Crinia signifera; assembly: GCF_055691185.1. NCBI lineage: Eukaryota > Metazoa > Chordata > Amphibia > Anura > Myobatrachidae > Crinia > Crinia signifera. The sequence continues at coordinate 232,424,795 of NC_139222.1, forward strand.
TTAGTACATAAAACCCATAGCCTTTTATGACCATACATGGTTATAACTTATACCTGACTGCACCATTTTATGCGGAATTGAACAAAGGTGAGTGCACAAGATGGTGGCATTGGTGGAGGCTCAAATAAACATTAGTTCACAAAAGGTCATTAATGATAGTAAAATTTAATTCACGTCTCCAAATGTTGACTGCACATTTAAATAGATAGTGGGCTAAATTCATGTTCTATAAATTAGTGCCTGCCAAGTCTGCTGTGGGTACTAATTAAGCGGGCTCATACCAGATGGAGAGGCCCAAGTCTGTTGAAACCCATCCCCCTTCGTACCTGTCAGTAGCTGCAGAAGCTTCATTCTAAAGTCAACCCACATTGCTGTGGGCTGGCTGGGATGGTGTCCAGGGAAGCTGCTGCCACTTAGCAGCAGTAGCAGTCTCTTCTGTCTGTACAAGCAGAGTAGGGGGTGGAGCATTAACACTGTCCCACACTGGAATTGCCCAGGCTGAGGTGTATGATAGCGCCCCAAGCGGTGCTGAAAATATGTATATATATTTAAATAAATTTGTGAAAGCAGATGTAACCACACCTTTCAAAATTATGCTATGCCCTGAAAGTTTACCTGGGCTTGCAACAGCTCGCTATACCGCTGTGTCAGATTTCTCACTCATTACACTAGAGATAATCTGGTACTCATTAGAGTACTACTGAATCTGGTACTCATTAGAGTACTCATTACAGTGGCTCCTGATTATGCCATCACCATCACTGTCCACTACCGTGTAGCGAGCATGTGTGCACGAGACGCGCATGTGCCCCATTCTCCTGGCAGTCCTGCAGCCCTGTCCCTGCCTGTCTCCCCCCTCTGCCTACTCCCTGCCCATCTACCTGAAGCAGAGACGGGCAGGGAAGCACTCTTTCTCTGCTCCCTGTTACAAAGCTGAGTGAGATGCTTGTGCGTCTCCGCCTCTGCCATCTGCCAGTTCTGATAAAAACATTGCCATGGCGAGCTGGCAAGATGGATCAGATGATCTCTATCTGTGAGTGGCTTACCATGATTATTGGGCCTGCATGTTTACCGTGTCATCTGAATCCAAAACACTGCCATCTGTTGGCAGCATGTGAAACTACATCTACTAGCTTTCCAAGAATTAGCTTCAAGCTAGCTTACTAAAGTATATACACTGCACTTGGAGCCAGCATCAGTAATTTGAAAAAGTATATATTATCTTCTGCTAAATTAGTAAGAAGTAGAATCTGATTGGTTGCTACTAGCAACATTCCCTCTTCAATAGCACTCCTATCTTAGTAAATTTACACCGTAACTCTAGATTCAAGCTGACCTGCCTTGGGTTCTAAGGTTAACTCATGGAGGATGGTACAATATTTTAAATACTCAATAAAAACGTACCTTGTTATTTATAACAATGGATGGCAATTTCAAGCAGCAATAGACTGTAAAGCTGGCTATTCCATAATGATGCCACTCCAGCTACAGAGTATCATCAATTTGTATAAAATGTATGTATTATTTGAAGATTATTCTATTTTAAAGCTTTAAAGGGTGAATACATTACATATTCCAAAGATGGAGCTGCCCAATTCATTTGTCTAGACTTGAAATAGCTTTTTTATGTTTAAAACAACTAATAGATCTCAGTCAAGAGCCATAATATCATACATAATCATAGTGCTGAATGGAGTAAGAGAAAGACATTCAGGCAGATGACCCTATGCACATTCTCTATAAAAGATACTATGACATGTTAATGGAGGTTACTCAAGATTGATTAGACTCTCCTAACCCGAAAATGAGAGGATGCCTGGAGACGACCTCTAGATGATGTCCTCTAGAAGTCTGTATCATAGATGACAGTAGCAGAGTGATTGAAGGAATCCTAAATATATACACAGTTGCCAATTCGTCTGCAGATGCTAACTAATCCAATATCTAATAATTTCAGCAGACATGTCAAGCATAGCCCATCATATATTTTAATAGAAAAAAAAATAAAGTCCAGAGAATGAATTATGACCTAGCCTTTACCGGAATTTTTTTATTGCCTTTAATTAAATTAATTTACATTTTATTCAGATGCATCTTAATTGTACTGTACTGTACTGTACTGTTACATTCTAGAATTCTTGAATAACTATACGCATTTACATTAAGTCGAGGCAACGGATTCTGTCTTTTTCCAACTCTAGAGTGTGATTACACTATGTACAGTTGTCTTAGGGTGGTATTCAACGTCGGCCGCTATTTCCGACAGTGGAAATAGTGTCCGCTGCCTGTTTAATGCTGCTGTTTCTAACAGCATTGAAGACGGATTTCGACAAAGCATATAACACTTTAAAACAAGTCGGTTCTGTTTTGTCAAAAACGGCCGTGGATTGTTGAAATCATGGCCATTTCTCAACATTCCACGGTTGTTTTCGCTGACGCGCCCACTATTCCACACTCGACTGGCAGAACTTTGAATTCCGTCTGTCGAGTATTTGTTGAACAGAGCGAAAACGGTCCTGGATTCCAACTGTCAGGACCTTCTGACAGTCAAAAACCCAGACTGAATATCGCCCAAAAAGTTTAGAACCCACAAAGTACAGTATATCTGAATTCATGATTGGTGAATGAATTCTGCCAATTGTCTTCTGTATGCTCTTAAAGCGGGTCAGTTTCCATTATAATTGTTGCCTTTTAAGTTTAGATCACTAAATCCAAAAATTCTTCCATAGCAGAGTATCACAATGTTAAGGGACAGTAATAGCCAACAAACATCAAAAATTGATGAGCAAACCATGCTGGTTACTCTCTAGCACAATGCAGACTGCACTGTAAAATTGGTCTACAGAATATGACTCTGGCTACAAAGTAAAATAAACTATTTTTGAGTGGATTTTCAGTACCATTTAAGCTGCCCCATAGTAAGTCATGACCAAAATGCCTCCTGCTTATGCTCAAAATACACAGCACTCATAATTAACTGTTTGAAATTTGTTGCTCAGAGCTGCCTTTGCTCCAATTGATCAATGACTGTTATAACAACACTTGTTACTATCAGATGCAGCCACATAGGTATTCTCCATTACTATTACCATACCTCCCAACTGTCCCGCTTATCGCGGGAATGTCCCTGTATTTTGGGACATTCCTGTGTCCCTCCCGCCGCCGGAAGTGTCCTGCGTTGGGGGGGGGAGTTGTGAGTCCCCCCTGTCGTCCGTGAATAGACGTTGTGCGCATGTGAACAGCGTCTATTCTTGCAGGCAGGGGGGCTGGGGGCATGCCCCCACAGCGGCGGAAAACGGGGACGTGACCTCGCGGCAGCGCCGTGATTATAGGCCATGCCCTTTTCCGATAGGCCATGCCCCCAAAAAAATCACCACGCGTCTCCGGCGCGCACCCTGTCCCTCCCCGGCATCTCCAAAAGTTGGAAGGTATGCTATTACCCATACATTTAAGTCAATTAAACACTTGCCCTACTGTTATGAACTAACCTTCAGTGAAAGCGCTGCCTGCATCTTTTTCATGTACAGTATCTACACAAAATTTCCCAGATGAGAAAGTTCTTGTATTATTTGTACTGCTGAAGTCAACAAAAGTGCAAGCAACAGTAACATGGACTTGGCATATGCTGGGTCACTTAACTCCGCCCCTGCTCCATGCTAGGGTTACTGCTCTTTCTTTTTTTTCCTGCAGTGAGAGTCAAGTGTGGGACGTGCATTCCTGCTGATCATTTGACAATTATTCCTGCATTATAATATAGATATGAACAAAATGTGCACTACCTAGTGGTTTATTACATTTTGGGTGTAGAGTGCAATACTACAGTGACCATACTTCGCAATTGAACTGTCCAATAGTGCTGCAATGTCCAATGGGGGGTGGGCTTGGGGTGAGTGTGGTCACCGTTGCTCTACAAACCAGAGCAGTGTGAAAATAGATTCTGTTCAATATGCATGGTTGTCCAGCTTCTCGTAGAGCGGTATGAACACCAGCACAGTGATGTAAAAGGGAGAATGCTGTGAGGCCATGCCTCTTTCGCAAGAAGCTCCATGGAATATGGCACATGCGAGGTCCTAACTCAAAATACAAAAATGTTTGCAGGTTTGATACATCTACAAGTTGAACATACTGTACATTACCTATGCAACCCAAGTGTTGCAATAATAGGTTCCAGCTGATTGACAGGCAAAAGGTCAGCATGCATATGATCAATATGGTCAAAAGGTCGAGAGGTTCATATGGTCGACATAATAGTTTTTCTTACATTTTTGCTACTTTTGTTTATGTGGCCATCCACGCTGACTAAGATTTTGAATGGTAATCTGGCCAATACATGGTAAGTGAAGCAACAATCAAGGTACATCAATTGAGGTTTAATGTGCTGAAACCTATACATTTACACTTTTTTTTTTTTATTAAACTCATGTCAACCTTTTCATGTGTGGACCATTTCCATGTCACCTTATTCATGTGTCATTGGGCATGTTGTCATTTGGGATCGACCTAGGGACTGTTAAACTTTTTACTTTTGACCTTTTAAACCATTCCCTGCAATAATGAGACTGACAAAAATATAAAGTTTGCCGTATTTCCAATGAAATGTTTGGTGTTGGAATCCTATTATGTGTATTTTATTTACACAACACTGGTATGCTGTATGTCCTACAATGATAAAACTCTAAACTAAAGGTCTTACAGATGCAATTCTAAAGAATACTATGCAGGTGTGTGGTAAGGCATTAGACAAAATGATGCTTTCTATTACTTATAAGATTAATACAGTATGGATGGTGTAATGGTTCGCATTACTGCCTCACAGTGCTGAGGTCATGGGATCGATTCCCACAATGGCCCTAACTGTGCAGAATTTGTATATTCTCCCAGTGTTTGCGTGGGTTTCCTCCGGGTTCTCCGGTTTCCTCCCCCAAAAAACATACTGGTAGGTATTTGGCACCTAACAAAACTAACCCTAGAATCAGAGCCGGCCCTAGCATAGGCAATTGCCTAGGGCGTCTGCAATGCCTAGGGGTGGCTCATGTTTACATTGGTGGTTTGTGGGGCACCCGCTGGGCAGCCTTTCCTCCCGCGATCCCTGAACGGTCAGCTCTGCCACACTTCTGGTGACCACCCTGCTCTGAGCGACATGATTATTGGAGCCCCTGTACTAACATCTTCAGGAGCTAGTGCCGAGGCTCCACTTGCTGCAGTAATAAACATGTTGCTCTGAGCAGGGCGACCGCCGGTAGTATAACTCCTGGACCCAGCAGGAGGCTCCCTAGGAGCAGTAGATGCCCGGCAACAGTACAGCAAGAGCCGCCCACGGACCAGCAGAACCCTAGTATCCTGGGGTGCAGGAGCAGCCTGGGAATCAGCATACGCTCGCTAGTCAGGGAGTAGGAGGCACTCATCAGCTGGAGAGCAGCAGGCAGCTGGAGAGCAGTAGGCGATTGATGGCCAGGGAGCACTGCAGGAGGGCATGCCACTGGGGAGCAGGTGACCCACCAATGCTGGTGAGCAGACCTGCCTCCTCTCTCTACTCTCTCTTCTCACCCTGTCCCCTCACACCCCCATGGTGACAGACCTTACTCCCATCCCTCTCTTGCACCATCACCTCATTCCCCCTCTCTCGCCCCATCACCTCACCCCTCACCTGCCCCCTCACCACCCTCTATGTTGCCCCGTCACCTACTGGGGGGTAGCGCAAAAGATTATTATGGGACCTGGAAACAGTTCAGTAGGACCCCAAATGTATTAAAGTGAATGGTCCCCGGGTTCCCTGTTAATAAAATAATAAAATAATAATAATAATGATCAAGTATAGTATAGCAAGTATAATTCTCATTTTTATTACCCCCCACACCACCACCAAACTTACACCAACCCTAGTGCCAACAACTCAGAGATGTTCAAAATATCTGCTAACAATGCCAGCGTCGCTCGCATTTGTTATACAAATTCAAATAAAAAATGTTGTGTAAAAACAGATTATTTTTCCTATATAAGGAAAACATTACAGGTCATTATGATGAATACAAATGTTTGCTAGGCAAAAGAGTTAAAAAAAAGTTTCCAGCTTTTAATTGGTGCAATAAACTTTTCTCAATTTTGCTATGAATGTTCTTTGAAAACAACTTGCCTGCAAAGGCACTAACCAACTGTGAGACCTCTAAGAAAAAGGTGTACTTATTTTGGAAATGCTTTTACTGTACACAGGCACAGTTCAACCAATTATGTGACCTCTGATTGCCTTAGGATTTATTTAGTTGTATCTAAGGAAAATGTTTGAATGCTGAATAAGACCATAACATAATGTAGTTGCAGATTATCTTGCCACCATTAGAAATATTCTCGTCTCCACTTCCAACCTGTAAGTGCTGTGTGCTATTAACTTACACAGAGATTTCCACTCACAGAAATACAGTAGCTTGTCTTTTTGTTAAGATCCTGACTTTTCAGAACAACAACAACAAAAAAACACATTATTATGCTTACTCTTTCTAAATGGTAAACACAACCTACCCAAAATTAGAACATTTTTTGTGTTATTCTTACCACTACAATGAAATATTTTGCATTTTTTTCACCAGAGCATTAATTCAACTTTTCAAAAAGAGTATTAAGCCAGATTCTTCACCTACAGGTCTTCATCCTAAAATCTGCACTGGAAAATTGTAAGGCTTTATTTTTTTTTTTTTTTTTTGCTGCACTGAATTGAACGCATACAGTATAAGGCAGGGGTTCCCAATCTTTTTCAAATCACGGCACCCTAGAGTATCAGAATTTGTCCAAGGCACCCCTAGGCCCCAAAAAATATATATAAAATTAAGTAAATTGTGTTTGTATATGCTTCTTAGGTTCAGTTATGTTGTAAAAGGCATGATTTGCTTCTGATTGTACACATTTTATGATTGTCAGCCATCTGCCCTGGTTTTATCCATAAATAATTGATCATAAATAGTTTGAATTGGTCCTGGACCACCAACCTGTGGCACCCCTGCAAGTGTCCCGAGGCACCCCAGGGAGCCACGGCACACAGTTTGGGAACCACTGGTATAAGGCATTAGATGTGTGGTTTTAGGTTCCGGAAAACCGAATGCTCCCAAACTTGGCCATTCTGAGTGATTCAAAACTTTGGCTTGCATTTTCCTGCCAGACCGGATCCAACAATGAGGTAGAATGTCATCCTTCTGGCATTGGATATCAGGTGTTTTGTATTCAATAAAAAGTCCATCCCTAGTGATTCAGCTGCCATTTCACACAGTGCTCCGGAGGGTTAGGGTGCAGCTGTGGACTGCATTAACTGTGACTGGGATTAAGGGCTGTGGGCTACTATGCAGTCTATGTGTGATCATTTTTATCAGTGAACTATGTGTTCTGGTGTTAAAAATAAAATAAAATGTGTGTGTTATGTGGGTACTGTTAAAAATATCATTCGGTAGGGTCAACCATTACTTACTGCAGTGTTAATAAATACATGTGTGTTGTTCAGGCATTGTTATAAAATAATGGTCAGTAGGTTCCACTGTTTCATACTAATATCACTGTGATCGGCTATGGATCAGTTGATAGAAAAGCAGGTTAAGCAACCAAGTACTAGTGCTGTGACTGTTGCCATGAAAAAAAAAAAAAACCTTTTCCCAGAGACGCCCTGGTAATGAGGATGAGTCTTGCATAGTAAGCTACTTCCTAAATATATGCAAAATATGAAGTTCAGAAAAATTAATTACATATTCCGTGAGGAAGATCTTTCCTGTAGGATGATGATATTAACAACTGTAAAGAGGACAACACTGTTAGTTGCATTAAACCCATTGGTAGCATGTTTTGTGGAAGACAAAAATATCTAGCACTTCAGCAACAAAAGCGGTAGTGCCTTTTGCTGAAGTACTTGTTTTGTTTTAAACTGTGAAAGACAATTCCATCTTGAATCCCTTTTCATAATAGGCTTTATTAGTATGTGGTGGGGGAATTGGGTATGGCCTTTTTTGCATAGACAACATTTTTGTTGGGTATTGTGATAATACATTACTAATTTGTAACACATTTATACCCAAGAATACAATAATAATGGTCAAGAATTCCACCCTGACGATGGTTGAAGGAGAAGCCAAAAAAAATGAATAGTTCTTGCACAGCGATTCAGCATGTCTTACATTTTTAGGAGCTTGGGCCACACAGCTCATGCCATCTGTAGATGGAATTAACTTACTGGAGCCTATGGGCTTCACTTTGCATATTTAGCTGGTAGAAGGTAGCCTCTAAAGTGGTTCTCAATCTTGGTCCTCAGGACCCCACACAGTGCACGTTTTGCAGGTCTCCTCACAGAATCACAAGTGAAACAATTAGCTTCACCTATGTATCTTTTAAAATGTGTCAGTGAGTCATGAGTGCACCTGTGCACATGCTGGGTGACCTAGAAAATGAGCACTGTGTGGGAGTCCTGAGGACCGAGGTTGAGAACCCCTGCTCTAAAGCTTCCCGGCGATGTCAAGTAAGCATGTATGGTCAGTAGGACTAAACATATGTGATCAGCATAATTGCACATGCGCAGGAGTCCCTCTTCCACTCCAAAGTACATTGCAGGGACAGGCTCCTTTCGGGGGCTACGTTTCTTCATTTGCTGCTTGATTCATGGTGCTGGTCAGTGGCGTAACTAGGTTTTGGGTGCCCCCCCTGCCGTTAAAGGGAGGGCACCCGTCTCGCCGCACCAACCCCCACCCCGCCGCCCATGCAAACCCCCCCATCCCCGCAGTCTAACCTACGTTCAGTACGCGCTGGTCCCGGCTCCCTAAATGGGGGCGGACATTTTGTGGTGGTCCTCATAGCAGAAGAAGGGAGCCGGGACCAGCGCGTACTGAAGACAGGTAAAGACTGCGGGGGATGGCGGCGGGGTGTAACTATAGCACTGCAGCCCCCGGCGCCCGCACATGCACAGCGGTCGCGGGGGCTGCGGTGCTATAGTTACGCCACTGGTGCTGGTATAAATGCATATTGCACTACTATTTAGGTGCTGACATCATGCCCAGATTTCAGTGCAAATGTAATTAATTATAAGTTGGTCCCTTTGTATTTATATCCTATTGAGAGCAGCAAAGATCTTGATACACATTAGAAATCTGGTCATATTTCAATACATATGTAAGTAAGTAAGTAAGTAAAATTTATATAGCGCACTTTCTCCAGCTGGACTCAAGGCGCTTACAGACATTAAAAAAAAACAATGCACATAATACAGAGGATGTTGGAGGTACAGTAACAGACATGTCACAGACAAAAGCCCCTGAGCACACAGTAAGCATAATGCAGGAGTGGTGCAGCATTTTGGATAATAACTTCCATGGGTTGTGTACTCCACCCTGACAAGGTACCAAGTGCGGCAGCCATTTTAGGCGCTCTGCGTAGGATTACCCAGGGTGAAATAGATTACCCCTAAAAGAAACTACCCAAAATGGATGATTTCAATGTATACTCAGGTCCATGTATTTTTCATCCCATTCACAAGTGCACCAGATGCGGCAGCCATGGAGGGCGCACTACGAAGGTTACACTGTAAGGGGCGAGCCATACAAGGACCCAATGCATATATTGGAAAGCAAATACTTGTGTAGTAGTATGATAAACCCTGCACAGAAACATCCACGTGATCCACATCCTGTCTGCGGAGATACCATCTGAGGCAACCAGCTTGGTGCACTGCATAGGTCAGCGCTGGCAGGGTGTGCAATCTGCGGAGGTACACAATACAGGAAAAGCACATGGTGAGGTAGATGTGTGCTGCAGGAGAGGAGGGGGGGGGGGGGAGAGAAAAGACATGAACACACATTTGCAGGGGACTGACACTTTTACAAGGGATTGATGGGTAAAGTGTTGGTGCATAGGCTGACCCTGCTGCTTCCCCTCACAGCTCCATGCTCACCATGAGGGGTAGGGCTGGGGGTAGTCCAGGTGTTCTCAGCCGTAGGGGTGGTGGGCCTGGTCCACTCATGGCAAAGGTGAGTTGAGGCCACATGATGTTCCTGAATTTTTGGGATATAATGCAGTCCTTCAGCAGTAATGATGGTTTGTTCTTTGCCTTCTGGTTTCCTTCGGGTTAACGCGGGTATAACGCTGCTATTAATTTAAAGATGACCCTTTATAACTAGACCCTTCAGATACTAGACCCCTAACGTCCTAAAGGACTGACGTCCCAAACTATACTCAATATATAAGCCTAAAACAAACATATGTCCATCCTGAATTAGCTGCCCCTCCCAATACACCTCCCCCACCAGCAAAAGGTGCTAATCAGACCAAACCAATGTAAGAGCAGTAGCACTATCCCAATATTTCTAAGTTCTTCACATAGCACAGATAAAACCACAATAGCAGCTTTTACAGATTTAAAGCGATGTTCTGCAGTAGAAATCTGAAATAGGTTTACCCCGTTTAAATCAGTGCAAACAGCTGCGATGTTCTGCAGTAGAAATCTGAAATAGGTTTTTACCCCGTTTAAATCAGTGCAAACAGCTGCGATGTTCTGCAGTAGAAATCTGAAATAGGTTTTTACCCCGTTTAAATCAGTGCAAACAGCTGCGATGTTCTGCAGTAGAAATCTGAAATAGGTTTTTACCCCGTTTAAATCAGTGCAAACAGCTGCGATGTTCTGCAGTAGAAATCTGAAATAGGTTTTTACCCCGTTTAAATCAGTGCAAACAGCTGCGATGTTCTGCAGTAGAAATCTGAAATAGGTTTTTACCCCGTTTAAATCAGTGCAAACAGCTGCGATGTTCTGCAGTAGAAATCTGAAATAGGTTTTTACCTGTTGATGGAATATAGAGAGGAGTCAATTCACAATCGATATCCAAGGAGGTTATAAATAATATAACGCGGGTATAACGCTGCTATTAATTTAAAGATGACCCTTTATAACTAGACCCTTCAGATACTAGACCCCTAACGTCCTAAAGGACTGACGTCCCAAACTATACCATATGGCATCTTGCGGTATCTATACTAAGGGAGGTTGGGTTATTTTGTGATAATCAGCCTACAGTACATCCACCACTAGACCACTTACTACGTGTGCAGGGCCTCTATGACCTTCTACAGATTTAGGGGATATTTCCCTTAGTAAATACTTCATTAATTAATTCATGGGGGTTTACCTGAAGTCAAGGCTGAACTTTTTAGAGTAATACAATACCTACCATTAGGCACAGTGGATGGGACATACCACCAAAGTAATTATTTTTGGCTTCATGAATTGGAAGAAATTGTCATTAGATGAATAAAAGATGGAGAAAGAAATATAAATTTACTGCAGTCTGCAATAGAGCTTAGACTGGGGAGAAGATTTATATCCTAGCAGGACAATGACTAAAAGCATACAACAGCATCCACCTTGACAGCTCAGATTTCCCCAAAAATCAAAGAGATCAATCTGATTGAGTGCCGAGTCAAATCCTTGACCTCAAACCTATAGATAATCAGTGAAATGATTTTAAAATTGCTGTTCAAGTCAACTATCGGACCTCATGATTTAATGCAGTAAGATAATATGGACAATTCAGATATGCAAACTGGTAAAGATTTTACGAAATAAACTCACAAATGGAATTAAAGTGAAACTTTACCGAGAACTAAATAAGGGGAATTGACTGCTCATGTAATGAAGCATTAATATTTATCATCTGTAATTAATGAAAAAAGTTTTCAAGCTTGTTTAAAAATAACAACATTAAAGTAAGAAAAAGACCAATGGGCAGGGTACGTGTTATTACAACTGTGCAAATATAACAAAAGCTGTACACTGACACAATTGTGGTATTTGTAAAAGGTAGAAAATAGGCATCATCTGATTACTTTCACCTTTTTTTATTGCAACAGTGTCAGCAGCTTGACTTTCAGAACTTCAGCAGATTGTCGAGCACCTTTAGGCATAATTTAGTGTAATTACAGCGCATTTTTTATTGATTATTTATTAGAAATGTGCAGGTTCAGATTTATATCTATATGTCTTTTACAGTTGGAGACCCGCTGGATACACAAACTCCAGACGGTGTCCCCCAAAGGACTAAATGAGCAAATCTCATTCAATGTCTTCTTATAAATCTTTCTCGCAGATTATGTCTCATAGATTCCTCTGTTGTGATCTAGCTTTCACATGTTGTTTTCTGTGTCACCATCTTAATGTATTGCACTTGGTTTGTTTTGTTTACATAGTATTTGTGTTTGTGTTGCAGCTCCCAGCGCGCCATGGTTGCCCAGCAACCGGAATGCCTGCTCAGGATTCCGGATGTGAGAGTGCATGACGTCTCCATCACGTGACTTACTGAAGCAGGAAGTGAACGGTGCGTGCGGCAGACGCTGCTGGTGAGATGTCACTTTGTGTTTGGTGAGAGCCTATTTAGGTGAGTGTTCATTGTATTATCTGTGTTCTTTTCCTTGAAAACGGAGTAAAATCCGAAATGTCGGAAACCTTGTTTGCCTTGTGTGCATCATTTCTCAAGTCCTTTGAAGTGCCGCTATACCCTCATCTCTATCCATACCCCCTGAGCAGAGCACCCGGGCAGTTGTTCTATTGTTATTCTGGGAGTGCCAGCATTCGTGTATTTGTGTATCAGACTCTGGAACCCTTGTTCTGCTTCTGTGACTGAGCACCCAGTCAAGTACTGGAACCTCTCAAGCCTCCGTGCCACCGCAGACTGTGCCTTGGCAGTTGCTCTGCGGTTGTTTATTCACCTTGGTGTCACTGCGTTTTGTACCCTCCTGCAACATTGAGGATTACCTGCAACAATGTCAGCTCCCTCCCATGCACATTCGTCCAGTGACAGCTTTCAGCGTCCAATATTGCCATTGGGGGAAAGACTCAGTTTTTCTGATGATGAGTCCAGCTCTGTATTGTTCACTCAACGGCTAACTGAATTTGAAGGAGACCCTACAGCCAAGGACATTTATAACAATCTCTTCAAAATGAAGAAAAAAGAAATTGAGCTCCTTCTACACGGAGTGACACTCTCGGAATACTTCCGTGAAAAGAAGATTCCGAGAGGATTCCGAATTAGAAACACACCGACTATAGGGCGCTATAACAACGAGTTTTGTCGGAAATGGTGTGCTGTCCTCAACAACTGCTCGTTTGATCTAATGACTCTGGTCATTAGTGAGGCAGCAAACGAGATGGAGTCTATTAAGATTAAAATAGCCGCATATGAAACAAGCTACCTTGACCTGATGGTCTCTGATGTTCCGGGCGAGTGGTTGAATAAACTGACAACGCAACTAGCCACCTTTAAAAAAGAACTCATTGCTTTTAAAAAAAGCAAATTTGATACCGTCAATAGAGATTACCAGGAGCAAAATGTCAACAGATGGCTATCTGGCCCTCAAAAATCTACCGACTATAGAAAAAGTCGTTTCCGACGCCGAGGGAATCGCTCTAACACAGAAGCTGACACTAATAGTGAATCTCAATCATCAGCTAATGAATCAAATGAACGTCCCTCAACGTCAAAAAACTCCAAACGCCCTCCATCAGGAGTCAAAACAAGAGCTCTTCTCAAAAAAGATTCCGTCCCACCAGACGAGGGGGACAATACAAGAGGATCGAAAGGTCGTGCCCGAGGCAAAAGGACCTGATCTTTAATATTTCCAATAGGACTCTCTCTCCTGCTGAACTGGCTGTCTTGAACCATGGACTGTCATTTGTCCCAACGAACTGCTTCGATGACCTCAATTGGAAAATTGAAACTACACGGTTGAATAGAAGTCTTAAATTAAGAGAATACTTCAATCGTGAGGATCGAGCCATGATGCCCAGAATTCCCTCCATCTACTGTATGATATGTTTAAACAAAAATCAACCTTCGATCCACAGTCTCATAATACATCCATTTACAGATTTATGAAAACATTGGAGACAAGAGTTGACATCAACATCAAAAACCAGGTCGACAACCATAACTCCAATTTATCCAAAAACTAATGGAAAGCGCTGAAGGATCTCAGCACTTACAACGACATCATGATACTCCCTGCTGACAAAGGGGGTGGTATCGTGGTATGGGATGTGGACGCTTACAAAAACGAAGTCTACTCCCAGCTGGCCGACACCAATGTCTACCAACTGCTCCAGCACGATCCTACCGATGGATACAACAGAGAGTTAGATCTCATCATTAATGAGGCCGTGATCGCAGGACATGTACCTGAAAATGTAAAATTATATCTCACCTCAGAATATCCTAAAACGCCTATTCTATATTGCCTGCCCAAGGTTCATAAGAACCTTCTGCATCCTCCCGGTCGGCCGATCATTTCGGCACGGGATTCCCTGTACAGTCCAGTATCCAGCTTTCTGGATTTCTTCCTCCAGCCCTGCATATATATATATTTTTGTAGGAAAATAGGTTCAGGAACTGTGGGCGGGGCAGAAAGTGGGCGGTGATGTGTAAGGAGCTACAAAAGGGGCGGGGCATTACATAAAAAAAAGGAAACCATGTAATTCCTCCCAACAGTGGCATGTTATACATATGCCGCTCACCGTGATGGCCATTATACATATGCCACACACCGATATGCCCATTATACATATGCCACACACCGTGATGCCCATTATACATATGCCACACACAGTGATGCCCATTATACATATGCCACACACAGAGATGCCCGTTATACATATGCCACACACAGAGATGCCCATTATGCATATGGCCCACACCGAGATGCCCATTATGCATATGCCACACACCGAGATGCCCATTAAACATATGCCACACACAGAGATGCCCGTTATACATATGGCCCACACAGAGATGCCCATTATGCATATGGCCCACAACGAGATGCCCATTATGCATATGGCCCACAACGAGATGCCCATTATACATATGCTACACACAGTGATGCCCATTATACATATGCCACACACAGAGATGCCCGTTATACATATGCCACACACAGAGATGCCCATTATGCATATGGCCCACACCGAGATGCTCATTATGCATATGCCACACACCGAGATGCCCATTATGCATATGCCACACACCGAGATGCCCATTAAACATATGCCACACACAGAGATGCCCATTAAACATATGCCACACACAAAGATGCCCATTAAACATATGCCGCACACAGAGATGCCTGTTATACATATGGCCCACACAGAGATGCCCATTATACATTTGACACTTAAGTGCCACTTACCTACATGCTCAATGCCAGGGGCTTCATGCTCAATGCCAAGGGGCTTCATGCTCGATGCCAAGTGGCTTCATGCTCGATGCCAAGGGGGACAGAACTGTGCAGCGTCCCGCTACCGCCGGTAGTGTGCAGCAGGGAGGGAGGGTGGGAGCGGTAGTGTGCAGCAGGGTAGGTGGTGCAGTAGTGTGCATACATACATGACCCCAACAGTGCATTGCCAGAAACACATATGTCCCCATGGTGCCAGATATGCACCCACTGTGCCAGATACACTTATGCCCCCAGCAGTGCACTCACACTGCCCGCATCCCTACTGCTCCCTGCCCTGATCCTGCCCATATGGGGGACATTTACCCTGCACAGAACCAGCAGGCCAACTTTCCCCTTAGACCCACCCTGGTCACCCCAGTCACCTGCCCAGGTAGAGATGCAGATGTGCGCTCACAGTAGGGGCGGGAGTCAGCGCATCTGGGGCATGCGGGAATCAGCGAGCGCATCTCGGGTGGGCAGGCGGAAGTAGGCGCATCTCCGGCGGGCGGCTGGGCGGCATCGCGTCACTGCGGGCCGAAGTAGGCGCATCTCCGGTGGGCGGCATCGCGTCACTGCGGGCGGAAATAGGCACATCTCCGGCGGGCGGTTGGGCGGCATCGCGTCACAGTACGCATTGACAATGCAACACGCTGGTGACGTGTTGTCTATGGACTCGGCAGCAGGGGGGTGGGCGCAGCTAGCTGAACAGTTTGCCGGAACTTCTTTCTTCCGGCCGCCGTGGTTATTAGAGGTTCCGGAACGCCGTTCCTGATGAGGTCATTTTTCATCTGACCTTCAGGAACGGCGTTCCGGAGCGTTCCGGCACAAAAATACATATATATATATATATATATATATATATATATATATATATATATATATATATATATATATATATATATATATATATATATAGTAGGAGGTCCGGCACTCCTCACCTGCCCCTGCTCCACTGGAAAGCTTGGCCTGGGTGCCCGCTGATCGCTGGCTGCACCAGCGCTTGTTAGATAGCGTGTAAAAAAAGCGTCACTCCAGTTACTGGTTCAAAAGTAGTTTACTGCTAGTCTACAGTGTTTCGGGCCGGAGCCCGTCTTCAGGACATAAACGTCCTGAAGACGGGCTCCGGCCCGAAACACTGTAGACTAGCAGTAAACTACTTTTGAACCAGTACCTGGAGTGACGCTTTTTTTACACGCTATATATATATATATATATATATATAGATATAGAGAGAGAGAGAGAGAGAGCAAGTGGATACGGCGGCACTCAAAGGGACTTTGGAATAAAAGAAAATCAGACCACTCTGGGGTTCAAGTCCAACGTTTCGGTCGGTTAGACCTGTATCAAGAACTTAATGCATACCTATATACACACACACACGCACATATACACTAGTAAACCCGCTCAAGGCAAAAGTTTCAGAAGCTAGTCTGCTACCTTATGTGCTTGTGCATGTGTGAGAGATGCAGTTTCACTCACTGCCAGCAGATGGCATTGTTTTGGAGACTCACAGACATTGGATTGGACATATATATATATATATATATATATATATATATATATATATATATATATATATATATATATATATATATAATAAAATAAAATAAAACAGCTTTCAGTTTCCAAGTGTAATATGTATTTCATTGCAATGGAAAATTTACATTCAGTGTGTTGAAATTCTAAATCTAAAAATACAGCTTAGATATAAGAATACTATAAATGTTTGTCATTTCAGTGACAAACAAGCAAATCACAAAATCAAAAGCAGCATTCTCTTCCACTGCATGGTACATACTTTTGTGCATTGATGAGAAAGCAATGTAATGGTTTTTGGTATGAAATAAGAAAAATGCAATCTATGTTTGATACAATATTTCCAATTTCTTATATGGAAAACTTACTACATCTCTATAGTGGTAAAACAAAACAGTTTCAATGACAATAAAACTACAAGGGTAAATGCTAAAGCCATTTCAGTGTAAATAATATTTTTTTTTCCTAGTTATTTCAAGCTTGTATATAAATATATTTGTATACATTTATCCCTGGGAGGACAGTGCATCACCGGGCCTCATAGGAAATCTCCATTCGCGGGCTCAGCTTTTCTGCTCCAAAGAGGGTGAAAGGGAGAGTATTTTACGCCAAGACTTAAGATCTACGAAACAGTGGTCTTGTTGAGAGATTTTCAGGTAAGGATGAGTATTCTGAATTGTGTTCCAGTGTACATGGAGAGCAAGTATTGGGGATATGCAAAGTGTGGAAGATTAGTCTTGCTTCTGCATTAAACATACACTGAAGCATGGACAGATTACTGATTGGGATGACAGGTGAATAAGTGTTTTATTAACAACTTGGGTAGGAAAAATATATATTCTGTCAATACACTGTACTGTGCAGTATGTGAAGGTCTACAAGATTGCTAAATTCCAAGATGCAATGGCATACTCTTCTTCAGCCAGTGATTTTCTTACTTTCTTTCCTGAGCCCTTTGCCACTGTCTCCTCATTTGACCCCACAAGTGAGGATGAAGTATCAACACTGTACTCATCCTCCTACTCCACTACCACTCCTCTAGATCCTATACCCTTACAAGTCAATAAAGCTCTGTCTCCTGTGCTTATCCCAAATTGAACTAAAATCTGTAACATGTCTCTCTTTACTGGTATCTTTCCTTCTCTGTTCAAGCATGCACTTATTACTCCCATTTAAAAAAAAAACCACAATTCTGATCCAAACTGTTTCTCTAACTACCGTCCTATCTCTCAGCTTCCATGCACCTTAAAGCTACTTGAGAGACTTGCCTACAATTGCCTCACACACTTTCTTAACTCCTAAAACCTTTTGGATCCACTTCATTCAGGCTTTCCCTCTCAACACTCCACAGAGACAGCACCGACTAAAGTAGTAAATGATCTGCCAACTGCTTAAGTCCTCTGCATTTCTTAATCTGTACCTCCTCTCTTGGCAAACTAATAAACGCTTTTAGATTTCAGTATCTGTACACTGATTATTCTCATCTATCTCTCCTCCCTGGAATTGTCACCATCAGTATTGCTCCGTGCCTATGAATGAATGAGCATGTTATTTCCCCAAGAGAAGGATGTGTGCAGTAAGAAAGTTATGATCCATTAGTAGAACCATGGCGTAAGCGCCCAGCCTGAATTTGGCCATATCCATGGCAAATAAAAGACAGTCCAGACTGACTTTTATTTGCAAACCATTAAAAAAATCATTCACATGCAAATGATGCATCCATTCATTTGGCAAAGGAGGGGGGGGGGCAAATGTTAACTCGGTGAAGGGAGCGGAGATTACCCACTCACTAAGCAGAGAATGTACGCTGCTTAGCAAGCCGACCTGAATCAGGCCCTTATTATCTATAGGCACTCAATCATTTTCTCTTATTTCTAACTGTAGCAGATTTATTAAACCTTAATGAAATAAAAACAGAAGTCTAAAAAAGCTCAATAAAAAAAAAACAAAAAAAAACAATAAACCCAGTGACCAGTGGAGACACAGCAGATATTATCAATTGATGTATTCCAAACCAGGTCTCACTCAGACTAGCAGGATATCCTCACAACTACACAAGAAATGAAAGTATTGCTGGGTGCACTAAGACGTCCTTTTTTTGATAATTATAAAATACTGTATAACTTTTAATGATTTTGCTAATAAAAAGGTGAAACATTAAAACGTTAGCGACTTAATTTGCAGGGATATGATGTCCCTGTGTGTTTTTTGTATATTTGTGCAGGTACAAATAGATAATGATATACACCACCCTTCTCTGTGTGTCTTTAATGTACTTTTATTATTATTTTATAACCAATACACTTTAATTCAGACACAGTGAGAGTGTGTATTCTTTTTTTACTTTTTTACCACTGTAATATTTATTTTTTCACAAAATTGACAGATCTCACACTATCATACACACCATACAATTCGTAGATTGATAGTTCAATTTATTTTGTATATTCTTGTTACTTTCTTAATAGAGGAGTCCCTGATGTGTATGTATGTTTTTTAAACAAAGTTGCCACAGTGTGGAGTGATATCACTTATACAGGTCTCCCCTGAGGAATAAGCGGCTTTTGTATATTATGCCGTCCTCAGATTTGTCATGCTGTAGCTGTTAATTCTGCAACATGCAGTCTCTGCCACCCTGGTACTAACTAGCTGTGATTTAGGCTTAGATATGCCTAATGTATTATTCGCAGGTACCGTGGTGACTTGCTGTAATATCCCCTCTTGCAGAGGCGGACAGTGTTCTGGAGAATCAGTGAGCCGGCTTGTCGGGGTGACTAAAGGTGGCCATACATCAGAAAGATATTGTACCCAATCATACAATCTCAAATGATTGTACAATGGATTGTATGCAGATTGTGTGCACATCTTGTGTACATAATCATTCAATCAATCAGCAGATGCATTGTATGATGGATTGTATGACAGATTGTGAGTAGATTGTGTGTCCATAAACCACCAAGGACTGCCGGGGATTTCAAGGGAAATTGTACACAATCATGAGCGCAATCGATCTTAAGATCGATCTTCCTGATGTATGGCCAGCTTTAGACGCCGCTCGCTGTCTCCTGCTGTCCGTCCTGCACTGTTTTCAGGTGACAGTGGGGACCTATATGACACTCTTATTTTGAGCTAAACGCAAGAGCTGTCCTTTGCAGTAATTATCGCATATGCGATAATTATGAATGTGATGGACGGTGAAGGGGGGATTGGGTGCGGATGTTAGAACATCCCACCCTAGGTGTGTACTGCTACATCGGAGAGTAATCTTTTAAATGACTTATATCCAAATGTAGATGAGCCTGAAAGCAGTTAGTAAGAGCTACTATACCTGGTAAAGTGCTGGGAAATGGTGCTGATGATTCAATGTAAATGTATCAATCTCTCATTCCTTTTTCCCCCCCAAAAAAGTAACAATGTAATGTGGGCAAGGTGAAATGAGGGAGATTGGTAGACTAATGAGGTAGAGAGGGGGATTGCTGTTATTTCAGGGAGTCTCCTGCAGAATGCAACTATTACCCCTTTCAGACATACGCGAAAAATCCCGGGTTTTTTCACATGAACGCGCCCAAACCCGGGACTAGTGTATGTCTGAAAGGGTATACCTGGGATTTTACTCCCGGATACTGAGCACCTGCAATTGACCAGGGTTTTTCCCGGTATTTAACTCCCGGGTATAATACCCGGCTTATGTCTGAATGGGTTTACCCGGGTTTTTCAGTTTTAAAAATGTGATGTTGCTTTTTTTTGCTGCCGGGGCGTGTCCCATTTTAATGATGAAGCCTGGCTTATGTGTGAAAGGGGTATACCCGGGTATTTCCCGGATTTGAGGTGTAGTGTGAAAGGGGGTCTGTTACTAAAATCCTGGGAGTGACCTGGGTTGAAAATCCCGGGTAAACCTGGCCAAAATCCCGGGTAGTATGTCTAAAAGGGGTATTAGACACAAGCTCATGCTAATAATTGCTGCATTGGTTGTTACTCAGTTCTTCTGTTGGAAAGCACATGCCGTACCAATCTATACAATAACTGTAGGCAATTTAATTTTTCTCCCTGTATATGAATGCATGATTGTAGTATACAACACACTAAAGCAAAGCGTTACAAGTAGAAAATACTATCCTGCAGTGCACACAACATGCCAACAAATAAATGTAGACATTAATGTGAGGATCCTGTACTGCTAACAGCCTGTAAATGGTAAATTTAAATATTAAGACACAACAAATCAAAATCTCATAAACAAAATTAATTATGGTACATAACGCCTGCAGAAGCTGGTGAACAGAAAACATGTCTGTTTGTATTTAGCAGGGTGGCTAATGAAATTCCTATTTAACCAAATTATTTACTAAGTTCACATATTAAAAATGTAAATCCCTTCCTGAAATCATCTCTCTATCTAATAAATATCATTAACTCATAGGATTAAAGGTCATTAAAGTGCACGTTCTCAGAAGAAGGTTAGCACTAAGCTTAAAACTGAATAAACCATGCTAAATATAATCAACTAAGCTACGGTATTTGCCACGTCTCTTGAACATTATTTCCTAAGGAGAGATTAAATAGCAAGATCAGAAATCTCTGACTCAGTCAATATACTTAGCAATAATAGACGAGTACCTTACCGTTGTATTGATTGCACTGTACAAACTACAGGGAAGAATAATTAGAAGTAGACGTGCAAACCAAAGTCTTTAAATAAAATATATTACTATTTCTCTATGCATAAAGACAAAACCTCCAAAACCTTGACCTCTTTGTTACAAACATGTTCATTAGTGTATATTTGATGTTCTCCACACTCTTCTTTCAAAGTTAAAAGAAAAACTGAAATCTATGAAAATTCTAGCAAGAAAGGGCACAAATCAATAAAAACGACATATATTTGACAAACCTGAGATATGCAACAGGAAGTGTTGTTGTATAAGAATTGCACTATGATCATTATTGATATATTATTTACAGTAAGATATACAGTAGTACTTAAATGGTGTCATTTCCATCTCAGGCCCTTTCTCACCCTGGGTGTTACTAAGACCTTCATCCCTGCACTGCCCTTTTTTAAATCAAACTACTGAAACTTCCTCATATGAAGCTTCCCTGACTCCCACCCATGCTCATCTTCCTCACCAAATGTACTATGTCTTGCTCGCCTCATATACAAGCTGTTTTCTGGCTCCCCTTCAGAACACAAATAAAGCTTCTCACACTCAAAATGCCCTTTCCCAATCATCTTCCATTTATATCATTGGCCTTATGTCTATTCACATTTCTTCCCACCCTTTTGACTCCAAAAATGACTGCTACCTCTCCTGCCAACTGATTACTTCCTCTGACTCCCAGCTCCAAGAATTTGCCCATGTTGCTCCCTACCTATGTAAGTCTTTCCTTCATAGACTACATACTTGCCTACGTTTGAAAACTAGTCTCAGGGAGATTATAGTTGGTAGTAGAATTGTGCACAGTGTCATGCTCCACCCAAAGGGCATGTCTAGTTCCATATATATAGAGATTGTGAAAAGAGATTGTGAACGTGGCACCTAGAAGCATGGGTGTGTACTGCTACATCGGAGAGAAATCATTTAGAAGGACTTATATCCAAATGTAGATGAGCCCCAAAGCAGTTAGTAAGAGCTACAATATTTGGTAAAGTGCTGGGAAATGGTGATTATTTCAATGTAAATGTATCTATCTCTCATTCCTTTCCCCAAAATATGTAACAGTGTGCTAGGTGAAATGAGGGAGATTGCTAGACTAATGAGGGAGAGAGGGAGATTGCTGCTATTTCAGGGAGTCTCCTGCAGAATGCAGGATGGTAGGCAGCTATGATAGACTATCTGCCTCTCAATAAAACTTCAACTGATCTAATGGCTGAACTCAGCTTCTGCGCTGCCCTGCTCTGGCTGCTCAGCGGCGTGTCCCCCCTCCCCCGGCTGTGTGACAGTGTGCAACATGCGACGTCACGCCAGGTTGCCGGGCACAGGGCCGTGTTGCTGGGGGGCAGGGCCAGGCAGCGGCTGATATAGTGCTCAGCAGCGCTGCCCGGGCCCCGAAAGACAGTGGTGTTTTTTTTCTAGGTAGTGCTCCCCCTAAAAAACTCACCCAGAGCGCTATCTAAAAAAAATAAAAAAAACACCACTGAGGGGGTTAAGGCTAAAGTATTATGTGACATATACCTGTATGTCCAGCTGGATCATTTGAACTGTGGTAACTGTTTTATTTATAGCCTTAGCTGAATACCATATAAGTAAAGCTGCCACTCATATACAGTATTAAAATGTTCTCATTAACATGTAATACACAGACACACACACACACACATACACACAAACACACACAGTGTTATAACAAGTCACATCATACAGTTAGGGTTACCACCTCATCCCTTTAGTTCCGGACACATATTAATTAGACATGTTCTGTGGCTGGCTGACTTCAAGACTCCATTTCACCTGGTTTTAAACCTTCACACATCAAGACTCCATTCACCTGGTTTTAAACAGCCACAGAATTTGTGTAATTGGTATGTGTCCGGAATTGAAGGGATGAGGTGGTAACTCTACATAGACTCCTTTATAAGTGTTTAAATGATATAACTTAATTTGTCTTATTTGTCTGTTTCGCAGAACAATTAGGATGTCCTAAGCTAGTTTACTTGACTACTCATGAGCTGCACATTCCGTCGATTAACTTTAATATATTTCCATTGGGTGCTACAGTATTTAGCAATTTCAGTAATGCACATGAAGCCACACCTACAGTTGCAATCCAGCCTCATCTCAGCCAGATACATGCCAAACAGCCCCTCTCACCATGCCAAGTCTGTGGCAGAAGTAGGAGTAGACTTTCCTCCAAAGTCTATTTCTGCTTTCAATCCCGATGCCACAGCCGCACATCGGGATTGAATCTGTATCAATGCTGCTAACACTGGGCAATTCCGGGTCACTTTTGAATTGATTTGGACTATATAGTCCAAATCAATTCAAAAGTGACACTGAATTGCACTGTGTGTATGGGACATTATTCGCATTGTTCTACCAATAGGATGCCCAAATATCTTAAAATGTAGCTGATTAAAATGATATGACTACTGTATATTCTGTGTGAATGTGTGTAATAGCAAATGTTTCCTAGTACGGCACCCGTCGGGTTGATCGCATGCCTTAAGTTTAAGGAGTACTTGTTTCCTAGCACGGCCACAACGATTTAGATCGTTGTGGTCGTAAGATAAAAAATCGGATCGATCGCATCGCATGCGATTTGGTCGCATACGATGCGACCGATCCGACCGACCGATTTTTCACCCGATTTTTTTTTTTTTTTCACCAGATTTTTTTCAATTGCCCCCCCAAATGTTACTAAGTGGGCTAGACCCCACGATAGACGTCAACCCGAAGCGTGGCGAGCGCAGCGAGCCCGCGAGGGGCGGCGGTGCGCGTCCTCCGACCTTTTCATTCCCCTACTATCCACGTCGGCGTGGAGTTGAGAATATATAGTGTGGCGAGCGCAGCGAGCCACCGAGCCCGAAGCGTGGCGAGCGCAGCGAGCCCCGCGAGGGGACGCGTATAACTTCACAGGTATACGCGTCCCCTCGCGGGGCTCGCTGCGCTCGCCACGCTTCGGGCTCGGTGGCTCGCTGCGCTCGCCACACTATATATTCTCAACTCCACGCCGACGTGGATAGTAGGGGAATGAAAAGGTCGGAGGACGCGTACCGCCGCCCCTCGCGGGCTCGCTGCGCTCGCCACGCTTCGGGTTGACGTCTATCGTGGGGTCATGACCAACGCGATCCTCCCGATTTCAATGTTAAAAGATTTTTTAACATTGAAGTCTATGGAAAAATCGGGTGAATCGGTCGGTCGCATCGCGGCCGATTTTAATTGGTCGCGACCGACCGATTGACCCGATTTCTGTCATTCAAAGTTAAAAAATTGTAAAAAATCGGCCACATCGTGAGGATCGTGTCCCTTAATTAAGAGCCACGATCACTCACAATTGTGGCCGTTCTAGGAAACAAGTACCGTTTAAGGTACTTAAGGCATGCGATCGATGCGATGGACCCGATTTTATGTCAATCACCAGTGTATTTGCCAGTGAAAGAGAAAATCGCGTTGATCAGGTCCATCGCGGCCCATTATAATGGGCCGCGATGCGACCGACGCGATCAACGTGATTTTCCCATAGAGAATAATGTTAAATTATTTTTAAAGTTAAAATCGGGTTGATCAACCCGATTTTACATAGGGAACAATGGGAAATGGGCCAATATGGCCAATTTCTCATTGTATATGGTTAGAAAGTATGGTTAATGCCCCCCCCATTGTTAACGCCACCCCACTATTGACGCGAACCCGAAGCGCGGAGAGCCCGCGAGGGTCGGCGGTATGCGTCCTTCGACCTTTTCATACCCCCACTATTCACGTCGGCGTGGAGTTAACTTTATATAGTGTGGCGAGCGCAGCGAGCCACCGAGCCCGAAGCGTGGCGAGCCCCACGAGGGGACGCGTATACCTGTGAAGTTCTGCGCGTCCCCTCACGAGGGCTCACTGCGCTCGCCACGCTTCGGGCTCGGTGGCTCGCTGCGCTCGCCACACTATATAAAATCAACTCCACGCCGATGTGGATAGTGGGGGTATAAAAAAAAAAGGTCGGAGGATGCGTACCGCCGCCCCTCACGTGCTCGCTACGCTCGCCACACTTCGGGTTGGTGTCAATAGTGGGGTGGCATTAACAATGGAGGGCCATTTCACCCATCAGGGGGGGTTTGCTATTAAAATGGGGGGTTTTGGGGCTTTTTACATTGAAATCAATGTAAAATCGGGTCTCAGGGACCATTTTACATTGATTCCAATGTAAAAATCGTGTTGATCGCGTCGGTCGCATCGCATGAGATTTGGTTGGCATGCGATGGACGCGATTTTTCCAACCCGATCAATACAATCAAAATTGTGGGCGCCGTGCTAGGAAACAAGTACCAAAAAATGTTATGCTGCTCTGTTTTCCAGCCAACACTGTAACATAATTTGGTATGCAGATACAATTACAACACAGAGTATAGGCGTGCTGAATATCACTTTAATCAGCATTTGCAGCTGACTGGTTGGTATTTTATCTCTGTCCACTTTATCTTCTCCAAGTTTTAGTACCAAAAACCCTTATATCTGTATAAGAGGATGCTAAGAGGGTTACTATCCAATTGATTACAAAGACCGTAAAAACCTAATACATATCTGGGACTTTTTTACTCCTTATGATCCTATTGCTAAGGTTATTTAAGATTATAGTCTTATAAATGTGTCAATGCTGTATATTCATGTTATTTCTGAAACTTACATCCTAGTATGATTGAATCTGCTTTTGATGTTTTTAATTCGGAACTGTACGATCTTATTTAAGAATAGGAAATTGTTGCTTTAATAAATGTTTTCTGTTTCAGGCAAATCCATCTATAAATGACTCTAATTTTACATACAGTATTTAGGCTCATTATTAGTTGTTGTATACAGTGCTGACCTACTGTATATTTTTTTCTGTAGTGTATATTTAATATCACGGGTAGGCACAAATTCCCCCTTTTTCTTTCAACTGTTTTTTTTACTAATGAGCCAGCTTATTGTATATTGCAAGTAAAAATGTCAGCATCTAATATTTTCTTTCTGACTACATTATGAAGATAAGGTGCAGATGTACTAAGCTAAAAAAAAAGTGCTAAAATGGAAAGTGATAAATTCCAAGCCAATCAGCTTCTAAGTGTCATGTTATCGGCTTTGTTTGGAAAATGACACTTCAGAGCTGATTGGTTTGTGTTTTTTTCACTCTCCATTTTATAACTGGTCAACACTTAGTACATCTTGCCCAGTCTGTTTAATAGTTGCATTGTACACACTAATGGGATATTGTTTTGTGCTTATGAATAAGATATAAATGTTGGTACTGTAATTTGTTAACTACAACAGAATCTATGTGTATCTATAATGGTTGCGGGGTAGCGGCAACACTACCTGGTAAAATGAGGCGTGACGTTACAGGAAGGGGGGCGTGGCCTCACTGGTTGGGGCCTATCCTCACGGCCTAAACCTCTAATCTGGTCACTGTTTGGGTCCGGAAGATACAGGCTGAATCCCAGAAGTGCCTTGGCTACAGTGCCTTGGCATACATCCCAACATGACTCTCTCCAGAAGGGACACAATGCTCTGTTCCTGGACTTCCCTCTTACTTTATGATTGCCATCACCTGTTTTAAACAGGATAATTGATAAGAAAGGTAAAGCAGGATTTTGCAGGTCGCACAGGAAAACTAATGTGATCATATATGCTAGGACTAGGGTTGCCACCTCATCCCTTTAATCCTGGAGACATATTAATTACACAGGTTCTGTGGCTGACTCAATTTCAACTGTTTTTTTTTTTTTTAAACAGCCATCAGACTTCATTACAACTGTATTTTTTTAATCAGCCACAGAACCTGTGTAATTAATATGTCTTCAGGATTAAAGGGATGAGGTGGCAACCCTAGCTAGGACCCCTTCATAGGTATATTGATCAGCAATATGTGATGAGAAAATGGTGGTGTGCTACCACAGGACACCGAGCAGATATATTTCAAGGAAGAAAGAAGAGAATGTCTCTATGTGGTGCACTCAAAGAAATTGACAATTAAAATGCAACTTTTAATCTTGGTACATTTAAAATGCTGCGAAATATAAAACAAAAGACATTGATGTGAAGACACAAGGAATGTGAATTAAAAAGGATATGCAATCCTCCAGTGGCGTAAGTTCGTCCCAGTTGCCCAGAGGCAAGATAAATATTGGTGCCCCCCAAATAGCTTAATCAGTAAGGTATCTGTCTCCAGTAAGACAGGTCATAGGTTCGATTACAAGGTGTGACAATTGCAAAAATGATGTTAAGCCCCGTACGGGGGGGGAGATATATTGCTCAGCAAGCTCCTGCGACCAGCAATTAGAATGGGGCAGAAAATGGGAGCGCGCACCCGGCGATTTATCGCCGGGGCACACTACCATCACTGGCAATATGGTCGCCAGCGACCATATTCCCAGCGATATCAGCCCCTATCGCCCCCGTGTGTACACAACTATAGAAGGGGAAGGCAGCCACAGAAATTATATTGACAGCTTTCAATTAACTGACTCAAACTCACAGGGGGAGGAGAGGTGCCCCCTTGGAAGCAGGAGCCCGGCGGCAGATGACTCCATTGCCTCCCAGAGTTACGCCTCTGCAATCCTCACAAAGTGGGGCTCCAGTGTCGTGTTTTCCCTCAATGTATTATTTAATAAACAGGCAGTCAAATGATGGGCCTTCTACTGAAGATGGGATTTTGCCCAAAGCAACCAATCAGATTATCTTCTAGAAGGTGCTAAAGAAATAGGAAATAGAATCTGATTGGTTGCTATGGGAAACAATCCATCTTCAATAGAACTCCCAGCATAATAAATTTACCCCATAATGTGCTTTAATATGAGAAAGTTTTAGTTGGACTTAACCAGTCATTTTCCTATTTTCTTACTCTAGATGACATTATGCCATTATTACAATAATTATTTACTAAAAATAAGAAGATACATTGGAGATACCATGGCCTTGTAGCCAAATTATTTATTAAAGAATGGACAAGTAAAGTGAAATGAGAAGCATGGATGCTGCAAACACAAAATAGAGGAACAAGTATAGAACTAGGAAACCCAACCCAGCTCTTGAGATCTGGACACAATTCCCTTCTATTTCTAGTGCTAAAAATGTGTACAGGTTTGATGACCAGAAACAACCTTTTCTGCTGTACACAAAAAAAGCTACTTTTCTACATTTTCTAATATTATCCCTCTTTAGCATGGATCATATATGCTAAGCAGCTCTCAACATCTTAGATTATGTAATCCTTAGCAATGCAGGAGGAGGTGCGTTCCACCCCTACCTGCATACTACCACCTTCCTGCATACAACTTCCATGCTAGAATACCACCATTACCTGCATACCACCACCTTCCTGAATAACACCTTCTGCCTGCAAACCACCTCCTTCCTGCATACCACCAACTTCATGCATAATATCTCCTGCCTGCATACCACCTACTGCCTGAATTCCAACCACTTCCTGCATACCACTTCCTGCCTGCATACCACCCCTGACTGCATACCACCTCCTGCCAGAATACCACCCTTACCTGCATACCACCCCCTACTTGCATACAAGTCCCTTCCTGAATACCACCCCTTACCTGCATACTACATCCTACCTGCATACCACCACATTTCTGAATTCCACCTCCTGCCTGCAAACCACCCCCTACTTGCATGCCACCAACTTCCTGTATATCATATCTTGCCTGCATACCACCACCTGCCTGGATACCACCTCCTGCCTGCATACCAACCACTTCATGCATATCAACCACTTCCTGCATACCACTTCCTGCCTGCATACCACCCCTGACTGCATACCACCTCCTGCCAGAATACCACCCTTACCTGCATACCACCCCCTACTTGCATACAAGTCCCTTCCTGAATACCACCCCTTACCTGCATACTACATCCTACCTGCATACCACCACATTTCTGAATTCCACCTCCTGCCTGCAAACCACCCCCTACTTGCATGCCACCAACTTCCTGTATATCATATCTTGCCTGCATACCACCACCTGCCTGGATACCACCTCCTGCCTGCATACCAACCACTTCATGCATATCAACCACTTCCTGACTGCATACCACCCCCTGACTGCATACCCCCTCCTTACTGCATTTTGCCCCATTCATGCATATAGTACTACCCCCTGCATGCACACTAACCCCCTGCCTGCATTCCTCCTACTGCATACCACCCGCTACCTGCATAACACCCCCTTCCTGCATACCACATCCTGTCTGTATACCACCACCTTCCTGAATACCACCCCTTACCTGCATACCACCACCTTCCTGCATACCACCTCCTGCCTGTATTTGTGATTGCAGTTCAGGATGAAAATCTGGACCACTGGTCACAAGGTTCATCTACAACTGCAAGCCTGAGTAAGTCTAACCATATACAGGCTTGCAGTCATAGGAGGCATTGTGAGGCCAAGGCAAACTGCATATGCAACGCAGTTTCCTTGGACTCACCACACCTGGAAAATGGGGCAACACGCCTCTGTTTTCCCTAAACCATCTGCTCTTCCCCCATCACTACCAGTGAACACCTCTGCCTGTCAATCAGACAGAGACATTCACATTTCTTAGACGTATAACGATATGTGACTGCCCAGCTGCTCAGGGAGGGCAGATGTTCTTTATACACAGCAAAAAGGCTTTGTCAGAATGTTTTCAGAAAATACAGTATTTGGCATGCTTTAAAAAATGTGTAAATTAAAAGGTTTACAACTAATGTAACAACTACTGTAACACCAACATCAAACTTCTGTCAGAAATATCAGTAATATTTTATATGAAATTATTCACAACAATAATAAAACTTATATTATGTAATACACTCTGCAATATTCCTAATTTTATATTTCCTAATACATTGCAAGTGACCATACAGTATAACAGCATTCTATATAAACCAGCTAAGAATTTGAATAATTAGTGGAAAGGTGCATTTGTGATTCAAAGAACAGTATACGTCAATGCTTATTAAATGTTTGAAATGAAGCCGTATTACAGTAACATATCTCTCATATATAAAAATAGAGATTATGGGGATTCTAAACTGCTTGTTTTTTTAAAATGTATTAAATGTATTTTTCACACTTCAGGCTATTACTAAATCCCTTGCAGCACAAATTGCTCATTATGGAACAGGCAACAAAATGACTTGTGTGCAGATACTTATTTTGTTAACCGTGTATGTTGTTTCCTATACAAAAAAATAAATAAATAACATTTTTGGAAATATATACAGGGCAAAAGGATATGTATATATATTTACATATCAATGTCCATTTACTACACAATTTACAGTGTACTCACAATTTATTGGCCAAATAAAATCAATTGAGGTGGAGAGGACAGTTGGAGAGGTTGAGGATGGTTTGAGAATTTTCTAACAGCAATTAGTTTCTAAAATGTACTTCTTAAATTATAATTAACATTTGACTGGTTGGTACGGGCAACTACTAAGGGGGTGGGCTTGGTCCTCATGCAAGGGAGTATTGGAGAGAAAGGAAGAAGGGGGCATGCCTTGTCCTGCCATAGCTGCTCTATAAGAAGATGGGACCAGGGTGTCCAGACCATGGGCCAGATGGACTAAGCTTCAAAAGTGATAAAATGGAGAGTGATAAACAACCAACCAATAAGCTCCTACCTGCCATGTCACAGACTGTGTTTGAAAATATCAGGCAGGAGCTGATTGGTTGGTTGTTTATCACTCTCCAGTTTATCAATTTTGAAGCTTAGTGCATCTGCCCCCATGCCTTTAATAAGCACACATACTGTATGAATTACAAAGGTTCTTGACTGCTCATTAAATGTAATGACCGTTGGTATGAATTACATGGCCGCCAAGAGGAGGGGGTAGCTGCCTCGCTGGGGCCCTGGTCTGCTGCACCACCCCTTACGTACTTCCTGGGCAACAGCAGCAGAATGAGAGCACAGCACATGATGTAGTGTGCTGTGCTGCAAAGAGGCTGCCCCCAAAATTTTACCAGACCCCTTAGCAGCATTGATGATCTCTGACACCTCCCATCCATACCAACTGTCATAACATTCGCTGAGCAGTCAAGAACCTGTGTAATTCATACTGTATGGTCATTTTTAAAAGGGATGATCTGGCAACCTTGGAGGGGACTCGGTACCTTCTATCCTACGATCGAGCTACCACAACTTGGGTTATGGGACAGCAGTGACTGCCCTTGTCAATTCATCCTTGGGGGTTCATCTAGACAAGCCCTCAGAACAGAACGATTTATGCTGATAACCAACTTAAAATGTCACTATGTCATTTTCAACATTGCCTTTGTATTATAAAAGGATTTTGAAATCAGTATCTTTAAGAAAAGGGAAGACTGGTACCGTGACAGGAAATAATTCTGTAGTAGCTGTCGTACATGAGCTGGAATTGAAATATGTTTTTATTACTATCTCTTGAAATATTTAAAAACTACTGTCAAGCCATCTGCTCCAAATATCCAAATGTTTGGGATATGTGTTATCTATAGCAACCAGAAATTCCATTAAACAAATATCATTAATCCTTCTGACAACTGCAGCAAAGATACATAGTGGGTGAAGAGAACGGCATTGTGAGGCCAAATATATTTTGGTACAAAAACTATTTGGATGCTATACAAGTTTACTATATCTGCTAGAGAATATGCTGTAATTGTAGAGAGGGGTGCTATGTTTAAGCATTTCTGCAATGACATATCTCATCTGTAAAGTGACAGAATGAGTAACATTTTGGCTTGTGGTAAAAGCACCAGGTAGACTTGTTAAATCAAACTACCCGAGCAAGTTATGTTACAACGAGGGCGAAGTGAAAGCTGAAGGAAAGCATCTGACAAGCATTTAATGATACATAGATGTACTGAGTACAACGGAATTGCCATGTTCTGTTTCTTTCATCATAGGCTTGCTGGAGGAAGGCTTTGATCACAGTGTACAGAATGCAAGAGGTGGGGAAAATGTAATCTCTGTCTGTACAAAAGTCCACTATACACAAAAAAGTCATAACATCAAATAGACATTCATATTACTATGTGGACTTACCTTCGTGGAAGCACAGTGCAATAGCAGTCATTTACTTTAACTGTTTCATACGCCAAGGGCCTAATAAAGAGACTGCAAATTCTGTAGTTCCCTGGATATCTGTTGAGATGCGCCCCCCCCCCCCCCCCAACTGCTGCATACATGTCTAATGCTGGGTATACACCAGGACAACAAGGGTCTGATCCCATCAATCTAGATCCAATTCCGACCGATTGGGTGTAGATTGTGTGGCGATTGGGCCCTTTTCTGTCCTGGTGTGGTCCGATACCGATCCGATGCGC
The DNA here is from genome assembly GCF_055691185.1 of Crinia signifera. Lineage (NCBI taxonomy): Eukaryota > Metazoa > Chordata > Amphibia > Anura > Myobatrachidae > Crinia > Crinia signifera. The sequence continues at coordinate 232,457,535 of NC_139222.1, forward strand.
AGTCCCGCGGGTCGGTCATCGTTATTCAGATCCTACCTGTAGCAGGTAGGATCTGGAAACAACAATACCCCCGGGTGCGGGTCGCCATTGGATCGGACCCGCTCATGGTGCACATCGTGCATCGTGCCCCCCGTGTCATCGTGAGTGGGTCGGAAGAAACACTGACGACCCGCTCACGATGTGCATCGTGAGCGGTTCGTCCTGGTGTGTACCCCACATAAATCAGGCTCAAATAAAATCCCCTATTAATTTTTTTTCTTTCTTAGAACTATCTGACAATTTCCTATTGGACAAGTAGAAGAAAGAAAAAGTACTCTCTTTTTTTGGGGGGCAGTTCCCTTTCCCGTGAATAAATAATTTCCTATTACATTTTTGCTACAGCCCCGGCTACCCCCTTCCCCATAGTATAATACCCCAAATTTTGCGGGTCCGCGGGGAGGGGCTAAAATGATGCGATTCGCGTCATTTTAGCCCCTCCCACCATCCACGGACCCGCAAATTGTTGCAGCTGCCAGTCATGGTGACGTCAGCCTTACCCCACCCCCAAAACGTAGCCTCTTCCCACCCCCCTCTCACTCCTCTCCGGGCTTCTCCCGAAGAGGAGTTTTAAGAAGTCGGCAACTATGGCTTAAACTCCTCTTCTATTCATAAAACACTATCACAATCAGGCTTACAGTATGTTGCCATCTCAGTGGGAAAGACATGGCAAAGGGGATTTTGCAAACTGTGAAGTTGCTTTTCAAACATGAAGAATAATTAAACAATCATTACTGATTATAATTCTATTGAGATAAAAAAATGAAAGTAAGATGAAGTATGTGATCAGACTGAACATTTATTTATAACATTCAGTCATTATAGTTTTAATTCATAAAAGGAAAGAAGTTAGCAAGTGAAATAGTCCCAGGAATGTCATTTAGAATAAACCTGGAAATGAATATGCCAGCAAGTCTATATTATACAGTTACTGCAAATAAGCATTGATTCTGTCTTGGGAAGGACAAAACAGAATGTGTGCGAGAATGTAAAAGAAGAAGTAATGAAGAGCTTGGGAAAAGAATATATATACCAGAGATTCACAATCGGGGAAATGATCTAGCACTTTTTCAACACTCACAGATTTTGAAAACATTATTCAACCAGGCAACAGATTAACAGATAAAGTACCAGCCAATCAGCTGCCTAACTCCCATGTTTGAGGCTGTGTTTGAATAAAAATAGTGAGCTGGTTGGTTGCTACTTTATCTGTCTCTGTGGCTTAGCAAATAGACCCCTATGTTTGGAAAAGGATAGGACTGACAACAGCTTTGTTGACCTTCAGCAAAGCAATACACACCTATAAACGAAAACCAATTACTAAAAATCATAACATACATTCAGGGGGTTACTCTGGTTCACTCGGAAAGGCACAATCACTATCTAATGGCCCAAACCATATGCACTGTAGGTGGGGTTGATGTAACATGAGCAGAGACAGATAGATTTGGGTGTGGGGTGTACTTCAAAATGATATTTAAATTGCAGTGTAAAAATAAAGCAGCCAGTATTTACCCTGCACAGAAACAATAAAACACCCAAATCTAGCTCTCTCTGCACATGTTACATCAGCCCCACCTGCAGTGCACATGGTTTTGTCCATTAGAGAGTGATTGTGCCTTTCCAAGTGAACCAGAAAAACCCAGCAGTCCTGAGCAGAGGGACTCCTGGGCCAGAAACCTGGAATTTCAGTGACTTATCGGACTAGCTGCCCTTTGCATCATTAAATCACATATATAAGTACACACAGATGGAGCAGCACTCATTCTGTCTCAGCGTGCCATTCACTGAGAACAAAACACTTGTGTGCCCCATTTGAGGCAATTGGACGCACATGCGTGTGAGGTGCTCTCTCGTCCCCATCTCACAAACAGCATGCCAAGACGGAATGATCTGGCGTGCCAGATGCACTGAGCTTCGAAAGTGATAAAATGAAGGGTGATGAAAAACCAACCAATCAGCATCTGCCTGGCATGATTCAAACACAGTATGTGACTTGGCTGGCTATTTATCACTTTTGAAGCTTAGTGCATCTGGCCCTGTATGAGGTGCATTAGTTACAATTTTAGATATGATATACAGCTATATCCATATGAAAAATGTATTGCTCTCTACTGAAACTAAATGGTAAATTGCTTTCATATTGCATCTGAGGTTAGGCTACATTACTTTGTTTTGTAACACTGCTGTATAGAGTACACAAAAAAGTATAAAAGTATCCAACGCGCACCTGCATGCCAGTTTCGTCTAATAGATTTTAGTCGTCCATCCAACTGAGATAGTGTTTGAGGAAATAATTATTGGCACTCTAGGGCTGTTGTGCTTCCAACTGTACAGTTTTCATGTTTTACTGATTTAGGTTATAGTATTAAAAATGAAATTCTGTCATAATACTGTTCAACACTGGAGACTGTAACATCATGGCTGCCTCATTTGGTATGTTTGTGGATGGGATGAAAAATACATGGATCGAACTGTTTTGTTCGGACCGCACTCTGAGTGCTAAGATGCCGCAATCACCCCATTTTGTATCATCTCTTCTATGAGTAGACTATTCCATCCAGGGTAATCTTATGCAGTGTGCTAAGATGGTTGTTTACCTGGTACATTGTGATGGTGGAATATACAATGTACAATGTATAATAAAAGTGAATACCCAAAGTGCCAAAACCAATCTTGTATTACGCTTAGTGTGTGGTCCAGAGATTCTTTTTATGTCTTTGTGGCTTATCTTTTGCTGTATTACTTCTCTTCTGTATTATGGCCCTCATTCACTATCGGATGCAGAAGTCCAATATTTGCAAGCGGGTGATTTTCAGACTTGTGTGCAGTGACTGCAGCAGCAAGGGCAATCGCACCCTAAATTTGTCCATTTCCTGAAAATGGCATTAGCAGCTGTAGGCTTTGAGCTACAAGTTCTCCAGAACTCTCTGCAGCAATGGCTGCTGCACATGTGTGACAGCCCATGCACAAGAGTCCATATAGAGGAGTGGAGAAGCCGATGAAGCAGTCATTTCTATCATAACTGGAAGAACAGGATGTGTGAAGCTGATAAGAAAATATGTAGCGCTACTGTACATTAATGAGGGTATAACCTTTTAGGATTTGGATAAAAAAAATCCAGGAATGTACACCGACGAACGCCCCCCCCCCCCCTCCCCAGTGCCCGCGCTGCCCGCGCTGCCCGCATGCCATCAGTAACATGCAAGGAGAGGTGTCCGAGAACACCTTCCCTTGCTTGCAGCCGAGAAGGACAGAAATAATTTAATGGTCGAATAAAAATCAGTGAAAACTGACTTCTAATTCCTCTGCAGTTCGCCAAAAAGGGGGCAGGTGCCCCCAGCAGGCATCACCCTGCCTACGTTCCCAGGGGAGCGCCTAGCATTTTTATGGGGACACCCATAAAATGCTGGGCATTTCCATGATGCCCCGCTGTCTGCCTCCCTCCCCTACCCGTGCAAACACTTTGGCAAATGTGACATTCGGCGCAGGCTTTCAAACAGGGGGACTGCACATGCTCAAATATGCACATATGCAGACCCCCCATGAATTCGGCGCTGTCCAATTGAACTTGAATCACCCTCAAAGTTCCTTAGTTAAGTGGAAACATTGGCCCTTATTCAGATCTGATCGCAGTACAAATTTGTTCTCAAAATGGGCAAAACCATGTGCACTGCAGGTGGGGCAGATGTAACATGTATAGAGAGAGTTAGATTTGTGCGAGATATTTTGTTTCTGTGCAGGGTAAATACTGGCTGCATTATTTTTACACTGCAATCTAGAATTCAGTTTCAGCACACCCCACCCAAATTTAACTCTCTCTGCACATGTTACATCTGCCCCACCTGCAGTGCACATGGTTTTGCCCATTTTGAGAACAAATTTGTACTGCATTCAGATGTGAATAAGGCCCATAATTTGAGACACTTCTTAGATGTACAGTAAGTTTTAAATTAGATAATTTAAACAAATATATTTACCTCGACTTTCTGCTACTGGCATGCTCAGACAGTACCTCTGCAGTACTCCTCAAGAGGAAACACCAGATCCTCTTTGGAAAGTATGGATGGTGTAATGGTTAGCATTACTACCCCACAGCACTGAGGTCATGGGTTCCATTCCCTCCATAGCGCTAACAGTGTGGAGCTTCTATATTCTCACCCTACTTCCATTTTTCTTCTTTTGGGTACTCTATTTCCTCCCACAATCCAAAAATATACTGGTAGGTTAATTGTCTCATGACAAAAAGAAATACATTAACTAATCCTAGTGTGTAAATGCATACATGTACATGTGTTAAGGACAGGTGTGATGGGCCTGGTGGTTATTATCTGCCGTCAAAGTCAATGTTTCTAAGTTATTTACCTCACTATATTAAAGTGAATATTCACGCTACAAAACATTTTTATTAAAGCCATGTTATATAATCACCAAACATGAATATTATAAGTGAATAGGCCATGAAGAAACTTATGTCTAGAATCTGTATTCAATTTTCAAGAAGGAAAAAAAAAAAACAGTTCCCAGAGAGTTAGCAGTTGTTAAATTGCTCTGCTGAACAAGCCATTAATTATTCTCAGTAGATTTTTATCCCTAGGTAAATCACACAATCATGTTAATAACAAAATTAACGAAGATTATCCTACTGTGTGATGCTGGACAAGGGGACACAGGATTAATAATGCCGGTAGCTACAGTATAAGGTGCGTGGCAAGCCAGAACAGCTGAGCGTTTAATCATCATTGCCGTCTCTCACTGAAAATATTATTGTCGGGATTCGAATAAATGTGAAAGTCTCTGAGCTTGACTGACACAATTGCCAGTCATTTAGGGGTAGCCATTACAATGAATCTAACATTAATAGGCTACATATGTTTGGAAATTTTGATTTTGATACTGTGGAAATATTGCTAACGTTACTCTCTAAATATGTTCATGCCTCAGGGATGTGACAGATTCCAAGACAATTAGTAAACCGCATTTCCATGCCTCGGGAAGGTCACTGGTTCCCAAACAATTAACCCTATCACTGTTGATGCTTTTTTACCCTCCAGGCTGAGCATTTTCAAGTCAATTCAACAAATATTTTAGAATATAGATATTGAATTTGTCGAAAATAATATTAGTCTGCTAAATACAAAGGGGTATATTCAATGCCGTTCAGGCGAGCTATGACGGCGAGCAGTGGCTATTGCTCACCGTCATAGCCCGCCCTCAATATTCAAATGACCCCCTGCACTCTCCATTTCCACCTCGCTATTTCTAAAAAGCGAGGTGGATACCATGTGCGGCAGTCGAAACGGCAAGGCTTGTGGCTATATGCAGCTGGCTCACTGCATTAGCCATACAGATAGTGGTAGATGCTCAATTAGTTCAGTAACATTACCCAGGTGCATGAGGGAGGGGTTAAATACTGGGTAAGTAAAACAAGACATTTTTTCCCCCAGCTCACTGAGTAGTGTTAGTAACCAATCTTGAACACTACATGATAATAGAATTCAGAGATATTGGTTACATATACCTGCGCAGGTGTATGCTATGCCCCCAAGCCGCGTCAAGGCTTCTCTGTATATTGGGGCATTAGCCGCAAACCTCGCCATTTGGGGGAATCTTTGCCGTACTTTGACATCGAGGATTCCCCGGGTACATAGAATAGGGCAAGCACCCGGCAAGGCGATTAAACAGCGAGGATGGCTTGATCCCAACCGAAAACAAGCCATCCTTGCCATAAAAGCCCCCTTGCCGGCCACATTGAAAACACCCAAAAGCCATAGTTGCACACAAGTCCGTTGTGTTGATGAATCTGTGATTTAAACACTGCACAATTATCAGAACTGAGCATAGGCGACTGAACAGTTGTGGACGAGAACATCAATTGGGTGGACCCATGATTTTGACCCAAGGTAGGAAAATTTGACCATCAGGAGCCCTCCCTCTTTAAAACCCTGTTTTCTAAAGTGCAAGATTGTCCTGTTTAATAACCACAGGTGATCACAAGACAATAATCACTGAAGTGGTACACCGTTTAAAAAAAGTGGACTATTTTTTATCAAAGACGTCATCCCCAAGTCATAGAAACATAGAAACATAGAATTTGATGGCAGATAAGAACCATTTGGCCCATCTAGTCTGCCCCTTTTTTTACCCTTCAGGTAAAAGTCTGTAGGCATCAGTACAGGGCAGAAGAGGGGTATAACTGATAGCCCCTTATTAATTGCAATTTTTTTCTGTAGTGTAGTGTCCTCAATAATGTAATCACACACCATGCGATGATGTCAGTAAAGTCTGGGCCCCTCTTACATTCTTCACCGTTAGTAATTGCCAATGAGTGGAAGCTAAGTTTCATTGCTTAAACTTCCTTATCATGCCTCAGGAATGACACAGCTTCACAAAGAATTAGTAAACCACGTTGTCATGTTGCAGGGATGTCAATGCTTCCTAGAAGATTAATAAGATGCACTTTCAAATATATTATTTTATTTTTCTAAGCAGATACCTCAGCTGTGAAAGTTCTGCTTCGAAACTGTACAGTATAAAAAATATGCTTCAATAGCATAGATCATAAGAGCAAAAATTGAACCTTGGGTTACTAGAACAAATAAGCAAAACAAAATCTAACCGTTCAATATTTAAAAGGCAGTGAAGATATAAAGGTATAACAAAAATCTGTCAAAAGAGATTTCCCCAATAACCAGGGACCTCCAAGCAAAGCACAGAACAACAAAACAAGTTTATTAAAAAGGCATTGATTCTAGAGCCACTGTAAACCAGAAGCTACTGTATGTATTAAAATTTAAGCTAAGAAAAAAATAGAAGGAATTAAAAACCTTCTGTTACTCAAATAGGGCCTTATTCTGGTCGATGCAAAAATTTCCGAATTCTTTCGGATGGCGTTTTTTAGCCGTCTGCGCATGCGTGGACAACGCTATGCGCATGTGCCACGCACGGTCTCCGTACTACTAATTCTGGTAGGCGTGCATTCGGACAGAACACCGACTGCAAACGAACCAACAGGCAGAAAATATGCGGTCTTCATAAGCAAGTTTCACTTTGCGGACACCACTCGGTCATGTGCTAGGCATTCGGATCGCCCAATTAGTACGGCCGCACCTGAACCACTGTCAGCTGAACACAATACAATCCACTCCTCTACTCATTACTCATTAATTACACTCTTTAACTTCACTTCACATGATGTAAGGGTTAATGTAAAGTGGTAGTAATGTGTTTAAGGTGTTTAAGTATCTATTAGGATTTAATTGATTCCAATTACAAACAAACAATTTTTAATGAAGTAGCCTAATTGCATAAGTGTGTCATGTGACAGATTTATGAGTTCAGAGAATAGTCGTGAGTTTTGGGGAAATACACCGCTTCGGTGCGTACGTGCAGCTTCACGTCCGTTCTAACGCTGTAAGACCGTGCAGAATCTTTGTGTGGCCAACGCACACGCACGGTTTGGATGTTGTCCGTAAACACACCCTCTTCTTAGAGAGCGAGTCCGTCTGTATGCGGAGGACCTGTGGGCGTTTCTTCTTACAATGTCCGCACAGCGTGGCGTGCGTTCCGCTCCGAAAGAATTCGGAAATTTACGCACCAACCAGAATAACCTCCATAGTGAGGAATAAATTGCTTATTGAAGACATGATGTTTTGTTAATTGCAAGAAATTTAGGTACTTGATCATATTTTATTGAATGGTCAATTAGCATATAACAAAAGTAACCCTACAGTACAAAATCCGCCATGGCCTATTCTTCCAAAAATTATATTTTTTAAGATAATCAAAAGACAACATGGCATTGTATCCTTAATGCACACATAAAAAAACAAGATAAGTACAAACTTAAAGAGCATTAATCAAAATATTTCTCTTATTAATGTAACATCTTTATTCTACGCAGTTTTGAAAAAAGTATGTAAGGCATAGGTGGAGGCTACTGCTGCAGCTGTACCATGGGCAAGCATTCCTACTTGAGGGGGTATTGTGAGCAGTTTACTCGGTCCCTCGCTGGGCCTTTCTATCAGACCTGGTAATTGGTACTAGCACACCCCCTCTGCCACCAGTGGCAACAAGAAAAGGGGGGGGGGGTGCTAATTGCCCAGGGCCAGCCTTGTTGTAGGATCCCTGCCTGCTAGATCTGCCCACTTTACCTTTAAGCTGGCAGCAGACTCTCTCTTCATGTGCTGTGTGCTGGTCCTCTGAGCAATGGGAAGGGAAGTGGGGAGTGATCACTTTGATCAAGCACCGCCTGGATTTGCCATGGGCTGAGGGCATTGTCACCACTCCAGTGGTGGCTCCAGAGAAGGTACTGAAGCACAGTTCAAAATTAAAAGAAGAAGCACAAGCTGGCAGTGAGTCAGTTTGGAATAGCAGTTGGTGGAAGTAGGTGTGGCTCCCATTTGAATTTTGAACTTTGATGCAGCACCCTCTCTGGATTAGATCTCTCTGATTAGATCATGCCTCTATACTTTACCCCAGGCCTGGCCAAGCTCTCTACAGCTCTTCTCACCACATTAAACTATCTAGCAGTGTATTTGGATTGGAAGGGGGATTCTCACAAAGGCTAAATTAAGTACTCATGTTCTTAAGTACTTAGGACGAGCTGTACTAAGCCTTGACAAGTTATAATATAGAGAGTGATAAACTTCCAACCAATTAGCTCCAACCTGTCATTTTTCAAACCCAGTCTGTAACATGGCAGTAAGGTGCTGATTGGCTGGTTGTTTATCACACTCCATTTTATCACTTTTCAAGTTTAGTAAATCTGACCCAGAATCACATACTGTATATGCCTGATACGGTGTCTTTCCAACTCATATGCAAATGCATGAAAATAATTTAGAGATAAACTCAGAACTATATATTAAATCGTATTATACTTTGTCCTACTTTGAAAAATTATTCAGAAAATGCAAATATAACAGTGTAGCACCAAATAAGAAAACACCAGCAACAGGACATCAATATTGTATGTAAAATAGATAGGTATGGGCTTATGCCAGTTGAAAAGTTATCTTCAATAATAAAATATTATTATTATAATAAAAAAGACATTTAATCAAATGTGAAACAGACAAAATTAGTTCTACAGATCCTGGAGCCATTGAATGTTATTCTATGAGAAAATGCTCAAAGGTTTAATTTATTTTTTAATGAGTCAGTAGCCATCTAAAAGAAAAAAAAAAGAAATGATCATACTGTATCTGCTGATTTTCTAATTTCATATAATATAATGGAAACATATCAAGTTTTTATAGTTCTCTGCAGTTACTGTGGGCATATGTGGAAGATTTATCAAAGCTTGAAGAGAGATAAAGTAGGGAGAGAAAAACTATCAACCCATTAGCTCCTGGCATTTTTCAAATGCAGCTTGTAACATTGTAGTTAGGAGCCGATAAGTTAATACTGTAACTCTCTCAATATCTCTCTCTAAGGGGTAAATGTATGAAGCTAGAAGAAGACTGTTATGTGCAAGGGGATGCAGTGTAAATCCCGGCGGTCGGGATACCGGCGTTCAGAATCCCGACGCTGGAATCCCGATCGCCGAAATCCCGACACTTTCTCCCTCCGTGGGTGTCCACGACACCCCCAGAGGGAGAATAAATTAGTGTGCCGAGCGTATCGAGGCACCGGGCCCGCTGCGTGGCGAGCGCAGCGAGCCCGCAAGGGGGGGGGGCGATCCACGTCCCCCCCTTGTCGGGATTTCGGCGATCGGGATTCCAGCGTCGGGATTCTGAACGCCGGGATCCCGACCGCCGGGATTTAATACTGAATCCTGTGCAAGGTTATACTGCACCAGCCAATCAGCTGCAATATGTAAATTGACAGGAGCTGACTGGCTGAAGCTTTAGCACCTTGCACATAGATAGTGTGCACCTTTGGCACCCTCTCTGACTTGGATGTTACATAAAGGAGTGGATCAAGAACAAAATGACATGGGGACACCATGTCAGGGAAAAAGGCAGGGAAAGGCTCCTGGGAAAGTGGGTGTGGCCTCACAACAAGTGCACGTAGCAAGGCTCATGGCTTGAAATGGCTTGAAATGGAATGCCATTAATGTATGATGGGGAGGGGGTACTGCCTTGTAGAGTCAGAAGGTGACTAAAATAAAGTGAAGTATGGGAGATAAGAGGGGGGAGGATTGGGGGCAAGGAAGAGATAATTGGAAATGGAGAGTCAGTGGATAACAGAAAGGGTGACAGTGAGATGCAGGGGTTGTTGCCAGGAAATAGGTGATAGGAGGGTGGATAGATGATGCCAGGGGGAGGCAGCAGTGGGTGATGTAGAGAATGGGGTTCAGTATGATTTACCTACAGCGAAAATACCAACCACCATTGACCGACGGCCAAAATACCAACACGTTCAAAATCCTGACAGGAATTATGCTGATGTCGTCAAAATGTCGATACAGTCAAAAATACATGATTTTAAAAACATTTTTGGGGTGCCTTTGTCAAAGGTTGACGTGAACACCGTATAACTGTACCGCATAACATCACATGGCTCGCTGCTTTCGCCATGCTTTGGGCGTAATGCCTCCCTACGCTCAACACGCTATTATAATTTAACTCTATCAGATACTGGAGAATTCAGAGCAGCACAGAAATGATAGGTACTGGCTGCACATGGTACAGGGTCTCCTATTTCCTATAAAAAGCCTAAAATATCCTATGTAAAGGACCCCTAGTGTGATTTGGCTTGTTTTGATCCAATTCAGATGGGTCGGCCCGAGAAATCAAATGAAAAAGTGGCCAAATCACAGGTATTTGAGCTCATCGGATCGGAGTCAGAGGTTGTATGTGCAGAACATCGGAAAAATTGTAATCGGACTCATTAGCAATACATCGCGGGTGAATTTTAGGAACTGAGATGTATTGCATCCGATTTCCCATGAACTCCCCCAGCAGCCGGGAGTCTTTTTACATGCGGTAAAAATGGCACATCAAGTGCTGAGTTGGAGATAAGCCCTAGAGTGCAGCTGCTGGGGAACTGAAGGGAAATCAGTGTGACTTGTCCAAGGTACAAGTCGGACTAGTGTATGGGGGCCTCAACAGGGTAATCTTAACAGCATTATGGGTCCCTGGGCAATGCAGTGCAGTGGGGCCCCTACCTACATAAACTCACTCCTCTCGGTGCTCCTTACTGATAACCTTGGGCATGAAGACGTCATGCCCGACATTCACTGCGACCAATGGAGAAGGAGGATGGACAGGGGGAGTAGGGTTGCCGACCAACACTACTGGGTCTGACCTAAACAACATTTTATTTTTTCCTTAGATTGCATGTGGGCACCCTGGGCAGTAGTTCACGCAGCCGAGTGGAAAAGATGGCCCTGGGCCTCAAGAGTAACAATTAGTATTACTTACTCACAGCACTGAGGCTATGGGTTTCATTCCCTCCATGGTTCTGGAGTTTGTATATTCTCCCTGAGCTTGCATGGGTTTCCTTCGGGTGCTTTTTTTCCTCCCATTGTCCCACAAAATATATTGGTAAGTTAATTTGGTTCCCAAGTGTATATGTGTGTGCATGAATGTGTGGTAGGGAATATAGATTTTAAGCTACTCTAGGGCAGGGACTGATATGAATGGCTGTAGTAATATATAAATTACCGGCACTCCAAAACTATTAGAACAATGTTTTAAGATTTTGCATGCCCTGATTTACCATGTTGCTATTCTCTCTTGAAGCTATATAATCTATTATATAAAAGCAAAAAATTGTCCTTCTGTCTTTCTGTCCTTCTATACAAATCCACAGTTTACAATTTAAGATTGTAAAAAATTTACATACAAGCAGTGGTCAAAGTGGAAATTTTAAAGTGAGGCTATGGAAAAGCAAAGGTGTGTGCTATGTGCGCACACTCTAGAAAAAGGGGGCGTGGCCACTTAAAAGGGGGCATGTCCTTGAGTGTAGTGTGCGATGCCATATACCTCATGTACGTTATGCAACACAATAGTAGATCCCCTTATACTTGCCCCTTAAACATTATGCCCCACAGAATGTGCCAAAATTCACCTTATGCGACACAATGAGTCAAAATTCAAATGGAATGAGAGAAAAATCCAATTTTACCACCCGGTTGGAGCAAAAATTCACATTAAGGTGCCCATACATGGAGCAATGTGCTCTGTTCATTTTGAACCAGATCTCATCGCAGTTAAAAACGTATGCAATGTGCTAAAGCAGCGTGTGTTTTGACATAGATGCAATGCAATCTGGTTCAAAAAGTACGTGCATCACATACTTTTTAGGGGGGCCGCCCATCGCCTCACAAAACAGGATCCCTCTGTGTATGGGCACCATTATACCAAAAAGGAAAGTCTCAAAATTCATGTCACGCCACCTGGATTAAGCCAAAATTAACATCCTGGTACCCAGACTGAGCCAAAAAAGTCACGTTATGCAATATATTTTAAGCCAAAATTCACATCACCCGGATTATGCCAAAATTCTATTAAGCCTATTGATCAGGTTTGAATTACCACCTCTGTTCAGTTGTTAAGCCACATTCTGACCAACCAGTTCATTGTTTATTTGTCACATAGAAAATGTAGCTGCAGCGCTCAATCACATTTGTGTACATCACTTTGTTGAGATTTATCTTAGTATCACCTCTCTTACTGTACTGGGATGTAGAAATTATGGTTGCATGATAAATTATAATAGTAAAAACATCTTAATAATAAATACCTCCTTGTCTCACAGAGTTGAGTGGCAAAGCTGCCTTATCTAGATAGATGTTGTACACTTGTTTGCACAACAGGAGACACAGTGACATCAGATAGTGAGTAAGGAGGAGCGAGGCACAGAGGGAGTGGAAATGTGGGAAATAGCTAGTGGAGTTTGGTTCAGTGGCAACCCACAAGAGCCAGGAGCAGCAACATTAGTCAATTGAGGGAAGGGTGGGGGCAACACAAGAAAAGTGGAGTGGAATATGAAGTGGGGCATCAGGCCATAGCAGGAGTGGAATGGAGCAGGGATGGACTGTGGAGGGAATGAAAAACAAAAAAGGAAGGATGTAACAGAGCCGTGTCCCACAGGAACAAAGAGCAGAAGTGGTAGGCAAGTGGGGCAACGGAGCAAGGAATGGAGTAAGTACTGTCAGAAACAGTAGTGGCAGTCTCACCCATAGTCAAAGATCACCCATCCATCTGGAGCACCTTACCAGAGATTAACAGCCCTTGGGATGTAGTGATACTACACAGTGGCGTAACTATAAATTTTGCTCCCCCTGCCAAAAAGTTTGCGGTGCCCCCCCCCCTCCAGGCTCCTCTCCAGCATGTTTCCCCAGCGTGTGACGTGATGAGGGAGAAGCTGAAGCAGGAGAGAGGAAGAGAGACCAGCATACACTCCTGCTTCCCTTGGCTCCGACGCATCCCAGGCCGCCCTAGCACACCCATCTGCCCACCCATCCTGTACACAGTAGCCAATAGCCGGCTCTGTGTACAGTCAATTGAATCAGTGGGAGAATTTGTAATCTCTGCCATGGCTGCACCCACGCTGACTCACCTCCAGTGCTCAGTCAGTGGGAAGCGGCAGGCAGGAGCATGTCAGTGCGTTGAGCGGGTGCCTGCGCCCACACAGACCCTGCTGCTTGCTCCCCCAAGCGGCTGCTGGGGCTGCCTTACAGTAGTTACACCACTGATACTACAGGACTCTAGAGTGTGTGGCCCGTGTGAGTCACAGATACAGAATTCATGCCACTCACCTGCTGTAGAGCTGCAAGCTGTGCATTCTTAGTAAACTCTTCAATAAGATTCTAGGTCAGTTCGAATCGAATTGCCGGTATGATATTGGTCAATGCACTAACTGGTTTAAAGTTCATCTGCTAACTGACACAGGTCAGAGTACAGGAGTTTACCCAGGAGTGCATAGGAAGATGTGAGCACAAAACAAGGAATTTAAAAGAACTAGGCTCCATCCTCCATGGAGTACTTTAATGGTCCGCAAGGAGCGGGTGGGTCTAAATGATGTAGATTTGGATTATTAAGGCATGCCTACTTCTTGCAGACCAGCGATTCTCCATAAAATCTCCTCATCCTGCCATCATCACTAGGAGCAGGATACGGGATATCTGCCCACTCTTCAGTAGGTGCAAAGGACTGACTGAATGGGAGTCTCCCGGCACTTGCAGGAGAGCAAAGAAAGATAGATAGATAAAGAACAAAACATCTTGTTTTTGTTTATTTTTAACTCAACAAGTCAAATTGCTAACGGCACATTCTGTTTGCAGCAGAAATATCCCTGTTTATTATTGTGCATGTTATACATCTTCTGCAGCGCAGAAAACAAATCAGGAAGATTTCAGACTGTTCTCATTTTGTATAATTGCACAGGCAAAATAGGTTTCTTTTATAATTACGCAGCCAAAATGTGTTCTCGCTGAATGTAGTGAAATTATATATATATATATATATATATATATATATATATATATATATATATATATACACACACAGTATATATAAAAGCTTATATTTATCTCCATCACATTGAAATTATATTCTCGCCTGCCGTTTGATTCTTCAGCTCTATATTTTGTCTTTGCATTTCTTTTCTGACAATCAAGTTATTTTGCCAATTTTCAGGATTTCTCACAGTTAAGAATCACCTCTATCATTTCCTGCTCAATCTTGCAGAGAATAGAAATATTTTATGAAGATGGAAATAAACCCACGTGGACAGTTTGCAGTTCTTATTTCAAGCCCTGGCACAGCTGCAATTTCAGTTATTAAGTTTAATGTAACCAGGGCCAAAAAGTCAGAAAGCAGCATTCCCTGGGTCCTTGGCACAACACACAGCATTAAGCTTCAGAGGTCAGATAAATGAACAGAACCGGAATCATAGTAAAACGTAAACTGAAATACTCATCCAGTAATGGTAGTATAATCAAAGCACCCACGGGATGCGGTCATTTGGTCTACAGCAGAATGGTCGACAGTCATTAGGTCAACACCATTAGGTCGACATTGGAAAAGGTCGACATGGGTCTAGGTCGACCGTGAAAAGGTCCGCATGGGGTTTTTCACAGTTTTCTGAGCGGACATGTGCCGACAGGCGATGTTTCATGCCGTACTATCCACTAGGGCAGGGCTGGGCAACACCGGCCCTCCAGATGTTGATGAACTACACATCCCAGCATGCCTTGCATCAGTTTCAGCATGGACACATAGCAAAACTAATGCAAAGCATCCTGGGATGTGTAGTTCATTAACATCTGGAGGGCCGGTGTTGCCCGGCCCTGCACTAGGGCATGGTGGGAGAATAAAAGTGTGCCGACGCCTTGCGAGTGCAGCGAGTGATGCGAGGGGATGGGGTGCACTTTAAACTGTGTCCATGTCGACTGTGTTGGCAGTCACATAAAAAAGTGAAAAATCCCATGTCGACCTTTTGACTGTCGACCTAGACATTGTCGAACTAATGATCTGTCGAACTAACGACCTGTTGAACTAATGACCATTTGGCCTAGAACCATGTCAACCTTTTCCCTTGTCGACCTAGAGACATGTCGACATTTCACATGTCGACGTAATGGTGTCGACCTGATGACTGACGACCATCATGCTGTAGACCAAATGATCCTAACCTGCACCCACAACTTATCGCCAGGGAATGGTACAAGAGCTGTAATCACGGCCTAATCCACATAGTAAAACAAACAAAATAGTAATTGAAGGACTCATATGTGGGCCTCTTGCTCACTGGGGGGGGGGGGGTGCATAAGCATCTTACCTTGCAATGAGAGGGTTCTCTGCCAGCACCATCTTCCTAGTGATAATTGGTAAGTTGGCTAAAGAGAAAAGTCTTTGATTTCCCTTTGCAGCGCCATCTTCAAGAAGAAGTCTCTGAGAAAACGGTGCCTGCAGCACAATGGTCATTGAGAACTGGTGCAGCAGACAAGAAAACCCCTTGGCCGAAGGCGAGCCAGCATTTGAAAAGGGGATATGGTTTATCTGAAAAGGGGGCATGGTTTCATGGAAATAGGGCATGGCATCACATAAGCCCATAATAATATCACCAAGGGGTCGTGGCTTAATGGGATAACCTCACTCCAAGTGCTTGCTGGCTGCCCCAGATGCTTTTACAATACTTCTGGCTTTTTCTCAGTGACAGGAGTTTGGTGCTGCTGGTTAATGACTCACTGCAGCACAATCGGTTCCTGTCACTGTGAAGAAGTTGGCATTGGTATCACCATTTGAATGTGGGGAGGGGGTATATTCGATTGTGCATACCTCAAAACATGATACCCATATTTCACACTCTTCCCTCTTTCGCTTAGTTCTAGCTTCTTGAAGAAGCGTGATGCAGATACGATTTAGAAATTAGTATAGCAGTATAGTAGTACCACATACCTCCTTACTTCCCGATTTGTGCAAAGCAAAATAAAAAAAAAACCACTTTAAATAATAGATCTCTATCACGCTCACACATTCTGCACACACGTTGTGACTTGAACACAGTTACTAAGCAATCTAACTAGACTTTGACTGAATGCACACAATATCTGAGCCAGTGATAGTGACACTCGGAACCACACGTCGCTATCATGTCCTGTGCTTTTGTTGGCTCATCTGGGCCAACCACTTGTGAGTGGTTGCCGGCTTACCTGGGCCAACCAATGTTCTGACACTGGTCCACACTGTCATAGGCCGATGCATATCGAGCAGCAAAGCTCATCCTCGGCAGTATTACAGTGGGGATTACAAGTCAAGAATAAACAGTAATGTGGGATATCACATCCAGGTCAAAGGTGACCAGTAACTGCACAATCACATTACCATACTGTAGGTTAGCAGCAGCGGCTTCCTGGGAGGAGGAGGACTGCCCTTGCACCTGCCATCAGGTCCTGGCTGGTTCTCGAAATCTATACAATGTGACAGGAGAACCCCAGCACATATGTAGAATGGTACTGCACATTTGCAAACCCCCAGCTTCTATGGACTGTATCGGCTGCAGCCCATAGAAGCTGGCTAGGGATGATTATAAAGCAGGCAACTGTCTTCCTACAAAAAGACAACTTGTTACTTATTGCAGCCCAGACTGGAAGTCCTGGATAGAGGAAACACCACCCAATGGGAATGTCTTTCATGCGGTAGCCAGTATAGTCTCACAGACCACATCTGGCTCACTGACATGAGCTGGGATGGGGTATTTCAACACATAGGTAATATCTGCCACTATAGTTACGTATGGTTTGAGAGACAATTACCTATTTGCTCTTTTGAACCATTAGAACTTTTCACTTTCAAAGTATGCATCTGTTCGTACACCTTACAGCTATAAATATATTTAATTGATATTTTATAATGAAGTATATGTTTAGAAGTATGTTGGAACATTTTGAAAATGCTTAATTACTATACAATTACAGAAGCGAGGTGGATTGTTGTAGTATTTTAGCATTTGATCTGCCTACGGTGCTTTATTTTGAGCACTTGTTTTGGTTTCCGCTCACTTTTGCTCTTACTGTTTATACAGCTGTATATAAGCTATTTCGGTACTCGTTTCCTAGCACGGCCACACCGATTCTAATCGGGGGCATCGCAGGTAAAAAAATCTCATCGGTCGCATCGCATGCGTGCTAAAAAATCGCATGCGATGGTCCCGACGCGATGCCCCCGATTTCCCATAGGGAACAATGTTAAATGCCTCAATTTACCCAAATGAACAGGGAACCATGTTAAATGGTCCAGAAACCCCCCAAAACACCCCAGAACAGTGAAATGGCCCCCCAAAATTAGTTAACGCCACCCCACGATCAACGTGAACCCGAAGCGTGTCGAGCGCAGCGAGCCCGCGAGGGGCGGCGGTACGCGTCCTCCGACCTTTTCATACCCCCACTATCCACGTCGGCGTGGAATTGAGAATAGAATAGTGTGGCGAGCGCAGCGAGCCACCGAGCCCGAAGCGTGGCGAGCGCAGCGAGCCCCGCGAGGGGACACGGATACCTTCACAGTTATACGCGTCCCCTCGCGGGCTTCACAGGTGTCCGTGGCGACGCGTACCGCCGCCCCTCGCGGGCTCTCTGCGCTCGCCACACTTCGGGTTCACGTTGATCGTGGGGTGGCGTTAACTAATTTTGGGGGGCCATTTCACTGTTCAGGGGTGTTTTTGGGGGTTTCTGGACCATTTAACATTGTTCCCTGTTGATTTGGGTAAATTGAGCCATTTAACATTGTTCCCTATGGGAAATCGGGGGCATCGCGTCGGGGGCCATCGCATACCACTATTAAGGGCACAAGATCAATGCGATTGTGGCCGTGCTAGGAAACAAGTACCGATATTTCATTTTGCATTTTGATATTCTCAATATTAATATTAGAAATTGTTATTTACCCAGTGCCTCTATAGGGTTAATTTGGAACCAACAGTAGAGCTTCTTTTTTGTCATGTAAGGTTCCATGAAATGAATACATACTCGTAGAAACCTGACACAAATGTAAAACAATCTTTGATTTAATGAGCTTAGATGTATACACTGAGCATGATTGGCTACCGGAATTAAACATAAAACCTCTTAATTGGTCTTGCATATAAAAGAGGAAATCCTGGTGTCTGAAAGTTATTGATCTAATAAATAGTTCTTTGTCCCTATTGAAAGCTCTCAGACATCTGCCGGCATTCAGATTGTATAGGCAGCGTGTTGCCCTAGAGATGGAACACAGAAAGTGTTGCTTATTTTGTAACACGTAAATTGGATGTTACAGCCAATCACAGCTGTAGAACTAAATATTGAATACACCTTTGTTTCAAAATCTTTTTCATAGAACTCTTAGTAAACCCACTTTACTAAAGTTACAATGTTAACTGATTGATTAGGTGTAAATATTGACCCTTTCACAGCAATATTTCTATAATATTAAGTCTAATAACATCTATGCAGAGCCAACTTTCCAAACAACTGACCTTAGGGCCTAATTCAGAGTTGATTAGCTCTAGTTAGGTAGAGGTTGATAGAAGAGCAGTAAGTAGGCAGTGATTTAAACAGACAGGACCATGATATTATTTTGTGTGGTTGTGTTGTTATTACAATTGTTCGGTGTAGGGTACAATTATTAGAACTGTCAGATGCAGTAAGCTTCAAAAAGTGATAAAGTGGAGAGTGAGAAACAACCAGCCAATCAGTTACTAGCTACCATGTTACAGGCTGGGTTCAAAAAATGAATGCTGAGGTTGACCTCTTCCCACCCTCCTGCATAAAACCTGATAATCTCTCAACCCAACCTGTTTAAGCTCACTTCTTCGCCTTCTGTGCCACCCCAGTCTGTCTAACCCTCCCCTTTAGAAAGTAAGCTCTCACGAGCAGGGCCCTCTCTCCTTATGTGTCTTAGAATATATAAACCTTTGCCACCCTGATAATTGCTTCAGTGTCCTGTCCCCTGGTGCAACTATCCATATTAACCATGTACTTTTCCTACTGTACTGTAATTTGTTATGTGTTTTTGAATATATGCTCTGTAAAGCGCTGCGGAATCTGTGTACGCTATATAAGAAACTGTTAATAAATAATACATAAATAAATAACCTAAACCCCTAGACTTCTATTTGGGAAAAACCCTTGAAAGGAAGGAAATTATTCACATAATCTCCTTCCTTTCACAATGTTATGTGCAGTCGGTGTACCAGGACCTTTGATTCCTCTTACAGCATGGAGGTGAGAGTGCAGGTAAGATGCAAGTCTACACCTGACATGGCAGCAGGTACCACACCACTCTCTCACATACAGGTATGTGACTTGGAGCCGGACTCAGGTTGATTTGTAGTTTTGCAAATTACTCGCAAAACTACAAATCCCTGCATTAACATGCAGGGACTACAAAAACTTTTGTGCGAAAGCTGTTGTGCGAGTGCTTTACTATAAAGTGAAGTGCTCACACATTAAAGGCAGCTATCTTTTATGTTGGAGGACTGCACTTGTTGTCACGCTGTCGCCACAGCCCGCCCCAAAACAGTGCGGACATGCCTGCATTGTACGGACCAGGACCCCTCAACTCTCTGCCGCCGCCTGATAATGCCGCATCACTGCCTCGACAGCCATTACACTACGGTAACAATTTTTGCAATGCAACCACAGTTTAAGTGATCGCGCATGCACACTGGATGAGTGGTAGTGTGCCGATTTCCAAAAATCGTGATTAACAATTTTTGGTAAAGTGTGGCCCAAGCTGAATGAGGGCCATTGTACAACACAGTTGTTTTACATCTATCATGTTATTTCTCAATCCTGCAGTCCTTTAAGAGACATTTTATTAATTGTCCCACTAGGAGAAAGAGATGTTGGTGCTATAGTCTGTTGATATAGGCCCTTATTGTGGTCCACTCACAAAGGCAAATTCCTTCTCAAATGGAGAAAACCATGGGCACTGCAGGTGGGGCAGATGCAACTTGTGCAGAGAGAGTTAGATTTGGGTGGGATTTTACTTTAAAGTGAGATCTATATTGCAGCGGGGAAAAAAAACTGTCTGTATTTCCCCTGCACAGAAACAATATAACTCACCCAAATCTTATTCTCTCTGCACATGTTACATCTGCCCCCTGCAGTGCACATGGTAGGTTATTTTGGTTCACTCTTTCTGACAAATTCCTTCTTAGATGGACAAAACCATGTGCACTGCAGGTGGGGTAGATGTTACTTGTGTAGAGAGAATTAGATTTAGGTGGGGTTTTACTTCAAAGTGAGATCTATATTGCAGTGTAAAAATAAAGCAGCCAGTATTTACCCGGCACAGAAACAAAATAACTCCCCCAAATCTAATTCTCTCTGCACATTTTACATCTGCCCCCCTGCAGTGCACATGGTTTTGTCCATCTAAGAAGGATTTTGTCAGAAAGAGTGAACTAGAATAATGCCCATGGTTTTGTCCATTAGAGAAGAAATTTGCCTTTACGCGTGAACCAGAATAACACCCATACTGTAGAGGTGTCACAGAATGACACCTCTCGTGAATTTTTTTTCTTTCTATTACGTACAGTACATAGAATGCAGTGTTGCTGTTACAGACTTTGTCATCATCACTCCAAAAGATCAAAATCTGCAAATCAAACCTACTGTAGGCAGTGAATTACTGCCTACAAATGTTTTGACTTTATGTTTTTTACAATTATTTAGATATGTTGTATACCACAGTTGGCAACATAGTCTTATCTGTTTGAGACGTAGAAGAACAGCTACATTTTACTATACAGATTACTCATCTCATGTTTTTAATTACCGGTAGTTAGGAATTTATTCTATTTTTACTTGGTATTTTACCACAAAATCTTTTCTCTCTTTTTCATTCTTCTTTCTTCTAAAGATGTAAGTGTTGCCACACTACTGATCAATGAAATTGATCCTACATGGGAGGTACAAGATATGCTATTGTGATTTAGTTCAGCCAAGAGGATATATTTTTCCTGGTTTATATTATACACTATTGGCCTGATTCGACAAGCACCTTAAATGCTAAATGATTGCAGATTGTGATTTCTTTTGGTAATCTCTGCACATGCCAGTGGGAGGGCCGCAGTGGCTGTGCAGATGCTGCAACCCTAAATATGGCTGGCCTAGACCTGTCTCCGCAACTAAGCTCACATAATAGTGATGTACCCCCCCAAAATTAGGGGTTTTGTGAAGATTTGCAAAGTGCTCACACAATAGCATTTCAAGCACAATTTTTGCCTTTGCATCGCATTCGTGGGACCCGGCATGCGGGTTGCCTTTCCCTGTGCTGGGTGCACCCCCCACATGCTAACATCATTGGTTGTAGTTTTACAAATCCCCACAAAATTACAACCAAGGTGAATTAGGCCCAATGGCTGTCGCCTCTACATTTAACTCATTTCCTCATTGTGTTGGCATGAAATAATAATGCATTAGAAAGTTGCAATGGAATATGAATACCCCTCTGTCTGCTCTGGTTCCGGTAGTCATCTGTCTGCTACTATAATTAGTATTCTTGTTATCACAAAAAGATGACCTTTTTACAGCCATATTCTGTTGCCGTCCATCTCATTATTTTAATGTAAAGAGTAAAGTTATTAAAGGTTATATAGTTTAGATGTCAGAAGTCAAAAGCCTTCATCAGCCATTAAGGGTCTAAGACACTTTAATTAACATAATAAGTGCCCCAAGGCACAAAATGTACCCTTTAGAAGATCAAATTGGTCATACATTTTTAGGGGGGCCATAAGAGTTATTTTTGTGTCATGATTATGTGAAACAAGCTATTATTTTAAATCACACTTTTGTTACCGGTTCAGATTATGTAGATACATTAAAACAAGAAGATTTTGTGACAGTTATATGGTAGCAGAGAATTGTATTTACTTTTATATACAGTATTTCCCAATTAACAAACAATTTAACTAAACAAGATTGTGTGACAGTTATATGGTAGCAGAGAATTATATTTATTTTTATTTATTTCCCAATTAACAAGCAATTTAACTATAAATCATTTTTAACATTAAATAGTGGAAATATTACTCATCATTATGTAGTACTAATTACCAGCTAGTCAAAATAAAGAAGCAAAGGTACTTATGTAGTATCTGGGCTGCCGATTTTTTGATTGTATGCCTTAAGTTAAGGCATACAATCAGATGCGATGCGATGCGATGCGATGCGATGACCCGATTTTTCCATAGGATTCAATGTTAAAATGGACTGAGTCCATTTTAACATGGAATTCAATGGGAAAAAGGGGTCCTTTTCATACCCCTACTATCCAAGTGGGCATGGAGTTGGATATAAACCTGTGGCGAGCGTAGCGAGCCACCGAGCCCGAAGCGTGGCGAGCGAAGCGAGCCCCGCGAGGGGACGGTATTCTGGCTACGCTCGCCACGCTTCGGGCTCGGTGGCTCGCTACGCTCGCCACAGGTTTATATCCAACTCCATGCCCACTTGGATAGTAGGGGTATGAAAAGGACCCCTTTTTCCCATTGAATTCCATGTTAAAATGGACTCAGTCCATTTTAACATTGAATCCTATGGAAAAATCGGGTCCATCGCATCGCATCGCATCGCATCGCATGCGATTTGGTCGGGTGCGATGCGATGGACCCGATTTCAAAATCGGCAGCCCAGTTACTACATAAGTACCGAAGCAAAAAAACAGCAATGTCAACGTCGGCAGTTGTGCGTAACCAAACTGAGAATCAAATTTAATTGCTCCATCATGCACGGTCTATTGACCGCTGGTGTGCAAATCAATTGAATCCCCCATTGCATTTTATTATAAACAAGTTAAAAGCCCGTGAAAATAACGGTTTCTGCAATGTACTTTCACATTGAGTTGGGAAAGTTTTTACTTTCACGTTCAGCTGTGACACTTTTAAATATCCTCCCCACCCCCAGTCCCTATCTGCCCCTACCTCCAATCTCAGCCACCTCTCTCCGTATCGAGCAAGTTTGAAACAGATCAGAGTCCCTACAAATATTACTTTCACTTTCTATTTTCAGTGACCACTAGAGGTGGTCGAGTGGACTCTATTGGTCACTGGTGGTACTTCACCTTGGGGTGCTCCACTCAAGAATAAAGTATATTCCTAAAATATATAGACAGTAACGGTTATTAGCCAGAGAGGGCACTCACCACCAATAGCAGGTAAAAACGCTTTTAATTATAGGGAAGCAGCATACTGTCTCGACGTTTCAACCCCAAAGGGCTGTTTTCAAGACAACCGCAGGGTATTCAGTATGTCTGCAAGCAAGTCTTGCTGTGTGCTAAGCGATTTTGTGATTTAACTTAAGCAAGAAAAAAAGCACACAGATACCCCTTTCACACTGCAGCTCTTAACCAGTATATTGATGATATTTTAGCCTTTTTAAATGGTTAGAGCTGCAGTGTGAAAGCACCAGTCTGCATTTACCGGTTACAAATAACCGGTATTTGCAAACGGGTAAAAAGCATAGTCCTACATGGTTCAGAGACGGTTTTTATGCAGTGTGAACGGCTCTGAACCGGTATATAGGACTCAGGCAGTAGCTATGAGAGCACAGTGCATATGTAATGAGCCGCTCATTACATATGCACATATGTAATGAGTGCAGTGCATATGTTATGAGTCGCTCATTACATATGTGCATCAGTAATGAGTGCAGTACATATGTCATGAGTGGCTCATGATATATGCACTGTCTTATAGCTACTATCTGCCCTGCTTTCACACTGCAAACCTGCTTGAGACCCGGTATTTATGTGCGGTGTGAAAGGGGTTTAAAACGGTAATATACCGTTTTAAATACAGTTTCAAAATACCGGGTCTCAAACGTTTAGGCAAT
This sequence comes from Crinia signifera, assembly GCF_055691185.1. NCBI lineage: Eukaryota > Metazoa > Chordata > Amphibia > Anura > Myobatrachidae > Crinia > Crinia signifera. The sequence goes on from NC_139222.1 coordinate 232,481,839, forward strand.
GTGAAAGCAGCAAGAGAGATTTGCAATCACTTGATTAACTAGCGGGTGACAGCGATGTGCGGGACTGCTCATCGCCATTGCTCAGGGGCATACACACTGAGCAATCTGTGCTTAGAAAAGAGCACAAAATCGTTTTGTGTGCGCCCCTTAACTTAGCATTTTGTATTCAGATACAGCCACAGTCAGACAATGAATATAAGCATGCCACATAATGTAATTTTCAATGAAAATTTCAGCTGCAGAGTCAGAATATGGCAGAATATAGAAGGGCTAGCCAAAGGAGGCTAGATATACAAGAAAATACAGTGTCTGTATGTCTAGCAATATGATAAAGTTAAGTATTACCCAATTTTTTGCATGTTTCTTAGAAGTTTATACTTAATTTGTCATGTTTTTGGTTTTCAATTTATTTTAATACGTGCATTATGTGTAACTCTAAAACACTGCATTCAAACATCACTGTAATGTGTTATATTACCTTTTTCTTATTGATAGACCCCCCCAGCAAAACCAAGTTTTCTACAGTTTAAACTTGTTTACTAAAGAATTTCAGGGATTAAGGACACAGCTAAGTGTTTATCCTTTTGTCTTTTTTCCCGAGCTACAAAAGATTGAGGGATTTGAAGTGAAGTGGCTTTGAAACAAAATGTTAAGTTGTTTCTCTCCTTGAATGTCCTTGGTACTAAAGAAAGTGTTACCTGGTTTTAGCATTTAAACATTGCTGTTTTAAATTGTGCGGGAAATTGCCGAAATAACGTAATATACTGCAACTCCCAGGCTATTGCTTTTGGCCCACAATGAGCTTCATGTTCATGCATCATCTTCATAAATGCAGAAAACTCTCACATAACTATTTAACTCTTTACATTCAGGACTAAAAAAGAGGTGTTTTTTAAACATTAGCAGTAATATAAGATATTATTTAAAAAAAATGTATCTGGATTTGTCACTTTGGGCTTTATTCTGGTTGGTGCGGTCCGTTTCAGATTCTTTCGGACGGCGATTTTTAGCTACCTGCGCATGCAACGCAATGCGCATGTGCAACGCAGTGTCTTCGCACTCGTTCTCAGCAATACCAAATGTCCATTGAACTCCCTCGGGAAATATGGGCGTCATGTGGGCGAGTATAAGGGCACGATTTCAAAGTGGGCGAAACTGGGCGTAAATCTGGGTATTCACGCGGGAGTGTACAAACAGCGGTAGGCGTGCATTCGGACCGGACACCGAGCGCAAGCAAACCAACAAGGCAGAAATCTTCAGTGGAAACAAGCAGCTTTCACTTCTCGGAGAGCACTGGTTCATGCGCTAGGCATTCGGATCGCCCAATTAGTACGCCCGCACCTTAAACACTGGCAGCTGAGCACAATACAATCCACTCCTCTAGTCATTAGTTATTAATTAAACACTTTTCACAGGTTCAATTGGAAGCATTGCTGGTTAAATGGGCCAATACAAAATACTTGAATATATGCTGCAAACACAACTTTATTATTTATTATGTGATAATCACAATTTGAACATTTGGATTGATTGCATTTGCCTTGCAATTAATATATAGTATGCATACATAAAACACAGATAAAGGGGCAACAATGAAGTAATAAAAGTTAACATGATGTAAGGGTTAATCTAAAATGCAAGTAATGTTTTAAGTGTGTTTAAGTGTCAATTAGGAAGTAATTGATTACATTTAAAAATAATATATCTGTTACGAGGTAGCTTAATTGGATAAGTGTGTCATGTTGCTGAAGCATGATTTCCGAATAGATTACTGAGGTTTGCGCAAATACACCAACTCGGTGCGCACGGTCAGCTTCTCGTCCGTTCAGACGCAGTATGGACCATGCAAACTCTGTGATATCCGACCGCACAAGGACGTCTAAATGCAGTCCGAAGACACTCCCTCTTCTTAGAAAGTCCCCACGAATGGATGCGTGCCTGTGGGCATGTGTTCTTAGAATGTCCGCCGTGCGTTGCGTTCGGACATTTCCGAATGAACGGGCATTTCCAAAGAGTCAACCAGAATAAGGCCCTATGTTTCCATATTATATTACAGAGTTCAATTTTCAGCTAAAAGTACAAAAGGGAAATTAAAAAGATAAAACGTCACTGCAGCTTTTTAAGACTATTTTAATAGAAATTGTAATACTGCAGGTCTATAAATGTGGAACCGTGTCAACTGCTTACAAATTAATATATAAAAATGAAAAAAAGAAAAAAAAATATTAAATTATTATTATTGTATTAATTATTAATAATAATAATAATAATAATAATAATAATTGTAAGCACAGTTGCTCCGAATCCCACTGCTGGATTTTTTCATTGGGTTTGAATCCTAAATTGATGTCACAATCAGTATATAAAAAATGAAATACATGCAATAGCAGTTCAGATTTGACCTGATACAGTCTGGTAGGCACATTGTCTGCTCCTCCCCTCCCCCTAAACATTTCTAGATGAAGATAAATGGGTTTCAGATTAGAAATAGTTTGAAGAGCAATGGGCTGCAACATAACCACACAGTGGGCTCTTTACTTTCTGTAATGTGACATACTGTATAGTGCATCTCCGGCCCTTTGCATAGTGTCCAGTATAAAATAATGTTTTGTACTTTAATACTGGATTTCCCAGCTTTCAATATTAGTGTGTGGATTGCATACAGTACGATCATAATACCTGTGCCACCGCCTTCTGTCTGTGAAAAGTGGAGGAAGCTAGCTGCTGGATTTGACAAATAGCCTATCAATTCACAGGAAAAACATCAACCTCACTGAGACATGAGGCAGGGTGCCGGAGAGCCTCCTACTCTTGCGGGACTGTGGGGGCCTACCACAAAAATTGGAAGGCGGAATGTTAAGTTATGGGCCCTACACACATAGCAATGTGTGTGGGGTGCCCTAGCTATGCTAGGTCGGGCACTGCTGCGGTACAGTCGCTAAGCACAGAGCTGACAGCCCACAAACAAGACGAGCTGTCAGCTTTGTGTGCTGAGCGAGCGGACAGCACCAGTGTGGCAACCAGCGAGATTGTTGGACATTGTCCATCAATTTTGGCCAGCGATAGTGACGTGCAGGGATGCACATTGCTGTCGCTATAGCAACTACACACACACTGATGCTGGGGCATTTTCTAAGTGACTTTGCCAAACTAAGCAATGTCGCTTAGAAAATGCCTTAATATCGGCATGTGTGTAGGCCCTATACGTACAGTCTTGAAGATTTTTTTAAGCCTGGGAAAGTGATCAAGTGGTCGGAGATAATACAGCAATCAATCAACTCTTGATATTTTTCAAACCCAGTCTGGAACTTGACTGTTAGGAGCTAATTGGCTGCTTCGTTATCACCAGTCACTTTATCACTTCACCAGGCTTAATACATCTGCCTCTTAAAAAGCTTTAAACAATCAGGTCCTGGGAAGAGGTGGTGGTGGTGGTGGTGTTGGAGCAAGTAGCTTAATTTTCATTTGACTCCATTTTCTGTAGCATATAAATTCCACCAAGGCTTGCATGTATAAACGGGAAATTCCAAAAGCTCCCGGCTTTTGTACAGGGGGTGGGTGCTTAGATTGATTGCAAAAGCTAGATTTTATAAACACTGGGAAGAATTAAAGGCAATGACACCCTGACTGTTGTATAGATTGGTAGTACAACAAATGGTCCATCATCATCATCTCTTAAACACCCATGCTACTTTCATTTGTCTCCATTGAACTATGAAGTAGTCGGCATATACTGTATACACATATTGGACAGTTGTGAAAATCAGATGTGAGGTCTGTAATTTTCTATCCCAGTATAAATTACTGACATGGATTGTATAATCTTGAGAAACAGATGGGGAGGTGTTTTCTCCTTTTCATTTCCCTAGCCTGCGACACAAACCAGTTAGTGATGCACACATCATATAAAGGAAGAGGACAGGGAGGATATTGTTTTTCAAATGACAACATGCCTCTATGATTAAAGCTACACATATATCTTGCATTTTAGTATTGCAAAAGGTGCCCAAAATGACAAGGTGCTTTCACTGAATTGTTTTCCTATTTGCTGCAAAGAAGAGACAATGGTCCTGATTCAGAGCTACAGTACATGCAATGCTAATAATCACGCAGAGTAGTTGAGCAATTTTTTGTTACTTTGCCTTACGGGTTTATTTACTTATCCTAGGAGAGCAAAAAAGTGCCAACCAAAAATTGTGTGGTGCTCCCGGTCTCCAGGAAGATTGGGAAAGTCTCCCTGCACATACCTCCCCAACGAAAACTACCAAATAGTCATGGTAAATGAAGCGCAAGTGTGAGGCCGGATAGGTGGAGGGGAACCAAGATAATGAAATGCGAATCATGTCTCTTAATGCCAGTTATTTTGGAACTAGGTGATTCATCGCGCCCTACGGGCGCTCTTCACACCGTCGTAAGGGGCTGCGCCCCCTTAATTTGTGAACGTTTGTATATGAGAAATATGGTTAGAATTGTATGAAAGATGCCCTGTATTGCAACTTAGGTGTCCGCGAATCGCGGGAGGGGGGGTCGCGGAGGGTGCCGCGAATTGCAGTAGGGGGGTCGCGGGGGGTGCCGCGAATTGCAGGAGGGGGGGTTGTGGGGGGGTGGATGCTGCGAATCGCGGGAGGGGAGGAATTGCAGAGAATCGCGGGAGGGGGGTCGCGGGGTGGGTTGCCGCAAATCGCGGGAGGGGGGGGGCGGGGGTTGCGGCGAATCATGGTAGGGGGGTCGCGGGGGGGGGGTGCCGTGAATCACGGGGTGGGGTGCCGAGAATCGCGGGGGGGTGTGTGTGTGCCGTGAATCGCGGGAGTGGGGGTTGCGGGGGGGGTGTGACGCGAATCGCCACAAGAAAAAATCAACACAGAAAGGTCAACACATGTAAATGTTGACATAAGTGTGGCACTTCATTGGTGTCCATGTCGACACATGAGAATGAATATGAAAACATTCAAAAAATGAAAAAAAAAACTTCAAAAACTCATGTCAACCTTTTTCATTGTCGACCATAGCCATGTCAGTGTTTTCCATGTGCAATTTAATTCTGGAGCTGCCGCGAATCGCGGGAGGGGGGGTCGCGGGGGTGGGTGCCGCAAATCACGGGAGGGGGGGTTACGGGGCGGGGGTTGCGACGAATCATGGGAGGGGGGGTCGCGGGGGTGTGCCGTGAATCACGGGAGGGGGGGGTCACAGGGTGGGGTGCCGAGAATCGCGGGGGAGGTGTGTGTGTGTGTGCCGTGAATCGCGGGAGTGGGGGTTGTGGGGGGGGGTGTGACGCAAATCGCCACAAGAAAAAAATCAACACAGAAAGGTCAACACATGTAAATGTTGACATAAGTGTGGCACTTCATTGGTGTCCATGTCGACACATAAGAATGAATATGAAAACATTCAAAAAATGAAAAAAAAAACTTCAAAAACTCATGTCAACCTTTTTCATTGTCGACCATAGCCATGTCAGTGTTTTCCATGTGCAATTTAATTCTGGAGCTGCCGCGAATCGCGGGAGGGGGGGTCGCGGGGGTGGGTGCCGCAAATCGCGGGAGGGGGGGTTACGGGGCGGGGGTTGCGACGAATCATGGGAGGGGGGGTCGCGGGGGTGTGCCGTGAATCACGGGAGGGGGGGGTCACGGGGTGGGGTGCCGAGAATCGCGGGGGAGGTGTGTGTGTGTGTGTGCCGTGAATCGCGGGAGTGGGGGTTGTGGGGGGGGGGTGTGACGCAAATCGCCACAAGAAAAAAATCAACACAGAAAGGTCAACACATGTAAATGTTGACATAAGTGTGGCACTTCATTGGTGTCCATGTCGACACATGAGAATGAATATGAAAATATTCAAAAAATAAGAAAAAAAAATTCAAAAACTCATGTCAACCTTTTTCATTGTCGACCATAGCCATGTCAGTGTTTTCCATGTGCAATTTAATTCGGGAGCTGCCGCGAATCACGGGGGGTGCCGCGAATTGCGGGAGGGGGGGGTCGCGGGGTTGGGTGCCGCGAATCGCGGGAGGGCTGGGTTCACAGGGGTTCCGGTGGGGGGTTGCCGCGAATTGCGGGAGGTGGGGGGTCACGGGGGGTGTCGCGAATCGCGGGAGGGGGGGTTGCGGGGGGTGTGACGCGAATCGCCACAAGAAAAAATCAACACAGAAAGGTCAACACATGTAAATGTTGACATAAGTGTGCCACTTCATTGGTGTCCATGTTGACACATGACAATGAATATGAAAACATTCAAAAAATGAAATAAATCTTTAAAAACTCATGTCAACCTTTTTCATTGTCGACCATAGCCGTGCCAGTGTTTTGCATGTGCCATTTAATCCTGGGGGTGCCGCGATTTGCGGGAGGGGGGGGGGTTGCGGGGGGTGGGTGCCGTGAATCGCGGGAGAGCGGGGTTCATGGGGGTTCCGGTGGGGGGTTGCCGCGAATTGCGGGAGGGGGGGGGTGCCGCGAATCGCCGGAGGGGGGGTTGCGGGGGGTGTGACACGAATCGCCACAAGAAAAAAATCAACACAGAAAGGTCAACACATGTAAATGTTGACATAAGTGTGGCACTTCATTGGTGTCCATGTCGACACATGAGAATGAATATGAAAATATTCAAAAAATGACAAAAAAACTTCAAAAACTCATGTCAACCTTTTTCATTGTCGACCATAGCCATGTCAGTGTTTTCCATGTGCAATTTAATTCTGGAGCTGCCGCGAATCACGGGGGGGTGCCGCGAATTGCGGGAGGGGGGGTCGCGGGGGTGGGTGCCGCGAATCGCGGGAGGGCGGGGTTCACAGGGGTTCCGGTGGGGGGTTGCCGCGAATTGCGGGAGGTGGGGGGTCACGGGGGGTGCCGTGAATCACGGGAGGGGGGGGTCACGGGGTGGGGTGCCGAGAATCGCGGGGGAGGTGTGTGTGTGTGTGTGCCGTGAATCGCGGGAGTGGTGGTTGTGGGGGGGGGGGTGGTGGGGGGGGTGTGATGCGAATCGCCACAAGAAAAAACCAACACAGAAAGGTCAACACATGTAAATGTTGACATAAGTGTGCCACTTCATTGGTGTCCATGTCGACACATGACAATGAATATGAAAAAATTAAAAAAAATTAAAAATAAATCTTCAAAAACTCATGTCAACCTTTTTCATTGTCGACCATAGCCATGTCAGTGTTTTGCATGTGCCATTTAATCCTGGGGCTGCTGCGAATCGCGGGGGGTGCCGCGATTTGCGGGAGGGGGGGGTTGCGGGGGGTGGGTGCCGTGAATCGCGGGAGAGCGGGGTTCATGGGGGTTCCGGTGGGGGGTTGCCGCGAATTGCGGGAGGGGGGGGGTGCCGCGAATCGCCGGAGGGGGGGTTGCGGGGGGTGTGACACGAATCGCCACAAGAAAAAAATCAACACAGAAAGGTCAACACATGTAAATGTTGACATAAGTGTGGCACTTCATTGGTGTCCATGTCGACACATGAGAATGAATATGAAAATATTCAAAAAATGACAAAAAAACTTCAAAAACTCATGTCAACCTTTTTCATTGTCGACCATAGCCATGTCAGTGTTTTCCATGTGCAATTTAATTCTGGAGCTGCCGCGAATCACGGGGGGGTGCCGCGAATTGCGGGAGGGGGGGTCGCGGGGGTGGGTGCCGCGAATCGCGGGAGGGCGGGGTTCACAGGGGTTCCGGTGGGGGGTTGCCGCGAATTGCGGGAGGTGGGGGGTCACGGGGGGTGCCGTGAATCACGGGAGGGGGGGGTCACGGGGTGGGGTGCCGAGAATCGCGGGGGAGGTGTGTGTGTGTGTGTGCCGTGAATCGCGGGAGTGGTGGTTGTGGGGGGGGGGGTGGTGGGGGGGGTGTGACGCGAATCGCCACAAGAAAAAACCAACACAGAAAGGTCAACACATGTAAATGTTGACATAAGTGTGCCACTTCATTGGTGTCCATGTCGACACATGACAATGAATATGAAAAAATTAAAAAAAATTAAAAATAAATCTTCAAAAACTCATGTCAACCTTTTTCATTGTCGACCATAGCCATGTCAGTGTTTTGCATGTGCCATTTAATCCTGGGGCTGCTGCGGATTGCGGGGGGGGGGGTGCCGCGAATCGCGGGAGGGGGGTCGCAGGGGGGTGCCGCCAATCGTGCAAGGGGGGGTCGTGGGGGGGTTCTTTTTGCCGCGAATCGCGGGAGGGAGGTCGCGGGGGGGGGGTGTTTTTTCCGCAAATCGGGGGGGGGTCACAGGGGAGGGTTTGCCGCGATTCGCGGGAGGGGGGGTCTCGGGGTGGTGGTTATGCCGCGAATTGCGGGAGGGGTCGTGGGGGGGTTCTTTTTGCAGCGAATCGCGGGAGGGGGGGTCGCGGGGGTGTTTTTGCTGCGAATCGCGGTAGGGGGGGTCGCGGGGGAGCGGGTGTTTTTGCCGCGAATTGCGGGAGGGGGGGGCGCGCGCGGGGGGGAGGTTTTGCCGCAAATCGCGGGAGGGGGGCGCTCACCTGGTGGCTGTGGAGTAGCAGTGCTGGGCAACATGGGAAGGCAGTGGGTGTCTGGCACTGTCTGTGGGCTCACTGGGCTGGTTCTCTGTCACATACCTCCCAACATGACCCTCTCCAGGAGGACACAATGCTCTGTTTCTAGACTTCTCCTTAATGTATGATTGCCATCACCTGTTTTAAACAGGTTAATTTCTCAGAAAGGTGTTCAGCACAGATGAAGGCAATCACACATTAAGAGGAAAGTCCAGGAACAGAGCGTTATAGACACAGACACCCACTTTGAGTGACAGATGTAGCCAAATATATAGGAGATTGTGTAGCAGGGACACAATGATGTGTCACACACCCCGGTTTCAGCCCTACCATGCTTCCTCATGCGGCACCACGCCAGAATGCCAGTATGTTAGGGGCTGTTTGGTTGGTACTTTATCTCTCTAATCTTTATCTCTCTCCAAGGCTTAGTAAATAGAACCCTAAATTCATTAAAACTCATACTATGAATGCATTACAGAGTGCACGCTTAAAGGCATTTTTGCAATTGAGATGAATTTTTACTGTACTGTATCAGAAAAGTCTTAAAAAAAGTGATGTGCATTTATGGGCAATGACTGGAAGCAGCTTAATGCACGCACAGATGGTCCATCTTATGAGAGTGCCAGGGAGGTGTTGGTGAAAGTGATTCAGTATATGTCACAGAAGTGCAAAAATCACAAACAGGTGATTTCTGCACCTCTGGACATACGGAGCAGCCACAGCGTAAATGCCAAAGATCAAAGTGTGATTGGATCATGAATGGATGCTATTGCATGTTTTTGGGCAGTGGGGGGGGGGGGGGGGGGGAGTTGACAGGGCAGCAATGTGGTGATTAAAGGGCATGTTTTTTGGGGCAAACATTGAGCCCTGAAACATGGCTGCAAAGGCAGGGTGCTACCCCCATTGCCTGGTTCTGTGCTGTGATCGCAATTAATTCTGATCGCATTGCTAAGAGGCCCTTTGCATGCTGGATGGACTTACCTAGTGCTGGGGAGCCAACTGCAGTTGCAGTTTTAATTTCTTAGAAAAACTGCAATTGATCCTGAATCAGGCCTTAGCTACACAGACACGCATAGGAGGCCATAGATAGGCTGACAGACAGAGAAACTGTTATAAGTTTTGTACAGGTTTTGTTGGTGCATGTGCACCAGTCAGTATTTCATATCCTACAGATGCTCACAGTGGGCATCTAAGTCAGTAGCGGCTCTTTCCCTTTTGGAGGAGGGGGGCTGCAGCAATGTGGGCCACCCCCTCTGCTGCAGCAGCTGCCGCCACACTCCCGGCACCTGACGGTCCTGGTGGCCAGTCCCCTTCACGGAGCCAGCGCATGCACCATAACTTTGCAGCAGCCACGGAGGCTTAATCAGGTTTCCAGGTCCGGCGCATTCACAGTATCATCCGCGGTACTGCGCATGTGCAGAACCTGATTTGGTGGATGCCCCACATTTGAGAGAGAGGCATCCCGGAGGGAGGGAGCTCCTCTCAATCAGAGCCAGATTAACAATGGGCCTGATGGAGCTATAGCTCCAGGCCCACTCTCCAAATAGGCCAATTTTGTAGCTGAGAGTCAGGGCTTTCCAACGAGACCAGCCCCGCATCGCTATCCCCCCGGGAACCGGAGATACCGCCAGGCAAACCTGGAACGTTTTTCCCGTAGGATAACATAGGACCCGCTAATTCCGACCTCCACCTGTTTCCAACGGCTGCCAGTTCCCCCTCCGGCATCACAGAAGCTCGAGGTTGATCTCAGTCAAACCCAAATCGCTGGGCCTTCAATCTGATACCTGGTCCATATGGGTTCATTGGTTCTAGAGATATTACAGGTAAAACAATTTTTTTTTTCATTTCTGAAATGTAATTTCATGGCTGTTCATGTTGTTTGAGGACAGATATCTCTGGAACCAAACAGCCCAGTTTCACGGGACCAAAATCATTCAAGGCTACGTGTAAATGGGTCAGTTCCGAAGATATAGCTGGTTGTTTAAAGGGGGTGGGGGTGGTTTTCTCTCCCCCTCACACCAGAATATGCAGGGACTAGGCTGGTGTAAAAGGGGCCAGTCCGAGAATGTCCCTGCATGATCCTGGGACCATATTCCCTGCATTTTCTGATATGAAAGGGGTATTATTTCAAATAGCTGGGACCTGCAGTGCTCTGAATACAGCCGTGCAGCCCCCTGCTCTCTGCCCGGCTGTTAATGGCTGTCATTTCTGCCCGGCGGCGACTGTCCCCCAGTTACCGCGAGCATGTATTCCCCCTTGGCAATGAGCATGTAATCCCACATGGCAATGAGCATGGAACCCCTGGCAATGAACATGTAGGTAAGCAACACTTATGTAGCATAATTTTTAATAGACATTATGGTGTTTGGCATAATACGTAATGGAGATTATGGTGTGAGGCTTAACATGTAATGGGCATTATGGTGTAAATTTTTTATGTGCACTTTTGGCACGCAATGCTACTATTTATGAAGCATATTGTGCATTATTGCTCAATCTGTTTGATATAGTGCAGGCATGTCCAAACTATGGCCCTCCAGCTGTGAAACTACAAGTCCCATCATGCATTGCCACAGTTTTGCAATTAGGAAATGCTAAAACTATGTCAAGGCATGCTGAGACGTGTAGTTTCACAACAGCTGGAGGGCCACTGTTTGGAAATGCCTGGTATAGTGTGTATTTTGGCTCAATCCATGTGGCAAAATGTGAATTTTGCCTTAATCTGTGTGGCATAACGTGAATTTTGACTCAATCTGTGTGCCATAGTGTGAATTTTTGCTCAATCGGTGTGAATTTTGTCTCATTCCATGTGGCATAATGTGTAAGAAACAAGTACAGTATAAGGGGTTACTATTGTGTTGCATGATTTGTATAAGGGGTATATGGTGTGGTAAACTTAGGTGACCACATAAAAGGTGCTGATATATTGTCTACCAAGTTTCGGTTTTCAGTATTTTTTTATGACTGGAGTGCCGCCTCACCCCACAAGTATCTTAGGACATCGGCATCCTGCGGGTGCACCTTTGGAGGGCACCCGCCAATATATCTCCCTGAATTTTTTCTTATGCCAGCCCCCTGCCTTTTCCAGGCATATATAATTAGTTGAAAGTATTTACACAAATACAGACACACCCATGAGCAGACCACCCAACCAGAACACTGGTCACGCCCCCCACATTATTAGGTGCTGGCCACAACCCCTATTATTGCGCATAATAGGCCCTTGATCATTTTCAGCTCCAGGCCCATTTAGATTTTTATCTGGCTCTGCTCTCAATGGGACTGCTTTGAGTGACTGGAAAGTCGGACTTCCAATAGGAAGTCACTGCCAGTCACATTGAAGCCAGAGCAGTCTCACAGACTGCATCTGGCTTCTTTTAGGCAAAGACAGTGGGGGATTTGACCTGGGGGGACTACAGCCCTGCAGCCCATAGGTAAAAACCACCACTGATCTAAGTGCTTGCTCATTCCCAAATATAAAACAGTGAAGGGCTTGGTAGTGCTAATTACACCTCTCTCCACCTCTCATTAAAAGGTAGAATTCTGATCATTTAATTGTATAATGTCCTATTTTCTATTCACTAAAAGCCAAGGCTAAAAATGACATAGAGCACGTCTGTTTTTTGGTTGTATACAGTATGTTTTACAAAACTCACAATGTTGATGAATATGACAAGACATGATTATATTATAAAACTTATGTTTAGAGCATACCATTTCTACGAGTCTCTAAGGGCCTACAGTAGTTTAACATTTTCCAACATTTAAGTCAAAAGAAGTTTGCTTTATGTATTATCAGCATTTCTGAAAAATATGGAATTAAGCCCACAGAGATGTTATACAGCCAAGAAACATTGAATTTCATAACACGTTTCAGGCTACACATCAATTATGCAATAAACTGTGTACTACAAAAAGATTAAAGGAAACATCTAATACCCAATCAAGTTGTCAAATGATCTGCATATTATAAGCAGATTCAGAGGTGTGGGTAATTTTTTCCCATATCGAGATTTTATTATTGGGAATAAATGTACACAAATTGTATCATTATAAGACTTCACCTAGTTTGTAGACTGTTGTAAGAAAGTCTCATAACAAAGATCACCATTTTGTGTAGTACTGTTGTTTACCTTCTCTTCCCCAATAAAATGATCTCGCCCACTGTATCCGCCTGGCTGCACCCTCCTAGAATACCGGCAAATACGTTGTGATAGCACCCTCCATCACCACTACCATGCTTCCACAGGCAAAGAAGGACCACTGTACTGTAGCCCAGTCACAGCAATACCAATGCAACCCAGCATATAGCAGCATGTGCTGTCTCCTGGAGAAAGAAGATACTTAGACAAGAGTAAGAGATGATGGTAAGTGACCCGAGGTCCCCGCCCAACCTTCCTCCAGCAAGCACAAGCCCGGGTAATTAGTACCCTCAGCACCTCTGAATGTACTCACAATCAGATGTACAATGGTCTGTGCAATTTGGTTCCTGATTAGCGATTGTGCAAAAGCGGTGCTTCCGGCACAAAAAAAAAAAAAAAGATATTGTTCCTACCGGAGTAAATTACAGTATGTAAATTTGACCTTAGCCAGGGTCATCAAATCCCCAGAATATAGTTAATATTTCTTTTTGGAAACATGTACTTATAATAACCATAAACGTAAAAAAATAAAAATAAACTATTTATTACTGTTAGTGTTTTCTTCCATTAGTTTTTTCTAATAAATGGAAACTTCAGAAGTTACTAACAGACACCACTTGGGACTTAAACTGAATATTGGTCCAATTTGGTTTGCAAATATATATGCAGATTTTTATAGATGTTTCTACAAAAGGATCTTTGAAATAAAACACTTCCTTCCCATTCTCCTAGTAAGTGAACATAATCAGTATTACCAGCCTTCACTTAAACATCCATACAACATTGTTCAGCATTGCATATATTAACTGCTAAGTTCGATTTGAATATTTGTTTGAAGAACGGGATAGAAATAAATAAATGGAGACTTTTGACTTTTTGCAGACTTTTAGAAAGTAATATATTTGTCATTTAAACTACTGGAAATCATTTATACAGATGCAAATTAAAACATTGCAGTTTAGATTACAGAAATGAAATAGGTTGCATGAAGGTGACTGCATAATTTATTGAGAAAGTGCCTAAAAAAAATTCATCCATCATAAGCGAATTAGCTCATTGTTGAGCATGTTGAAAACATGACAGCTGCAGACCTTTGGGCAGCCAACTATCAACCACAGTAGCAGAGATTATTATATTTAGGAAGTGACTCTGCATTGTCATGCAGAGTCATAACTACATGTTGGCCAGAAGGCACTTGCTAGATGTTCTGGTTGAGGGAGAGGTGGTTGCTGCCTTGTCCAACCACCCACAAATTTTGCCTTTGCTCGCTCCATCATCAAGACTCAATAATGTTTACTAGAAGTGCATACATGATATCATAAAACTGCTAAATATAGCAGGGCTGGGTTAAGCCTTCAGGGGGCCCGGGTCACTTTAGGCAGGGGGGGCGGGAACTGCACGGGAGTATATTACACTCAAAACACAGAGTAAAGGCAGTATAAACTTGGTCAGTGGGTAACTACAGGGGTGGGATTAATCTGTCTATCTATATATCTATATCAGGGCCGTAACTAGGGGGGGGCTGGGGGGTCACGCGCACCGGGCGCTGGAGGTGAGGGGCGCTGTGAGGTCCGGTGACAGGTGTAGACGCTGTAGCGGCATGATACTTTGACTCCGTCCATCTCCTACTAGCGCAGCTGCAGGAAGCGCTGATGACTTCGAAAAGACTTGCCGGACGCTGATTGGCTGAATTCAGCCAATCAGCGTCCGGCAAGTCTTTTTGAAGTCATCAGCGCTTCCCGCCGCAGCTCTAGTAGGAGACGGACGAAGTCAAAGTAAGATGCGGCTACACCATTCTTGCCTCACATGCTGCGGCTTCAACGGAGGAGAGGAGGCTGAGTTAGGAAGCCCGGAGAGCCACACCCAGCTGTCCGCTGCCGCCCCACGTGACCCAGCCCGGACAGCAGCAGCATGGGATGAGGAGGAGAAGGGCAGCAGCCGTGGCGGTGAGAGGACTGTGCGGGGAGGGGGGTCTCCGGCGCCAGGGACAAGGCGTCATTTGGTCCGGTCCCCCCTGTCAGCTGCTAAGCAGCGGGGAATAAACGCTGTGCGCATGCGCACAGCGTCTATTCCCGCAGCCAGGGGGCTGGGGGCATGGCTAGAGGCTCACAGAGCCTCTGGGTCATGCCCCCATAGCGGCAAAATGGGGGCGTGGCCTCGCGGGAGAGCCGCGATTATAGGCCATGCCCCCAAATTAGGCCACGCCCCCGAAAATTTCGGCGCGCCTCCGGCACGCAGCAGCATCACTACTACTACGAAGCTTCAAAAGTTGGGAGGTATGCTTTCACAAAAGGGGGAGGGGGGGGCACCAAATGACTGCCTTGCCCCGGGCGCCGGAAACCCTAGTTTCGGCCCTGTCTATATCTATATATATACACAGTATATAAATATATATATATATATATATATATATATATATATATATATATATATATATATATATATATATATATATATATATACACAACGATCTGGGATCCGGCACTCCCTCCAAACAATTTAGTGCTGTGGTGCCATCCAAACCCTTTGCAGGGATACAATACCAGTGGAGGAGGCGGCACTCAATCAGACTGGATTCCAGTAGTGAAGTAAAAAAGCCTTTATTTTCCTACGGCGTTTCGGGGCAACATACCCCCGTTTTCAAGGACAGACATTTAAACAATAACATTAAAGTGCATATATACATAAAAATTCCTGCCACCACTCCCCCAGAACTGGCGTGGACACGCCTCACTCACCTGTCCAGGGAATCACCGCCGGCGTCCGTCACTGCTGTAAACCACGCTGGATAGTTGTTGCGCCGAAATGCTTCCCCACGGAACAACGCGCAGATGCCATAGTTCCGGGTACTGCTAACGCCGGCGCACACTTCCGGGGTTCCAGTCACGTGATGTGCTTCCACCAATGGCTATCCCTGCACAGGAGGTGAAAAGCGTTGCCAGGCAATCTAAAACAACGATAAAGAAACATACATTGAGCAAATGTGTATAATACAATAAAATAAACAATTAAAACCTGTGTTATCCCTCTGGTGGAAAGTCACTATTACAAGGTTACATACGTAATCAAGAATATTTTCTTTTTTGTTGATACGTATTTTTTAAGCATAGTACCACACTCTATCATTGGCAATCTAGTAACAATTTTGTAACGAGTCAGATTGATATCAAATCTAAGACCAGTAGAAAGCATTCCAGCATTGTGTCGATGGACTAATATTTGTACATGAGTCCATCATACCAATAGGGACCACCCAGCACATTATATGCATATGAACAAGAAACTGTATATCATTAGTTCAAGTAATTAAATGATAATTTGATAAATTACTCATAGCATTAAAAAGAAGAAAAATCACTTTGATTTATGATTTTATAAAAAGCATTGAAGCCCCAAGTTCTCATTGAGGCCATTTGGCGCCACTGTCCCCAAATAATGGATCCAGCGGCTTTCCTTCCTCAATAAGGCCTTGTTCCTATCACCACCCCTAAGAGTGGCAGGGACATGGTCTATTATAATAGATTTTATACTGGCGACACTATGTCCCATCTTCAAACAGTGTCTCGGGACAGGCTGATCTGAATTACCCTGATTAAGGGCAATGTGGATTCCCGATCTGTGGCCTGCCATTCTTTCTTTGAAAGTGCGTTGGGTTTTGCCCACATAACCCAAGCCACAGGGGTCTTAGATTTGATATCAATCTGACACGTTACAAAATTGTTACTAGATTGCCAATGATAGAGTGTGGTACTATGCTTAAAAAATACGTATTAACAAAAAAGAAAATATTCTTGATTACGTATGTAACCTTGTAATAGTGACTTTCCACCAGAGGGGTAACACAGGTTTTAATTGTTTATTTTATTGTATTATACACATTTGCTCAATGTATGTTTCTTTATCGTTGTTTTAGATTGCCTGGCAACGCTTTTCACCTCCTGTGCAGGGATAGCCATTGGTGGAAGCACATCACGTGACTGGAACCCCGGAAGTGTGCGCCGGGGTTAGCAGTACCCGGAACTATGGCATCTGCGCGTTGTTCCGTGGGGAAGCATTTCGGCGCAACAACTATCCAGCGTGGTTTACAGCAGTGACGGACGCCGGCGGTGATTCCCTGGACAGGTGAGTGAGGCGTGTCCACGCCAGTTCTGGGGGAGTGGTGGCGGGAATTTTTATGTATATATGCACTTTAATGTCATTGTTTAAATGTCTGTCCTTGAAAACGGGGGTATGTTGCCCCGAAACGCCGTAGGAAAATAAAGGCTTTTTTACTTCACTACTGGATTCCAGTCTGATTGAGTGCCGCCTCCTCCACTGGTATATATATATATATATATATAAATTCCATATGAAAAGTCTGTGTTCCCTGTGTACCTTATTCTGTAGGAGCTCTGACATTCTCAGCGCTGCCATTGAATAAAAACCCTCCCATGATGAGTCTGCTGCTGTTGTCCTCCATGGGCAATGAGAAGCATATGATGAGCTCGACCAAGCAGAGCTCAGCACAAGCCGCTCAGCCTTTGACCTCTTGTGCAAAATCTCATGGGACTTAGTCAACTCCCAGTAATGCACTGCACACTTGTGCAGTCAGTGTGCCTTGGCTCCTGATGCTCAGCACCATTAATCCTTGTCAAATTGGCAGATAGGTGAAGCTGCAGCACTACCTTACTCCCATGCACAAAACCTTTAGCTTAAAAAAGACATGCCAACCAAAGGGGGGCCCTATATAGAGGGGGGCCCAGGGGTACTGACCCCCTGTGCCCCCCTTAATCCAGCCCTAAAGTATAGGTCTTACTGAATCAAGTGTTTCTCTTTGGTCAGGGTAGCTGGGTCCCCAGATACAGTAATGCCAACTTGTGTCTCCATCATATTTGCCTACTCTCCCAGAAAGTCCAGGGGACTCCCTCAAAAGTATGACAGCTCTGAGATCCAACACACTTGCTCAGGAAAGTTTTTAATCCAATCACAGCGGTTTCCAAACGTTTCAGAATCACGGCACACTAAAGTATCAGAATTGTTTTCACAGCACGCCTAGGCCAAAAGATTCATATTATATTAAGTAAATTGTGTTTAAATGTTCAGTTATGTAATGAAGGACAGCATTAGCTTCTGATCTTCCACATATTTTACAGTTGAAAGCCACAAGCCTGGTTTTTCCCATTACATTCACCATAAATACATTTTAATTGACCCAGGACCACCAACTCAGGGAACAACTGCAAGTGCCTCGAGGCTCCACAGGATGCCTAAACCCAGTTTGGGAACCACTGGTCTTGGAGTTTGATGATATAAATTTGCAGAGAATAATGTCATTGTGCCATAGCTCCATGATGACAACGGTGAGTGGGTCTGTGATGATACACCATGGGCATTTACCCCTATGACATCTCACGCAGGACTTCTGCAAACCTATAAGAGGATAGTATCTAATATTATAAGTTCAAAAGAGCAGTAAATACACAACTCCACATATTACACTCAGAAAGTAGTGCTGACATTGGGGGTTATTCTAGTCCATTCTTTCTGACAAAATCCTTCTTAGATGGACAAAACCATGTGCACTGCGGGTGGGGCAGATGTAACTTGTGCAGAGAGAATTAGATTTGGGTGGGGTTTTTCTTCAAAGTGAGATCTATATTGAAGTGTAAAATCAAGCAGTCAGTATTTTCCCTGCACAGAAACAAAATAACTCACCCAAATCTAATTCTCTCTGCACATGTTACATCTGCCCCCCTGCAGTGCACATGGTTTTGTCCATTTAAGAAGGATTTTGTCAGAAAGAATGAACTAGAATAAACCCCATTGTCTTACAGTATGTAAGATTGTTATAATGTTGTAAAGAAAAATATTGTAGATTAGCATACTTTTGTAATTGTGTACTCTCAATGCTGATGTCTTACAATGAACTCACTGAAATTTGAGTGATGACATAGCAGTGAAGTATGGTTTATAGCAGTCATTACTGGGTTGACAGCAGAGACAGAAAAAAGGGCATTATTTACTAACAGCAACAGGTATCTATAGAACTCACACAATAATTAGCTTTGGTTGGTTTGGTGCAAGTTAGAGAATAAATGTCCAATTTGTTACCATGGATACAGACACGTTTGCAAGTTTGCTAATAACCTCCAGATGCTAAATATATGTACTGCATGCTCAGATCCTTGTTTGCTATAAGGCGAAGTGCGTGTCTAAGTGCTGATGGTAGAATACATGGGCAGGGCCGGCGCCACCACTAGGCAGATCTAGGCTTTTGCCCAGGGTGCTGGCCTATGGAGGGTGGCACTTTGAAGTACCATATGGAATCGGCAACCCCGAGAAGGCAGGTGAGCACTCCCCTGTCCCCCGTTCTGCCCCCCACCCCAGCCAGAACTGGTCAGAGGTCGGAGAAGCTGCAGAGTGCCGTAAGGAGAAGTAGGGAGAGAAGCTGGACAATGCCACAGGGAGCAGTAGGGAGAGAAGCTGGACAGTGCCGCACCCACGCTCCCCCCCCCTGATCACTGCAAATGGCGCACCCACAACCCCCCGTGCCGTGGAGCAGGTAGTCAGCGTGCACATTCATCCCCCCTCCCCCCGTTTGGGGCGCTGGAAGAGGTTACACCGGCCCTGTACATGGGGAGGCATGGAGGGAAGACAATAGGGCCACTGAGCTAGAAATAGACTGAAAACGTATAAACATGTTTTACCTTTAAAAATACTCATCATGGCTAAAGCAAAGTTTATTTTGGGCAATTACACATACTTTAATCCAATGCATTTAAACAGTTTCATATCACAAAGTGCAATGTCATGGCTCATTATACAGTCGTGTTTTCATGTGAATCTGTGGATTACAAAATTGAAAATCATTTCACAGTAGCTTCAAATTTGGTCTCTGATCAGATTACATATACATTTTCCATTTTTTAAACCTGATCAGAGAAGGTTCTTAGTCTTTAGTTCCAGCTTGTCTTTTATGTCCTTAACTTTAAAGTGGTTAACATGGAACATCCAGTTGCAAATTTGGAGGGAACATACAGTAATGTACTGGCTCTGTTCTGATCAATAGGTATGGACGTATTGCGGAGCGGGTCTGGCGCCCGTATGGGGAACCAATCAAATACTATCTATTATCTTCTAGAAAGGGCTAAATAAATAAGTAAATTCTGATTGGTTGCCCATAGCAATATCTTATGTGAAATAGAACTCACATCTTAGTAAATTTCCCATATTGTGTTCGGCCCCCATAAGGGATATGGCGATAGGGAATATACATAGAACTGCACTACATAATAGTGCCAACTGCAGAAGAATTCCCTCCAGCGGTATTCGAGATTAGGGCATTCAGACAGACAAATGTGCTTCAGGATCTTTGCTTTATACTATGTAAGAATAAGGAAGGATACACTGTGCTACTATACCAACCGTAGTGGTCAGCGTGAGTATACTAAGTACTTTATGCAGTGTCAGCACTACATCACTAAATCTATTATGGACTACACCCTGTCACCATCACCCTATCCTGTATGGGAGTTGAGCACAATGAGTTTATCATAAAGCGGGGAGGAATGGAGCGCTTGCCTTTGTAGCCGTGCCTGCTCGCTGTCTGTCATAGCCCAGTGCTAGCAGTAAAGTTGCCGTTCTAAGTGTATTCATGTTTTCGGCACATATCCTACGCTCATCCCTATAATCCACCTATGCCATACGCCCTTCAGCTGTGTCGTGCCATAGTGTTGCATCATGCAGGTTCCAGTGCCGATTCTCTCCTCCTTCCTTGGCCCAGCTCAGTGTTGTGGATCTCCAGCCCGCACTGATAAAAACATCCCATGCACAGCTGTTGGTGGCGCTTCCCTGCTCGGAACAGGACCAGATTGAGGCTGGGGGAACAGCAGATGCTGGCAGCTGTGCTGAGGGATCCAGTTTGAGATCCAGTGGGAGTCTTGCAGCTGCATGTGGCAACCATCCCCAGGGGCCTCAGAGACTGTGGGGGATTGGACCCAAGTTTGATGCCGCTCTGAAAGGGTCTCTGGCCATTGGCAGCAACTAAGGACAGTTTTCGTATGTGTCCAGCAGGTGCCTTGTAGACGTGCGGAGGAGACGGGTGAGGAACTGGTGGGGGGAACGAGATACTGTGTCAGAGGTGTGGGAGGATGCATGCATGGGGGATTCAAGGTGCAGTGGGTGAAAGACAGTGTGCATGCTGACACAGAGGGTAGAGGAGTGTGTGGCTGGGGGTGGTGGGCATGTCAGGATCACATTGTGTTCTGTGGGCACAAGAAGGCACTGTTGGGGTGTGTAATGGGGAGCATGGGCCATGGAGCAGGTTGGCTGGGCAAGGGGGTGGGGTAGCTGAGGCAGGGGGGTGTGTGATAGGTAGAAGGAAGTGTGTGATCGGGAGCAGGGGGAATAGAGTGGGGTGGCTGGGCAGGGTGTGTTGTGTGAGGGGTAGCAGGAGGTGTAGGGTGGGGTGTCTGAGGCAGGGTATGTGACGGGTAGCAGGGGGTGGGTGATGTGTAGCGCGGGCGTCCAAAGGTAAAATTACAAATGTGGTAACTCATATCTTATTTTTTATTTACAAACATCACTGTTACTAGAAAAAGCAGGGGCGGGTCGCTAGTATTATATATAACTTGGAAAATGAAGGACATTTTCAGTTTGTTTATATTCAGAGTTATATTTATAGATTCTCAGATTTTAAATACATTATTTAAGTGCACTTAATTAAGCACCTGAAAGTGGTATATACTGTCAATTTTGAGGTTGTATTAAAACTAACAATTTATTCACCAACAACTGTTTCATTTAATTTTTCATCTTGCTCACAAAATAAGTTCTCAATTTAGAAGTGCCAGCTGTCACAAACTGAAACAAGATTATAAGCCACAGGAAGAAAATAACTTCTCGACCAACATACTTGTGCTGTGGCATGAAATACCTTGATATATGTACAAAGCAGTACTATCACATTATATACACACTCATGTGTTTAACCGTTTAAATTGCTTGCAAAATGCACATCAAAGTGTACCGTAAACATCTCTAACACAGCAGAAACAAGTATCAAATGTGTGCATGGGGGAAAAAACTAATTGCAACAACATGCACTGGAAACAATAAATATATGACCAATTAGAACAATGATCAACATCAGCGGTGCACTTGATGTCAGCCAAACATAAGTGTCTTGATAAACTATCATTATGTTTTAGATTTTGGCCTCAACTTTCGCAAGCATGTGTGTGCCAGTGTTCCAGTCTTCATCTGTATGCTACTGCACAAATATGTACTTGTTGCACTAAGCATACATTAGCCCTCCCCTTCCCTCTCTAGGCACAACGATAGTGCCAGCATCATAAAAATCTGCATAGGTGCCGTTTTCTGGGCATGGGCCAACTTTTTATACATTCAGTAATTTACGCTAGGTTTAACTTTTACTCTTCATATGTAATGTGTAACCAAATAAAGTGATTATCTTAATGTTCAGATATTATTATTCATAGTATTAGTTATTTATATAGCACACATAATATGCAGCGCTTTACAGAGAATTTTTGGCCATTCACGTTAGTCCCTGCCCCTATGGAGCTTACAATCTATATTATCTAACCAGGGCAGCCAGCAGGGTGGGTTTGCGAGGACTGCCACTTCGCAGACTAGATGGGCCAAGTGGATCTTGTCTGCCATCAAATTCTATGTTTCTATGACTCCAGGCCCAGGCAGAAAGGGGGCTCAGGACTGGAATCTATCAGGTATAATTTACCTTGAAGCAATGTAGAGGTTGAGTAGTGTGGCCAGTGCTGTCGACACCAGAGGTCTCACCAAGCAAGCCGGGGGTTCAAGAAGGAGAAAGGGGGCCCTGACTATTTTGTCAGTCCCGAGCCCACAATTTCTAATTGCAGTCCTTTCTCTAATGCATGTACACACACGGGCTAATTTTTTGTCGGGACCCAGTTGGACTACCAGTATATTTTTGGGTTGTGGGAGAAATACAGATGATCCAGAAAAACACACGCAAGCATGGGGAGAATATGCAAAATCCACACAGTTGTGACCATGGTTGTAATCAAACTATTGACCTCAGTGCCAAGTTTGTGTAAGAAACATATGAAGAAAAATTTTCACTTCATCACAATAATAACCAGCTCCAGTAGTGCTTTCTTTTCACATCAAACACCATAAGAGTTTAAAAGAGGTTTACATAGGCTGTGGACTGTATAGGCTGTGTGTATGGTTTAGCTGTGTGCATAATAGTTTTGAAGTTCATCATTTTTAAAGTGCGGCATCATTTAAATTTAACTGTCGCGTTATACTGGCATTCTAGACATATCTTCAGCTTATCCTGAATAAACTGACTTCTCTTCTCATCTCTTCTCATCAAGGTAACCAGCATTCTACATACTTGGTCTGGGCTGCAGATTATTCCACCCTCTGTCCTAGTGGGCAGCACGGATGGTGTAATGGTTAGCATTACTGCCTCACAGCGCTGAGGTCATGGGTTCGATCCCCACCATGGCTCTTACTGTGCGGAGTTTGTATATTCTCCCCGTGCGTGCGTGGGTTTACTCCGGGTACTCCGGTTTCCTCCCACAATCCAAAAATATACAGATAGGTTAATTGGCTTCCAACAAAATTAACCCTAGAATGTCTGAGTGTGCGTGTACATGTGGTAGGGAATGTAGATTGTAAGCTCCAGCGGGGCAGGGACTGATGTGAATGTTCAAATATTCTCTGTAAAGCGCTGCGTAATATGTATGCGCTCTATAAGAAACTGTTAATAAATAAATAATAAATAGATTGATTTGATATTGTCATAGGTAACCATCATTCTACATACTTGGTCTGGGCTGCAGATTATTCCACCCTCTGTCCTAGATTGATTTGATATTATCATAGGTAACCCATATTCTACATACTTGGTCTGGGCTGCAGATTATTCCACCTCAGGTGCTGGATGTATTTAAATGCTTTGGTAATTGATCATTCTGCACACTGCTTTAGATATCAGACATGTGTTATTGACAAACTTAATTTTTCAATTTAAAAAGCAAATCTCTGTTGCCTATGTGAAGGGAAGAATATCTTATTACTCTTTATGACACGTGCTATTTTGGAATGCATGGATGTTTATGTAAGCCACTTTTATTACCATTCATTGTAGTAGGGGGGTTGGGATTGGTTGGGAAGAGTCCAATTAATGAGTGCACATGCATTTAAAGATCACTACATAGGCTGTGGGCTGTTTAGGCTGTGTGCATGGTTTAGCTGTGTGCATAATAGTTTTGAAGTGCATCATTTTTAAAGTGCGGCATAATTTAAATATAACTGTCGCGTTATACTGGCGTTACACTGAAGTGCAACAGAAGGACAGAAATAACAACTGAGAAAACCAAAGACTGCTTGAGTGAGTTCAATTCATTCTCACAACATACTACTCCTGGTTACCTAATCTGGATATTCAACCATAATATCATCATTTTTACATCTGCAAACAACTTTTACTATAACTGTTAATGATTGTATGTGCACTGTCAGTTTTGAAAATGCCCAGCTGTACCTCTAATGACTTCACCTGTCCTGCTCTTCCATTGATATTAGGTGTCCCCCAAAATGTTATTCTTGGCCCTCTTCTTCTCTACCTCTATACGTCCTCTCTGGGTGAGCTTATTTGCTCACTTGACTTCCACTATTACATCTATGCCGATAACACTGAAATCTACCGCTCCTTTCCTGACCGCTCTCCCTCTATACTCACTCATACTGTACTGTATCTCCAACTGTCTCTCTGCTGTCTACTCTTGGATGACCCAGCGCTTTTTTAGACTTAAAATATCAAAGACTAAGCAGACCTCTTCCCACCCTCCTGCATAAAACCTCACCATCTCTCATCCTAACCTACTGTTTATGCTTACCTCTTTCCCTTCTGTGTCACCCCAGTCTGTCTAACCCTCCCTTTAGAATGTAAGCTCTCACGAGCAGGGCCCTCTCTCCTCATGTGACTTTCTTAGAATATATAAACCTCTGCCACCCTGATGATTGTTTCAGTGTCCTGTCCCCTGATGCAACTATCCGTATTAACCATGTACTTATCCTAAACTGTCTTGTGCTGTAATTCGTTATATGTTTTTGCTCATTACTATGCTTTGTAAAGCGCTGTGTAATATGTATGCGCTATATAAGAAACTGTTAAAAAAATAAATAAAATAAATAAAAGAGCACCTGGCAACAATTAAGGTAGAATAATGCCAATGTCCAATGTGTCCAATATACTAAGCAACAAAACATGTCCCAGTTGGAAGCTTCTATTTACAAATGCAGCCAGTGTATGTATTTTAGATAAACACAGACATCAAAACACAGCAAGTCAATTAATAGGAATTGGTGTGCACCACAAATAAAATGCTCAGTAATTATACTAGCAACCTTAAGTACTGATGTACAAATATGTATTAAAATGTAACATACAGATATGCTTTTTGCAAACCAACCCGAATCACCCCCTTAATTCTCTACTAGTGTACTAAGTAGCTAATAGTGAACTAAGCATTGTACTTAGGATTAGTATATTGTGTTACAAAGGAATTCACATAAACTAGCAAATAAGCATAATACAGTACGTGTACATTCTAAGAGGGCATGAGTTAAAATTGACAATAATAGTCAGCTTCTAAATATGAGAATGTTCTTAATAAATGATGATTATAAACCAATTGATTTGTATGGCCAATTTTTCCACATGACTTAGAAGGTTTGGTACATTACTCCCACCCCCATGTTCTATGTTGTAGCTTAAAGTGTATTTTCATGAAGAAATGACGGACAGCAGCATGAAAAGCTGAGGAAATGACAACATGCAGCGATGCTGGAGCTGTCCATGGTGCTGTTCACGGTGCTGTCCATGGTGCTGTTCACGGTGCTGTCCATGGTGCTGTTCACGGTGCTGTCCATGGTGCTGAAGCATTGAGCCTTTAGTTCCCATTGCACAAGATCACTCTGAATCTCATTTCATTTCTTTTTAAGGTTTTTAATGCTTAATATGAATGAATGTTTAATAACCATATTGAAAATAAATAATAAAGTCAATATAACAAACCTCAGTTTTAGTTAAGTCTTGTGATGTACTGTATTTGCTTAATAGACACACAGAACAACTTTTAAACATGATTCAGGCAATAGAACACTAAATCAAGTACTCTGATGTGTAAACTGTGTTGTTAAGCCACAGCTAATGTATAATCAGTATTATTATGGCAATTACCAGTAAATAATGGTTATTGTACAGTATATCCCACCAATGGAATGATCAAAGCCTTAGGTCATTAAAGCAGAGTTCAATTACAGTGATGGGAATACCACTAAAACATTGCATTATGTAAGTATCATACGTGCAGAAAAGGACAAGGCAATTTCACCTCCAACAGGTTTCTAATGCATGGTAGAGCGAGCAGTACCCAAGCAAAGCTAATTCCCACTTTCATGTCCTTCAAATTTAAATAGTCACATCATCCTTCACATTAACTATCTGCTATATATTGAAAACAGACAATACAGTTATATTATGGTATAGCAGACATTGGCCTTCAATTACTGATAATGCAGATTTTTTTTATTGTATACAAATAATCATATATTTTGTTTACCCTCTACTTATCTGTCAACAAAGAAGCATTAACTGTAAGCAGGTAATAGCATGATTATTTGTGAATAGACTTTCATTGTGAAAAAAGAAATATACTTGTTTGTGTTGTGTATTCAACGGCTGGATATACTGTAGGAGCATCTCTTGCTACTTTCCGAAAATAAACAACCATTTTTAGTGTATAAAGCAAATATACACTTATTATTATTATTATTATTATTATTATTATTATTATAAGTGCAGTAGTACCCAAAAGAAAATAATCAGATTTTTTAAGGGATGATATCAGTATTTTAAAAATGCTTGGGAGCACTCCATCACGTTCTTCATTTTCAGAACACTAGTCTTTTCCATTCAAGTCAAACCAACTGACCTTATACAACTATTTAATTTACAATAATAGATTTTTTCTATATATAGCTAAGACATTTAGGGCTTCAGGTTTACAGGAAAATTATATTGAAAGCCCACAGTCGAAATCAGAACAGCATGGGTTAATGCGCATTACAGAAAGATAGAAAATGACAAATAAAACATGTATTGGTACTTAATGTAACTACGTATTAATAATGCATGACCTTAGCTAACATACGCAGTAAAAGGATATTGTTCTTCTAAACAGGGTATCATAGAAACAACAAATAGAGAAAATGATAAATACATTGCACTCTAGTGTATACATATCTGAAATAGAACACATAATATCAACTTAATATATATGAACATATCCGCTGAACTACCCTTTACAATTGATTCTATTTTATATAGAAAAGACACACATATACATACACAGCAATATGTAAAATAACCTCCACCATTTCAAATTTGTTTCTAAATAAAGAAACACAACACTCGGAAAGAAAAAAAGAATATGGTTCAACTAAAGTCCATACTGAGCACCAAACTCAACATTTACAATAGAACAGTGGTTCCCAAACTGTGCGCCTAGGCTCCCTGGGGTGCCTTGGAGCACTTGCAGGGGTGCTTCAGGTTGGTGGTCCAGAATCAATTCAAGTTATTTATGGCCAATGCAATAGGCAAAATCAGTGCTTGTGGCTTCCAATTAAGAATATGTGGGTAAACAGAAGTGAATCATGTTTCTCACCACAAAAGTGGACCTAAGGAAAACATAAATCACATTTTTTTATATTTTTCTTGAAATTAGTAACATTTGGCCTAGGGGTGCCATGAAAAAAATTCTGATACTTTAGGGTGCCGTGATTCAAAATGTTTGGGAACCACTGCAATAGAAGAATCTCTACCATCTTCATATAAAAATACATAAAGCAATAGAGAGAAGCGGCTGCTTCTATCCACGTGGTTAGATGGGTCCCAGCCCCTGTACAATGCAGTTGACAAATGCTCAGTAGCCCATAGGTAAAACCCAATATACAAATAGATTAAACAGCAACTTTAATTTAACTAAAATACTGTAAATTAAAGTGTGGCAATACAATCATGGGGGTATCTCTAATAGGGCCAGGTGCACTGATCATCCTGCACCCATCTATTGTATTTAACTTTCTATCGGAGACACAGAAATTATGTAGAAAATGGCATGTCCACCATTGTCTCCAAGGTCTGCATATGCGCAGCACTGAAATCATTTGAAAAATGACACCTGCGCAATTTTTGCAGATATAGGCACATGTACTGTACACTCTGGAACATTGTATATTTATCTAAACCACAGTGCATGAAAAAACCTTATAAAGATGCTGGATACAAGACACCATTATTTAGATATTTAGCAAATCATAGTGAATCAGGTGCACCAACAGAAAATTATATCCATCTATTGAATGCAGACATGGAATCAGGAGCCAGCTAATATTTACAACCCTATTTCAATACTAATAGACATTTTATGAACAAAAGTCTCCCCCCACCCTTCCTGATTATCACTGAATTGATGACAAATAAAGAAAGAAAGATAGATAGATGGCAAGGGAGAGCTTTCCATTAAATAATTATGTTGGGAGGGAGTCAAAGTGCTTGAGAATATTTGTACAGACATTGAGCAAAGTGTAATAATACAATAGTTACAGAAAATTGCCGTACACTTTTGAGTCTCTTTGTGGATTTAACAATGAATATTAAAATGCTTGAAACCTATACCAGAATAGCCCAGACAAAGGTTTTAAGGCAAGATTTCCAATAAGTTAGACAAAATATTCAAGATTACTTCAACAAGGGATACTCAACTCCTCTGCAGGTAGCAGGCTCACCCAAAATCTGCTCTAACATAACATAGTCAACATCAAAAAAGGTATTTCTAGAAACCAGCACTAAGAGGATGTGCAGCTAAGGTAATAAATGAAAATGGTGTTTGTCAATCACCATAGGAAATATTGTGTAAAGCAAACTCATTCAAAACCCCAGAAGCGCTACCTCAGATTAAGATGTATATACCAGCACCATAGGATTTAACATGGAATAATATAGATAACTTAAAATTGAACAAATAGCTGTTGTTCCATGAGGGTCGTCCTCAAATCATCTGTAAAATAATACCAAAAAACTCAACGAGTTACCTAACATGATATAGGCATGGTACAATTTGACACTGCATTCAATACTAGGGTGGGAGTGACTAGAATGGTATCCCGTTAGTAGTGGTGATTTACTGTGACAAATTTACCTATCAAGGGACTATCCAATTAGACCTGATGTCAGCACTTATTGGGGATTTATTTTATTTTAGTTGCTTATGGCAGGAAATCCCAAATACATTTTCATTGTTTGCCTTGATTGTGGCCATGAAAAATAATTCAACAATCTAACATAGAGCAATATCTAGGTTTTTGATATACTTTTTTGGGAAAAAAAATACCACTCACCAACCAACATCTAGATAACCTTGTCTCTAGTGTGTCGCTAATACTAGGTTTAAGTCTGGGGCATGGAACTCTACCAAACTGGCAATTTGCCATATATTTTTCATCGGGAAGCATCACCGATATTCTTAACAATATCAGCAGTGCTACAAATCGCATATTGTGTACACACCTTAAGTTTATACAGCTATCATTCAGTAACATCACCTGGCCCACTTGTTGAACATGCGGTCGTTGATGATGAAGGCAGATTTGACTGCTTGATCTAAAACCGGGGGGGGGGGGGCTGGACTTTAACGATATAGTGTGTAAACACTAGACGTTAATATCAATAGTAACATTGTTATTATGAATATTGTTTAAAAAAAATCACAAAGCTTTACTGTGAAGTTAGACATAATGCAAACGATCAGAAATCCTAACTCGCTCTCATAGGCATTTAGTAAGTAAAAGTTTTTGTATAGATTCAAATTGAAGAAAACAATCTAAAATCAATGTGTTGTATCTGGGGCTGAAACAAACATTTACTAACATTTGAAAATCTCAACAATTGTCCTTTAGTAAATGCGTGTTTCATCCCAAGAACCAATACATTGATTTAGATCAATTTAAATTGATTTTCTTTGAGGTGAGATCGATACAAATTGACCTTTGGTTATCCCATAGTGCAACAGATTTCAAACTGATCATAACTTAGGGCCTTATTCTGATCTGAGCTCAGTACAAATTTGTTTGGAAAATGGGCAAAACCATGTGCACTGCAGGTGGGGCAAATGTAACATGTATAGAGAGAGTTAAATTTGTGTGAGTTATTTTGTTTCTGTGCTGGGTAAATACTGGCTGCATTATTTTTACACTGCACTTTAGATTTCAGATTCAGCACACCACACCCAAATTTAACTCTCTTTGCACAGGTTACATCTGCTCCACTAGCAGTGCACATGGTTTTGCCCATTTTCCGAACAAATTTGTACTGAGCTCAGATCAGAATAAGGCCCTTACTGGCAGAACAAAAATGAGAACTTTACTCTACAACAAAAGCACATTAGCAAAGTAAAAAGGTTTCCATATAATAATTTCAACTTTTCAGTGCGCAATTTGAGTCTCACCCCAAAAATTGGATTCTGTGTATTTCAGTGCAGGATAATAATGGTGATACTAGTAAGAATTGGATAAATATGGCCATGCACACTGAATTATCTGTATTGTACATCTGAAGTCCAAAAATAAGCCATGTATATCTATTTACTGAAGAAGCAAGGGTACCATAACAGACAATTTTATTGGTCTTGGATTCTGGTTCTATAAACTGCTGATTTGCCTTAACTTTCAGGTGATTTAATTAGGGTCTGCATGTAAAAATTATTTTAAATTAGATTGTGTTCTGCTACTGCTTAAATACAAAAAAAAAATTGGAAAGCCAATGACAGGTAATGTTAAAAAAATAATTTACATTGTTTCTGTTTAATGGGGTCAAATGGGAATTTTAACTTTGCAACCATAAAACTGACATGTAAGAAAATAAATATGGCAGATTATTGGCTGATGCTATCTATCAGTGACAGCTCAGCACATATATAACTGGTAGCCAGACTCAGATAGACTTTAATGGGAGCTTTTTCAGCAATTGGGCATTCAATCTTCTTTTCTTGATAACATATTGTCAAATGATTTAATCCCATCTGCACAAATTAAGATTAATGCAACTCTGATTGCTTCACTACAGGTAATGGCACTAGACAGGGATGCCCTCATTTCAAGGTGCAAATAAGGTAGGGCCTTGATCTAAAGTTCCTCAACATGGCATACTGAGTGAGCACCCTTTCACACACACACATGCACACACACTTCTAAGAGAGCACTGTTGTAAACCAATATAAGAGCTACCAATCTATATGTAAATAACAGTAGCGCACACAGAGGGGGTTTCTGAGTACCCAGAAACCCCCCAGGAGTCTAAGGGTCCTAGGCTGAAAGCTGAGGGTCCCCTCTTTCCAGGGGTACACGAATTGGCCATTGGGAACCGGAGATATCTGACTTCAAAGCAGTGGTCCCCATCCAAGCCTGTTAATTGCTCTTCCCAGTCAGATATTTCAGGTTCTGTCTGACTTAGAGTTTTTCTGGGGGTATATTCCAAAAGCTAGGACTCTCCCCCTTTGATGAACACTAGAAGCTTGTCTCTACTATTCCCAGAACCAGAGATATCAGCCTTCAAGCAGCTGGTTACTGCTCCAGCTCCACACACCTGGTATGTAGTTTTATATTCTCGTTGGCAGATTGCTCTGCCTCCTGAAATCTGATCCCCTAGTCCCTAATACCATTTGGTAGGTGGGATCTAGTTTTTAATTCCATTAAAATCTAAGAAATCTATTTCCGTGAACTGGAGATATCTGCAGTCAAGCAAGCTGTCCTCCCACCAGAAAATTAATTTTCTGTAATTAGTGGAAATTACTGATCCAGGCCCTACATGCTGAGTGGTTGATATAATACCCCCTACCTAAAAAAAGGAAGAAAAGGATATGAACCACGGTGTCAGTTATTGCTGCTGTATAAGGGAGTGTGTAAAGCTCCCAGTAGATTAATTAGACAAGAAAAAAAGGGGTATACAGCGCTTGGGTTATTCTGAATGATGGTCAAACACAAATAGGTTGAAAAATTTACAAAGACATTTATTATAATACAATTTAAAGAGAATTCTCTGTATATGAAAAATAGAAAAAATTGCGCAATGAATTAAAAATGGGGGGGGGGGGGGGGGGGGATGGTAAAAACAGTCAATGCATGCAAATTGCTCCCAGGAAGAAGAATAGGCAGTTTTTATGGGCCCAAATGGTTGAGTATAATTACCGCCAGTGGTGTTCACACTTCAGGGTCTCAATGACCAAAGAATAATTCCGGTCAATTTCCCAGCATGTGGGTCCAGGTGGCCTCAGATGGAAATGGAGCAGGAATGGTAGGTGGAGTGATGTAAATGCCACCGCCGAGAGTCACTGCAACAGAGGTATGGACCTGTAGAACCCAGGGGGATGGAGGCTGGTCCGGAATAAAATTCACCACATGGAGACTGGAGCAAGATGTTCGTGTGGGCTTCAGGTGAATACCAAACAATTGGTAGGGCTTCTGTATAGGCTATAAGATGGAGCCAATCAGATGGTGGGGCTCAGGGCCAATCAAAAAGGTAGGGCTCAACGCGTTTCGACGTGCTAAACACGTCTTCATCAGGAGCAGTAGTACCTACCACCCGGGGGACATCAAAGCTTCCTCCACCCCTACCACTGGAGGATCGGTAGGGGCCCCAATACATTGTTATGCCCAGGGGCCTACACTGCTGTTGATGCCCCTGTATGTATGTATGTATGTATGTATGTATGTATGTATGTATTATTATTATTATTATTTATATACATTTGGTCTATCTATAATACTTGAACTGACCCGGCATATACTGGGTCACCTAAGTGTCCATCTCCGTGCTTTGCTCCCCCCCTCTGGAAACCCCCTTCTGAAAATCCTGCGTTTACCCCTGAATAAAATGTAGAAGTTGTTTTTACGCCGATGTAGAATATATGAGAAGTCACATGCTGCCTCAGTTAGGTGCATGACATCTGTAAAAAAAGTGTGCACTATTTTGGTAACGTTATGGATCAAAGGGTGGACAGTGTCTAGTAGACAGTCAATAGGTGGACACCAAAAGGTCAAGTTTGACAAAAAGTCAACACATGAAAAGGTCAACATGAGTTTTTCAGGGATTTCTTGTTGTCAATGTCGACACTTGAACACATTTCCTCACTTTAGTATTCCCACCCGGAGTCCACCTAGATGGTAAAATATGGAAAAGTAAAAAAAAAGTAAAAAGAAGAAAAATTGTAAAAAGAAACTCATGTTGACCGTATCATGTGTTGACCATTGCCAAGCCAACTTTTTGCTTGTGTCGAACTTTTGTCAATGTCGACCTGCATGTCAACTTTATGTCATTTTATATTCAGCCTGATTTAGGCTTGTAAGGATGGGACCGAATTCGGCCCTGTTTCTGATGGTGGGTGTCTGCGCATGCTCGGATATGCACATATGCAGACCCCCTGTGCAAATGCCTTCGGCGAGTATCACACTCACCAAAACGTTTGCACGGGCAGGTGTCGGCAGCAGGGGAACGCCCCCCATTTTTATTGGCATTCCCCTGAAAATGCTGGGAGTTCCCCTGGGTTTGCAGGCGGGTCGATGCCTGCATGGGGTGGGTGGCTGACATCACATGACCTCAGCACCTGCCCCGTATTCGGCGATCTGTGGCGGAGATAAAAGTCAGTTCAGACTTTTATTTCCGAAGGGGAGAGAAATCATTTGATGGTCAGGAACCGTTGAATGATTTCTGTCCCCTTCGGCCGCGTGCGAGGGGATGTGTTCTCGTACATATTCCCTCACATGCTTGCGAGGGGATGCGGGCAGTGCGGGTGGCGGGGGGAGAGCCAGGCATTTGGCGGGTGGTGATCAGCACTGACCTGTTTTGCTAGGCAACGAGTATGAGCAGCATAGTGTACAGGTTTGAATTAGGCCCTTTGTTGTGTGTAAAAAGGATTATAACTAGTGTCTACAATATAACAGTAAGATTTTTTTTTCTTGACACTTTACATAAATACAACTGGAAAGATTGGTCAAATAGTCCTATGTGGGAGTACTTGCTGTGCCCAGGGAACATAAAAATGTACATCGTCAGTCTATGAATGATTTAAATAAAATTATTGCAAATAAAAAAAAACAAAGTTATTTGCATGGACTTACTTTAAATCATTCAAAGACTCAAAACCTGTACCTTCAGGAAAGTAACTAATATAACTATACACTTTAATGAAAACCCTTAGAATTTGGCACATTTTGCTGAATGAAGCCCTTGTTCAGCATTCCTTTAGATTTCACTATGGATCTGGATCTGTGAATGGGATGTACTGCATCTAAATTTGACTATTTAGATGACTTGTGCATTCTCAATAGAGAAACTGTTGTATGTGTGAAATGTTATTTCCCAGACATTAAAGCTCTCAGTCACTGCAGCAGGTGGCCTGGCAGAGGCTATGAGTGATGAACTGAGTAAGATACAAAAACTCTACAGTACACAAGCTCGCGGTGGCCAGCGATTCTCGGAGGGAATATGGAAATGTAATCTCACCAAAATTCTTTCCTTTCCTGTTTAAGTCACAAAGATAAGACAGCACATATATATTTATAATGAATCAATGGATGACATATAAAAATTGAAATACAAATCAGTTATTTGGAGTGTTGACTGTACAGGCAAGGAATAAACAAACTTGCATGAAATGATCCAAATATATTTCTGCTCTGTACCTATATACAAAGCAAAAAAAAAAAGAATTCTACAATTTGACAAATTATATGGTTATTTCCTGTTAAATGTAATGTTACATCACTAGATCAAATGTTTTACTATATTGTATGTGCAGTACCTGTACCTGAATTAGAAGCATTTGTAAAACAGGAGAGAAATCATATCTGAATTTATTTTGTCTACCATGTCCCCTTTTTTTTTTATGTAAAAGTACTAGTAAGCCCGCTTGAAGCAAATTGCTTTGAAAGCTAGTTTGCTACTTTGTGATTGCCTCTGTGTTTGTGCATGTGTGACAGAGAAAGAGATGTAGTGTCGCTTGCTGCCAGATTTTCGGAGACATGTACCGTTTTTTCACATACCCGGAGAGGCGTTGGGGCAAGCCCCGAGCAGGCTCTTGCTTCTGGCTCCATGCTTCTGGCTCCAAGCACCCGGTCCATCAATTGGCCGGCGCGTGACCCGCACCGGGGATAGTGTCAGGTGGGGAGTTTGACTGGGGCAGTACACCTGTGAACGCAGGTGTCCTAAGGCAAGCTCAGGGGAGGACAGAAACCTCCCGTGGAGCAGAAAGGCAAAAGCTCGCTTGATCTTGATCTTCAGTATGAATACAGGCCGTGAAAGTTGCCCTCACGATCCTTCTGACTTTTTGGGTTTTAAGCAGGAGGTGTCAGAAAAGTTACAGACACTATATATATATATATATATATATATATATATATACATACATATATATACATACATGCACACACACATACACACAACCATATGAAATACAAGCGGCACTCAGAGGCTTTTAATCCATGTGCAGGGAGATCAACGTTTCAGGGCTCGGTGGCCCTGTCATCAGGACAGTAATGCACAATATACATATTAATACACAATGACAAATGGTCATTACTGTTGTTGCACTGCAGTGTTTACATATGTACCTATGGTGATGGGCTTGCACCATGACACTCCACTCTGTAAGGTCATCTCTTTGCGTCCCCAGGCGGGGCAGTGGACGCCCCCTGGTCTTGGCGTGGCAAGGGGACCAGAGTGCTGGGTAGCCTAGGGGAAGCCAGGCAGTGGACGCACACAGAAAAAAAACACATACACATGAATGGGCAGCCAGTGATTGGCTGAGAGCTCTCTCAGCCAAACGCTGATTGGCTGAGAGAGCTCTCAGCCAATCACTGGCTGCCCATTCATTTGTATGCTTTTTTTTCAATCTGCGTCCGCTGCCCAGCTTCCATTATGCTACCTGACTCTCTGGTCCCCTCGCCGCGTTCACCGCCCACTGCCTTTCTGTGTCCCCTGCCCGGCCCTCTGCACGCAGCCCCCCCCCCCACCCCACTTGGCTCCTGGGGTCCGACTCCCTCCGCCTGTAGCTCCCTGGGAACTGCATGTGATAAATCGGACAAGTTGGCCTGATGTATGAGGGCCTTAACAAATAGCCCTAATAACTTTTGATTCTCTGATAAGATCTGGAAAACATGTAAATGCCCTATCCACTAGTGTGATATGTCCACTTTTTATCTGTTCTGAGCTTCCGTATCGAGGGATTGGATAAAAATTGGCCATATCACATGAATTTTGCTCTGACTCTGATCTGGGGTCCATTCCCGTGCTCCTTGGATCGGCGTTGCAGATTGTCATGGCTGCCATGAATATTTATCCTATTCAGCAGCCATGACTAGGATCGCATACGATGTAACATTGAAAATTGACCGCATATGATGTATCATCTGCAGTCTAACTGCTTTTTTTCTTGATCACAGCCATGAAAATAAACTCTGCAATCTAACTTAGAGCAAAATCGAGGTTCTTGACATACTTTTTGGGAAAAATAATACCAGCCCAGTGGGTCCCTAATACTAGGTGTAAGTATGGGGTGTGGAACCCCAACAAGCTAGCAATATGCCCTATATCATTAATCTAAGAGCAATGCCGATAACCTTAATGAAATCAGCAGTGGTGCAAATCATGTAGTGTGTTCTCAGCTTAAGTTAATAAGTTAATACAGTTATCATTCATCGACTGCACCTGCCCCCTCCCCCCCCCCCCACTGATTCAAATGACATGGGGGGGGGGGGGGCAATATGACCAATGGGAGAAAGCATCATTAAAACTACAGGTAGGTGTATCAATATTGTGTATATATTGTTAATGATATATTGTGCATTGTGTATGAACATTTGGGCTTAATTTGTTGAGCAATGGTTCATGACAATGTAGTGCAACTGTTGTACACATGATAGAGGCTGTTGGACCCATGAAAGAATCTCTACGTACTTACAGTATATGCATATCTGCATAGTTATTGCCTTGTCTGACAAACACTGTATTTGGGAGCAATATGCAGAGAGTTGACATGAAGGCTAGAGTTATATTATTCCAATACTGTTGAGGTCTCTATCTATCAATACAATGGATATGCAAACTTACAGAGGAAACAGAATAAGCATTCTTTCAAAGTGACATGTTTATTAGGCCCCTTTCGTAAAATGATGTCGATCTTAGAACTTGGTCCCAAAGTTTGCCACCATTAGAACTTTACCACAAGATCTGGCCTCTGGTGAATGGACAAAGAAACTGACGCTGCGTGCATGCTGCAACATGGACTGAAAAACATGCACCCATTCTGCAATTTCTAAAACAAAGGATCCTGTTTTTTTTTTTAATGGAACAATTCAGAATACAGTTGTCAATTTGCTCATAATGTTCCCATTTATCATTTTCAAACGCATCCCCAGTTTAATCAATCTTTAGACGCTGGTTAAAGGATAGCACCGTGGTTGTATGAGTGGGATTAATCAGATCCAATTTCAGTTACTGTATCTAAGCTGAAACCACTTTGATAGTTTTGCCATGAAGTAAAGAGAAAGAATCGTTCCTCATGGACACTTAACCTTCATTCTGGTGATCCACCGCAACCCAAGAGCATCCTCAGTGATTTTCTACTCTATGATTAAGAGTAAGAAAAGATGACCTTGCAAAGTCCCCCCAAGGTTTTCTTTAATTATCACTGTGATCTTGTAATTTCACTGTTCTCTCACACCACCACCTGAGGTCATGACAATAATGATATTTCTGCCCACTGTTTCTTCCACATTTCATGGTTAAAATCCTGAATTAGAGGCTTGTCAGATTTTTATATAGAACTACATTCCAGTCAATGTCTTGACCCAGTTACTCAGCTGATATATGATCAATAAAATGGTAATTACAGACAACATAACGGAACAGTTACTCAGTATTAGATAACTACAACAAGAGCAGGAAACCACCCAAAAATGCCATTTACAGCACAGACCATCTGTAACATTGAAGCAAGTTTCAACAACTTGATGTACAGTAGGACATATTTCCTACTCAATTTAAAGTTACATTGCTGCATACCCCAGTTTAGTTGGTGAGAACAGAGTTCCCTAGTTCCTGTGCTCCGGTCAAAGCACATGTCTGAAATATCTCCTATCTGGAGTACAGGTGTATACATTACTGATTGACATTTACAGAGATTTAACAAACAGCACTGAGAATTTTGGTTTCGGTGATGAGACCAGGAAAACATAGTGTAAGGTGCTCTTAGGACTGGATTTGTGACAAATTGGGTTATGACAATGCAGTGTAAAAGTTGTTCATAGGAGAGAGGCTGTTGGACCCATAAGAAAAGATAAGTACCTATATGGATAGAGTAGACAGTCCTACTCTCTGCATAGTTACAGACTTGTGTGACAAACATTGGGCACAGTAGCAAAGTGCAAGGAGGTGACATGAAGGCTAGAGTTACATTACTGCAACACTGTTCAAGTCTTATTTTACTGTTCTTGGTGCACTCACTTAAGACTGTTGGAATAATTCTAAAAACTTCATGATGATTAAAGAGCATTTCAGAACAGAGTATTATGCATTAATTAAGAATAATTACAAGAGGTTTACAGTATTTTACATTTTCCTTAAACTCATGCAACAGTTTTAGAATTACACTTAATGAAAGCTATATATACAGTATGTATATATATATATATATATATATATATATACAGTATGTATATATATATATATATATATATATATATATATATACACACAGTATGTATGTATATATATATATATATATATATATATATATATATATATATATATATATATATATATATATATATAAATGTAGTGGATCCATCAACATACTAAAGGATCAGTCTCTATACTTAATAGGCTATATACAGTAGATATAAGATAGCAACCTGTGCATCATTGACCTGAAAAATAAATGTATTGAGTTGACTACAGATTTGATCGTATGATGGCCCCTTAGTTTCTAACGGAAACAGTGAGGGTTTTTGTAAGCACCTATCACTGCAGTCCAAACCTGCTCTGCTGCAACATGTTGCAAGCAGCACCCACTCCATGAATGTTAAGCAGAATAGAGAAATTAAAGGGAACTATTATTGAGGAGCACAATCGTGGTATTACCATATGGAAGCACTGACCCAGACCAGGAGAAACCTCCTTCTGACATCTAGGTTAACACAACAGAGGGATACATTAATTAGCTGGACTTGCAATTAGGACGATGTCATTCATTAAAGCGGTAATAGAGATTTTCTGTGTATGATCTTAATGCACAACAAGTTTTTGATCCAGTAGTGC
This sequence comes from Crinia signifera, assembly GCF_055691185.1. Taxonomy (NCBI): domain Eukaryota; kingdom Metazoa; phylum Chordata; class Amphibia; order Anura; family Myobatrachidae; genus Crinia; species Crinia signifera. Next base: position 232,520,912 of record NC_139222.1, read on the forward strand.
ACAGAATAGGAAAGCCTGACTGATAATAATTAGATCGTATGTACAGCTGCCACAGCAAGGGCACCACATGTCCTTATAGAAGCAAAGAAATGGAAATACACTCATGAAATAAAGAGGAGGCTGCGCTGTTGCACACACAAGTCTGACAGATGAAAGCATATTCGGTTGTAATAGTGTAACGTTCCTGTTGTAACATCCCCCCCCCCCCCCCAAATATTTAGCAGCTACTTATACAGTACATGCACCAGTAACATCCAAAGTCCCATAACCAATAAACAGTAGTACTGAGTTATTTACAAGTCTGTTTAACAACACAGTAGAATGCCAAATCGCTTAGAACAATGTTCAATTGTACTAATTAATACCATACTCCACAAAACAACGAATTAAGGAGAAAAAGTAATAAAAAAAACCCCATCATAAAATACATAGAAGAGTGGGCATACTGTTAGAAGAATCCATAACATTTTGCCCTAATCCATGTAAATATGAACAAATATGTATTTTTACTGTAAAAAACAAATAAATAGAAATCCACCAACAATAACACTTATTCCAACGAGAGCACTAACCCAACTCACCAACATTATACAGTGCATCTGTACAGTCAGTGCATTGGGTAGCAGCACTATCCATCAGATAACAGCAAACTTTTCCCTAACTTTCCCAAACACGTACTGTAGTGCAGGGCATGTACTACAGAGCCAGCAATGTGTACTGTAGTGTAGGACACGTCCTATACTACCAGCAGTGTGTACAGTAGTGTAGGACATGTCCTATTGAACCAGCTACGTGTACAGTAGTGCAGGGCATGTCCTATAGAACCAGCTATGTGTACTGTAGTGCAGGATATGTACTACAGAGCCAGCAATGTGTACTGTAGTGTAGGGCATGTCCTATACTACCAGCAGTGTGTACTGTAGTGTAGGACATGTCCTATTCTACCAGAAATGTGTACTGTAGTGTAGGACATGTCCTATTGAACCAGCTATGTGTACAGTAGTGCAGGATATGTACTACAGAGCCAGCAATGTGTACTGTAGTGTAGGGCATGTCCTATACTACCAACAATGTGCAGGACATGTACTATAGAACCAGCACTGTGTTCTGTAGTGAAGAACATGTACTATAGAACCAGCACTGTGTACCGTAATGCAGGACATGTACTATAGAACTAGCTATGTGTACTGTAGTGTAGGACATGCACTACAGAACCATCTATGTGTACTGTAGTGTAGTACATGCACTATAGAACCAGCTATGTGCATTGTAGTGTAGGACATGCACTATATAACCAGCTATGTGTATTGTAGTGTTAAGCATGCCCTATAGAACCAGCTATATGTTCTGTAGTGTAGTACATGTCGTATAAATGTATACTGAAGTGTAGTACATGTCCTATAGAACCAGCAATGTGTACTGTAGCAGTGTAGGACATGTCCTATAGAACCAGCAATGTATACTGTAGTGTAGTACATGTTCTATAGAACCAGCTGTACTGTAGTGGTGTAGTACGTGTCCTATAGAACCAGTAATGTGTACTGTAGTTGTGTAGGACATGTACTATATAATTACTTATGTGTACTGTAGTAGTGTAGTACATGTCCTATAGAACCAGCTATGTGTACTGTAGTAGTGTAGTAAATGTCCTATAGAACCAGCTATGTGTACTGTAGTAGTGTATGACATATAGGACCAGCTACAGTATGTGTATTGTAGTGTTGGACATATCCTATAGAACCAGCAATGTGCACTGTAGTGTATGAACTATTCTATAGAACTAGCACTGTGTACTGTAGTGTAGGACATGTCCTATAGAACCAGCATTGTGCACTGTAGTAGTGTAGGACATGTCCTATAGAACCAGCAATGTGCACTGTAGTAGTGTAGTACATGTCCTATAGAACCAGCAATGTGCACTGTAGTAGTGTAGTACATTTCCTATAGAACCAGCAATGTGCACTGTAGTAGTGTAGTACATGTCCTATAGAACCAGCAATGTGCACTGTAGTAGTGTAGTACATGTCCTATAGAACCAGCAATGTGCACTGTAGTGTATGAACTGTTCTATAGAACCAGCACTGTGAACTATAGTGTAAGACATGTCCTACAGAACCAGCAATGTGTACTGTAGTAGTGTAGTACATGTCCTATAGAACCAGCAATGTGTACTGTAGTAGTTTAGTACATGTCCTATAGAACCAGCAATGTGTACTGTAGTAGTGTAGTACATGTCCTATAGAACCAGCAATGTGCACTGTAGTGTATGAACTGTTCTATAGAACCAGCACTGTGAACTATAGTGTAGGACATGTCCTATAGATCCAGCAATGTGCACTGTAGTAGTGTAGTACATGTCCTATAGAACCAGCAATGTGCACTGTAGTAGTGTAGTACATGTCCTATAGAACCAGCAATGTGCACTGTAGTGTATGAACTGTTCTATAGAACCAGCACTGTGAACTATAGTGTAGGACATGTCCTATAGATCCAGCAATGTGCACTGTAGTAGTGTAGTACATGTCCTATAGAACAAGTCTGTGTGAACATAAACTACAGTAGGTTCAGATAAAATAAAATACACCCGTATTGCTCTTTAAAATGAGCAGTAACATCGTTGCACAATATAGAATGTTGCATGATACTGCACTTACCTGTTAGAAAATGAGGTTATAGTGGAAAATAATCCCTTGACAGTAATGTAACCCAATGCATTAGCATAGTTAAAAGGCTAATCTGTTAGTGCACATGCAGGTGCTGATGACCAGGTCTTGCAAATTCATCCACAGGGTTATATCCTCCTAACTCTTCCCAGCAGCCAGGCTGACAGCTCAGGCTCAGCAAACACCCTCATCCCCACAACAGCCTGCAGACGAGGGCTTCATTATTAATCGCAAGAGTGCTCTCACTCAATGGTAGTCTTCTCCTTCCCTAGGACTCTGCCCCCTTAGCAGACAAGAGGATTAGGTTTCTGCAATCCGATCACATAAAAGGCATCAGAAGCACTGATAGGGAAATGGTGATCGTACTGTCTCACAGATGCAGCGGCAGCTTGCAGGATAGAGCTCCCATCAGAGAGCGCCCGGCGCCGGCTGCTGCTGCTGCGATGTGCGGCTGCGTTTCCTGGATGGCATCGCGCACAGCGGCTGCTCTGTGGCTAAGGAATGCGCTGGCCGCTATTGCACAGCTCACAGCAGGTAGACACGTTGGTGTCACTCCGTCAGCCCGATCATTAACTCCACCCTCTGCCATCTGATCTTACTAAACGTGACAATTACTAGGGGAGAGCAGCAGCCACCGGGGGGGACACATCTGAGCCGGGAGGAGAGACAGTACTGGGTGCCATCTGATTACACAGCACCTTATACAGTATGTGCCTACAGTACCCTATGTATCACAGGACCGGCAGCAGGCATGCTGCTACTGTACTATGGATATCACTCAGGCACGTCAGCTCAAAAGCTGCACTTCCCTTCAGTACTCAGTGTTACTGATCACAGTCACATAGTGCACATACAGTGGCTATGGGCTAAAGTTCTTAAAAAAATAATCTCTCTCTATATATATATTTCATATGTACCGTATATCTGTGTAGCTATATGTATAGATAGTTGTATGCATTTGTATCTATGTAGTTTAAGTGTGGTATAACCAGGGCTATTTTTCTGCAGGCTCCAGCAGGAACTGTGGTCCTTGTTCTAGATAATTAGATTTGGGTGGGGTTTTACACCTGCCTCACCTGCAGTGCACATGGTTTTGTCCATCCAAGAAATATTTTGTCAGAAAGAGTGAACTAGAATAAGGGCCACAGTTCCTGCTGGAGCCTACTGAAAAATAGCCCTGGGTATAACACACCGACAGTCGGGATTCTGACAGTCATTAGCCCGACGTCGAAATCCCACTGCGCTCGTTACACTGCGGGCACACTGGCTTGCTATGCTCACCACCTATTTTATTCTCCCTCTATGGGGGTCTTGGACCCCCTGAGGGAGAATAGCCACTGCCCATCTGTCGGTCTTTTAGCAGTCGGGATTCCGACATCGGTGTAATGACTGTTGGAATCCCAACCGCCGGTCAGTCATCCGGCACCCATGTAGTTTTATGTACTTCTATCTATGTAGCTAGTTGGGATGCATACACAAGGTAACATATTGGCTATGTAAGATTTTGACTATTATTATTATTATAATTTTATTTATAAGGCGCCACAAGTGTTTTGCAGCGCCGTACAAAGGAACAATGCAGGGAGACAAAGCTTGGAGACTATACTAGAACACCAGGCTGTATACCAGGGGCGTAACAAGATATTCGTAGGCCCCATAAAAAAGTTTTTAAGTGCCCCCTAGTTAGCAACTGATGGTGATACATGTATGTAAAACATATTACTTAAGGTGTGTACACAAGGCAGGATATGCCGTGACATCCGAGTACCAATGCGATCAGATCGTATCAGGACTCGCATCTCACGGCATGCTAGAGGGGCACAATTTACACTATATAGTGCAGATCTGCACTATATAGTCTTGCCTGCCCTCTCTATCTGGCTGCCGATTTGCGCTCACACGGGAGCGTGCATCGGCAGCGCTCATAAGCCCTAAAAAAGCATGCGATTTGGCTTCCGATGTTCCCTATATCGGGAACATCGGAAGCCAAATCTTACCGTGTGTACACACTATTAGACAGTAAAGATGGGCCCCCTTCAGCTCTGAGCCCCATAGCAGCTGCACCCCTTGCACCTATGGTAGTTACGCCCTTGCTCGCACAATTGGCTCACCTGCACAATCTATTTTTTCTTGCAAAGCCGATCGCAAGCTGTATACCTACTGATCTGTACTAACTTTACTTAAGATTTTGACTACATAGTCAAAATCAGAAGTACAAATTGCAGTGTGTGTGCACATGTAGTTATATGTATATCTAACTCTAATAATAATATAATAATATAGTAATATAGTAATATACATATGCATATGCACCTGCATATGTATATCTAACTCTGTAGCATTATTTATATCTATGTAGATATATATAGATATATATATATATATATATATATATATATATAAGTCTTTGGCACTCTGGGTGAGATGGCAACGTCCGGGGTGCCGTACTGGAGTAGATACACAGCAGATTTTTTGTCCAAGAGGGCAAAGAGAGTCGGCACTCCACGTTCTTTCAAAAGATAATTGTATTAAAAAGACAAATACATTACAAGGTGCTCCAGCAGTGTCATCAACATTTCATGGCCCCTATGGCCATTTCGTCAGGATGTGGGCTGCGGGGTGAAGTGTACGCGTTTCGTCAACAGGAAGGACCCCTGACGAAGTCCTTCCTGTTGACGAAACGCGTTGGACGTGGCTAACTTGATCCGACGTGGAGATGTCCTTCTGTCCACCGGTGTATCCTGCACTTGCGGTTGTGTCCAGAGAGCGGTGAGCGCTGAGTCCGTGGTCCCTGGTCGGCAGCTGAGCGGCTTCCTTTCCTGCGTATTCCGTATACCATCTTGTGCTGAGATCGGATATTACATATGACTGGCAAGCATATGATTTTAAACCCCTATGTATGTGAGCATAATAACAAGTAAAAAGTGTTGTTTATATTTGGCTCATTGGTGCGTTTTTCTCTATCTTTTTTGCATATATATATATATATATATATATATATATATATATATATATATATATATATATATATATAGCTATATGTTTATGTAATGTTGTGTACACACAAGGTGATGGGAGCTTTGTACTGAGCGATCCTTCACGGCCAGTGTTCTCAACAGAGAGAACACGGGCGATGACTAGGTATACAGTATACTGCATGCAGCATAAATCTAGTCAGACGATAACAACACATGGGGGCCATATGCATGCTCGCTAGGATAGGGGGCATACATGCAGGGCCATCTTTTCGTATGGGCTTAATGGGCACTTGCCCAGGGGCCCCAGGTGTATAAGGGCCCTATTCTGATAGCTGAGGATCCCCTTTTTTCCAGGGATACCAGAATTTTGAAAATCGGCCCTGGGGAACTGGAGATATCCAACTTCAAAGTAGCAGTCGACATCCGACCTGTTAATTGCAATTCCCAGTCATATTTCTCAGGTTCTCTCTGAGTATATTCCAAAAGCTGGGACTCTCCCCTTTCTGTCAACACTAGCGCCTTGTCTCTATCATGCCCAGAACCAGAGATATCAGCCTTCCAACAGCCGGTCCCTGCTCCAGCTCCTAACGTCTGGTGTACAGTTTTATATTTTTGTCACTGGATTGCTCTGGCTCCTGATCTCTGATCCCCCAGTTCCCAAGCACCTCCTGAAAGTTGGGACTCTAGGTTTTTATACTATTGAAGGCTAAGAAATCTATTTCCAGATAATGGTGATATCTGCAGTCAAACAAGCTTCCCTTCCACCGGAAAATGACGAATATTAAGCCCACTCCATTATCCAATTCTCCCCTGCTTATAAAACACCCCCTACCTCCCTGGAAGTCATTTACAAGGGACCCTTCATACAGCTCAGTGCCCCCTTCCACACGTTAGTGTTCACCCTCCCACCACCTGTGCAGTAAAGGAGTAATTAGCAGAAGTTACTGCTCCAGGTCCTACATGTTGAATGGAAGATAGAGCACCCCCTGCCACCCGTGGGACATCAAAGCTGCTGCTGATACCACCCCCCACCCCTAGGAGGGGAGGGATCCGATATGATTTCCCGGCGGTCGGGATCCCGGCGGTCGGAATCCCGACACTGGAATCCCGACCGCCGAAATCCCGACAAGGGGGGGACATGGATCGCCCCCCCTTGCGGGCTCGCTGCGCTCGCCACGCAGCGGGCCCGGTGCCTCGCTACGCTCGGCACGCTATTTTATTCTCCCTCTATGGGTGTCGTGGACACCCACGGAGGGAGAAAGTTTCGGGATTTCGGCGGTCGGGATTCCAGTGTCGGCATTCCGACCGCCGGGATCCCGACCGCCGGGAAATTAACCGCATCCCGAGGGGAGAATGGGTAAGGGCCCCAGTGCATTGCTTTGACCAGGGGCCCACACTGCTGTTAAGATGGCCCTGCGTGCAAGCATCTCACACGCACACGCGTCTCATTGCCGTGATTGGTGCACGCGCGCATCTCACACGCAGTGAAAGCTATGGCACGACTGGTATAAATGAGCGTGACTCCATCTGTATATGTATATCTAAAGTTTGTCAGTCTATAGATATATGCATACATACAGTATCTACATATTTCTCTATGTATAGTATGTGTTATGAAGTGCATAATGATGATGATGATGATGATGATTTTAATTTAATCCTGATGTAATAGCAATTCTACATATGGGAATAAAAATAAAGAAATGAGTTACCGCAAATCGATTTATCCTTGTTAGATGCTAAATATTGTGTCCAGCGGTTCCTGATAATTACACCACTCAGGCAGGTACTGTATATCTGTACTTATAAATGAGCAATGTATAAGTCTGTGTTAGTTTGAACACATAACTCAATAAAAAACAAATAGCAATGTGCTTCCTGCACTGTAATGCTGGAAATATGTTGCTGGGTAATATGATTCCAAAAGAACTTGATACAGCCATTTTTTTTCTTTCTCTAAAGTGTTTTATAAGAAGTAACCAGACTTGGAAGTTCTAAGGATTCTCCTGCCCTCTATCTGCAACTATCGGTACTGCATGCATGTTATATGGCTCTAGGCATCAGCAATTAGTAAGTTTTGCTCTTATAGTAAATGCTTGAAAGGTCTCTGCAGAATCATCACACCAATTACTAGCAGGTGCTATAGCCTAAGAAGCAAAATGATGTATCTGTAATCAACACTCATCTTTTAATCTGCTGTGTTCAATCAGATATGTGTGTACTGTATCCATGTTCACCTTCATCTCTATTATATTCTAAGTTGTAGTGTCTCTGTTTGCTAAAATCCATTTACAAGGTTCTTTGACAAGAAAAGTATTTTTTTTTTTCTAAAATCCAGTAACACAAACATTGAACTTGGTTCAATGTGCAGGATGAAGCCACAAATAAATTGTCCCTGCCAGGCAGGAAGATAGGAATGAAAGGGATGTATTTTTCTTCCTCTCAAGGCACAATGTCAGTTAATTATGCTGTGCTTAAGATAAAATGTGTTTGATACTAAAGTGCACAGGTAGACAAAAGAGAACTGGTTCCCTTCTCAGCTGAAAGTTTTCCTCCCAGTCCATCTTTTCTTTAACTTTTGCTCCTATATACAGTAAATACAATACAGGGCGAACCATCGACTTAGTCAGAGGCGTAGCTAGGGTGGAGCGTGTGCTCCGGGCGCCGAAAGTTGACAGGGCGAACGGCATCCCTGCCCTGCTGTATAACACTCGCTCACCCGCTCACTGTCTTCTGTTTTACTCAGAATTCAGAGTCTAAAGTCTGCAGAAAAATGGCCGCCGGACTCCTGCACTGAGGACATGCCTAGGGCTGGAGGCCGGTACAGAGGGTGGGGTAGTGGGCCAGATGTAGGGGGCTAGCAGAAAGTAGCCTTTGTTGAACACAGGCTGTGCATTCCACCTACTTGACTGCTGCCTGCCTCTGTGTCCACTGTCCGGTGTCGAGAATCAGGTAAGACAGGGGGAGCAGCCTGTGGTGTCCTGTTGATAGACAGGGGGAGCAGCTAGTGGGGTCCTGTTAATATACAGGGGAGCAGCCTGTGGGGTCCTGTTATTATACAGGGGGAGCAGCCTGTGGGGTCCTGTTATTATACAGTGGGAGCAGCCTGTGGGGTGCTGTTATTATACAGGGGGAGCAGCCTGTGGGGTCCTTTTCATAAAGGGGGAGCAGCCTGCTGAGTCCTGTTAATATACAGCTGAGCAGCCTGTGGGGTCCTGTCATTATACAGGGGGAGCAGCCTGTTGGGCCCTTTTATTATACAGATGGAGCAGCCTGCAGTGTTCTGTTATTATACAGAGGGAGCAGCCTGTGGTGTACTGTTATTATACAGGGGGAGCAGCCTGTGGGATCCTGTTATTATACAGGGGAAGCAGCCTGTGGTATCTTGTTACTATAGAGAGGGAGCAGCCTGTGGGGTCATGTTGGTATTATTATTATACAGGGGGAGCAGCCTGGGGGCGCATATATAATAATGTAATAGGGTGGCGGGGGGGGTGTCGGCCTGCTACAAATGGGGGGGGGGGCGCAAAGCATGCCCTTGCACTGTGGCACCTATCTACTCTGCTGGACTTAGTGAGTAGCAACCTGCTCCGACTTTGCACAGGACAAATTTAGAGAATTTACAGCGATAGGCTTTTTTATTTTTTTAACTGAGGTCTGATTACTTTGAAGAAAGATTTTTTAAATGAATGATATAGAAACAGGAAAAAAAAGGGAAAAAATAAAATTCTGTATCCGTAAACTTGGCTTAAATCAATTTTCTGGAGAAACCAGATAATACGTCTTAATCTCTACATACTGTCGTATGAAGTACAGTCCATTGATGCTTTAACAGTTTAGGCAGCATACCGTCAAGAAAGTGCTGGGACAGAAGTTTTTTCTTTGACTTGCTTCACTAAAATCATCACTGCTCGGCTCGCTTTTACGATAGATTAATGTTTCATACACCTAAACCTTCCTCGATGAATGTTCTATAGAATTGTGAATGTTCTATAGAATTGTGAAAACCGTATTAACTTCCAGGGACTTTATTTTATACCATGTAGAGCGGAGCTGGCCTAAATTGATCTTCAAGGTCTTAGAACAGTTGACATTTTCCAGAAAACCTAGCTGGTACACAGGTGTTGTCATTACTAACTCACATTTTCAAATATGTGGTTCAATCACTCCTAACCAACACGTGCTACAGATTTACAGGTGGTATGGAAAAACATGAACTATTGGTAGATCTTGAGGACTGGTTTGGCCACACCAGATGTAGAGATATACACCAGAGCCAGATTGCAAGTTTTGCTGACAGATTTCCAGCAAACCAGTCCATGATGTTATTAAACTTGCATACCCTGTTTCCAGGTAACTTAACTGGTGATCTTTCAGTTATAAGGTACTGTACTGTACATTAAAAACAGTTTTTTACTTAGGCATAGGTTCTTTAATATGGGAAAATTGTCAAGAATGCTCACTGCACAATATCGGTACTTCACAAGAAGGACCAATCGGATAATTAAAACTGAGAGATTCAGACCATATTTTGTACTGTTATATCAGCCTTTGGTCAACACACTCTTGCATATACACTATTCAATAAAGCAGACGTATCACCTGAATATTGGCAAATTAGCCCAATTTTTATCAGGTGTGGAGTATGAGGTCAACACTGTTTGAATCAACAGGTTGACCACTACTGGGCAGGCGATAATTCGACACATGAAAAAGGTCAGCATGGTTGGGCTGGCCATTCTATCGCCAGCCCCCCGGTAGCCGCCGGCTCCCACCAGGTGGCGTGTGCGCCCGAGACACTTGCGTGCCCCGTGGCGACGGAGCTCCCCGCAAATGTCCGCCTCCTCCCCCACCGCTGCCGCCAGTCCCCCTCACCGCCCTGACCCCCCCTAAACCTGCCCGTCTTCCTTAAGAGAAGATGGGCAGGATGCCTCTGCCCAGCCTCCGAGAGACTAAGACGCACATGCGCGTCCCAGTCTAATGGAGTCCTTTTCCGCTGTCTCTCGCCAGTGGGGACAGTCTGCCGAGAGCCGGACAACAATGAGAGGGGCTCCATCTGTAGGTCAACGTTGACAAAAGGTCGACAAAAAGCAAAAAAGGTGTGGGTTTTTTTTGGTTCTATTCTCATTCTACGCCCACTCGGATCGTGAAGAAACGAGTAATTAAAAAAAAAGTAGTTGATCTATAGACGGTCGACCGGATATCCAATTTTGTGTGGTGTGTAGATAGCTTAAGTGAATCCATTCATTCTATCCTGTATGCTGAGTCCAGTGTCAGAGACATGCATGCAGGGTAAGAGGAAATCAGACTCTGACTAAGCAGATGGATGGAGAACATTAGAAGGTACTCATAAATAATAATAAGCATCTTCATCTATGCTAAATAGAACAGGTGTTCTAGGGAAGATAGGGGGCGGGCTCTTAGAGCAGCTGCATCAGCCCACAGGAGTATGCCCTAAATTTTGTTAGGGCAATCTGCTCCTGGTACATGGCAATTAGATTTCATTATTACTTCCACCCATCGCCATGTGGGCATTTTCACTCACAGCACTGTAATGGCAGATTTAGTGAATATGATCAAATAAGTCATTATTCCCATCTGCACAAAATGATATTTACAGATGTATTTACGTTGCGCAATGCTGCGTGATTTTGCACCTGGTGGTCTTCCATAAAAAGTGAATGGATAGTGGGTGCATGCATACAAGCGCACCCACTATGCCAGGTTACACATACATACTGCAAAGATGTAGATGGACACACTACACTGTACATGTGTCAGAGTGACGCTGGCGCTGCCCATGTGCAACTTGATTACCAATGGTGGTTGCAGTGAGGATCTGGACGCACTGAGAGTCATTAGGCATTTATGGGAGGTAAAAGGGAATGGCATACAGGGAGGCAGCGGCCATTTTAGGTGCAGGTCTTATCTTGCGATTACATCTGTGTATGCAGTTACAAAAGCTACAGCATCTTACTTATGGTTGGTCAGATGATCGATTGTTTGACTGCTGTGCCTCCTATGATGCATCTTTGCAAGTCTGAATTTCCCCATGTGACGCTTGTTTCTTCTGTAATTCTATAAGCCACATGCATAAGATCCAAAAAACACCCTTAAACATACCTCCCAACTGTCACGATTCCGTCGGGACAGTCCCGATTTTCGGGTCCTGTCCCGACGTCCCACCCGCGGCAGGCATTGTCCCGCTGCGGGGGGTGGCAGTTGGGAGACCCCCCAATCTAGTAGAATAGACGCTGTGCGCGTGCGCACAGCATCTATTCTCGTATGAAAATGAGAATGAGCATAAGCCGCGCCCTCATTTGCATACGCCCCGCCCCCTTCGCCACGCGAGTGTCCCTATTTCCTCCGGACAGAAGTTGGGAGGTATGCCTTAAATGCAGCAGTTTCTCTCTTTGAAATGCTTAATAACTCCTTATCTCCATTCCTAAATATAAAAGACAATTCTGCCTAATGGACCAAGGGCTTGATTTAGCTTTGCTGCAAAAAAAAAAAAAAGTGCACTGCAGGTGGGACTGATGTAACATGTGCAGATATTTAAATTTGGTTGATTCATATTTTTTCTGTGCAGGGTAAATACTGTCTGCCTTATTTTTACATTGTAGTTAAGATTTCGGTTTGAACACACCCCACCCAATTCTAACTTTCTCTGCACATATTAAATATGGCCCATCCGTACAGCAACATGGTTTAGCCCAGTTGTGTGCTCCAGGCCCTGAATGCAGCAATACATCATTTATTCCTTTATGCCAAGCACTGTAGGCACCAGCCAGAAAAACCTTTACATTACTATTGCAAAAAGGCCTCATTATTACATTAAGATAGGTTTTTATTGTTCGGATCCACAGGACAACTACACAGCAACGGAATAGTGAATAACAATTCTGTGCACATGCATGTCAATTCTGATATTTTATTCCCCTGTTATTGGAATCCAGGATTACCTTGGTACACACTATCAGATAAATTCTCCTATACAACAGAGCAATTATCGGATTAGTGTGCACCCATGCACACAGAGCAATGTTTCAGTATCCATTGACTTCAGATTTATTTAAAGGGTTCAGAAGATTGGGAACAAGATAGCACACAAAATCCTGCCCTCCAGATCACACTGTAACAATAGTGTTTAAAGCCGTTTAACTGCTTAGAACTTCTCTTTTATTATTAGGCTGCATTCCAGTGGCAGAGTGTCACAATAATATGGTAACAAACAGAGAGCAAATCGATGTAATTGTTACTTTTACTTGCTCATAAGGTTTTAGGCTAACTACCCTGCCTGCAGTGCCAGATTAAGCCTTCGGGGGGCCCGGGGCACTTTAGAGAGGGGGGCCCCTTTGCACTTGTCATTACTGGCCGCAAACTGCATGGGGGAACATTACACTGTTTAAACACAGAGCAAAGGCAGTATAAACGTGGTATATACACATACATATATACATACCACATGAAAAGCCTGTGTTTGTCCCTCTGCACCTTACTCTGTAGGAGACCTCACAGTCCCAGTGCTGCCTCTGATTAAAAACCATCCCATTTCTAGGGTGCTGCTGCTGTTCTCCATGGACCTGAGAAGCGTGTAATGAGCTCCACCAATCAGAGCTCAGCACAAACGTCTCAGCCTCTGCCCTCTGGTGCAAAGTGTCATGGGACTTAGTCAACTCCCAGTAATGCACTGCACACTTGGCTCCCGATGCTCAGCACCATTAATCATTGTCACATTGGCAGATACAGTAGGTGAAGCTGCAGCACTACCCCACTCCCATGCACAAAACCTCCCCCTGAACCCACTGCCTACATTCCCTCAGTATGCCCTTAACACCCCATTCTGACACTGGATATAAGGCCTTATAAAGTGGTTGAAGTATGCAAATCGGTGTTAGGCAACAGTTACAGCTGCTGCAATCAGACTCTGTATGCAGTGGCAGAACTCTGGGTGGCAATGGAGTCCTCTGCCGCCGGGCTCCTGCTCTCAAGAGGCATCTCTCCTCCCCTGCAAATTGAAATCCATTAATTGAAAGCCATTGAGATTGCATCTGTGGCTGAGTTCTGAAATATATGTGTTCTTTCTTTCTCCATATATAAATAGATATATATTTCATAAGAGACATTTATGTGTGTGTACATGTGTGTGTATATATATGGTTGTGTGTGTGTGGATGTGTTGGGGGCACCAATATATATCTTGCCTCCGGGCAACTGGGATGAACTTACGCCACTGTCTGTATGCCTGCTCTGCTCAGCTGGAGGCTAAGCCGTTGGAGTAATCAAGGCTCTGTGTGTGCTCTAGCGCCTCAGCTGTAGTAGACGAGTCAGCCCAGCAATGCCCTGCCAGTCATGACCTCTGAGTAAGGCTGGTTTCACACACTCCGGCTCCTGCCGGACGGTGAAATCCCGCACGGCCAGGGAGCCGTGCCGCACACACTAGTTTATCATGGAAGGGATGGCCACAGCCCGGCAGCTGTCCCTTCCAGTGGCGGGATCCGGCTGCAACCGTGCGGCCGGGTCGTCGCCGTCCCGTGTGAATGGACACAATAGTGTCCATTTACAACTAATGTGTGCGGCACGGCTCCCTGGCCGTGCGGGATTTCGCCGTCCGGCAGGAGCCGGAGTGTGTGAAACCAGCCTTATTGTTCCCAGAGTGTGTTCCTGCTCCCTTGTCCTACTCCTATGCTTTGTCTCTTTCCAGAATACCTACCCTAACAGGCAAAAACAAGCCTGCATTTGGCCAGAAACTCCCAGCGTGTACTTGGGTGCATCCATCATTTTTGTGGGCACGCCCATGAAATGCCGGGTTTGCCACCCAACACGCCCACCCCTTGTCAATCAGGTTGCAGGCACCTTGCAAATAGAAGAATTTGATGATAGCGCTTGCAGCCCGTCTGAGAGCATGTGCATTACGGACAAACCACATTCGCAGTACTCAAACCATTGGACAGTGGCCGAATTCGGACCTGTGCCATCAGGTCTGTCTGAATTGGCCCCATAGTCCCATCGCCTGTGCTCCTGTTCTCCCTGAGCTTGTCATATAATGTGTACCCAGCTTTAGATGCATTAAGTCAACAACTACAAAAGGGTTAGACTAGACACTAATTGGAGGATGTACTCAAAAAACGTTGACCTTTTGCTAGTGTCAACCTTTTGCTAATGTCGACCTATTGCATGTCAACCTCTTGACAATGTTGTCCTAGTGCATTCCACCTATTGGTGTTGATGTAGACATTGCCTGTGAGCTATCCCACTCCCAATAATATCATCACTGGTCTGCCAGACAATGGGCCTTATTTTGGTTCACTCCTTCTGGCAAACTCCTTCTCAGATGGACAAAACCATGTGCACTGCAGGGGGGCAGATGCAACGTGCAGATTTAGGTGAGTTATTTTGTTTCTGTGCAGGGTAAATACTGGCTGCTTTATTTTTACACTGCAATATAGATCTCACTTTGAAGTAAAACCCCAACCAAATCTAACTCTCTCTGCACATGTTACATCTGCCCCACTTGCAGTGCACATGGTTTTGTCCATCTGAGAAGGAATTTGACAGAAGGAGTGAACCAGAATAAGGCCCAAAGTAAGACAGATATTGCTAATAAATCGATAATGAGTATGTTATGTCTTCTTCTTATAATGCTTCTTATTGTAGTAATGTTGGTACTGTTTACAATAGATGTTTTGTCAAAGCTCAGTGGGTTTATGCATCTCCAAGGTAATACAACTTATGTCCTCATTTCCACTGCATGGGTAATGAGCTTGGATTCTGTGTTCTCTGCTAAGTACAGCATAATAAAATGGCATTGGCAAAAGCATGCTTTTCTTCATGTACTTTTGCTGTACCAGGCTGTGCTTCAGTTTGTAATATTGTTATTTACTTCTTTCAATTCAGCACTATGTAAAATGTGGAGGATGTTTTACCTAATGTACCTTATGGAGCAATGCTCCTGTTTGCTATTTTAAACTTTGTTGTGCTATGAACCGAAAGTAGCTATCCAGTTACTTATTGTATCTCCCTACAGCGCAATATCAAATGCACAGCAAGTGAGGGCATGTTTTCCGATCTGCTGCAGAATTATTCTGTAGGTCATTGCTTCTGTGTATGAGTTGACTGTACAACGACAAGAAGGTTCTATACTATTTACACAGCTTATACAGCACAATATCAATTGCATATACGTCAGTGTCCTGCTGTGTGTGTGTGTGTGTGTGTGGGGGCGGGGCACAGTTGGGGGAGCCGATGATCACCACTTCTCTGCTTGGCAGAACAGCCGGTGATCAGTGAATAGATCTATTTAGTGCAATGATGGAGCCAGTTGCTCCCGAGCTCTGAGCATGCCCCCGAAATGATAAAAATGAAGGTACACTCCGCTTGGCCCTGCCCCCTTTGTTGCAGCCTCACCCCCTTTTTGTGCCTTTGGCGCAGCATGTCCCGCTACAAGCAACTACTAAGTTGGGAGGTATGGAGATAGGTGTCATAAAAATGACATTCATCCAAATGTAGATGAGCCCAAAGCAGTTAGTAAGAGCTACTGTTGAAGAAAAGACACTGATACATGTCAGGGCTTGTATACAGTATGTGATGTGTGAAACAGAGGCCTAATCCAGACAATTTTGCTGGCAGTGAGAATAAATTGCCCCCCTCCCCATGGGCATTTTAGTAGCAAAACATTTGCAAGTTACAAAGGTTTGCACCAAAAAGGGACATCACTCTGTTATCCCAGACACACAGGGGACAAATATAGGCCCTTTACATTATTTGTTAATGTTTTCCTTATAGCAGTGCCCATTACACATGATGCACCACATCATAAGTCCTCTTACACATTATGCCACACATTAAAATGCCACTTAATGTACACATTTTGCCACATGCTGTAATGCCCCATTATTAAGTGCCCCTTACACCATATTATGTCCCCACAGTTATGCCCCTTTTACCATATTTATGCCATACACAGTTATGTCCTTGACACCATATTTTGGTGATTGCAATTATACCCATGTGATCTTATTTTGGCCCAGACAGTAATGCCCCTTAGACCATAATATGCCCCCAAAAGTTATGCCCCTGTCACCATATTATGCCTACACAGTACTAAAATATTTCCATATTATGCCAATTTACCTTGCAAGCCCCACCATGCTTCGGGTTGGTAGTCTTGCCTCTTAATGCATTGCTTCTGTATGAAAGTTTATAGTATCATTCTATACAGTAAGTTAGACTTGTACTTTATTTTTAAAAAAGTTTTTGTTTATGTATAGTAGACAATTTGAGTGTTTTAGGATTCTTAGCTTTTATTTGGTAATTGATCACTTGCCAAAGATTCTAGATAACATTATACTTGCATACTCTACTATTCGGCAAGGAGACTTCCAGCCACCCGGAAAAGTGGCTAAGTCTCCTGAGCAGGGTGCCACCTGCCTGAAAACCACCCACTTACACAGTAATGTGTAGCTGGGACATGAGGATTCAGTCACATAATTAGACGCACATTTCTGCCCAATTTCCAGACCTGGATTCCCACCCTCAGATAGGTCAGATAGGAAAGTGGCAAATATTGATAATATCCGAGAAAGCTAATGCTATTGGTGATCTACGTATGAACATAATGCAGCCATAAGAATTTATAAGGTTCCCCCTAAAAAACTTTCCATAAACAATAAAGTAGTAAACATTTTAATAAACTCTAAATTAAGAAAAACATACTGTATGTAGTTTTAAAACCAGTTGCTTCCAGATGAGTTTATTCCCAATATTTCGAAAGTTTAAATACAGTACAGTATATGATGTTGTTGTCAGCAGCAGATAATAACTTCTGTACTAAGGAAACACATTGAAAGAAAAGACTATTTTTTATTTCAAATGCGGGTGCCTTCTTGTATGTAAGTGCCAAGATGGATGAGATCAGGCACATTATGTTCCCTCCCCCTTTCAACAGCTCTATTATTATTTCTGCAGTATAAGTAATCAAAATACTCTGTTAGAGCACAATTGAAGTGTGGAGTTCTACCATTAACCCTGGACAAAAGATACCAGCTACCTATAGATTGTATGTTTATTGCACAAAGATAACTACAACATCTGCCATCAGTTCTACAAAAACATAAGGTGCCCACACACGGTGTTTAGTTCAAATCATACCATGTTCATTTTGCCATGTGATGTGTATTCCATATTGCAAGGCAAAATAGTATGTGCAGCCAGGTATTTTTGATGTAGATCACATGAACCTAGTAATTGACTTTTGTACTGTAGTCAAAAATCGGGTGTCATTCAAATCTCATGTACAGATGGAGCAGCTCTCGTTAGAGCGGCTCCTGGCGATAGAATTGCCAATCACCGCTGTGCGCCATCCGTCTGAGATGCTTGCGCCCCCCGTTCTGACAGAGCCCGCCGCCGCTCTCTGATGGCTTCCCGCTGCTCCTCCCTCTCCCCCGTAGCTCCCAACAGCCCCAACTAGCCCTGCCCATCTTCCTGAAGCAGAGATGGGAAGAAAATCCGATCCACGCGAGCGTGTGAGATTGCGCGCCTCTCCACCAGCCTGCACCAGCTCAGGTAATCTAGCGAATATGGAGGTGTGGCCGCCCAGACCTGATTCCTGCAGTGTGTGTATAGTATGTGTGGCTGTATAACTATACTGTATATGTAGCTCTATATAAATTTTGAAGTCATTATACGTGTTTGTGTAACTATATGTGTCTGTGTAAATGTGTATCTGTGTAACTCTTTTTTTTATAAATCTGTATACATATGTCTGTAACCATGGCCCTGATTCTGGTTGGCTCACAAAGCAAACAAAAAGAGTGGTCGACTGGGCTAAAGTTGGTTACTAGGGTAACACAAGATGTTTAAAAAGGTCAGGTGTATGGTATAAAAGTAACAATTTATTATAAAAACACAATTAAATCTAAAAGAAAAACAGAAATGATGCTTAGATTTATAGTCACCCTTGGGTTCTTATAATGTCCAGTCCAGCAGGATTCTCCTGATAGTAATTCTGGCTTTGTAATCTGTATTTTGGATGGCTGGATTTGGAAGTTACTCCACAAATGATGTTTGTGTCCCAGAATGGAAATTGGGAATGTGGTGATCTCCAGGGGGTGAGGAGGGGGGCGTTGTACCTCAGAAACAAAGTGGGGGGCCAATTCACGAGGTCTGAGGGAAGGTCTCTCTCCGTGGAAAGAATGGTGTGTCAACTTGATGAAGCAAATGAGCCTACTGGTGGGAAGTGCTGGAAACACCTTCACTGATACTTGCCGGGCTGTTGTTAGGGGGTGGCGTGCCTCCAAAAATCTCTTGTGCCTCGGATGGGAGTAAAGGACCAGGGTGCCTCACCTGATGGTGGTAGTTAGCTTCACTTGGAGAAGTGTAATGTCCCGCTGGAGAGGAAATTTTTTTGGTGGAGTAAAAAGGGAATGCTGGAAATCGTTGTTGTAAGTCTGTAGGGTGATCTAAGGTCACTGCTGTGAGTGCACCTACGAAATTCGCTGCCCTCAGCAGCTTTTTCTAGGTGACTTGTACAGTGGACTGACTGGGTTCACAAAGCAGCATTAGTTCACTGCTTTGTGAGCCATGTAACACCGCCCATTCAAATGCCCGCCCCCCGCTACCGGGTGAATTTCCCCACAGCAATGCAAATGGATGTTTTGACTATGCAAGTCTCAGAGGGCGCCTACAGTGAAGACCTGCACATGTGCATAAACGATTATATGCATGTGCAGGCAATCAACATCGGTCCCCGTTGCGAATATGCAACTGGCCGAACAGACCAGAATGACCTCCTATGCAAAACTCCCGCACATAGAGTGTGGAGGCAGTTCTGGTAGGCAATGCTCTGTGTAATATTGCAGGCACTGCAGCACTCTGCATTATATGGTGGGTACTCATTGCCTCTGTTTCATTTAGCGGTCACAAAATTGCTTGGTGGTGTCTAGCAGTCAATGGAATGCTCTCTGTGTTGTTTGGTGGTCCTGGTGGAATGAAGCTTAGGGTTAGAAACTAGAAGGGACGGTTTGGTTTAGAGGGCAGGAGGGGAGGTTTAGGCTGCAGGGAGTCATGGCTAGGACTGAGGGGAATGTTGGGATACCTTCCATGTATATACCAGAATCCGTATTCTGACCATTGGCATCATGTCTGTTGTTCAATGCAAAATACACTTAATAGACAAAACACCTCTGGTATGATGTCCTAGTCAGCAATTTACAGAGCAGATTTTAAAGTTGAAGTTTAACAATAGCTGTATATCCGCACCTACCTCTATTGTACATTCTTTATTAAAATGTTTATTAGGTTTGTCCTAAGCATATACTGTCTTTATTGTGATTAAAGGTACGCATACTGTAGCACTATCTTTGATGAAATCACTCTAGTAGTTAACATTGCTCCTGTCCCTACAGATACACTCTTTGTCTTTCAGTTATCACAGCTGAGATCAAACAAGTACTTTGGCTTTCTCTTCAGCCAATATAATGAGTCCGCGACACTTGAACTTAAGGTCTATGCGTGAAAGTCACTTCAGTCACTGAACTCCCTGACAACTTGTTATTGTCTGATGTATGAAATGAAAATCCATCCGCAGAGGTTCACAAATTTCCAGTCACACATATTTCCTATGGGAGAGCTCCAAGGACCATTGTCAGCAAGATTACACTGATGACCAACAAGAGCTGAGAGCATAGAGTAGCTGTCAAGTTGGTGCTATTTAGCCCTTTGTACCTACAAATAAAAAAAAACCTCACAGTGTATCAGTAAGATAATAAATCACTCTGTCTTCCTCCCCGAGGCAACACCAGACCAGGAAAAAGAACTTGTTCTAAGCACAACAACGGAAAAATAGAAAAAGCTATTAAGAAAATTAGAAGATGCTTAATTAAATACATCCACAGAGCACTTAAGTGATTATTGCAACTGTGCATGCACGGACATTTAAAGCATTATGTATAGAGACGATGTTGCGATCAACTCTGATGCTAATAGATAGTTGGCAAAAAGTGATGGAGGTTCCTGTTGGGTGACAGAGAGGTGGATAATAGTGAGTGCAAAAATGGGTGGTTTATGGGCTTTTCAAAGCAATCAGCCATGTTAACAGATGCTTGACAGTTTACATAAGAGTCCATATGTGTGGAGAACCTACTCCTGCCATAGAGCTGGTACAAGTTTCTATTGAGTGACTGATAGTGGTGTATAAGGACTCACCATTCAGTATTATTATTATTTATTTATTACCAGTTTCTTATATAGTGCAAACATATTCCGCAGCGCTTTACAGAGTATATTTGACCATTCACATCAGTCCTTGCCCCAGTGGAGCTTACAATCTATATTCCCCAACACATGTACACATGCACACAGACATTCTAGGGTAAATTTTTTTTTAGGAGCCAATTAGCCTCCCAGTATATTTTTGGATTGTGGGAGGAAACTGGAGTACCTGGAGGAAACCCACGCAAGCACGGGGAAAATATACAAACTCCGCAAAGTGCCATAGTGGGAATCAAACCCATGACCTCAGTGCTGTATGGCAGGAATGCTAACCATTGCACCGTCCATGCTGCCCACGGGTGCTATATTCCAGTCCTTGCACATTCGGTTAAACATATGTACTCAAGGCAACGAGGGGCAGATGGAAGTATTATGAAGTATTATGAGTATTTGTACCTGTAGCATTCAGGTAAAAAGTAGTAACTGTTTTAATCTGGAAAGATTGACACTTGAAGATGCACGTGGGAAAGGTCTTAACAATAGTTAAACGTGAGAGTGATAAAACTAGTAATAACAGTCCAGCCAGCCAATCAGCTCCTAACTGTCATGTTATAGGCTGTGTTTAAATGTATCACTCTTTATCGCCATCATGTTTATCTTTTTAAGGCTTTTGCCCCTGGGTCTGTAATGTCATTTGTCTGAACTATCAGAGAGATGACGCATTGCAGCAAAATCCAGACTTATCTTTCCATGTGTCTATTCTATTATATTTCCCTGTGTCTCTTGAAAGTTAAATGGTAAATTTAATGTGGAAGGGTGCATTCAGTGAGACACCATTACTTTCAATAAAATTAAGAAAGTCTCCCAAATACCAAATACCATGCACAGAGGGCCTGATTCAGACATAGAATTAAATACTGTTCGATTTCAAAGCGGAACCATGCAGAGTCTTCTATTTAGAAGACATATTTATGTAGCTTCAATCCTAGTGCTGCGACCGCCGATATGTTCAATGAAGGGAACTACAGGCAGCATACACAGAAAGTAACTTGTGCAGACACAAATGATCAATCTGGGAATCTTCAAGCATTGGGCCTCCATTGTCTCAGGGCCAATGAAGTATTATGAATATTTGTACCTGTAGCATTCAAGTAAAAAGTAGTAACTGTTTTCATCTGGAAAGATTGACGCTTGAAGATGCATTTGGGAAAGGTCCAGCACAAAGACTGAAATTATGGACAATCAGGGCCGGCGCCACCACTAGGCAGCTCTAGGCATTTGCCTAGGGCGCCGGCACCTGGAGGGCGGCAGTTCGCCCCTCACCCCCTGCACTGTGGTACCTGCGTAAAAAAAACTTCTGTCCCCGGCGTCCCTGCTGAGTGCTGGTGTAGGGGTGTCCGTGCCGCCGGGGGAGCCTGCGGCGCTGTTATCGTGTATACGCTTGTCGCGCCCGGCGGGGTCCCTACAGAGCATAGAAAATAACGCCGCGCGCATAGCGCTAGTTATTTTCTATGCACTGTAGGGACCCCGCCGGGCGCGACAAGCGTATACACGATAACAGCGCCGCAGGCTCCCCCGGCGGCACGGACACCCCTACACCAGCACTCAGCAGGGACGCCGGGGACAGAAGTTTTTTTTACGCAGGTACCAACCAAGACCCCCCCCCCCCCCCCCCCCCCCCCCCCGCCCGGCACCGGGGCGCCCCCACCCCGACTCGCCTGGGGCGCTCCGGTGCCTTGCACCGGCCCTGTGGACAATTATATGAAAAAACCATGTAGCATGTACAGTGCCAGAGGCATCCTTTATAATAATACAAGTTTAACCTTGTAATTGACACGCTTTACAGAAACAAAGGTATGGGTGTGACAATCAGTTATAATCAGCGACAATCCAATGCCACCTGCCAGTTTGTACAAAAGCTGCTGATATTTTTTTTTAAATCAGATACACAATTTAGGACAGTCAAAGGTGCAGAAGGCCTTTCTGTGAACCTGGTACAGCCAAGAAGGTGTAACCTGTCCCTTAAGATGAAACTCCTGCTGCTTTTGGAGGTGTGCAACATCTCCAGAGGGGCCCAACAGATGTTTTTTGTCAGTCCTGAAGTGCTATCATGTAACCATGGGGTAGATGTATGAAGCAGTGATGAGGGAGGAGAAGTGATAACGTGCCTGGTACTTTATCGCTGGCCAATCAGCTTCGAACTAACCCTTTTTAAACCCAGCCTTTAATGTAACAGTCATGAGCTGTACCAGGTACTTTATCACTTAAGTCCCTTATGAAGGCTTCATACCCCCATAAGTAGCAGCCACCGTATATAGGGCCTTAGTCAGACTTGACCACAAAGCTATTGTTTTCTCTCAAATGGGTAAAATCATGCTGCCCTGCAGGTGGGGCAAATGTAACATGAGAGAGTTAGATTTGGGTGAGTTATATTGTTTCTGTACAAGATAAATATTGGCAGCTTTATTTTTACAATGCAATTTAGATTTTACTGTGAACATACCTCACCCAAATCTAACTCTCTCTGCACATGTTACATCTGCCCCACCTGCAGTGCATATGGTTTTGTACATTTGAGGATAAATGTGCTTTGTGATCCAGGGAATAATTCATAACCGATCACTGGGCTGTGAATTCATGCATGGATCCTACTGAGCATGTGCAAGGATGCTGAGTAAATCCAGGGCTACTCAGCCAGTGCACACAGTGGAGGAATCTTTCGATGGGGAGTAAATGGATGTGCCTCTTTTTAATGGGCTGCAATATTATCGCAGCCCATTCTGGGGCTTGCATATGGGCAGGTTTTCATTCTGGCGGGGCGGCGGCTATGTGATCGCAGGGCTCTGGTTTTTAGCAGCCTTGCGATAGGGTCTGAATTAGGCCCATAGGCTCTGGGAGCTTTCTCCATTTATTACATGAGATGACGACTGCTTGTTCCTCTCTGTCTTTTTGTGACCACAGAAATATTGGCACGATCTGTTTAGCAGTTGAAATAGGATTTATAAATCGGGCTCAGTGCACTCAGGGCAGCTGAGAGGGGGGGGGGGGGTACAAATTACCCGGGCCTGGGCTTGCTGAAGGGGCCCGGCAGGGGCCCTGGTCCGACCCCTCCCTTCCCCCTCCATCCTTCCTGGGCAGCAACAGCAGCACACACTTGTACAGCATGTGCTGTGCTGACAGCAGGCTCAGCATGAGCGTCTCACTAACAGCGTGTCAGTGAAAGCACAGCACATAATGTAGGTGTGTGCTGCTGCTGCTGCTGAGTTTAGAGTTTTTAGAGTTTTCTTTCTCCCCCTCTAAACATTTTGGGAGCGTGGCTTTGCCCAGGAGGTGGCCACACCCCCACACACACTTAGGCCACTCCCCTAAAATTTTACCAAGGCCCAGCATTCCTCTTGGCTGCCCTGAGTGTACTTACAATGTCACTAGAAAGTCTTGTGCATCTGTTAAACAGGTGGCTGACATAAGGGAACAGTATAGAGAAAATGTAGTTTACCATCAAAAAAGGTGCATACTGTAAGAAATGAAAGAGAGCACTTGGTAAGGAGGCACAAAAAAAAATAGGAAAAGAAGAAAATGGTATACAATCATAAGAAAGGAAGAACATTGGGAGTAGGTATGCAACCAATTAGAACAAGGCAAAAGAAGGGCGATAGAGCAAGTGCTAAGTAACAAGATACAGGGATCTGTCAGAACTGAAGATAGACAAACAAAGTAGGAGAAAGAAATTATATTGAAGATTTGACATGCAGTTACCATAGCTAAACTGTTGTTATTCTTGTAATTAGTTATGGTAGGTGGTTAAGGGTTGAATTGAATTTCACTTAAGTGTCATTAGACCTTCAGCTACAGTCATAATGTAAATATACAGGCAGAAGATGTGGGGTACATATTTATCAATGCCTGCATAAAAGTCCTGCAAATGATAAAGCTTTGCTTACGCAGTTTCCATAAATCATATATGCTAAGCTGCTCGGATATGCGATCCATACTAAATGAGGGTCTTAACCCTTTGAATGCCAACGTTGCGGTGAGAGATCCTCATTTTGTCTGCTAAAAATGCCACCATCACTCGCAGCGACTGTTCTTTTTTTGGGTGAATTGTTTAACTAAACTTCAATTATTAGGCTTAGCTGTATTTGTATTTATTTATACCAAAACAACAGTGGCTGTGAGCGATGCTGGCATTTTAGCAGATATTTTGAGGATCGCTCACAGCTACTTTGCACTCAAAGGGTTAATGCAGAACCTGGTCCTGAAGAAGCTTTTGCGAAAGCGTACGCTTGACTGCACACCTAGGGTGAGATTTAATGGAATGAGAGATTCAGAAAATGAGAGATTTGGTGAGAAATCTCCAGTTTTTTTAAAGCGGTAATCATTTACACTTCAAAATCAAACTGGTTTTGCAGTGTAAATGATTGCCGCTTTAAAAAAACTGGAGATTTCTCACCAAATCTCTCACTTTCTGAATCTCTCATCCTATTACATTTCACCCATAGTGTATTAAACCCCACTTCGCTTCCCCCCATATGATTGCATTTTGATCTGTTTAGGCCGGTGGCGACAGGGTATCCAAGGCACACGGTTCCCTGTAGTACAGTGACACGGACTCTAGCGCAAGAGCCGTGTACACTCCTGTCTGATCTGACACGCAAGAGCGAGGTAGCGCACGGCGGCACACCTCAGACACAGCTCTGCGGTCAGCACACAGGCTGTGGAACTAGCGGCTCCAGCCAGCCAGTGGTAGCGCTGAAAGGGGATCACACCCATGTTCAGGCGCTTATCGCTACTGCATAGTGAGCCCCAGGAATATATACATTGTATCTGATAATTGTTATATCCTAGATAAGCATTCACACTGAAAAACTGTCAATACCAGACATAACTTTTCCACTCTTAAATTTCAACCACTGTGCTTTATAAAATTATAAAATTATCCAGGGACAGTGTAAAGTGAGGTCCCACTAGGAGAGGATATATTATATCCTTTTTAAATCACTCAATGTTGTCCTATGTGTTTTTCGTGTTTTTTTATAACTTCACAACTATTTTAATGAAACCAATAAAAGTCATGTTTTATTATTAAATTCTCTTTTGGTGCACCAACCAAAGACACCCTTTCTCTGTCCTCCCCAATTAATGCAGGAATTTCTGGAAATAAAGGATTTAAAAAAAATATCTGTGCATCAGCATCACAGGATTATTATTATGGACTCACTTAGCTGCTTAGCTGCTAACATGTTATGATAGTATCTGTGAACATTTTGCTGTTGAACAATGCACAGATGAAGCATGTCACAACATTTTCCCAGCGGAACTTGAATTTACTATCATTCCATGTATACTGAATAACAGTATCACCTTGTGATGTGTAGATGTTACGATTAACCCTTGGATCTCCAAGCAAAAATCCACAGTACAAACTGATACAGTAGTAGGGAAATACTGGATGTTTATTAAAGAATACGAAGTAAACAGGAAACTATGCAGGTAAAAACTGGAACAGACTTTAGGCCTCACCAAGCACAATACAGGTCACAGACTGGAGTGCAAGGTAGGACATGACATAGTAAAATGGAGCGAGGGGGAAGAAATATACATTTAATGTGTATTAAATCATAATACATAAACATTATATGTACATACAGTATATAGCATTATATCAATCTCTATCAATCTCTTCGTATTGTATATTGAAGGATTTTTGTAGAAAAAACCCATTGGGTATGTAAATATACTATTATATTTCTACGGGACATTGTCCCCTCATTATCTTTCTTTCCCCTGCCTCCATTTTATTATTTCATGTCTCCTCCCCGATTTATGTTAAATTCCTAATTCTTTAGATTGAGGTTTATACCTGTTTCTAATATAAAACCATTTATTGTAAGCAGTCCTACATTTATTTTAACGGCACACCATTTAGATCCATTATGCCCCTGAGGAAGTCCTAACGGACGAAACGCGTAGGGTACTAATATTGACCTAAAAATGAACAGCTTAAAATTGGATTGAATGATGAAAATATTATGAAAATATCCATACGAAGAACGGAAGGATAAAACCCTTTTTATTGATTGTTTGCTGCTTGTGTATTAGCCGGGCGCCCAATTAGCATACGTACGCAGGTGTGGGTAAGCTATGCTGTCAGAGTAGTCCAACGGCTGCCTAGTGTAGTTAGCATAGTGACTTGGCGGCAGCCCAAAAGCTTCCTAGCATAGTTACCGTATTGACTCCGCGGCAGCCGGCTCTGTCCCCGGCATCCATGGCTCTGTCCCCGGAGTCCATGCAAAGCCTAGTGAGCGCCTCTCACACAGCACTGGTAACCACCAGATCCCCTGCTCTGGTGGATGCCGGTGGAGAGGCGCTCCAGTTGCTCCTGTGTCTCATGCATAAAGGGGGTATGCTGGCGCAAGTGCCTCCTATGCACAATAAAGGAGGCATTTTCAAACCCCCACTATCCACGCCAGCCCAAAGTGTAGCGAGCGAACGTGTTACACATCCTCCCGACCTGTTTATACCCCCACTATCCACATTGGTGTGGATTTGATTTTAGAAAGTGTTGCGAGCGCAGCGAGCCCAAAGCGTGGCGAGTGCAGCGGAACACGTGAAGTAATCCGCTGCGCTCACCACGCTTCAGGCTCCGTGGCTCACTGCACTTTTTACACTTTATAAAATCAACTCCATGCTGACTTGGATAGTGGGGGTATGAACAGGTCAGGAGGATGCGTAACACTGTGCTCACCATGCTTCAGGCTGGCGTGGATAGTGGGGGTGTTTCAGGAACACATTCACACCCGCCTCCTCCTCTGTCTTTGGAAGCTGAACATTGTCACAGGTTCTGCAGCCATTACACTGTCACTTCACCTTCGGCTATGACAGGAACACTGACTGTCTGACTACGCTGATTCTGACAGGGACGGTTGCGGGAACACTACGCTACTTCTGACTGACTACGCTAACTATGCTGGTTCTGACTGAGTACACTAACTACGCTGCCCGCGGGAACACTATGCTGATTCTTACAGCGCCGCTACACTAACTACATACTGGGCGCCCAGCTAATACACAAGTACCGATTGTTTCAAAAATAAACATATGTGATTTTATAACTGTTGATTTAAGATTCTGCACCCGAATCTTCCGCTGTCCCTTTAGGCGTGGCCCAGGGCCACATAACACCGTCCCCAAAAGGAAAACGAACACCACCCGTGGGGGGGGGGGGACGACAAAAGGATCAGGAATAAGAACAACTCCGAGGAATCTGTAATATACAATCTATCGGCCTGTTCCCTCAGTACTGATGGGAATTTTTGTTTATACCAACCACACAACACAGTGATTTACAATGGGGTATAGACCTATACAAATTCAGGCGTTAATTGAGGCTGAATGAACTTTTTCACAATTCTCTTCCTGATCCCATTCCAGATGCCCATCAACCCTTCATCAACTCACGCAGTACATCCATCTCAATTGTCGATCCTCAATCCACAAAAAGTTCATCCACAATCCACGAACTCATCAATTAAGGTCTTTACCAGACTCATTCATGACTCGGTATCCAAATATTCGCAAGCCACAACTGTCAAACATCACAATATATCACATAATCAAAAAATAGTGTTGCACAACCTGGGTTCCTATAGTGATATTATAATCCAGCCGGCAGACAAAGGGGGTGGAATTGTGGTGATGAACCTTGACGATTATAAAACGGAGGCATATGCACAACTTAACAATACCGCCACATATAGCAGACTCCCAAAAGATCCAACATTGGAGTATAAGAAGGAACTGGTTTCCATCCTTGATGAAGCAGTAGCTCAAAAGATCGTATCCAACAAATTGGCAATGTCATTGAAGCAGGAATTCCCTATACAGTTATGCCCAAGTACATCGTGGTTTACAACGCGCTTTTGAGGGCTCTAACTCGCGAGTTGCAGATCGCGTTATGTCCTGCGTTATGTCCCACACCATGTAATACATAGTTTAACCACTGGGTGACAAATGTTCCACGTTAAGACTACGGTGCTGAATACAATGATGTTGCAGTTGACATTGATCTGTGAGAAGCTGGCCAATCAACATTCTTCACTTTATAAAAGAAAAAAAAATCTGTCTTCTACAAAACGAAATGTCAGGCTGCCACGCAACTTCCCACTACAGATTTTGTCCAACTTCCCACTTCAGATTTTGTCCTTACTTTAGGGAAAAAGTACTTACAGTACTTTAGAGAAAGAGTACTTGGATTAAATTAAAGCAGATCTGTTTGGTTATACATTTTGTTGGTACAGATTGCTATATGGAATACATGCTAACCTTTACTAATGCTGGAAACTTTCACATGGTATATTATTTACGGAGGTGTCTATCATTATGCTGTACTGCGCCATGAAAACAGCACAATCTACTGGCCATGTCTCATACTTGACTGTACAGTATATTGTACACCAATGGAGCAACTGAAATCACAGGTTTCTGTGGCCTAGCGGTTAAAGACACAGTTACTGTATACTGTTAGCAGCAATACAGGTTCGATCCACAGTGTGGTACCGTTTTTTTTTTTTTAAACGTACAATTTTTTTTTTCATTTTTTAATCAATAAAGTAATTTGGTGCTTTGCAAATTCCTTTTGCACAAAAAAATTAACAATGGCAGGCTGCAATTTACATGATACAGTTATTGTCGTTACATACTGTAAGTTACAAAGAACGTTTTTATTTTCGCAAGAGTAAATTTTCCACTTCAGGTAAAAATCCTTAATTTAGGGAAAGAGTACTTACTTTACAGAAAGAGTTTTTGGATTAAATTCGCAGGAGGAGATATGATCAGATATACATGTCATTGGTACAGATTGCGGTACTTGTGTATTTTGGCGGCGCCCGTCGTGGGCATCGTGTGCCTTAACTTTAAGGGACAGGACGCAACGCGATGGACCCGATTTCTCCATAGGCTTCAATGTTAAAATATTTTTAACATTGAACCCGATGGAGAAATCGGGTCCATCGCGTCGCGTCCTGTGCCTTAAAGTTAAGGCACACGACGCGACCGACGCGACCGACACGATTTCTCCATAGGCTTCAATGTTAAAATATTTTTAACATTGAAATACTGTCAGTCGCGTCGGACTTGTGCCATTATAATATAATGGCACAAGATCAAATGTAGTTGTTAAAATCCATCTAACATATAAGGATGACATGTTTTATTCATGGTAAGAACATTAAAGACATGGTGGTGCACATTGACATCACAGGCTTTGACAAAGATGTCATTCAAGGAAACACAGATTCAACTTTCCTATGGAATCTAGGATGTTACAAATGTGTGTATTACACCACCTGTCCATACCAACCAATTAGGTTGGCATATCATTTCTTTATTGAATTGAATTGAAAAGGATAGACAGAATCTGATTGGTTGTTATGGGCAACATCACTTTTTATTTTTAAAACTGTGGCGACTTGGAGAAATCACCAGTGGACCCCCCCCCCCCCCTTTAGCTGCCCGGGTGCCTTTGTATGCAATACATGCAATCCCAGCCAAGCCTGCCCAGCTGCACAAGCAAACGATTGCTTGTGCAGCCGGTGCAACTCGCAGGCTCCGTTGCAATGTGCACTGGCCCATTCATCGCATTGAACCTCCTGTCATTCACCTGTATTGCTCTTTTTCTGTGATTGATTGCTGCAATTGCAAGAAAAGTCCCCACATTGTAGGTGACTTGCATAGTGTATAGGGGGGGGGGGGGGGCTTTAGGACCTAAGTCATATTTGATTGCAAAGCAAAGTTTTTCAGAAATGTTGCACTACAGGTGTGGCAGATGTGACATGTGCAGAGTGAGTTACATTTCACTTATTTTTAAATTAACTTCAATATATTTAAGTAAATTTGTGGATCTAATGAAACTTGAAAATCAAAAAGTAAATGCAGGTTTTAATTAGAGATGTGCGGGCTCGGATTTCAGAGATCCGAGCCCCCACGGACGTCATCATTCCGAGCCCGATTCCGAGCAGCGCTCGGAGATTCCCGCCTGACTCGGTCCGTCCGCGTCATTAGAACGTCATCTCCCGGCGTCGGATTTCGCGAGGCTTTATAAGCGGCTGCCGCGCCCACCATCTTCACTCCAGTCAAGTAGTGGGTTGGGAGAGGGTGTGTTGGTGCTGCTGCTGGGGCTTAAACTTGAGGTTGACCTTGAGCTTTTGCAATCGCTGGTGCTGTCTCTCAGTGCTGCTGTGTAGTCTAACTGTGTACTTGTAGTACTACTGTCTCCTCTGTGCGGTCTACCTCTGGTGTGCTGCTGTGCTGTAATTAATTATTTTATTTGCTAGGGCTGTCTCCCTCAGTGCTGCTGTGTACTCTGTTCTCCTCTGCTTAGGAGAACAGTCTAACTGTGTACTTGTAGTACTACTGTCTCCTCTGTGCGGTCTACCTCTGGTGTGCTGTGCTGTAATTAATTATTTTATTTGCTGGGGCTGTCTCCCTCAGGGGGTTATTCTGATCGGTGCGGCCAAACGTGCGTACGTTCCATATTAGCGTACGCTCTCCGTACGCGGCCGTTGAGGTTAAGTCCACCCACAAATCAGCCGCATACGTACGGCCAGAAACAACGTCGAAGGGGAGTGGCGTACAATTGAGCGTACGCCAACGTACACGGACGGATCAGCCCTTAGACTCCGACAACTGGCGTACAACAGAGCGTACGCCACCGTTTACGGACGTCTCTCGTCCGTCTTCCCACCGACTTCTTGCGGCTATCTGAGCGTACGCCACCGTGCACGGATGGGTCTCTATTGTTTTCAATGGAAAACTCAGCGTATGTCACCGCTCATGAGAGTGAGCGTACGTCCGTGCACGCTGGCATACCCTTCACATATATGGACCTGCAAATCTTGCCTTTCAACTATAATTAAGACAATTAATTAATTATTCTAATTGTTATTCAATTATTGTTTTCTATTAACTCAATTGTCTACCTTAATAAAGACCCTAATAACACAACATTTTAACCCTCATTACATGTATATTTGTTATGTTCTAATGTGGCATTTTAATCACTATCTATGTGTCCCCACATTGCTTTTACTTTTAAATAAATTTATGTTGGTGTTTTTGTGTATGTACTAAATTATGTCCATAATTAGTTTGTCCAAAATGTGTAACATGTATACCTACCCTGATGTTATGTGTGATGTTTTAATCTAACAACATTAAACATTCATGCATTTTCACTATGTGTTATTTAACTCAAAAACACACACATTCACACATCAATCGTTACCCCTCACCTCAAATTACAAATATAAGTGACATTACACATCTGTATGTACCTGCCTTTACAAACCCTCAAATATATTTATGAATAATAATAACACAGGAAACTTCTAACTGTAAAAAAACTTGTATTTTTTTAAACAACAATTTAAAACTAAAAAAAATATTAAATGAGGGCCTCCAGTTGTCCAAAAAGAATGGAGAGATATAGGAGGGTCAGGAAGATTTCCCTCATTATCCGGTCCACCTCCTCCTGGTGCTGTTCAGTGTCTGTAGTGAAGGGAAAAAAACATTATATTTAATATATAATATACACAAATGTTTGTTGTATTTGTACATAATAAGAAGTTGTGAGTTAAGTGTGAAGGCCACATACATTTTTTTTTTTTTTCCAATATAAATTTTTATTAAGAATTTTGTTCCGTTTTATACGGAAGGGGAGAGGGGTACAGAATAAAGGAGGGGGAGGGGGGAGGGTACAATCCAACATACATCAGTATATGCAATTACTAGTAAAGATGACAATACATACATGCATAATTTACATAAGTTACCTGGGGGAATAGATACAAATAATACAATACAAATAATTAGTTGGCAATAGATTTGAGGAAGCTAACTAGGTTTTGCTAAACATTAGGTCATGTCGAATATCAGTGTTGCCCCCTCTGGGGTGGCAACATAATCCCGCCAACTGGACCAAGACACTTGGGTAGAGGGTGTTTTAGATGGGGAGGTTAGGGAGGTTAGGCCCATAGTCTCCATTTGGAACGAATGGTGTAGTTTCCTGATAATTTTACTGAGAGGAGGGGGAGCGAGTTTTTTCCATTCTTGGGCTATTGCTGCCCGTGTAGCTATGAACAGATGGCCTAAGACGTAGCATTTGATCTGTGGGAGGGCCGGAGGGTAAAGATGTAACAGCGCCGGGAGGGGGGACACCTCAAGCGAGGCCCCTATGACTCTGGAGGCAAGTTTAAAAACTTCCCCCCATAGTTGTCTTATTTTCGGGCAGGCCCAGAAGATGTGATAGGTATCACCAGTCTTGCCGCAATTTCTCCAGCACATATCTGAAGTTGAGGGCCAGATTCTATGGAGTTTGGCAGGGGTGAAATATAGATCGTGTAGGAGTTTGAAATGCATTTCGAGATGGTTACTGCATTTAGATATTTTATGAGACGTAAGATAAATTCTTTCCCATTGGTGTTGGGTGAAGGAACATTCCAGGGCACCCTCCCATTTGGTTTGGGTAGTGGATTTATTCTCTAAGGTGTTAGCTTGGCTCTCTGAATACCAAAAGCTTATTGATCCTCTTGTGTTCCCAAGGGCCAATTTTGTTAGGATTTTAGGGGAGGGTAGTAGGA
This sequence comes from Crinia signifera, assembly GCF_055691185.1. Taxonomy (NCBI): domain Eukaryota; kingdom Metazoa; phylum Chordata; class Amphibia; order Anura; family Myobatrachidae; genus Crinia; species Crinia signifera. The sequence goes on from NC_139222.1 coordinate 232,554,398, forward strand.
CTGGTCCTGAGGATCTCACCACACTCTTTAGCCAGTGGACAATCCGGCTATACGTGAATAATTCTTTATCTGGTAGGGAAAAATGATCCTGAAGGGAGCTAAAGGGGGTTATGGAAACACCATCTATCAAAGCTGCGATGGAGTCAATGCCGCGTGTTATCCAGGTAGAGAGGTTCATATTAGGTAATAATTTTGATAAAGCATGAACAGATAGGTTACGAGAGGGGAGAGAGACCATTTTGGAGGATACAACTAATGTGTCCCATGCACATAGGGAGTCAGATATGGCCCGTGTAGCAGTGTGCGCTTGGGGTCTCTGTTGAGCAGGGGTCCAAAGTAGGTCTACTAGGGGTATTCGGGGAGACAGTTGGTTCTCCAAATCCACCCACTGTTTTTTACCTTCAGGTAAGGACCAGTCGTTTATTTGGGCCACTAGGCATGCAAGTTGGTATTTCTTTAAGTCTGGTACCTCGAGGCCTCCGTGTTTACGTAGTTTCGTCAGTTTCTTATATGCTATACGTGGGGTTTTTTTCTTCCAAATATATTTCAGGATTATTGAGTGGATTTGGTTAATGATTTTCTGTGGGACTAAGTAAGGGATTGCTCGAAAGAGGTACATCAATCTCGGTAGTATTGACATTTTAAAAGCTGCTATTCGCCCCAGCCAGGATATTTCCAGGCTAAACCAATCCTTCAATAATGCATCTATTTGGGAGATCAGGGGGTTGAAGTTGATTTCAGAGACTGTGGCTAAGGAGTTGGGGATGTTAACTCCAAGGTAAACTATATAGTCTCTCTTCCAGTTGTATTTGTAACGCTGTTTGAACATGGAGATTTTCTCTGCGCTCATGTTAAACGGCAAAGCTTCTGTCTTTGTCGTGTTAAGTTTATAAAAGGATGCTGCGCTAAAACGGTCAAGTATCTCATGAAGGGCTGGGAGGGAGGTGTCAGGCTTTGTTGCTAAGAGAAGAATATCATCGGCAAACATGCTGATCTTATGGAGGGACGTACCAACTCTAATTCCCGGGAAGGCTAGGGATTGTCGTATTGCCATTGCTAGAGGTTCTATAGCCAATACATACATGATAGGAGATAAGGGGCAGCCCTGTCTAGTCCCGTTGGAGATTTTAAAGGGGGTTGATGTGAAGCTGTTACTGAACACTACTGCATTGGGGGAACTATATAGGGCTAAAATGGAAGAGAGGATCGGCCCCCTGAGGCCAAATCTTGTCAAGGTGTCAGTAAGAAAGCCCCAGTGTAGCCTGTCAAAGGCCTTTTCTGCATCTAAGGACAGGAAAATGGCTTCCTCTCCCGTCTGAGAAATATAATCTGCAAGGTCAAATACCCTTCTGGTATTATCAGTTGCTTGGCGCCCTTGTACAAACCCAACTTGATCTGGGTGGACTAGATTGGGGATGAGGGGGGCTAACCTATTAGCGATTAATTTTGAAAAAAGTTTGAGATCGGTGTTAAGGAGGGCTATGGGCCTATAGTTTTGGCAAAGTGAGGGGTCCTTTCCTTGTTTGTGGATCGTGATGATGCGGGCTTGTAGCATCTCATCCGGGAGCGAGCCAGTTTCAGTCGCATAGTTGAACAAGGAGGATAGGGAGGGGGCAAGCTCATTGTTAAATTTTTTGTAAAATGCATTGGTGAAGCCATCTGGTCCAGGGGCTTTTGCTCGGGGAAGGGATTTTATTACCTGTAGGATTTCTTCCTCTGACCACTTTGCATTAAGTGCGTCTAGATCCTCAGTAGGCACTTTGGGGAAAGGTAATGCGTCCAGGAAGGAGGTGATTAAGTCGGGAGTAGGTTGGGGGGTGTTAGGGTCCGAATGGAGGTTGTACAGGTTTTTGTAAAATTTTGCAAAAGCTGCCGCTATATCAGGGGGGTTTAATAGCCTTTTCCCGTCTTGCGTCTTAATAAGTTTGATTCTATTCCTAGCTTGGCGAAGCCTGAGTTTGCGGGCTAGGAATTTGCCTGCTTTGTTACCTAGGGAATAAAATTTCTGTTGGAGTTTTAAATATGCATATTTTTGTCGGTCTAGGAAAAGTTTTTGTAGTTGGTTCCGAATGGATACTATCTCTCGTTTCAGGGCACGGGAGGGGGTGGATCTATTTAGAGACTCTGCTTGGAGTAGTTTCAGTTCTAGATCCTCCTGTATAGCTAAGCGTTGCTTCTTCAGTCTGGCTCCTGTTTGGATAATAACACCCCTTAGAACTGCTTTCAGGGCGCACCAGTGGGTAGGGATTGATGTATCAGTTGGGGAGTTAAATTCTAAATATGAAGAGATCGTATTTGATATAGCCGCTGAGGCTTCGGGGGAGTCTAGGATATGATCTGGGAGTCTCCAGATCTTGGGGAAGTCGTGAGCTTGGGTAGAGCGCCATGTCCAGGTCACTGCTGCATGGTCCGACCATGACATGGGCACAATAGTTGATTTGAAAGTGTGTTGTAACGACCATTTATCCGCTAATATTAAGTCAATACGTGAATATGAGTTGTGTACGTGTGAGAAAAACGTATAATCTCTAACTGAAGGTGAGTGGGTGCGCCATACATCATATAAATCAAATTCTGTTAGTAAACGACTTAGAGGGGGGGATGTGTGGGAGTTCGAGGGTGTCCTGGGCTGGGCATAAGATTTGTCCAGTTTCTCATCTAGAAACAAGTTAAAGTCACCCATAATAACTACTCTTCCTTTCTGGACCTGGTGTATCGTCTCCAGGAGTTTGCGTAGGAATGGCATTTGATTAGTGTTTGGTGCATAGAGGGAGGCTAGGGTGATGTCGATGTCGTCTAATTTCCCCACCAAAATCAGATATCTCCCATCTTTATCTGAGTGTTGAGAGATTACCTCGAACTGGACCGACCTATGGAATAGTATCGCTACTCCATTTCTCTTTGCAGGGCCATTTGAAAAGTAGCCTACAGGATATCTGGAATCATGAAACTTAGGGGGGGCAGAGGCTAGAAAATGTGTTTCCTGGAGGGCGACCACTTTGGCGCGTTCCATGTGGAATGTTTCCAGGGCTTGGCGTCTTTTATTAGGGGAATTTAAGCCATTGACGTTCAACGAGAAAAACTTAACCATTGGGAAGTAGAAACCAGGTTGGTTTTGGCTTTATAATACTTAAGTTGATGTTGGACTGTGGGGGGGACAAGAAGTGGGTAGAAAAGGGGGAAACAGAGAAGGCCCTGCAATCAGGGCCACAGTGTTTGTCACACGAAAAGGGTTGTGACAAAACCAAAACCATAGGGGGGTGGTCCCCAATGGGTCTCACACATATTTGTAACTATAACTTTTTTTTTTTTTTTTTTTTTTATTATTATTTTTATTTTATTTTTTATTTATTTTTTTGGGCTGAGCTATTAGCGCTGACATACAGCAGGGTGTAATGGCTATACTCTGACCATCAACATAGAACATGGTATTATAACAAAACTGTAACCGTAAGATTCTATCTCTACTGGTCCTAAAGAAAAAAAAAAAAAACAACAAAAACCAAACAGAGTAAGCTTAGGCACGTTTACAGTAGAGAAAGCAGTTATTCTACAAAAAGGGTAACTACCGTCCCAGGCACATGGCAAGGTCCGCACCAATGGGAGGGCAGTCTACTGGTATATAACCACCAGAAAGGGAACTAATGCTGAGTAATACTAAGTAATACTGAGGAAGAGTGTCATACAACCTAATCGAGGTCTTGCAGTCATGTTGGCGGTGCTGGAGCTGGAATCGTAGATTTGGGTTGTAGAACCTGAATGTCCCACTCTTCAAGTAGTTTCACTCCCGACTCAAAAGATGAAATTATATACGATGAAGACTCATGTCGGACGATTAACTTGACCGGGAATCCCCATCTGTATTGAATTTCGTTATCTCTTAGGGCAGAGGTGATTGGGCGGAAGGAGCGTCTCTTTTCCAGAGTAAACTGGGAGAGGTCAGGATAAATCTGTAGACCTCCTAGCATATCGGAGGCTTCTGCGTTCCTGGCCGCCTTGAGGATCTCCTCCTTAATATGGAAAAAATGAACTCGAAGAAGGACATCTCTTGGGAATGACGATGTATAGCCGCTACGGGGTTTTGGTAGGCGGTGGACTCGGTCAATGATCAAGTCCTGTGTAGTCGCTGAGGGTAGTAGCTTCCGAAACAGATTAGAGACATAGTCTTTGAGTTCTGGTGGGGCCACTGAATCCGGGATACCTCTTATCTTGAGATTATTTCTCCTCGACCTGTCCTCTATGTCGGCAACCTTTTCCCGGAGGAATGACACTTCAGTTTGTAACTCCGCATGGGCAGAGAGAAGGTCATTGTGGGAGGATACAAACTCCTCCATTTTATCTTCCAGATGTTCCGTGCGGGAGGTGATGCCTACCAAGTCCGTCCGCAGGGACTGGATGGACGTGTCTAGGCCCGTGAGGATATCTGTTCGGAAAGCTGTGAACATTTTTAGCATCATATGGGTCGACAGGGGAGCTTGGGGGTCAATGTCCATTCCCAGGTCAGCCGGAGGTATGGGGGCCGGGGATAGTGAGAGGTTTGTGGGGGTGGCAGGGTTCGCTGGAGTGGACAAATTGGTTTTTCTCCCCTCATTTGAAGCTTTAGGGAAGTGTAGAGGGGTGGGTACTTTAGGAGTCTTGCTTCCTCGTCTTGACGGCATTGCTGCAGTGTATAGTGACCCGACAGGTAATACTGGGTAGATGGGTGCAGGAGCACGATACCCTACAGGTGGCGGTGTTGTAGAGGGAGATAGTGAGGTCCAGGGATACAGCCGAAGTTAGGAGCCCAGAAGAAGGGTGAGGTTGGTTATGGTGTGAGACCCATCAGGTGGGGTTACCGGAGGACCATTGAGAGGGATAGGCTTCACATCCTCACATCACCCTGCTTAAATAGTACCCGGCCAGCGGAGCAGTCTATTCAAACCGGATCAGTTATGTGTGGCGTGGGAGTCAGCAGCTGTACGCCTTGAGTGGGGTCTGGCAGGGGGTCCTCTGTTGGGGCACTGTGGGAGTAGTGAAGAGAGCTGGCAGGGTGGCCACTGCTTAGGGGTAGACTGCAGATGTGGGAGCCAAACAGCAGACTAATCCACTATAGGGCACAGGGCAGAGGTAGTAGGCAGCAGGAGTGGCAGTGGTTTGTCAGTTGGTGCCACTGGGGAGAGTTGGGCAGACTTTCACACTCTCTGTGTGTCTGTGCCTGCAGTGCTGTGTGTGCAGGCTGGATCAAAGATGGCCGCCGCCGGGGGTATGGTGCCTCTTGAGGCTCCCCTCTGCCTCTCCTGGGGCTTTATTTGGTAGGTGTGGAGGGCAGGCAGGCTGTGGGGGTTGGGGGAGGGTTCCGCTCACCTTTCTGCCGGGTTCTGGCAGCCGCGGCAGTGCGCAAACGGGCGCGATGCGGTGCTGGAGCCCGAATCCCGGGTAGGCCCGGAAATCGAGGCCGCGGCTCCGGGTGGTTGTTAGGCCGCAACCCGCGAAACGGGATCTGGGCCGTCCCCCGGCTCCGCCGGACACACCACCGTGGTCCAGGGGGTCCCCGGAGGCTGGGGGGGACTGTGATGTCGCGCTGCCTGGGTGACAAGTGCTGGTTTTTAGAGGGGACAGCAGGAGCTCAGCTAGGATGCGTCTGGCTCCGTTCCCCGCTAGGCCACGCCCCCCGCCACATACATTTTTAAACTACATTGAAGATGGGTATGCTGTAAACACGGTCCTAAATACTATTCTGTTGACACACACATACTGTACATATTACATAACATTAAATAAATTACTCCTTCTTGGATGAATGTATGCTGTATCCCAATTGGTAGTTTGGTTTTGGGGGACTCACCTCTAACCTCACAATTAGGCTGTGCTATTTAAGGGTTATGACATTGTTGCGGCTTAAGCACTCCTTACTATTTTACATTTAGGACATTGCTGTACAAATTATAGGCCTAAAGCTATGTTTGTAAAGCATGCATCCGCATGGCCTCACACACTATTAACAAAACAATCTATAAATTTATGTTGCACATCATGCTGTGAAGTGGAGTTACACAACACCTGGACCCACATAACTACAACACCACTAATGTCGGATATGTCATTGGATGTACTGTTATGTCAATTAATCAAAGGGTTGAGGCATGGCCACACTCAAAAAAACCGCCAAGGGGACCCTTGTTCCTGGAGAAGGACAGGCCACACCTCATGGTCGCCAAGCAGTGATATGTTGCAACTAATGTTGATGTTGGATACACATATGTGGTTGTTGTGATTGTTTATGTGTAGAAATGTGTAGGTAAACATTAGACACATTATTTACTTACGGCTAGTTGAGCCATCCTGCTCGCCGCTGGTTGGGTGTCCAGTGGTTGGGGGGTCAGGAGCAAGGGGGATGGGATTGGACTTGGGAAACAGGTAGTGGGTTTGAGTGTGGATTGGAGAGGTTTGGGGGTGGGTGGTGGGGAGGTGTAGGGGGGTTGGAAATGGGGTGGGGAGGGGTTGTTGTTGGGTGTAGGGGTGTGGGTGGGGGTAGGGGTGTGGGTGGGGGTAGGGGTGGGGGTGGGGGTAGGGGTAGGGGTGGGGGTGGGGGTAGGGGTGTGGGTGGGGGTAGGGGAGTGGCTGGTGGAAGGGGATGTCGAAATGGGGTGGTCACCAGCAGGTGCCAATGTCTCCTCCTCTTCCTCCTCCTCTTCCTCCTCCTCTTCCTCCTCCTCTTCCTCCTCCCGGGCTTCCTCCTCCCGGGCTGCCTCCTCCCGGGCTGCCTCCTCCCGGGCTTCCATGCGTGCCCTTGCGCGTGCTGAAATGTTCATGTTGATGGCATAGAAATCGAAGGTTGGGTTTCATAAAAATGGGGGAATAAATAATTCACATTAGTCATGCTCATAACCTTACAAATTATCATTTCTGTTATATTTCATACATTTATCATGCTAACTAATTGATATGCTACACCCAAAAACAGAGTGACTACATATACCCCCCATATACACCCCTTATACACCCCTTATACACCCCTTATACACCCCTTATACACCCCTATACACCCCTTATACACCCCTTATACACCCCTATACACCCCTTATACACCCCTTATACACCCCTATACACCCCCTATACACCCCCTATACACCCACATACCCATGAACATATTTATAAAAAGTACAGAAATCATTGCTAAAAAACGCAGACATACTAGTAAAAAAAAAACTTACATCGGGCAATATGGCGGCGAATTGAGCATAGCATCACTGGCTGCCGCCGGCGCAGGTCAGACCAGTGCCGCTCCACTTGGGCCAGGCTTCTGCGGACGCCGGTCCGGGCGTATATTAGCCGGCGGGCAGCATTATATGCCCGCCGCTTGTCCATGTTGGACACATATGGGCCCCTGGACCCCAGGCGCCTGTCCATCACCTCAACCAGGGCCACCAGCTCCTGGTTCGAAAAGGCGTTAGCCCTGGTTGAAGACATATTGGCAATGGCACAGTTATTAATTGCAGGTACATATATAACTTTTGGTGCTTGCTGATTGGTCTAAAAACTTGTTTGTTTAGTATTAACTTTATTAATCCTTCTTACATTAACAAACTGGATGCGAATAGAAACTTACGCGGACCGTTCTGATATACACACACCATAACCAACAGTATGCTTTCAATTTATAGAGAGCCGTACTGTATATACAGTGTGCTGAAAATAATACACGCAACCGTCTACTAATAAATACGCTGATAAAAGGGCACAATACAACGATTTCCATGGAGAGACGTACTGTATATACAGTGTGCTGAAAATAATACACGCAACCCTCTACTAATAAATACGCTGCTAAAAAAGGCACAATGCAACATGTTGGTGTATGACAATTTCATACTCATTACATATGTAAGGAAAGCATTATAACGTGATGTTTTGAAATGTGATTCAGAAAGCATACACAAACTCCAACAGATACCACCTGACAACACTCATCATTGGAATGACAGGTGCACACATTTCACCATGTAGCACACACTGGTCCACAACCTGTGTATGTGCATGTACAGGTGAATGTTCAGGTGCGTTGAGACCTGCGTAATTTAAGCGGGAATTATCGAGGGGAAATATCGGCGTAAATTAGCTACTACATTGCGGGAAAAATATACGCCCCCTTGTTCATGGCGGGAGATTACCATATAAATATTCAGGCAGAGGCAGGCCAGAATTGCTGCAAACATGTCTAGCTCAGATGATTCCGCAGCTGAGGACGCTCTACAGAGAGCAAGAGCAGAATCCTTGCTTGAAAGGTTGAGGCACAGGGAGCAGGAGAGGACAAGGAGGACCCAAGATCAAGGGGGCCCCTCACTAACAGCCACTACTGCAATGCCACCAGCTACACAAGGGCCAAGCAACCAGCCAGAACAAGAGGTTGCATCTCTCTAAACAGGTGTGACCCAGCAGGTGCATGGTGAGAGAACTGGGGCCACCAGAAAACGAGCTGCAACATCTAGGGTGAGGACTGAGCAGGATACCACCACCAAAAAGAGAAACCCTGCATTTGTAGAGGCAGAATTGAGAATTTTAGTGCCCAGGGCACGCGAATGGATCGAATTGCCAACCAGGAAGCCGGGTGCCAGTGCAAAGAGAAACCTTTGGGACAAGATCACAGAGATAGTGAACCAGGTGTCACCAGTGGTCAGAGATTGGCTAGCAGTGAAGAAAAGGCAAGTGTGTTTCTCCCCCTGATAATGTCATATGTGTGTACATATGTTACATGTATGTTTTGAGAATAATAGAAAGGTGTGTTTGTAGATAGTGCTACACTTCAATGTCACATGTGAACACAACCATGTCTAATAACCCACATTTATATATGTAACATGCACCATTGGTGTGATGTGAGGTTATGGGCACAGTTCTGCTCATGTGAAGTATGTGATGGGACAACAGAAAGTGTGTTGTTGAAAAAGAGTTGTTGTAAAATGTTCCATATGATGCTACTGAAACAAGAATTACCAAACTGTGCACATGTAGCTGGTGAGAAACTACACATCCCAGTATGCCTTCCCATAGTTAAATTACTCCATAATAACCACACTGTCAAGCTATGGTGGAATGTGTAGTTTCACAACAGGTGGAGGTGCATAATTTGGCCATGGATGATGTCATTTCTGCATAGTGATCTATGTATGTGCATTTAGTGGCCTAATGAATGAGATGAGACACTGAAATGCCTCATAATGGAGACATTAATGTGTGTGTGGGAAACATATGGCTAAAAAACATAAGATCACCCACACTAGGACATGTAACGTAGTCATGATGTTCACTAGCACAGTGGTGCACATATCTCATGGTGATATTTGTATTTTTTAACATGTAGGTGGTCAGACTTCAAAAGTACACTGAAGAGGAAGATGACTGACCGGTACAACCACAGCATGTCCACCGGGAGGGGGCCTATGCCAGATCATTTGGAATATACCCCCCTGGAGCAGGACGCCTTGGATGTTATTGATGTGGCCGAGGTCAGAGGGATATATAATGTGGATAGTGAGCTCCCGGTGGAGGTCTTTGCTGCTGATTTTGATGGTAAGTCACAGTAATGCATTGTATTTGGAAAGATATTTTTTAGTGCGTATGTGATGGTGACATTGTTTTCAATTATTATCCTAGAAGAAACAGAAACACAGGATGAACCGGCAGCATCTTCCTCTGCAGAGCCACAGGTGGAGCAAGTGGTCCAGCCTCCACCAACACGACACCCCCAGCCACAGGACACATGGGATGCCAGGTGGAAGGTGATACTGGAGAGGATGGAGCAGCGAGCGGAGGAGTCTGCGGTCTGTCAGCAGAAGGTTATGGAATTTCTGGCAGATTGGATGACCACAAAGACGCAGCAGTGTAAGGCCTTAAACCGCATCAATGACACTCTGGCGGCTGGCATGCAAAGCATTGTCCAGCAATTCAGCCGCCAGAATGACATTCTGGTGGAGCTGCTTACCACCGCCAGGTCCCTAAGGGACAATCCCCCATCTGCTGGCCCACCCCAAGCTGCTCCCCAACCTCTGCTGACCCTCCTGTGTCCAGTAGGGGAAGGCCGCGCAAGCCATCAGAGCCAAAGGCCCCTGTCCCCAAGGCCCCATCTAAAAAGGGGAAAAAAGGGCCCAAATAATGACACCTGGTTCACTTCCTCTGTGGTTGGACCCCAAATGTTTAAATTGCACTGGACATCCACTTCCTGAGTTGGCCATCGATCCATTTTCGTGCCATGGGCATTAAAGTTCTTATTTTGACCTCTAGAAATGCAGGATAAATTTTTGGTGGTGTGTATCATGCTTAGTATTCACCCTGGTTGTTGCAGTACGTATTCTGGTGTCCACATTTCTTTCACCATTGCATTTGCAGGGTAACACATGTTTGGAGATATGCAACCTCTTGTTCTGGCTGATTTTTATTTTTGTGTATATTTTATTTTTATTTATAACATTAAAGTGGCAAATAAGCTGTGATGCTGAACAGCAAATACATTTATTTTCCCAATTACAACACAATTGTTGTATGTGTAATTTCTTGTGTAAAACAAATAATACATTTATGTGTACTTACTGACCAGGGTATTTTTGAGCATTTCTTGAAGTGTGGTAGAAGTTTCCCATGTGTAAAGGTGGCCATACACACGCAGATTTATCTTCAGATCTGGCTGGTTGGAACAAAAACATGGTTATGGATGAGAGCAAATGACAGTTGACCATTTGCTTGGAAATGCTGGAAAACTGACAAACTGTCACTCATCCAAACCATGTTTTTGTTCCAACCAGCCAGATCTTAAGATAAATCTTACTAGTGTATGGGAACCTTAACCCTCTCCATGGCCATTCACATGTTCATATCCAACTTTTCCCTGCTAATTAGTTTGTGTCAGCACATGTGCAGAGCAACTTAATAGGTGAGAAAGCAGTTTGTGTGCAGGTGAGGTAGCTCCTACATTAGTAGGTAAAAGCAGGTCCAGAACAATGATTTCCTCATGGAGTGGGTGAGGTAGACAAACAAGGGTCAAAAGGGACATTTGTGTAGGAATGCATATGTGTCCTCCCTAAAAAAAGATGTGTGAATCGGCCAAACATGATAAAATTGCTTGTGAACAAACATGTTTAACTATTTCAATATATATGAGTTTACAGTGTCATAAGCAGATGTAGGAATCCTTTGTTAGAGAGATGTGAGTGCAATAATGTGATTGGTGGCATCTTACATCCAGAGTGTAGTAAAATCCAATTCATAGCAGATCAGAAAGTGGTACAGTTCTGTATTTTGGGTACTATACAAAGATTGTGCGCAAAATAGTGGGCATGGGCTTAAAACATTGCTGAAGCATCCTTTGTAGGTGTTAGATGTGGTTTATGTTATTGTATCATAAATACGAAACCTATGTTTGTATTAGAGTGAACACGTTGACACATGTCGACTTGTGTAGATTGAGTGTGCTACTGTGTAAAGTCTATGAAAGCACGTAGTGAATGTGTATAACTGTTTAACAAATACCTACCTTAGCATATATAAGCAGGTCTTACAAAGATTCTTACCTTAAATTAAACAAACCTTTAAATGTCGAGAAGTATAGAAAGATAAGCTTCCAAGGTGTTTGAGTGCTGTGTGTGGCTTGCAGGTAGTGAAATAATGGTTTGGACTTAATAGACTGCAGCATTGCTTATTACATTCAGGTGTATGTGTTTGAGTAGTAATCAGCGTAAATTAGCAAACCCAGGCGCACGCTGTCATGCGGTATCTGTAGGGGTGGTCTGAGGTGGCGGTTGGCGGCCGCCTGTTTTGTGTCCGAAATGAACGGTGCTTTCGCCGATCGAGCGGTAATAGCACCGTTCATTTTTGGTGCACACCCCCGTGTACGCCCATGTTTACGCCCATTTTCCCTCATTATTTCGGCCGCTCCCCTCAACACGACCCTATGCCGCCCCCAATGACCGTACTCTCGCGTACAGGTTTTTTCGCATGGAGAGACCCGTCCGTAAGCGTTGTGGAGTGTTCGCGCCTGCGCATTGGAGATGGTACGCATGTGCAGATCGTTAAAAACCCCGGAACGTACGCGTACGGCCCGCCCGCACCAACCAGAATAAGGCCCTCAGTGCTGCTGTGTACTCTGTTCTCCTCTGCATAGGAGAACAGTCTAACTGTGTACCTGCCTGTAGTACTACTGTCTCCTCTGTGCTGGGGCATACCTCTGGTGCTGTGCTGTGCCATTTATTATATATATTAATAATTAATTAATTATATTAAATAAATATATATATATATATATATATATATAGTCCACTGGTTGTGCCTGCACTGAATCTGCCAGTCTGGTGGTTTGTGGTCTGGGGCTCACTGCCTAATAAAATACTGCCGTATATCATTATCTACCTGTGTGGTCTGGGGCTCACTGCCTAATAAATAATTAAATACTGCCGTATATCTCTACCTTTGTGGTCTGGGGCTCACTGCCTAATAAATAATTAAATAGTAAATACTGCCGTATATCTCTACCTTTGTGGTCTGGGGCTCACTGCCTAATAAATAAATAAATACTGCCATATATCTCTACCTTTGTGGTCTGGGGCTCACTGCCTATACTGCCGTATGTACCGTCTGGTCTGGGGCTCACTGCCTAATAAATAAATACTGCCGTATATCTACCTGTGTGGTCTGGGGCTCACTGCCTAATAAATAATTAAATACTGCCGTATATCTCTACCTTTGTGGTCTGGGGCTCACTGCCTAATAAATAATTAAATACTGCCGTATATCTCTACCTTTGTGGTCTGGGGCTCACTGCCTAATAAATAATTAAATAGTAAATACTGCCGTATATCTCTACCTTTGTGGTCTGGGGCTTACTGCCTATACTGCCGTATGTACCGTCTGGTCTGGGGCTCACTGCCTAATAAATACTGCCGTATGTCTATCTACCTTTGTGGTCTGGGGCTCACTGCCTAATAAATAATTAAATACTGCCGTATATCTCTACCTTTGTGGTCTGGGGCTCACTGCCTAATAAATAATTAAATACTGCCGTATATCTCTACCTTTGTGGTCTGGGGCTCACTGCCTAATAAATAATTAAATACTGCCGTATATCTCTACCTTTGTGGTCTGGGGCTCACTGCCTATACTGCCGTATGTACCATCTGGTCTGGGGCTCACTGCCTAATAAATAAATACTGCCGTATATCTACCTGTGTGGTCTCGGGCTCACTGCCTGATAAATAATTAAATACTGCCGTATATCTCTACCTTTGTGGTCTGGGGCTCACTGCCTAATAAATAATTAAATAGTAAATACTGCTGTATATCTACCTTTGTGGTCTGGGGCTCACTGCCTAATACTGCCGTACCTGTCTGGTCTGGGGCTCACTGCCTAATACTGCCGTATCTACCCTCTGGTCTGGGGCTCACTGCTTAATAAATACTGCCGTATATCTACCTGTGTGGTCTGGGGCTCACTGCCTAATTAATAGTGCCGTATATCTAACTGTGTGGTCTGGGGCTCACTGCCTAATACTGCCATACCTGTCTGGTCTGGGGCTCTCTGCCTAATACTGCCATACCTGTCTGGTCTGGGGCTCACTGCCTAATACTGCTGTATCTGTATAACTGCCTGCTGGTGCATACTCACTGACATATATTAATTGCACTCCAGTGGCGCTGTTCTGTGACATAACTCCACAATAATAATGGAGATCCAAAATATGGAGGTTAACAAACAAAGAAAAGATGAAGATGCACTTCCTCATAGTTCTGAAGCTGCTGCCACTAGTCATGACATAGACGATGAAATGCCAACAACGTCGTCTGCCACGGCTGATGCCCAGTGTGAAAGCAGAGGGCATGTACAATCGAAACCAAACTTCCGTAAAAGGAATAAAAATATGAAATGTAAATCGTTGGAAGAGAAACTTAAACTTGGCAATATGCCATTTACGACACGGAGTGGCAAGGAATGGCTAAGGCCATGGCCTAACTTCATGACTAGTGGTGCATCTTCAGATGACGAGGAAAGTCCTCCTCCTCCTCTCTCCCCGCCCAATAGGAAATTAAAGAGAGTTAGGCTGACACCGACTCAAAAAAGTCTGAAAAAATTTCAGAAAAAAATTCAGGAAATAAATCTGGAAAAAACTCATCCTTCTAAAGACATATGCCAAATCCCCACGGAGAGTCCGAGGGTGGCGGTGGTTGTGATGCCGGACCTTCCCATCACTGTACGTGAAGAGGTGGCTCCTTCCACCATTTGCAGTACGCCCTCTGCATATGCTGGAAGGATCACCCACAGTCTAGTTCCAGATTTTATTAGTGAAGGTGATGTTGTACACCAGGAGGAGGATATTGATTTAGCTGGCACTGAGGAGGAAGTTGTCTAGGAGGATGGAGACTTGGTTTGCTTAAATGACGCACCAGGGGGGAATGAGGCACCTGTGGGGGAAAAGGTTGTTGTCCATGGGATGAAAAAGCCCATCGTCATGCCTGGACAAAGGACCAATAAATCCACCTCTGCGGTCTGGAATTTTTTTATCCGCATCCGGACAACAAAAGTACTGCCATTTGTAGCTTATGTAAAACTCCAATAAGCAGGGGTAAGGATCTTGCCCACCTAGGGACAACCTCCCTTCAACGTCACCTAAAGACGCGTCATGGTTCAGTGTTTAGTCCAGAAAGTGCGGCTAGCAGTCCAGCGACACCTAAATCACTTGGTCCTCCTTTTGGAGCCAAATGCCTGAAAAGCACACCATCAACTCCCTCCTCGACAAATTCCTCCTCAATCCGGATAGGGGGGAGTCCTGCAGTCCATCTCACCTGCATGAATGACTCCATAGATTCCTCCGGAGGATCCTGCAGCACTACGCCTACTACTACTGCCGCTGCTGCTGCTGCTCCTGGAAGTCAGTCATCATCCCAGAGGGGAAGTCAGTCATCATCCCAGAGGGGAAGTCGTAAGACCGCTACGTCTTTCACTAAGCAATTGACCGTCCAACAGTCATTTTCCATGAGGATGAAATACGACAGCAGTCATCCTATGGCAAAGCGGATAACTGCAGCCTTGACAGCTATGTTGGTGTTAGACGTGCTTCCGGTGTCCGCCATCAATGGAGTGGGATTTAAACGGTTGATGCAGGTATTGTGTCCCCGGTACCAAATCCCGTCTAGATTCCACTTCACTAGGCAGGCGATACCCGCGATGTACAGGGAGGTCAGAAAAAGTGTCCTCAGTGCCCTGAAAAATGCGGCTGTACCCACTGTACACTTAACTACAGACATGTGGACAAGTGGATCAGGGCAAACTAAGGACTATATGACTGTGACAGCCCACTGGGTAGATGCATCGCCTTCCCCAGCAGCAGCAGCATCTCCTGCATGCCAGCTCCTTCTTAGGCAGGCTACGCTGTGTATCACCGGTTTCAAGAAGAGGCACAACGCCGACAACCTCTTAGAGAAACTGAGGGAAATCATCTCCCTGTGGCTTACCCCCCTTAGACTCTCCTGGGGATTTGTGGTGTCGGACAACGCCAGTAACATTGTGCGGGCATTAAACTTGGGCAATTTCCAGCACGTGCCATGTTTTGCCCACACAATAAATTTGGTGGTGTAGCATTTCATAAAAAATGACAGGAGTGTGCAGGAGATGCTTGCGGTGGCACGCAAAATTTGCAGACACTTTCGGCATTCTGCCACAGCCTGCCGAAGGCTGGAGCGGGAGCAAAAATGATGCAACCTGCCCTGCCATCAGCTGAAACAAGAGGTGGTGACGCGCTGGAACTCCACCCTCTATATGCTGCAGAGTATGGAGGAGCAGCAAAAGGCCATTCAAGCCTACACAGCCACCTACGACATAGGCAGAGGAGCGGGGCTGCACCTGACTCAAGCGCAGTGGAGGCTGATTTCTGTTTTGTGCAAGGTTCTCCAGCCGTTTGAAGTAGCCACACGTGAAGTCAGTTCCGACATTGCCTGCATTAGTCAGGTGATTCCCCTGATCAGGCTGTCACAAAAGCAGCTGGAGAAAGTGAAGGAGGAACTAAAGCTGAGCGATTCCGCAAATCATGTCGCTATTGTGGATGAAGCCCTCCACACGCTTTGCCAGGATACGAGGGTGGTCAGTCTGTTAAGGTCAGAGGAATACATTTTGGCCACAGTGCTCGATCCTCGGTTTAAAGCGTATGTTGTGTCTCTGTTTCCGGCGGACACAAGTCTACAAAGGTGCAAAGACCTGCTGGTCAGGAGATTGTCATCTGACACGGCCCCAGCTCCTCCTTCATTTTCTCCCACACCTGTGCCTGTGAGGAAACAGCTGCGATTATCCACACAACCCGCTGGCGGGGATGCAGGGCAGGCAGGAGGGAGTTTGGACATCTGGTCCAGACTCAAGGACCTACCAACGATTGCTGACATGTCTACTGTCGGTGCATTGGATGCTGTCAACATTGAAAAAATGGTGGATGATTACTTTGGTGACAGCATCCAAGTAGACATGTCAGACAGTCCTTACCTGTACTGGCAGGAAAAAAAGGCAGTTTGGAATCCCCTGTACAAACTGGCTCTATTCTACCTGAGTTGTCCCCCATCCAGTGTGTACTCCAGAGATTACTGTATAACGGGACCTGTGATTGTAGAGTCCAGCGGGGACGAATTGATAATCTCTGAGAATGAGGAAGTACACACTGAAGGGGGCGAGGAATCAGAGGAGGAGGAGGAGGATGATGATGATGAGTGACGATGACATCTTGTTGCTGTAGAGCCAGTTTATACAGGGAGATATTATGAATTGTTTTTTTTTGTGTGGGGGCCCAAACAAACCAATCATTTCAGCCACAGTTTTGTAAGCCCTGTCGCTGAAATGTTTGGTTTGTTAAAGTGTGCATGTCCTTTTTTCGCAACATAAGGGTGGGTGGGAGGGCCCAAGGACAATTCCATCTTGCATCACCATTCATTATTCCTACTGCTGAGAGTCATTCATATGTGGGACTTGTCTCTTTTCAATGCATACAACAGTTTGCATTCCACTTGATTGCTGCACCTTCATGGGTGAGAATGTGATCTCCCTGACCTGGGGGAGTCAGGGCTGGGGCAGGAAGGCTCAATTACACTTCTTTTTGGGCGGCTAAACTTTTTTTTACCTGTCTGGTCTGGTGCCCACTGCTGAGAGTCATTTTTAATGAGGGACTTGTCTTTTAAATGCATACAACTGTTTGCATTCCACTTGATTGCTGCACCTTCATGGGTGAGAATGTGATCTCCCTGACCTGGGGGAGTCAGGGCTGGGGCAGGAAGGCTCAATTACACTTCTTTTTTATGGCGGCTAAACTTTTTTTAACTGTCTGGTCTGGTGCCCACTGCTGAGAGTCTTTTTTAATGAGGGACTTGTCTTTTAAATGCATACAACTGTTTGCATTCCACTTCATTGCTGCACCTTCATGGGTGAGAATGTGATCTCCTTGACCTGGGGGAGTCAGGGCTGGGGCAGGAAGGCTCAATTACACTGTTTTTTGGCGGCTAAACTTTTTTTTACCTGTCTGGTCTGGTGCCCACTGCTGAGAGTCATTTTTAATGAGGGACTTGTCTTTTAAATGCATACAACTGTTTGCATTCCACTTCATTGCTGCACCTTCATGGGTGAGAATGTGATCTCCCTGACTTGGGGGAGTCAGGGCTGGGGCAGGAAGGCTCAATTACACTTCTTTTTGGGCGGCTAAACTTTTTTTTACCTGTCTGGTCTGGTGCCCACTGCTGAGAGTCATTTTTAATGAGGGTATTGTCTTTTAAATGCATATAGCTGTTTGCATTCCACTTCATTGCTGCACCTTCATGGGTGAGAATGTGATCTCCCTGACCTGGGGGGGAGTCAGGGCTGGGGCAGGAAGGCTACAATTACACTTTTTTTTGGGCGGCTAAACTTTTTTATGGGCGGCTGCAATTACACTTCTTTTTGAGCGGCTGCAATTACACTTCTTTTTGGGCGGCTAAACTTTTTTTTAACTGTCTGGTCTGGTGCCCACTGCTGAGAGTCATTTTTAATAAGGGTATTGTCTTTTAAATGCATATAGCTGTTTGCGTTCCACTTCATTGCTGCACCTTCTTTTTGGGCGGCTGCAATTACACTTCTTTTTGGGCGGCTGCAATTACACTTCTTTGGGGGCGGCTGCAATTAAACTTCTTTGGGGGCGGCTAAACTTTTTTGAGGGCGGCTGCAATTACACTTCGTTTTGGGCGGCTGCAATTAAACTTCTTTGGGGGTTGCTGCAATTAAACTTCTTTGGGGGCACAGGGGCACTCCAGGGGCACAGGGGGTATCCTGTAGTGGGCTGCCACACATTTTTTTTAAATATGGCTATCCACAAGTTGTTCAGTCTGCCATTTGAGATTGGGATCTTTTAGCACGGAGACAAACTGCACATCAGGGTCAGGCACATCATAATTAATAATCAATCAATCAATCAATCATATTCATTATCAATCAATCAATCAGAATCAGAATCAAGCCAGATATTAAACTGACCAAAACAGATACACACACAACTAGTACTGCCTCATCTACCTGTCTGGTCTGGTGCCCACTGCTGAGAGGCAATTAAAATTCTTTGGGGGCGGCTGCAATTACACTTCTTTGTGGGCGGCTGCAATTACACTTCTTTTTGGGCAGCTGCAATTAAACTTCTTTGGGGGCGGCTGCAATTACACTTCTTTTTGGGCGGCTGCAATTAAACTTCTTTGTGGGCGGCTGCAATTACACTTCTTTGTGGGCGGCTGCAATTACACTTCTTTTTGGGCGGCTGCAATTAAACTTCTTTGGGGGCGGCTGCAATTACACTTCTTTTTGGGCGGCTGCAATTAAACTTCTTTGTGGGCGGCTGCAATTACACTTCTTTGTGGGTGGCTGCAATTACACTTCTTTTTGGGCGGCTGCAATTAAACTTCTTTGGGGGCGGCTGCAATTACACTTCTTTTTGGGCGGCTAAACTTTTTGTGGGTGGCTGCAATTAAACTTCTTTGGCGGCACAGGGGCACAGGGGGTATCCTGTAGTGGGCTGCCACACATATTTTTAAATATGGCTATCCACAGGTTGTTCAGTCTGCCATTTGAGATTGGGATCTTTCAGCACAGAGACAAACTGCTAATCAGGGTCAGGATCAGGCAGGTTGTTAAACGGAGTTTTGACCATGAATCAAACACATCATAAAATTAATTAATAATCAATCAATCAATCAATCAATCAATCAATCAATCATAATCAGAATCAAGCCAGATAGGGGTCTTGTTAAATATTAAACTGACCAAAACAGATACACACACAACTAGTACTGCCTCATCTACTGGTGCCCACTGCTGAGAGGCAATTAAACTTCTTTGTGGGCGGCTGCAATTACACTTCTTTTTGGGCGGCTGCAATTACACTTCTTTGGGGGCGGCTGCAATTACACTTCTTTTTGGGCTGCTAAACTTTTTTTTACCTGTCTGGTCTGGTGCCCACTGCTGAGAGTCATTCGTATGAGGGACTTGTCTTTGAAATGCATATAACTGTTTGCATTCCACTGATTGCTGCACCAATCGCCCACTGCTCCTCGGCTGCACTGTGCAAACAGTGCACAATCAAGCCAGATAGGGGTCTTGGTGCTTGTTTTGAGGTTGTAGCAGGGGAGTGCAGCTACGAGTCGTAACACCTTGAGAGAAGATCAGTACTTCTCTACCGGCAAAGGACATCCTCCTCGACAGAGCGCGCAGCTTCACGAGGGACGCATGTGAAGCAGTGAGCAAAGGGAACACCCGCCTAGCGAGCCAGATCACCTGAATCCACCCTAGCGATCAATAGAGTTACAGAAGTCGCAGCCAGATAGAACTCTTCCAGCTGCCACCTAGTCATTGATTAGCCCCTCCCCTCCACCCATTAGGCAATGATTGACGAGACGAATGGTAATAATAAATAATAAATGAATAATTACTAATCACCAAATTAAAAATCAGATGAAATTAATTAATTATAAATAATCATAATCACAATCAAGACAGATAGGGGTCTTATGAAATATTAAACTGACCAAAACAGATACACACTCTGCACCATCGAGCAGGTGATCACTGACATGCCAGGTGCAACGGTCTTTAGCACCCTGAATGCCAAATTCCCCCCACTCTTCCCCCCCCAGCCCCAGCCCCAGCCCCCCCAACCTCATGGACTCTCTCTCTCTCCCCCTCCCCCAGCAGCTGCCTGCACTGACTCTCCCTACAGGAGGATGGCCTGGTGAGGCCTTCAAGATGGCGCCGCAAATGGCTGCCTAGGATCTGTGCTCAGCAAATATGTATCCCGTGTCTCATGTGTGATAACTGTACTGTCCCTGCTACAACTGTACTGTCTCTGCTCATACTGTCACCTGCCCGGCTGCCGCAATGACAAGTGGCGCCGCTGATGGCTGCCTAGGCACTGTGCAGCTCGGCAGGTATGTGTTCCCTGTGTGATAACTGTACTGTCTCTGCTTCTATTATTACCTACTCGGCTGCTGCAATGACCAGTGGCGCCACTAATGGCTGCCTAGGCACTGTGCAGCTCGGCAGGTATGTGTTCCCTGTGTGATAACTGTACTGTCTCTGCTTCTACTATTACCTACCCGGCTGCTGCAATGACCAGTGGCGCCGCTGATGGCTGCCTAGGCGCTGTGCAGCTCGGCAGGTATGTG
The DNA here is from genome assembly GCF_055691185.1 of Crinia signifera. Taxonomy (NCBI): domain Eukaryota; kingdom Metazoa; phylum Chordata; class Amphibia; order Anura; family Myobatrachidae; genus Crinia; species Crinia signifera. Next base: position 232,575,071 of record NC_139222.1, read on the forward strand.
ATCCCTTGTGATAACTGTACTGTCTCTGCTTCTATTATTACCTACCCGGCTGCTGCAATGACCAGTGGCGCCGCTGATGGCTGCCTAGGCGCTGTGCAGCTCGGCGGGTATGTGTTCCCTGTGCGATAACTGTACTGTCCCTGCTTATATTGTTACCTACCTGGCTGCTGCAACGACCAGTGGCGCCGCTGATGGCTGCCTAGTCGCTGTTCAGCTCGGCGGGCATGTGAATCCCCGCAAGTAATGTCAATATGCTCTCAATGTAATGTGTATAATTGTCTCAATGGAATGTATGTAATGTCTCCCCACCCCATTTCATCCCTGCTTGATGCTGCACTTTTTTAAAAAGCTGTTCTGCGAAGCGCGTGCCGGCTAGCGGTGCGCAGACAGAACAAGCTCTCTTTACTCTTTATTATTTTTATTACTAGGATGTATTTTGATTGTGTTTAGCACTAAGCGTCACCCCACAGCCCTTATAAGGGTAGCGGGGCACGATTGATATCAGTACCGGCGTCTCTAACCCCCATATACCCAGCCACTGAGCGCATATTTCTGGCGTATGGGAGGGACGACCGGCGGATTTGATCTGATATTTAAGATCCTGGAGCACTGGGGTGAATACCAAACCACAGTAGTCTTGAACAATCCGAATAAATACGCTTAAATACATTTGCCTACATTAACCACTATAACGCTGGTACATACTTATAGCACAGGCAGTGAATGAGCAATCAGCTCAAATCCATTAGAGACGTGAATTTCCACTTGCGGGCTCGCAGTGGGTTAACGTCAGCCCTAGCTATTTCCGACAACTAAATTGTATCTGTTGTTAACCCATACGACTTGTCCCTGCTATATGTGGGGTAAATGGGTAATGACCCAACGCCTGAATATCATAGGCATATAAAGAGTCTGTATGTACCAGATGTGTGGGCATATTAACAAGAAGGTTATGTGAAGGTTCTGCAACACATGTGAATTAATATTTAATTTTGAGCAGCCCCTGTAAGAAGTAGCGGGGCACCAACGGTATATATACCGGTGCCGTCCACCCCTCTGTGCCCAGCCATTGAGCTTATATCTGTGACACAGAAAAGGGACAGTTAGCCGCTCCTTCAGGGGACGTGCGGTGAGCCATTATATACACACCATAACTTGATATCAGAGATCTCAGACGAGTGCTATAACGCAGTAGCCTGACAGATCCTGGTAGTAAATCGTATGTACTTTTTCTTTTTTGAGACTCATCGCCAGGCTCAATATTCACGATAGGCATAAATCTCCACATGCGGGATCGCAGTGGATGAATATTAACCTTTAACCTCTTATATTAAAATCTCACACTACACGTGGTTCCAGCCCACACTTAAATGGGCGATTGACCAGGTGGGTGACGGTTATCAGCAGAGACATCGTGGATACCCGCTGAGCGGGCACTATAAGTAAGCAGCATAAATAAAAGGTCTGCAATACATGTTGGTTAAACAATAAAGTGCCCTACATGTGTGAATAAAGAATAAGGTGCCCAAACACATCTATACACTAATCCATTCCTGATATATGAAAGAGAATCAAGAGAGAGCATTCTGTCTGCCACCTTTATTTTATTAATTGTTATTTCTTACTTTAATCGTCGTATGTCTACTCTTTGTGTGTGAAAAATTTTAACACTTCGCAACATTTTAAATATATTCTCATTAAAAGTTAGATTTTAGATCAACATAGGTGCACCCAACCTAAAAGGACATTCCTTTTTTTCCTTTTTTGATGTGATATTTCTCACTGTCCTGGGGTAGCACACCTCCGCTATCATCACAACCTGACAGTAGTGATTGACTCTAGGGGGTCCTGCAACACACAATGGCCCTTATTCTGATTGACGCGGACTTTACCGCATACTTTCGGATCGCGTCTTTACGGCGTCTGCGCATGCGTGGAGAACGCAACGCGCATGTGCCACGCATTGACTCGGTACCAGTTCGGCCAGATCCCGTCCAGAACTGTTCACCGCTATCATTCGGGAAATAGGGGCGTATTATGGGCGTCATGCGGAATGACACATGGGCGTAGTTTCAAAGTGGGCAAAACGGGGCGGAAACATGGGCGGACACGGGGGAGTACACTTATGTTGGGGGGCGTACATTCGGAAACCACTCCGAATGCACGCGATCAAAAAGGGCAGAAATGTGCGGTGTCCACAAGTGTACTATTGCTTTGCGGACACCACTCGTTCATGCGCTAGGCGAACGTACGCCTAATGACTACAACCATTAACACCTGAACCCAATAGAATCTACTCCTTTACTCATTACTCACTAATAGGCCGCTTGTCAGTGCTTTAATTGAAACCATTGCTGCTTCAAGGAAACCTTACTAGTCCCCCACATATGCTGTACTTGTCAGACACTTTCAAACTGCTAACAATGGACATGACAGAATATTGGGCCTTATTCTGATCGGAGCGGCCAAACGTGCGTACGTTCACAATTACCGCACGCTAGCCGTACGCGGCCGTTAGGGTTAAGTCCACCCACAAATCGGCCGCTTGCGTACGGGCAGAAATAACGTAGAAGGGGAGTGGTGTACAAATGAGCGTACGGCAACGTACGCGGTCGGCCCAGCCCTTACACTCCGTCGACTAGCGTACGACTGAGCGTACGGCGCCGTCTACGGCCGTCTTTCCTCCGTCTCCCCACCGCCTTCTTGCGGCGATCTGAGCGTACGCCAGCTTGCACGGACGGGTCCCTATTGTTTTCAATGGAAAACTCAGCTTATGTCACCGCTCGTGAGAGTGAGCGTACGTCCGTGCACGCTGGCATACCCTTCACATATATGGACCTGCAAATCTTGCCTCTCAACTACTAATCTGACAATTGATTAATTAATCTATTTGTTATTCACTTATTGTTTTCTATTAACTCAATTGTCTACCTTAATAAAGACCTAATAAAACTACATTTTAAACCACATTACATGTATATTTGTTATGTTCTAATGTGGCATTTTAATCACTATCTATGTGTCCCCATATTGCTGTTACTTTTAAATCAAGTTATGTTGGTGTTTCTGTATATGTACTAAATTATGTCCATAATTAGTTTGTCCAAAATGTGTAACATGTATACCTACCCTGATGTTATGTGTGATGTTTTAATCGAAAAACATTAAACATTCATGCATTTTCACTATGTGTTATTTTACTCAAAAACACACACATTTACACATCAATCATTACCCCTCACCTCAAATTACTAATATAACTTACATTACACATCTGTATGTACCTACCCTTACAAGCCCTCTAACATATTTATTATTAAAAACACAGGCAATTTATAATACAATATCAACTTTTATTTATTACAAACATAATAAGGGGGGGGGGGGGATAAAAAAAAATTAAATGCGGGCCTCCAGTAGGCCAAAAAGAAGTTGAAAATAAAAAAGGGTCAGGAAGATCTCCCGAATAAGGGCTGCCACCTCCTCCTGCTGCTGTTCAGTGTCTGTAGTGAAGGGATAAAAAAAAAAAAATAATATATAACATAAACAAATGTTTGTTGTATTTGTACATAATAAAAAGTTGTGAGTTATGTGTGAAGGGCACATACATTTTTAAACTACATTGAAGATGGGTCTGCTGTAAACACAGTACTAAAAAAAAATATGTTAACACACACATACTGTACATAGTAAATAACATTAATTCAATTACTCCTTCATCAATGAATGTATGCTGTATCCCAATTGGTACTTTGTTTTTGGGGGACTGTCCTCTAACCTCACAATTAGCCTGTGCTATTTAAGGGTTATGACATTGTTGTGGCTTAAGCACTCCTTACTATTTTAAATTTAGGACATTGCTGTACAAATTATAGGCCTACAGCTATGTTTGTAAAGCATGCATCCGCATGGCCTCACACACTATTACCAAAACAATCTCGACATTTAAGTTGCACCAGTGGCAGATTAAGCCTTTGGGGGGCCCGGGGTACTTTAGAGCGGGGGGCCCCCTTGCACTTGTCATTACTGGCCGCACACTGCATGGCCGAATATTATACTGTCAAAACATAGAGTAAAGGCAGAATAAACTTGGTCAATGGTTACCTGCAGGGGATATATATATATATAGACAGGGGGTTGGCGGCACTCGGAATAATAATAGACACCATATATATATATATATATATATATACACACACCACATGAAAAGCCTGTGTTTGTCCCTCTGCCCCTTACTCTGGAGGAGACCTCACAGTCCTAGTGCTGCCTCTGATTAAAAACCCTCCTATGACTAAGCTGCTGCTGCTGTTCTCCATGGACCTGAGAAGTATGTAATGAGCTCCACCAATCAGAGCTCAGCACAAACTTCTCAGCCTCTGTCCTCTGGTGCAAAGTGTCATGGGACTTAGTCAACTCCCAGAAAAGCACTGCACACTTGTGCAATCAGTGTGCCTTGCCTCCCGATGCTCAGCACCATAAATCATTGTCACATTGGCAGATAGGTGAAGCTGCAGCACTACCCCACCCATGCACAAAACATTTAGCAAAAAAAAAAAAACATAACTTAAACATTGTCTTTTTAAAAAAAAAAAATGACAACCACAGGGGGCCCATAGCTAGAGGGGGTCCCAGGGGCACTGACCCCTTGCGCCTCCATTATAATCTGGCCCTGTGTTGCACATCATGCTGGGAACTGGAGTTACCCAACACCACATAACTACCACACCACTAATGTCGGATATCTCATTGGATGTACTGTTATGTCAATTATTCAAGGGGTGAGGCATGGCCACACTCAAAAAAACCACCAAGGGGACCCTTGTTCCTGGAGAAGGACAGGACACACCTCATGGTCGCCCTGCAGTGATATGTTGCAACTAATGTTGATGTTGGATACACATATGTGGTTGTTGTGATTGCTTATGTGTAGAAATGTGTAGGTCAACATTAGACACATTATTTACTTACGGCTACTTGAGCCATCCTGGGCGCCGCTGGTTGGCTGTGGAGTGGTTGGGGAAGGCAGGAGCAAGGAGGATGGTCCTGGTCTTTGGCCCGAGGTACTGGGTGTTACTGGGGAGTGGGAGAGGTTTGGGGGTGGGTGGTGGAGAGGTGTAGGGGGGTTGGAAATGGGGTGGGGAGGGGGGGGTGGGGGTTGTGGAGGGGGTGTGGGTTGTGGAGGGGGGGGGGTTGTGGAGGGGGGGGGGGTTGTGGAGGGGGTGGGGGTTGTGGAGGGGGTGGGGGTTGTGGAGGGGGTGGGGGATGGGGAAATGGTGTGGGTGAAAACTGCACCCTGGGTCTCCTCTTCTTCCTCCTCCTCTTCTTCCTCCTCCTCCTCTTCCTCCTCCTCCTCTTCCTCCTCCTCTTTCTTCTCCTCCTCCTCCTCCTCCTCCTCTTCTTCCTCCTCCTCTTCCTCCTCTTCCTCCTCCTCCTCCTCTTCTTCCTCCTCCTCTTCCTCCTCTTCCTCCTCCTCCTCCTCGGCTGCCTGGTCCCGGGCTGCCTGGTCCCGGGCTGCCTGCTCCCGGGCTTCAATGCGTGCCCTTGCCCGTGCTGAAATGTTCATGTTGATGGCATAGAAATCGAAGATTGGGTTTCATAAAAAAGGGGGAAAGAAAAATTCACATTAGTCATGCTCATAACCTTCAAAATTATCATTGCTGTGAAATTTCAGACATTTATCATGCAAACTAATTGATATCCTACACCCAAAAACTGATCAACTACTTAAACCCCCCTATACACCCCCATATACACCCCCTATACACCCCATATACACCCATATACACCCCCTATACACCCATATACACCCCCTATACACCCATATACACCCCCTATACACCCCCATATACACCCATATACACCCCCTATACACCCATATACACCCCCTATACACCCATATACACCCCCTATACACCCCCATATACACCCATATACACCCCCTATACACCCCATATACACCCCCTATACACCCCCTATACACCCCATATACACCCATATACACCCCCTATACACCCATATACACCCCCTATACACCCATATACACCCCCTATACACCCATATACACCCCCTATACACCCCCATATACACCCCCTATACACCCCCTATACACCCCATATACACCCCCTATACACCCATATACACCCCCTATACACCCATATACACCCCCTATACACCCATATACACCCCCTATACACCCCCATATACACCCATATACACCCCCTATACACCCCATATACACCCCCTATACACCCCCTATACACCCCATATACACCCATATACACCCCCTATACACCCATATACACCCCCTATACACCCATATACACCCCCTATACACCCATATACACCCCCTATACACCCCCATATACACCCATATACACCCCCTATACACCCCCTATACACCCCCTATACACCCCCTATACACCCATATACACCCCCTATACACCCATATACACCCCCTATACACCCATATACACCCCCTATACACCCCCATATACACCCATATACACCCCCTATACACCCCCTATACACCCCATATACACCCCCATACTCAGGAACATATTTATAAAAAGTACACCAAACATTGCTAAAAAACGCTGACATACTAGTAATCAAAACTTACATCGGGCAATATGGCGGCGAAGGCTGCTGAGTAGAACCGGCTGCCGCCGGCGCAGGTCGGACCAGCGCCGCTCAACCTGGCCCAGGCTTCTGCGGACGCCGGTTGTTGAAAATATCAGGCGGCGGGCAGCATTATACGCCCGCCGCTTGTCCGCATTAGATACATATGGGCCCCTGGGCCCCAGGTGACGATCCATCACTTCCACCAGGGCCAAAAGCTCACATGTAGAAAAGGGCCTGGCTCTTGTAGAAGTCATATTGGCAATGGCGCAGTTATTAATTGCAGGTACATATATCACTTTTGGTGCTTGCTGATTGGTCGAAAAAATTGTGTGTTTGGTATTAACTTTATTAATCCCTCTTATATTAACAAACTGGATGCGAATAGAAACTTACGCGGACCGTTCCGATATACACACCACAACCAACAGCATGCATTCAATGAAGAGAGAAGTACTGTATTTACAGTGTGCGGAAAATAATACACGCACCCCGTCTACTCCTAACTACGCTGCTTAAAGGGGGCTCAATACACCAATTGCCATGAAGAGAAGTACTGTATATATATAGTAAGCGGAAATTAATACACGCAACCGTCTACTTATAACTACGCTGCTTAAAGGGGGCACGATACAGCGATATGCATGGGGAGGAGTACTGTATATACAGTAGGCGGAAAATGATACACGCAACACTCTACTTATAACTACGCTGCCTAAAGGGCCACAATGCAACATGTTGCTGTATGACAATTTCATACACATTACATATGTAAGGAAAGCATTATAACGTGATGTTTTGAAATGTGACTCACAAAGCATACACGAACTCCAACAGATACCAGCTGACAACACTCATCATTGGAATGACAGGTGCACACATTTCACGATGTAGCCCACAATGCTCCACAACCTGTGTAGATACATATACGGGTGATTGATCAGGTGCATTGAGACCTGCGTAATTTAAGCGGCAATTATCGGCGGGAAATATCGGCGTAAATTTGCATCTACCTTGCGGGGAAAAATATACGCCCCCTTGTTCGTGGCGGGAGATTAACATATAAATATTCAGTCAGATGCAGGCCACAATTGCTGCAAACATGTCTGACTCTGACGATTCAGCAGCAGAGGACGCTCTGCAGAGAGCACAAGCCGAATCCATGCTTCAAGCATTACAGAAGAGGGAAGAGGAGCGGAGAAGGAGGGCCCAAGAGAGGAGTCGCCTGCAAGATCAAGCGGGCCCCTCAGTAACAGGCCCTGGTGAACCTCCACCAGCTCCACAAGGGCCAAGCAGCCAGCCAGAACAAGAGGTTGCATCTCTCCAAACAGGTGTGACCCAGCAGGTGCATGGTGAGAGAGCTGGGGCCACCAGAAAACGTGCTGCAACATCTAGGGTGATGACTGAGCAGGATACCACCACCAGAAGGAGAAACCCTGCATTTGTAGAGGCCGAAATGCGAATTCTCGTGCCCAGGGCACGCGAATGGATTGAATTGGCAACCAGGAAGCCAGGTGCCAGTGCAAGGAGAAACCTTTGGGACAAGATCACAGAGGAAGTGAACCAGGTGTCACCAGTGGTCAGAACTTGGGACGCGGTGAAGAAAAGGTTAGTGTGTTTGTCAGGGCAATTTGTTCAGCAGTCTCCAGCAGGAACTGAGGCCCTTATTCTAGTTCTCTCTTTCTGGCCAAATATTTCTTAGATGGACAAAACCATGTGCACTGCAGGTGAGGCAGGTGTTACTTGTGCAGAGATAATCAGATTTGGGTGGGGTTTTACACCTGCCTCACCTGCAGTGCACATGGTTTGGTCCATCAAAGAAATATTTGGCCACACATGGCACAAAAGATCACCCACACTAGGAAATGTCACGTAGCTAGGGGTACCACCTAGTCCCTTTAATTCCGGACACATATTAATTACACAGGTTCTGTGGCTGGCTGACTTCAAGACTCCACTTCACCTAATTTTAAACTGCCACAGAACCTGTGTAAGTAACATGTGTCCAGAATTAAAGGGACTAGGTGGTAACCCTACACGTAGCACAGTGGTGCACATATCTCATGGTGATATTTGTATTTTTAAACTTGTAGGTGGACTGACTTCAAAAGTGCCCTGAAGAGGAAGATGACTGACCGGTACAACCACAGCATGTCCACCGGGAGCGGTCCTATGCCTGACCATTTGGAGTTTACCCCCCTGGAGCTGGACTCCTGTGACGTGATCGATGTGGGGGAGATCAGGGGGATCTCCAATATGGACAGTGAGCTCCCGGTGGAGGTCTTTGCTGCTGCTTTTGATGGTAAGTCACAGTAATGCATTGTATTTAGAAAGATATTTTTTATTGCGTATGTGATGGTGACATTGTTTTCAATTCTTATCCTAGCAGAAGCAGAAAGTCAGGATGTACCGGCAGCATCGGCCTCTGCAGAGCCACAGGTGGAGCAGGTGGTCCAGCCTCCAGCAAGACGTCGCCCCCAGCCCCAGCCACAGGAGACATTGAGTGAGAGCCTGTTGGTGACGCTGGACAGGATCGAGCAGCAAGGGGTGGATGCTGCGATCCGTCAGCAGCAGGTGGCGGATTTTCTGGCGGAGTGGAAGGCCACAAACCAGCTGCAGGTTGAGGCGTTGAACCGCATTAATGAAACTCTGGCGGCTGGCATGCTAAGCATTGGCCAACACCTCAGCCGCCAGAATGAACTTCTTGCGGAGCAGCTGTCCACCGCCAGGTCCCTAAGGGACAATCCCCCATCTGCTGCCCCACCCCAAGCTGCTCCCCAACCTTCCACCTCGGCTGACCCTCCTGTGGCGACTAGGGGAAGACGCCGAAAGCCAGCTGACCCAAAGGCCCCTGTCCCCAAGGCCCCATCTAAAAGGGGCAAAAAAGGGCCCAAATGAGACCTGGGTCATTT